>NC_092809.1:131791663-132427913 GCF_040954645.1 Diabrotica undecimpunctata | reverse complement strand
AGAAGAAAATAGGATATACAACAGAAACACTTAAATACGGAATTAAATATAAAGAAAACATTAAATACATGGGTGGAATACTTTATTCCGATACTCAATATAGAAGAAGAAGAAAACCTGAAAGACGAAAGAGATGAGGTAAGCAGAAAAGACTATATACTATATACTCGTGACATAGTTAGTCTAAAGCAAGCAGGAGCAAATATCGAATTCTCCCAAAGTTCTTGACAATCTCTTTCTCAGGTATAATTGTTTCGTTTATAATTTTCTCTATCATTGCTTCTGTAATATATAATCCCCAGCAAGTTTCCGAAGTATTTGCATTTTTTACTCCGGGAATATAACTAACAATATTCTTTCTAGGCATTCGTACATTTGGTTGTGAAGGATGAGCTATCCAGTGAGTTTTTCTGTCTTTACCAGTAAAATGGTGTCGAGACACATACGCACAATTATTGTCGTTAACTACACTATGAAAATTCTCAACATCTTCATCGGATTGTTTGGAGTCCGTATTATGTTCACTGTATTCACTGGAAGCGTCGTCTTCGATATCTACTCGTCCGTCATTTTCCATCACTTCTTGAGTTTGGCCCTGTTCTTGGCAGATTCACGACGTATTAGCCATCATCTCTTTCTTTTTGAATATCTTCATATCGAATTTGCACTAAGTGTAAAAGCATTAGTCCTATACTCATTGTGTACTATCTAAAATTATATTATAACGATAATAAAAGATCCTGTATTTAAAAAAACTTACATTTACTTACCAGAATTTTATTTGACCCTACGAGCAATATGTTAACATAAGAACGCCCGCAATGAGAGAAACTCTCACACAGGTCTGCAGACAACTAACGTATATACGATATCTATTACCAGTCTACACTAAACATTGCACAAACTTAAGCATATCCATGAAGACACTCCAAAAGTCAGCTAGAAGTGGGGGCAACAGTGCAAACGATTTACAGTTTGTAGAATGTGCATATTTAACAAAAGCGTGAGAGAAATGCTCATAGCGCGCGTGATGCAGGATTAATGGTATTATCATTATTAGGAGCAACAGAAAGCAACATGAAGATCTTGCATGCGACTTGTTTTTAACGTTTTAATAAGACATAATCCTTGAAAAAGAAGACATGGAATTATTACTAAAATTAGCCTGGAACAAAAAGAAAAATGACGCAGTTGGAAAAAATTAAATCGTTATTCAACTAAATAATAAATATCTGAAACAGTGACTAAAAAATTGCTATTAATAATAATGATTGCCAACATTTGATGACGAAAACACAGAGACATAAAATAAAAATTCTAACTATAACCATAATAAAGTTCATACACAAGAACTCTAATTTCAAAAGCCAATACTTTTATTTTTAGATTTTTAAGAATCTTTAAAGATCTTTAAAGATTCTTAAATCGGTCCGCAAATAGATGACTTTTGCATTGAACTTGGCAATTTTTAAGGACATTCAGCTTAACACTGCTAACCAGACCGATAAAAAACGGGGTGAACGGACTATGATCTATGAACCTTAAAATATATCGCCTAGTCTGTATCAAATTTTATACACATTCTAAAAAAGAGTGTCGTGGAAAACAATTTTGTTTATAAGATAATAAAATTATGCGTCATTATTCATCTGTCAAACGTTTTAAAAGATCTCAAAAATTTATCTAAAATTTTTTAAATTATTATTGTATTCAAATCTGCGCGCTCTTTGTGACGTCAAGAGACTGCATTCTCCGAAAGATTTTCGACCTCTGTCGGCGATTCTAGTGTGTGGTGTGTGGCGGGCGCAGCCATATTGATAGTAAGAAAAGTGTAGAGTATTGGAATTTTGTGTTAGGTGCTGTGAATAAAAGAAATCTGAAATCATCTCAAAAATGTCCGAGCGGGAGGATAATGTATACAAGGCAAAATTAGCCGAACAAGCAGAGAGATACGATGGTATGTATATTTTTGTAATATCATATATCACCAATAAATATACCGCTAAATTGCCCTTCAAAAGACGCTGTTCGATTCTGACATATTTGACAGTTTCTCTAAAAAACTAATTATTTCGTTAAATTGGACGAAATATATACGGTTTTATTCAGTAGTAATGTATTTCAATATCATACTCTTTACTTTCTTAATATTTCTTTGACTGATACGTTGGAAAGCGGTATCGATTTTTGCAAATCGTTGTTTAAAGTAAGAGGATAGGTAGGAATTTCTGAAAATTCTATATGAATAAAGCATAACTGAAAGCCACTTTTCGATTAAAGTTACAAGTTTTGCATTGTAACAACCTGGTTTCTAATAGACTCATTAAAAAGCAGTCTGATCGATTTTAAAATGTAAACTAATTTGGTGCTTCAAATGTCATCGGTAGCTACATCTTGAAACAGGCTGATCGCGTAAAATATAATTCAAATTTAATTATTCACATAATTATCTGCCAACCTTGATGTATGAAATGGCGAAGATATTTGACCATTGGATGCATTCTTTTTCCTTAAAAGTACACATGATATTATGAAACCAAATTGAGAACTTCCTGTCATTTTTAAGTCTATTCAGGTTGGGCTTTTAGCATTCAATCAAGGCGTAAGCAACTAAATTCAATTTTAATTACAACTGGATATACGTAAAATGATTGGTTTCTTTACATAGTTTATCTAATTTTCAGAAATCAATACATATTTGTATATTATATCAACAGTGGACCTATTCAAATTCCAAGCATGTATTAAATGGTGACTCATAAGCAAATAAAAATGTAATTAGAATATTAAGGTGGTAATTTATGTGTAGCAACTAAATTTATATTTAAAGGCAACTTTATAAATCATAGGTATTATCTGGAATTATACTTTAATTAATAACTCACAAATACCTACATAACCTGGGAGCTATCTGTGTACATATGTGTGAATAATGTTTTATCTTATCAGATTTGATTACCACTTCAGCAATTCCTTCATACTTTTTTAAATGGGCTTTTAAACTAGCAATTTAATAAGAAATGAGTCACTACTAGGCTATTTTGAGTACTTTCATCATCAGGTCAAGTGATAATACTTTTAGAAGTAAAAAAAAATGTCTCACATTTAACTACTACTTTATTTAAAACTTTTATTTATTAATTTTAATAAATGTTTGGTTAATTTATAGGTAATCTCGTAATTATTTAGCTAGTGGTTTTTCCTTTGCTTCATCTTTTGTTGTATTTGTACAGTTTGAGTTATTAAAAAACTGTTGCAAGTGTTTTTAGGTTTTGCAAAAGTGTATTTTCCCCTCTAATTTTCTTACATATATTTTTAGTATTTTTCCACAATAGTTTGAATGCTTTGGCAGTTTACTTATTAGTCATTTATTATATTCACTTGCATTCTTAAATATATTGCCCAATTTTCAAAGCAATTGTTGACCCATCAAATGACATTAATAATTTTTTAGATTTAAAATCATAAATTCTCTATGTTGAGAGGATATTTACTTTTTCTTGGTTTTATTTCTGATAATTATTGTACTTAGAATAATACCCTACATGCACAACTTTCACAGTACTATACTCCAGGAAAGCGATAATGAAATGACTCATATGCATGAGCTCTTATGTTTTATCTTTAGCTTTTACCAAGAAGCCTGTCAATAAGAGAGAATTTTTTATTTAGCATATGGCATATTAAAAACACATAATTAAAGCAATATTTTTATAAAAAACGTTAAATGGAGTATGAGAAACAAATATCTAATCTATCAATATAATCTAAATATTTTCGGTTGCATTCAGGAATTCCATCTTCTTAGTTTTTCTTGCTGTTCTGTCAATATTTTACTCTCCTTATCTCTTCACTTCTTTTGTTTGAATTTTTTTTTTCTTTTGTTCAGTTTCTGGTAAAAATTTTTCATCTCTATTGCCTTACTTAGATCTTGAAGTTCTTTGTTCATATTTTCTCTCTTCTTTCTGTGGTAATTTTTTTTCCTTACATAGTTATTTATATTTCTCTCTGCTTGTCAGGTTCTGTGTCTTGTGTTCCTGTTGCATTAGTAAATATGCTCTGTTTTTTCTTTCTGTTATAATATGACATTCTTTGTCAAAACTGTAATTCATTCTTATACTTCTGTTTACCTTTCGTGCCTAGTAATTCTTCAGCTGCTTCTTTCATTTGATGTTTGTATTCTCTATTTTTGTTTGTATTTTGTATATGTTTAGAACCTATTTCCTTTTTTAAATGTTTAAAATGCTTGCCATGACATATTTTATATTTGATTGGTGTCTTAGGCTACAATAACTTGATCTATCATATTTATTGTAAGCCGTCTGGTGATTTCCAGGTGCCATTAGGTATATATTTTCGAGCGAAATTAAAATTATACAATCGAATCCAAAAAAGAAGTCATTTTTGAAATTAGAACAACAAAAATATTTAAAATTCATTATTTCTCAAGGACCACATTTTTTTATTTTGTTGGGCTGTGTAATCATTCCTGTTTCTTACCATGCAAGTTAAACTTTTACCAAAGAATATAGACGCTTATAGAAGAATTGTTCAAATGGGCGATTTGGTTACGGTTTATACTTCAAAACGCTCCTCCTGAGGGTGGCTGCATAAACTCAAAGCCTGGCGCCGTGGCGAAAATTTCATAATGAAATATGTAGTTAGGGGGAAGTGGGAAAGGAGTACGAACGGGTAACTTTGCATCTACGCCTAAACAAATTTTATCTAGAAATGTATGACATTTACTAAAATATCATCTTCATAACTGATTTTTTTATTCATATATGAATGAATGAATAATACTTCACAATTTCGAATTCTCCATTTGTAAAAAATAATTCTTTGGTGTATGTGTTAAAAAGCAATCCTAGCGTACTAACAAGATCAGGAATTGTTTTTTGATCAAAACACCTTACAATTTTTTGAGCTTTCTCTCCCGGTGATTGACTTTTAATTAATTTTATTTATAGTTTATAAAAAGAGAGTTTTAATTATATTATTTGTAGATTTGTACATTATTTCAATTAAAAATTTGAATCATAATAATTTTTCTAAAAAGATTAATTAATTAAAAGTTAAAACAATATTATTTTCTCTAAAAAATTTTATAAAACGCAAAAATTTAATCCTATTCTACGACCACGCGGCATCTATATATAAAAATATCTAAAGTTGCATTTATTGCCCCACTCTTTCATATTTTAGAAGCAATAGTAGAGCCACAGCTGACATGACCGCTCCTTAGTGGTACCATGTGCAACACGTGCGTTCCACTCGTCCCACTTTTCTTTATCTATGTCCCACTTTTTGCTAACTTTCAAAAATAACAGTGAACAATTCTTCTATAAGCGTCTATATTCTTTGCTTTTACTTTGTATTTGAGTTATTCCTTTGACAGAATGTTTAGTTTTTTATTGACACTTATAAAATGAAAGTATTAGCTTTGCTTTGTAGATGCAGTAATCTGCTGATTCAGCTGTTGATTCATCTGTTGTCTCTTTATTTTGCTATGTAAATACATTTTGATATAGTCAGGATATTGATTAATTCCATTATTAAATAGACTTGTTGGTTATTTGGCACCCAAGAGAATTAAATTTTTCCCATAAATAAACTTCTAATCTTGATAATTGCGTTTAATTTTGTTTACTGCTGTAAATGCAATATGTAGAAGCAATTGTAGGGAGTAGTCATGCATCATTATATGTATAACTTTCAAATAAACACATTTTGGTATGTTTTTAGAAGACATGTACATACAGACCAAACAAGCATCTGTGGTTGCTAGTATTCTTTCTATTGATAGACTAAATAATTTAATATCTTTCTAAAATAAAAAGAATATACTTATTTGAGTATTTTACATCTTTCAGCATATAGTCGACTTCTGCTCAGTTGACACATTATTAATGTGAATGAAAACTTTTTTATAAACTATATCTAATGTATTATTTATATTATGAGCAGAAATATAATATTCTATTGTTACAATGTAAAGTGGCTAGCAAGGAAACATATTTTCTTACGTGCCACCAATGATCGATTTCAAAATTTCCTATAGAATTCTTGATGGGCATGTGATTTCGGTTGCATTTCACCTCTTGCAGCACGTGATTTTGGATGACTAATTTCATTTATTAATGAAATTAGTAAGAAGCATGTTCTGTGGGACTTATGTGCCTTAATCTCCTGGTTTATTTACAAACTTCATTTTGGATATTAAATGAATTTATTTTCCATTGTAACTTCTTAGTAAATTCTATTTTAAATTCAGTATGTAAATGGAAATAAAAAAAAATGGATTCATAAGTTGAGTTTGCAAGAAGAAAACTATACTAAATTATAAAAACGCAAATATAATATCAGTAATTCATGTTCCTTGATTTTGATAACAAGGTATTTTCTAGTGCCTTTTTGGCTTCTTAAAATCTTTTTTTTTTATTATTAAAAAATGTTTTTATGTACACCATGACCCTTTGGTCTAACAATTCTGACTTGTTATTTTTTTAAACCCTTTAAAAAATGGACTAATGTACCTAAATCTCATAGTTTGTTCAAAATCTTCAAATTTTAGGGCAATTTCTTAAATGGGCAATTTTAGTTCCTAATTATCATTTTTCCCTTGTAAGTTATTCAATCAACCACATGTAATTTAAATTTAAAGTTTTGATTTATGTCTAAAGGGTGAATGCTTAAGAAGAAAAGTGCATACTTGACTATAAAAACATACATTATAACATTAATCATATAAATTTGTGTGCATAGGCCTACTGTAAACTTTTAACTTCTTTGCCTTTTATCATCCATTTTTTGGACATAGGACTCTCCCAACTTCTTCCAATGATCTCTATCCTGAGCAATATTCTTCCAGTTTGTCCTAACTTTTGACTGAACTATGTTTTTTTCTGAAAATACTAATCAGATAAAAAGAGAAATACACTGTTTGAAAGACAATTTAATATGCTTTGCTAGTTTCAATTTGTCATGTATTGCTTATCATTAATTTGTAAGCATAACAACCAATAAACAAATGATAAGTGCTTGTTTGGTGTTTATAACTAGAATAACAAATTCTTCAAAGTTTGCCATTAATATTGCCTATGCATATTATTTCATATTTGATTATTGTTAAAATGTGTAAAGGCCGTATGACACTATGCATTTTCTTGTATCATTTCTTATATCGTTTCTAATATAACAAAAAAATGGACAGTGTCATACAAGCGTATAGTTCTTATATCAGAAATGATACAAGAATTTGTGTCTGCTGCAGTTTCTTGTACAAGAAATGCGCCAATTTGTGTGCAAAAACGTAAAACTTCTGTCATAATGGCGGCTGGAGGAGAACTTTGATATACAGACCAAGCAGACATCAGAGAAAAGTGCCCACCAACAATAACCAAGATTAGAACAGCAGTAGCCAAATTAAAAAACAAATCACAGGGATTGGATCAAATAGCATCGGAACTACTGAAAGTAGGAGGAGATGTATTACTAAAAACAATAAATAACCGCTTTAAAAATTCATCATGGGTTTAAAGATTATTTTATATCTCCAAATAAGAGAGTAGAATTTCAAGAGCATGCCATTCAAACACATATTTTTTTAAAAAATACAAAGAAATTATTACAACCAAATTATTTATTATTTTCTGTCTTCCATTACATCCTGTTGAATATCTTCAAAAATTGTGGTTTCCAATTTAGTTTTAATATTGGGACATTTTATTTCTTTCATCTTTGAACCACAATATTTAAAAAAATAATCAGTAGTATCTGGCTTGGGGTTGTCAGGTACTGCAGTTCTATTTTTATATAATTGTATGTGTCAAAATTTCGACCAATCATGTGCCGAATCACATACAATTTCCGGTAAAAGAACTTGCATAGTGTCATACAGAGCACAAATGTATCTGCAAGAAACGATACAAGAAAATGCATAGTGTCATACGGCTATAAGTTTAATGGAAATTGCGCTAGGAAGGAAAAGCTGCCATGTTATTGCATTCAATGAAACTGGGCTTAGTGTTGCATGCAGCTGTTTGAAGAGTGCCCCTAACATTTAGAGGAGACTGAATTTTTTCATAGATGACTTTATAGATTCAACAGGCAGAAAGTTATTACAACTGCTCTGTAGTAAGGATTTTACCACATTAAGTTAGACTTTGATAAATGGCATTATGTATGTGGGAACACTCCTTATGAGAACTAAGACTGGGTGGAGGTCTTGATCACAAATTCTTTGTTGAATTCATCAGATAGATCATAAGCACAACCTAGTTGAATTCATCTGATTTGTAGAGACAATGCTACTGTTTCATATTTGATAACATGAACTACCAGCATCCTGTAAAGTTTAAATCCTGATTTTTGAGATATCTGCAGTTTCTTCCAGCTTTGAAATTCTAATCATAAATAATGAAATCTGCATCAACATTCCCAGCCATTGTGTGGGTAGACAGTTTATATGTAGTTCCATTCATTCAGCAACTGCTGTTTAGTTCTTTTAATCTTCTTGATCCTTGTTATGATGTCCTCATGAATGAAGTAAGTGATATCTTCAGCATATGCAAAAGTTTAAATTTATTTATTAATAAGTAAATAAAATTTAATTTCGTGAGATAAATGTGTTTTAAATCGAGTTGTAGTACTGTATGTATATATTATGTATTCACAAAACATCAATAATGTGTTAATTGATTTGTTTATACTAATGATTTTCCGTGACACAATTAGAAAAAGGTGTAAATTGTTTTGAAATGTTTGTAAAAAATATTTTCAAATCTAGTATAGTTTCAAAATTTTAGGCAGTAAGTTCTCAGAATGTTATTTTATGATCTTCTATTGTAAGTATCAATAAGATATATTCAATAACATTGAAATAATCTACAATTACGATATTTTGTTTGTAAAAGTCATTCATGACAAGTTTTCGTACATCTTTGTTATTATGACTGACAAGTTGAAAATAACAACTGTATGTCCACTTCACTTTAACGATAGAGAGATATAACCACCAATACTTACCTTTAACTTTCAGAAATGTAGGCCTCACTCTTTTGAAGTGAAATGGGGCATGTTTATCTTTATAATAGGAATTAAGAATACTAGAATAAAATTAAATGTTAAAAAAGATAGTGAAAGGTTTTTTCATATTTAAAATGCATGTAGACATATCTATTTTGATATGAAAGCAATATTATGAAGTAAATCTGCATCTGGAGGAAGATATAATATTAATTATCGTGTACAAAAAACTCATTAGATGATGATCAACTATTTAGCTATTTAGTAAACATTGGCTTATTTTAGAGTGTATCTAACCATAACGTAAAAGTTACATTTTCTATCGCAGTAGCTAGCAGTCTGGTCACTGCATAGTGGCATTTTTTTTCACACTTAGTTTTTTATTTGAGTCCACCTAGACTTAATAGTGAGAAGGGGGATTTAATGTACAGTTAGGCTCCTTTCATGAGCCATTTCTTGTTTTTGTCACGCCTTTAAGACAGCATGGTCTTGATTCATTCAAGTGTCATCTAAGTACTAAACTTTTCTTCTTTTATGACTGCTACTGACCAAAAGGCAAACCAAGAATTAGAGGTCAAAATGAGGAACGTAGCACTATCCTACCAACCCTACCCAAAATATCTGGGATTTACCATAGACAGGACTCTGTTGTTTAAAAAGCATTACAAATAACTGCACAAAAAATAAGTAGTTACTAGAAATAACCTTATTCAGAATCTATGTGGTACTAACTGGGGTGCATATGCTGACACTAAGCTTATGTTTGTATTTTAAATACTGTACTTATGTTTTACAACAATTGTTATATTTATTCCATACACTAAATAAATAAAAAAAAATGTAGTTAAAGTTGTACTATATAGATAATTTTTTGTTGTACAAGGTAAAATTGGTCTTAATTGGTTAAGTTGTACTAGGTACTATTGGTGTCCTCTTGGTGATTTCCGATTTTTTCCTATTATTTCTTTTTGACAATAATTTGTGAAATTTTTTATACACTGTTGAAAGACCCGAAATAACACTGAAACGTAACTATTGTATTATTTTGTTCCAGAAATGGTGGAAGCCATGAAGAAGGTAGCGAAGCTGGACTTGGAACTGACTGTAGAAGAAAGGAATCTCCTCTCTGTAGCTTATAAAAATGTCATTGGTGCAAGGAGAGCGTCGTGGCGTATAATTTCCTCCATAGAACAGAAAGAAGAATCAAAAGGAACTGATGATAAGCTAGAAATGATCCGCCAGTATCGTTCACAAGTAGAAAAAGAACTTAGAGATATTTGCTCAGATATTCTTGGAGTACTAGACAAACATTTGATACCTGCCGCCTCTTCGGGAGAATCCAAGGTCTTCTATTATAAAATGAAGGTTGGTATGAAGCATTTTAGGAATTAGTTTGATTTTATAAAGTTAAATTAAAGGAACAAGATATTATGATTTTTATATGTAATATTAAATATTTAATTACAGGGTGATTACCACAGATACTTGGCCGAATTTGCAACTGGAAACGATCGCAAGGACGCTGCCGAACATTCTCTAGTTGCTTATAAATCGGCCAGCGACATCGCCATGACAGAGTTAGCACCAACACATCCCATCAGACTGGGTCTTGCGCTCAACTTTTCTGTCTTCTATTACGAGATTCTGAACAGTCCAGACCGAGCATGTCGTTTGGCCAAAGCTGCTTTCGATGACGCAATCGCCGAGTTGGACACCCTTTCCGAGGAAAGTTACAAGGATAGTACGTTAATAATGCAGCTTTTGAGGGACAATCTAACTCTCTGGACCAGTGATATGCAATTAGATGGTAAGTATTTCTATAATCTCTGAATTTCCTTAAATAAAGTAATTAAATAATCATTTTTATACACCTAAAAATTTATGTAAATAATTTAAAGCTAAATCCACTTTGGATAGTATTCAAATGTCAATCTAAATGACTATCCATCCTATGGCTCTACAGCCCAATTCAAGCCATTGCCTCATTCAGCAAACTTCTCCATTCGTTATGGTCTGTATACTATGATTTCTTGCGTCCTCATCCACATCATCCTCTGATCTCTTTCTCTGTCTTCTAATAGGTCTCTTCACCTGGATTCTTGCATTCAAATGTTTTTTTTTTTTTTTTGGAAGTCTGTTTTCTTTTATCTTCTGTCCTAAATACATGGCCTGTCCATTGAAGATGCTGTAGGCAGACATACTGAGATAAAGGTGTTTCTTTTTATATACATTATATATTTCATATTGCTTATTATCAATCAGATTATGGTCTTTAGATTTGTATCTTAGTTATTTGATGTATGTCTTCTTCTTCTTCTAATGGTGCTACAACCCTTTGTGAGTCTTGGCCTGCTTAAAAATGTTTTTCCATTTTGCCCTGTCAGATACTTTTATTTCCTACAGTCAAAAGAGTTTTAAAGGGAAAACCTTATGGTTATGGTAGATCCGGGCAGAGTTCATTTGTGAGCCCTTCAAATACTTATACGATCTCCTAAGGCAGGCCCATTATATCGCTCCTATCATATGGATTAGGCCCATAAGGGCCTGGGGCTGAGGCTATTCCAAAAGTCACAAAATTGTTTGGCTATATTTGGTAATTATAATTTTTTCGGGTGGTATTAATTTGCTGGTTTGTCAGCTTTTAAACCATACTCCTTCAACCTCCGACTTCTTGAAGTTGATTTCTTTGCTTAATTGATATTAAATGACAATCTCCCAAAGTTGTAATGTGAAGAAATCTGTCATCAATAGCAGTAGTTTTGTGTTTTCTGCACCACATGCCTTACGCTTATTTTCACCAGTTTTTTGAAAACATTCGAATATCCTTTTGATGGTAAAGCGATGAACATGAAAAATTCTTGCAACATGTTCATAACTATGACCATCTTCAACAACAGTAACTGCTTTTGAGCAGTTTTCTACACTTAAATGATAGTGTTGGTAGTGGGTCTTTCGTAAATAGGATCACTATCAAACTGACATTTGGGAAACAAGAAAAGCTGCCTCGTCAATAAAAAACATTTAACAAACTGTTTTTGACAAGTTCATTATTTTTCTCCTAAAAATGAAACAAATGGAGACCTGAAACAAAAAACAAAATGTAGGAAAATAATAATTATAATATTATGTAATAATTAATGAAAATGGTTATTTTGAAAGAACTTGATTGTGGAATTATTCCTCGGAGTGCTTGAAAATAACGGTTATACAACTGTTTAATTAACCCTTTACGACTAAAATGCAAGTATTTAATTGTACGTGCAATTAAAATAAAATGAAAATATATACCACAAATTTTGCAAAATATTAACCTGTTGCATTTACTTTTCCACCTGAGTGTAGTAGTTATAAACAACTTTCTTAAAAATATCTTAGGGAACCTATCTAACCTAAATTCTGGCTAACTATATCCAACTTGAACTATTTTTCTTCATATTCATTTTTCCAATATATACAAAATGAAATGAAGCGAATGATTAACTTATCTCTTTCTCTCTCCAATGGCGCTACAGCCCAAATCGGGCCTTGGCCTCCTCCGAACTATGCCTCCAACCTTGTCGGTCCCGCGCCGATCTTCTCCAGGTTCTCACGTCTAGCAAATTTTGCGCGCCCACGGCCACTTCATCCTCCCATCTTTTCCGTGGCCTTGCTTTTGGTCTTGCGCCCTGCATTTTACTATCTAGGGCTCTTTTCAGCAGTCTTTTTGTCTCCATTCTTACTACATGATCAGCCCAGCGAAGTCTCTGAAGTTTAACGAATTCTGAGATCGGTGTCTCTTTGAACAGTTTTTAGAGTTCATGATTATACCTGGATCTCCATATTCCGTTTTCGTTAATAGGTCCAAATATCTTTCTGAGGACTTTTCTTTCGAAGACTTCCAGTTTTCTTTTTGTCTCTTGTCATCACCCATGTCTCGCATGTGTAACATACTATTGGTCTGGTAATAGTTTTGTAGAGCCTGATTTTCGATCACCAGTGTGTGTTTTTGGAGCGGAACACATGATTGAGTGAAAAATAAGCTTTGTTTCCCTGTACTATTCTTCTTTGGATTTCTGGTTCTTCTGTTTCATCCGTGTTTAATGCAACTCCTAATCCGATTAACTTATGTTGTAATGTTTTATGTCCCTGTTGTATTTTGATCATATTATAACGATTCAGTTGTTTTAAAACATTTTCAATGACATAAACTTATTTTGTTTCAGCTGAAGATGTAAACAAAGAGCAATTACAAGATGTAGAAGACCAAGATGTATCATAACTTGCAAATGTCACATGAGGCAATATATCGAACTGTTGAGTGCTGTGTAGTGCGGGGCATTGCCCAGACATTGTGAAAGGGGGACGGGGCAAGTAGACAAACAACTTGCCCCAACCATCCTAGTACATACTGTATTATTATTATTATTACTAGCTGTAACAATATATTCTGTAACTGTTTTGTCTCTCCCAAATGAATGCGAATGAATGAATGGAATAACCAATTTGTCCCGGCCGATTTGCGGACGACCGATCAACTTATATCAAAAATGAGCACTATAACTTTTGAACGAATTCCTTCTTACCAACTGTCAGACTATACAAGTGCATATTTTTACAGTTATTTATAAAAAAATGTTTTCGTTAACTTATTATATATTTATCAATTCAAAATTGGTATTGTCGCAGTTTGAACATCAGAATATTCATTTTTAAACAGCACCTGGCAGTTGGGAGATGTCAATTGCAGTTTAAAAATGTTAGTGCACATAGGTGATTCGCAATCTCGGATAGGAATCAAGTGGATGTACTAGAACTTACGCTTTAGATATTTAATGTTGGATTCTTTTGTATTTTTATCTTAAATAAAATTTAATAGTATTTAAATGATTCATTACCATTTTGGTATGATCATAATTGAAGCAAAAATGTTCATATACCTCAGTGTGAAATATTTACTACCTTAAGGAATTTATGTAGGCAGCAACATGGACATTGTACTCAATTTTAGTTTATCTCAAAAAGACTGTATCAAAAAGTATTATCCAACATTTTGAGATTATTTTATTCGATAAAACTTTGTTTTTAATAATCAATTTTTAATTACCATTAACAGAGGCTTCTCAAATTTTATGTCAAACACAAGAAAAACATTAAAGTATATTTTGACAATTTTCTTTTTGTTTTTTTATATTTTTAACTAATAAAATTATTAGAAAGTCAGTATTTTTCATCAAAAACTGCAGATAATATGTAATTTAAATTGTTTCATAAATAAAGGGGCCACCATTTTAATAAATTATTTGCTATATGATTAAAAGTAGCATTTTTTATATACAATATCCTGGATATGGGTCACAGGCTTCATGTGCAATGTTTTAATTGAGGAAAGTTTATTGGAATGAACAAATGATGATAACCCTAGAAATTTTCAGTATCACAAAGTGGCAGAGTACTAAATCATATTTAACTTTACTTATATTTAGACAATGATGACATATTCGCTTGATTATGTATAGACTTATTGACAATTGGGTAAGTATCAACCAGGTAGATCAGTTCAATAACATTTTCTTCTTCAAGTGCCATGCTCTCGTCAAGTGTTTTTGTGAAAGTTGGCTACAAAAAACTGTTAATTGTTATATTGTATTAAATAATGCTCTGACCTGGTCTTAAACGAACTTCTCGCACCTTATCCCAGTTGTCATTGAATTAACAACCCATATATTTGTGTGATCCCAATGTTTGTATTGAAAAATTGTAAAATCTGTTTCTGGTATAATTGAACTATGATATGTTACGACCTCTGCCATCTGAAGTGCATCAATCAGTTTTATTTGAATCATTTAATGAAACAATAAATCTTCAAGAACAAAGATGAACAGAAATGAGTAGCGAACAGCAACCTCCAAATAGGGAAAAATTTGAGGAATAAGAATGAAACAATAAATCTATGTTCAGCTGCAGAGTTACCTATGGCGACATTAGAGGACAAATTATGAGTACTCTTTTAAAAACTAATAAACTTATCGGTATGCTTATCTAAAACTCAAAAGAAGTCTGAAAATAAGGGAGTAGGATGTTGGCACTATTAAGAGTTGGGTAATAATATATAGAAATATTTCTTATTCGATCTTAGCCTTGTCATTTTGTGAAACTATGGATCACACAACCAAAGGAAGCATATAAAACTGTACCACATATGAAACAAAAATGTATTGAAGCCTGTGAAAGTCCACATCCCTACATAAAGGTTAATATTCGTCTAAATTTATTTAAATCTTCATCTATAGTTTAATTTCTAATATATAAGTAGATAGAACTAAATATGTGCACAAAAGTGTAAGTTCTATCGAAAGCTGGCATTTAAGATTGAAAAATGAGGGTGCAATGTCCATTGACTTATTTTATTTCCACCTCTGACCAATTGAAGTGATTTAAGAAAATGTATTTTATATTTCCTTTTGGTATTTACGCTTTCCGCTTTGTGCTACTCTTGCAGAGCTAGAGCATAGCGCTGATATCATTTTATTCGTTTAGGTATGGATACATTTTTTTTAAACACGCATATATCCGTACAAATTGCATTTCGTTTTTTGTATTTTTTTAAACCAATAACTTAAGTATTTATTTGCATTTCGTAGAGCAATAATACTGATGATATCACTAGATATACAGGATGTAACACAAAAAGTTTGTTAACCTACGAATTTAATAAAATATTCCTTTTAAGTTAGGTTTTGCATCCATACATTTTTTTAGAGGGATAAAAGCATATATATAACACGTTTAACGTAAAATCTATTTGATGGTGCAGTACATGTCATATAAGGTGAGTTGTAGGGCGGATTCATGTGTTTTAACATGTCTACTGGCAAATAAAGATCTTGTCGAAATCGATTGTCACAGCCTTTTTCCTATTTTAGGAACTAGTGAGGATAACTTGACCATTCGGGCGTTAAGCATTCAAGTTAATACATATAAAAATACATCTGACTGTCAATTTTCAAATATCTATCTTGTATCGTGGTTCTAGCACTCTGCAATGAAAAACCATCTAATATCAAGGTTAGTTCGGATTTAATGTTACATATTGTAAAGATATCGCTTAAACAAGCAAGTTCTGATTAAGAAGAGTTGATGGTACCAGGAACTATCCCCAGAAAACCTCTTAGACAGGAACTTCTAGAGCAGGCGATGGGTTTTTTCTGGAAAGTGAAGGTGTTTGCAGTGACAGGGACCAATGGTGGGACTTTGTCGTGATCCTATGTTCCACAAATGAAAGATCTAAGGGAGCTGCTATTTATCCATGGATTCTCCCTTTTTCCTTTTTGAGGTTTATGATAAAAATTTCGAATATTGCGTTATATTCTTGGAGCAATTTATTATTAAATTCTAAGGATCTGTTTATTGTCCTAATTTTATAAGTTAGTTTGCACCTCATGGTAATTACAAATGGGGTGACCTGCTTAGTTCATATAACAAAATGTTCAGTCTATAACGCACGCGTACTTTAATCTTCGCGGTTCTTTAAATCATTAGGTTTGAGGCGAATCCCTACTGCTCGTTTTCTTGTGCAAATTGTACTGGAAGAGTTTTAAAATATGCAATATATGAACGGTATTATTTAACTATATTTTTATCCCAAGTGTCACCAAAATATAGCTTAAACGATATTTAAAGTGTAACTTAACATAACTATTCTATTCCATTAAACACTTAGGTAGTTACTTTTAGAAATAGCTTATGTGTTGGATGTTTTCTATACAAAAGAAGTGAGTTTAAAGTTTAGTTCGTATTAAGCTCATTGACTGAAATTCCTTTATATTGTTGTACTACCAATTTTACCTGTGAACATGTTTTATGCAACCGAGTATGTTACATTTTGTATGTTGAAAAAAAAACATTTGTATGTGTCCCCTTCGGGTTTTGATCTGCAAATTATTTACAATTCCTCACCTTACATCACTGTTTTGAGAAAGTCTTTGGAAACTGGCAGTACAGTACTTAATGTATATGTTCCAATTACGATGATTTTGGATCGTCCCAAAAACTAAGATAAATAAAATGGAAACTGTCCTTTTTAACAATCTATTTAAATAAAATCAATGCAGCCATTAATTTTACATCTTTATGCTTATGGGAGGATCTAAGAACTCGAGTTTGGTGTACTTGGTACTTAATAATTTTTAAATTATGCAAGTAGTGTGCTGGTTTTTTTAAGACAAAGTTCATTCGTTAAGTTATCTCTCCTTTGAAATTGTAATTGCATTTTTTATTAAGCGTATGAATGTAAACAAAGCTGTGTAGATTGATATAAAAACTTTGATGTACTATTTGGTTATTATTTTTAAGTCCTTTTCCTTTTTTATACAAGAAATATTACTGGAGATTACAAACAAAATCATCTCAAATTTCATAATTAGAGGATGAAGTGAAGGCAAGGTAATAATGAGACTGTACGTCAACAACACAAATTGTTGACGCTGAACGTAAAAACAGTATTCTAAACGAGAGCAAAACACCGGAGATGATCACAAAACTTCAAAAAGTTGTTTCAATCGAACAATAGACGGCGTCGCTGTATTTGTAATTTAAAAAAAATATACCTTACCTAATAACATTGTAAAGAATCACTACAAGCAACTTTTGATAATGAAGCGTCATCAGAGTTACAATTGGTTTACATAATATCTGCGTGGTCGTACATCCGTCAGTGATGAATGACTTGAGGGTAAACCAAAATCCCTTGTTTCGAAAAACTTTGCACATTGCTGACTGAATTGCAATCGATTTTGCTCGCTGAGCTATTTTCCAATCTCATGGAAAGTGGCCATCAGTCACGATTCCCAAACAAGGGAATCCCCTAACCAACCCTGAATCGTATAGACCCATTTCACTACTGAGCACCCTAGGTAAAATCTACGAGAGGATCTACGCTCACTTCGCCATTTTTAATTACCAATTCGGATTCAGAGCTGGACATTCCACGCAAAATGCATTGGATTTCACAATCAATTAATGAAAGGAAACACGCCATAGGCATATTCCTAGACGTCCAGAAGGCATTCGACCAGGTCTGGCACACGGGCCTGGTCGAAAAACTCCACCTTGCTGGATTGCCCACACTTTTCGTTAAACTAATAAATTCCTATCTCCCTAATCGGACGATCCGGATCAAAGTTGGCAACATTTTATCCTCGCCCTTTACTCCAGGGCTCAATTCTTGCTCCAATACTATACACAGTCTACAACAGTGACTTCCCCCGCCTTCCGTATAGATCGGAAAAACCTTTTGTATGCTGACGACATTGCTCTGCTCACGTCAGGGCCACATAGAGTGCGTGGACAAATGTATGTATTCGAAAGACCGCAAAACTACCTAGATTGAGTCATTAGGTGGTGCAATAAATGGAGAGTGACTCCAAAACACAACTCGATATTACTCAAATCTTCCAAGTCATGGCCGGATAACATTGCTAGGAGAAGACCTTATTCTCAGAAACTCAGTTTCCTATTTGGGAGTTCATTTTAACAGGACTCTCAACTGGAAAACCGACATACAAAACACCCTAGTCAGGGTAAAAAAGAGGTTTAGACTCATAAGACCAATAATCGAATAGAAGGCATGCGTCTACGCATCACATGACACCCGCGAAATTAACACCATCATGGCCACTGAAAGGAAAATTCTTAGATTCTGCACGAGGAAGTGCAGATACTATCCGTCAGCACACATACATCAGGTAGCCAATCTAACACCGATTAAGGACATAATCCTATCCCTCAGCAGGAGGTATGTCCTTCGCACTATTGCATGCTCGAACAACCGAGCCAAACAAATACTAAAGAGGGCAAATACTCACCAGGGTTCCTGAAAGAAAAGTTCCATTCCCTCCAGCAAAACTTCTACATAACACTGGAAACGAACTTCCTGATTAGCATTTTGATATATTAAAATCAACCCCCATTAAATATCACAGCTAACAACTGCAAGCCAAAAACGCTGATTAAGACCGCTCCCACCATGGCTGGTAACACCTTGAGGTGCCTCCCTTTGACTTGTTTAGCTTTCTTCGCCAATAATTCCTCTTGTGCGCTCCATATCGTCCATATCACACATACCATCTTGTGAACCCCAGTTTTTTAGCATTCCACCTCTACAACTTCACACGCATTCGTCCTCACGTTTACCACACCCCTTCGCTCCGCAAAAAAGGAGTACCCCTTCTTTGAAGAGGCAATAGCCTAAACAAGGTTAAAACATTGGATCTATCGAATTGATTTTGCGTGAATATTTAGATGTAAGAAACATCTGATCCAGATGAATTTCGCATAATTTGACAGAAACATTAAAGTAATTATATTTCATTGTGTTTAATACATTTATTTAAACATACTTTTTAACAAAGTCTGCAAGAATCAATAATATCCAAAAACCCATGTTCTAACAATGATCCTGGCAAGTAGTGACAACTGACGAGTCTCCATACATTGTGCCTAGAGCCCCGTGAACGTAATCATAACCTACTGATATGACATCTTTCCCCTTACATTTGATAGTCCTTAAAACGCACTGGAGCCCTTTTGAGTCTAGCGCTAGTTCTATTTTCAGCATTCATCTGGGAGGTTGAAGGTTCCTCTACTTCACAACTCTGATTCCCAGATGAGGAGTTTAATGATCTATCATTATGTGCAAAATCAGTATTCTTCTTAATTTGCGCTTTAACTAGGGAAGGCCTCAAGTGATAACTGTTTCGCCTGACCACTTCCCCATTTTCTTTCTGCACTAAATAAGATCTGGGTGCCTCATCTACTCTTTCCAGAATTTGACCTGGTCTCCATTCTCTACCCTCTCTGACACCTACATTCTCTCCTGGCACTATTTCTCTTCTTACCTTGGTGTTTCTATCATAATAATTTTTATATTCGTTTCTTTTTGCCTCTAGTTTCTTCCACTCTTCCTTTAGATTTATGTCTTTGTGCTTTTTATTTGATGGTAGCTTCGATCTAAGAACCCTCTTAGTCACTAATTGGGCCGGTGTTTTATCTGTTCCATTTATTGGAGTATTGCGATACTCCAGGAGCGCCATATCTAAGTCGTCACACTTTCTAAGCATGTTTTTTGCAATTAGAACGGCTCGTTCTGCCTGTCCATTAGATCGTGGATAGCGGGGACTGGACGTTACAAACCGAAAATCCCAGTCTTTAGCAAATTGCTGACAATGCCTCGAATTATAAGGCATGTTATCTGATATGACTTCGTAGGGTATTCCGTGTGTTGAAAAAATTTTCTTTAACTTCTTGATGACCACCTGAGAGGTTTTTGAATTAATTTTCACTATATCGAGCCATTTAGAAAAATAATCGATCAGAACTAGATATGACTGTCCACCATAATCTAATATATCACTTGCTACCTTTTCAAAAGGTGCTTGAGGCAACTTTCTGAGTAATAGTGGTTCTTTAGCATTGTGACTTTTAAATATCTCACACTTGCTACAATTTCTTACCCAGTCTTCTATACTTTTGTTCATTTGTGGCCAATGTAATATCTGCCTTGCTCTCTGTTGGGTCTTCTGAGTGCCAAAATGACTCGAATGCAATAATCTTAGCATGCTCTCTCTCAATCTTTTTGGGACTATAACTCTGTAAAATCTGGTCCTTTGTGACAGGAAAAAGATTGGCAGAATATTAAAAAATACAAGTTTGCTAAAATGGATGTGAAGTTTAAGGTAATACAGTGCTTCAAAAACGTATACGATGAACTTGACACCACAAAGGGCAAAAGAAAGAAATACAATATCCAAACAAAACCAAGCAAGTAAAAGATTTTAATTAAATTAGATTAGTCCAGGATCTCAGGTCAATTTTCACCCTTTATTACAAACAATATAATTTTTCGTGAGTGGTTTCATTTTGAAAAGACGCCCAACTTTTGCCCTAACAACAACTTGCGTTTGTGGTAGCAAGGTGTTATCAAAGAGTCCTCCCTTTTCAGCATGTATCATTAACGAGGTCATGAAAAATAATTACTAACCACCTGATTTTTTTTTCTGTTGGTTAAATAATATTTATATAATTTAACACCTACATTGTCCTACAAATTGCGTGGTACCTTATCCTGGTCCTCCAAATATTAACATATATGAAATTTATGAAATTAAAAATAAATTTTATTATAAACATTACTCGATAATGGAACTTATTGTACCTGTACTCTGCGTGTTGGCAGAAAGAATTCTCCCAAAGACGTAACAGACTGCAAGCTCAAGTTGGGAGATATTATCGCAAAATGTGCAAATGGAATAATTATAGGGAAATGAAGAGATAAGAGAGACGTATGCTGTATTTTATCACAATAGGACAATGAAATGGTTGAAGTGACAGATCGAAGGAGCCGAACTAGACCTTAGTCAATAGTACAATATAATAATTTTATGTTGGTGATAGATAAACAGGTGGGAGAACGGAAAACGCAGCACGAGAGGCGTACGTAGCATTAAAGGAAGCGGCTACAAAAATGGGTTTAATAATAAACACCAACAAAACAAAATACATGAAAATAGGTACGCAACCACAAACACTACGGCCACTTGTTATAGAAAATGACGTCATCGAAGCAGTAAACGAATTTGTATACCTGGGAACGCTCGTTAATACTGAAAATGACACTACCGCAGAGATAAACCGCAGAATTTGCACGGCTAATAGATGCTATTTTGGGCTTAATCTCCTTTTTAAATCTACAGTTATATCAAGAAATACAAAAGTAAAACTCTACAAAACAATAATACGCCCAGTCCTAACATATGGTTCAGAAACCTGGACTTTAACAAAAAGCAATGAAAACATGTTAGGATGTTTCAAAAGAAAAATACTAAGGCGCATCTATGGAGCGGTAAATGAAAATGGTGTCTGGAGAAGACGATACAACTTCGAACTCTATAGGATATACCAGGAACCAGATATCGTAAAACACATAAAGATAGGACGTCTGAGGTGGGTAGGCCATGTAATGCGGATGGAGCAAACCGACCCAGCTAGAAAAACGCTCCTTGATAGACCTATTGGTCAAAGAAGAAGAGGAAGACCCAGAACAAGATTCCTAGATAACATCGATAAAGACATGAGAAATATGGAAATACGTGCTTGGCGGAGGAATGCGATGGATAGGGACGACTGGAGAAAAATTCTTGGGGAGGCTAGGACCCACACAGGGTTGTAAAGCCAAAATGATGATGATGAAAAATAAATTTTTCTGCATTTTGCTATTGAAGCCGAGTCACACTGGTATAAGTACAAAAAAAAACTGTGTACTTTGTACAAAACTAGTACGCATACTATGTACTACTGTACGAATTGACCGCTGAACGACGCGTGGGTGTTCTTAGTTCCCTGTAACCTGTAAGTAGGTAGTCGAGGTGTGAGCTTATGTTTGTTTTGTGTACAGTCCATCCAAGATTTTTTGTGATTTGTCTACGATTTCAACCTGCACCGTTGGTTGGTGTTCAATTTCGGTAAGTAGACCTTTGATTCCGCTGTCTTTAAGCTACATATTCACATAATACTCTTTTAAAAATCTTAGCATTTTAGCTTCAATACGCCATATTTTCTTAATTAAGTCATAAACGGGTCAAATGGGGACGGTAAGGGTAGCTCAAAACGGGGACGTCCTCATTTTAACCTACGGAATATTTTAATGCCGATTAAGTAATTTTACTAGGTACCTAGGTAGAACTGCTTTTGACAAATTATTTAAATATAAAGGTACTATTGAAAAATAGTCTGAGCCTATACAAAAATTATTAGGGTAAGCATTTATGCATTGAATTATCTAAATCATTATGTTTTTTTAAGATTTCAACATGGGTCGTTATACAAGAAAAAGCGGCAGACAGAGTTGGTCCAAGGAAAGTATGATGGCCGCCATTCAAGAAGTGTTAGAAGGCAACATGGGTTATACAGAAAAGCATCGAAGCTGTACGCTATTCCACAAACTACTTTGGAGCGCAAAGTAAAAGAAGCTCGAGAAAAAGGATTGAGTTCGAAAAAAGCTGCAGAAAAAAGATTGGGTAGATTTAAGACTGTGTTTTCTGAAGCGCAAGAAAATGAACTTGTGGATTATATTTTATATTTAGAAGAAATATTGTTTGGCTTTAGCTTAACAGATTTAAGAA
Source organism: Diabrotica undecimpunctata (assembly GCF_040954645.1). Taxonomy (NCBI): domain Eukaryota; kingdom Metazoa; phylum Arthropoda; class Insecta; order Coleoptera; family Chrysomelidae; genus Diabrotica; species Diabrotica undecimpunctata. The sequence goes on along the minus strand of NC_092809.1, from coordinate 132,404,730 downwards.
AACTATATTTCGATTTAGCCGTTAAAAATAACATTCCACGCGTGTTTAGAGAAGATAAGAAAATGGCTGGATAACATTGGCTTTGTGGCTTTCTAAGGCGGCACCCTCAATTAGCATTTCGTAATCCTGAAAAAGCTTCACTGGCAACAGTAGTAATTCAACATCAGTCTGATTGATATTTAGACAATATAAAAACCAACCATGGAAGCAAGTCATATATTGAAGTTTTTTCACTCTTTTTTGATAAAAAAGTAATTGAGAGCATTCTATATTTTACAAATATTTATGCATCGCAGAATAACCGTCACGATTTTGAAATAAATAACATAGATTTAAAAAAAAATTATTAGCATATGTATATTATCTGGTTCACTCTCTGCTTCAAGTTGATATGCTTTGGTCAAAGGATGAGGATAAAGAAGTGCACATTTTAAAAGAAAGCATGAGCCGACATAGATTTATATTTATAATTTATAATAGTGAAGAAACCGCTACATCAGTGGCAAACTTAGTACATGGACGTCAATCTAAATTTGCTTTACCAGATGAAACCAGATTCGACAATATTGGCCACATTACAAAAAGAGACGATAGTACAAGAATGTAGAATGTGCAAAAGTAATACTATTTATTTATGTAAAAGGTGTAGAATCAGTAGCGCAGCTAGAATTTGCCTCTGGGAGGGGGGGGGTTTTGGTTGGTCACCGAAATTCTTTTTATGATGCTACCTCCATTTTGAGTCCTTAAAATGTGTGAGTAACAGTGTCGGAATAGGGTCGGGGGGGTAACACCCAAAACCCCCCCCCCCTGTACTGTTTTCCTTGAAAATGAGGAAAAAAATCTTTTTGGTTGTAAATTAGTCTTAATTTGTGTGTTTTTAATCCAATCTAATAAATTAATTGTCAAATTTCTCTTTGTATATGGAGCGGCCATTAATGGGTTAATACTATATGAAGAATAAACTTGCCTCAAATTTACTTTAATTACCTCAAAACTATTTTAAAGTTAATAATAAAGTCTATTTAATAAATATATTCCCAAGAAATAGAACACACTACGCCTATGTACATATAAAATGTGGAACGAATAAACTAAAATATCATATTTCTCTCATTCCCATTCTTTCTAAGAACGTAAATATATATATATATATATATATATATATATATATATATATATATATATATATATATATATATATATATATATATATATATATATATATATATATATATATATCTATATATATATATATATATATATATATATATATATATATATATATAGACCAGCAAAATGTTGATAAGTTTACCGATCTTTCAAACTATTCAATGAACTTATCTCACCATACACTAGTGAATCGCATCAATTTATATTGTTACGGTTTATGTTTAAATTCATTTTCAGTCCTATTTTAGAAGATTCGGTATGTAGTTCTAAAAGCATGGTTTGCATTTCTTGTAGGTCAGTAGCTATCAGGATTATGTCATCTGCAAATCGTAGATTACTGAGGTAGCGGCCATTGATGTTTATTCCCTTATATTTCCAATTTAGGTTTTTAAAAACGTCCTCCAAAAATTAAGGTGATAACAGTTTGGGTGATAAAGTATCTCCCTGTTTGACTCCCCTGTTTAATGGTACAGGGTTCGTGTGTTCATTTTCATTTAGGTAGTATGTAGCTGTAGCTTGGTTCATAGTTTCTTTTATTAAGTTAATATATCTGCTGTCTATTCTACAATTTTGCATTGCGTTTATTACGGCCGTGTGTTCTATGGTATCGAAAGCTTTTTCGTAGTCTACAAATGCTAGGAAAACTGGAAACTTGTATTCGTTACATTTTTCTATTAATATTTTTGTGGTTAACAGGTGATCGGAAGTTGAATAGCCTTTTCTAAAACTTGCCTGTTCATATGGTTGGTATTCGTCTAATTTCCTTGTTAGTCGAGTAGTTATGACTTTGGTGAGTATTTTAAACAGGTGTGACAGTGGGCTGATGGGTCTGTAGTTTTCCAATTTTCGACTATCACCTTTCTTGTGTAATAAGATTACTTTAGAGTTGTTCCAGCTCTTAGGGACTTACGAAGCATATGCATATGCGAAGCATACACAATAAAAATGACCCCCTGTAAGAATTTACTGCTGACATTTTACATAGTTGCCGCTACCGTTTAGATCAATTTGTAGATTAGTCACCTTTAATTGAAAATTGTCAGACTATAAGAGGCAAAAAAGTTTTAAACACATTGTGTTTAACTAATGGTACAATAGTAATTTAATTGGAACGTATACAAACATTTCGGGGGGTTAAGGGAACAAAAGCCCCATAAAATATTTATGGGGTGTACAAATTTCACTGTTATTTTTTTTTTAAGATATTCCTGCCCAAAGAAAGCCACCTGTCCATTTTCAATATAAAATATCTAACAGTTTTCGATATATTGGAAAAAATTGATTTTCATTTTATAACTTCAAAGGGCTGTAACTTTCTTTATGTGCGGATTTCTACCAAGGTAAGTTGGGTTCAATCGAACTATTTTTCGTCTCAGAATATGTGATTTATTTAATGACCTAACTTTTTGTTACACCCTGTACATATAAATCATATACTTTCTTAAAAATATCTTTTCTTTTAACCTAAACTTTGATATAAAATTTGTTCCAACCTATACCGAATTACATTTTTATTTTATTTTATCAGATAATAAATAACAATTAACAGGTTACAATAAATAAAGTAACAAATATTTAATATTTGTTGTACAAAATGCTATTACTTAGTTTGTATAGAATGTGGTTTCGACAATGCTTCAAATATTGGTGGGAAAATTTACCATTATCCCGTTCAGCTCAGTGAACCATGTAAGTCGATGATTTTAAACTTGAATGCAAAATAGTCGCAAATTGACGGCATAGAATCTATATTTGGAACTCGTCGAGAATTTTGAAGCCAGTCATTAGGCTGTTAAAATTTGGGTCAGTAAAAAATAGCAAATATAATGTATTTGGTATCGAAATGAACCACCGATGAAAATGCTGTAATTTATCTGAATATGTAAAGATAAAAAATGTGAAACAAATAAAAAATAAACTATTATTTAATATAAATTCATTAATAAATCTATGTTTTCATTTAAATATATTTTAATAATTATGTGGCTGTTTTAATCGATACACAACATTTCTAAAAGATTTAAATTAGATTATATCCTCTTAATAAAATGTCACATACGCTAATCGGGAGAAGACCCGACCATGAGTATTGATAATTGTCTTCATCAGAATTAAAATAGTGGTTAGGAATTACAAAAACACTATGCGGGAGACTGAAAGCTCTCAAAATAAAACAGCACTAGATGTGCCCAGACTGTGTAAGTCAGTTTTTCATAATCTTTACGGCTGTTTACATCTCGGAGACCCCAACAAGAAAATTTTTAAAGCTGCAGTGCACATTTTTTTTACTTTAGGTAAGTGTATAAAACGGTTTTAAAAAATATCCTTGTTTTAATTTGGGAACAATACCAACGGAAACATGAATATATTTTTAAATGTTAATCATGTTTTTAGATGAGTCAGACAAGATAGTCGCTGTTTTGTAATGTTAAACATGATCTACGGATTTTGCTTCGGGATTTTTTCAATGCAAAGAGATTTTTGAACATTTTTACACCTAGTTATTTTATTTCAGCTAATAAAATATTTATTTATCTAAATGAATTTAAGCGACACCACTTACAAGTGCATAAAAGATCAAATAACACGACACCGACCATCTTGTTTTTGACTGTTATCCAACATGATATCTATTTTTATGCAACATTTTTTCAAGCTATAAGTGACACTTTCGAGGTTTGTTATTTCAAAAAAATGGATATAAGAACAGGAAACGGTTTGCGAGACAAGAACAAACGACCTCTGCGAAATAAACGATATAACAGGTATAGTTTTAAGAACAGTTTCAAAAAACTCATTTTCTAATGTTTTTGGTATTTTTTCCTTACTAACACTGAATAAAATTCTCGCATTGTTAAAATTTTGTGTGGATTAAGAGTAACAAAATAATTATATACACATACACACACATATATATATATATATATATATATATATATATATATATATATATATATATATATATATATATATATATATAGTTGATAAAGTAGTAAAAAGGATATCAGGTTTTTCAGTGTCAAAAAATTAAACGATTCTATTGTCTCATCAAACTCGATATTTTGCTAATGTTTATTGGCTTCATCAAGAGTGCACTAAAATTATTATTAAAAACAATTATTATAACATACGATTAAATAAAAGCTCACAGAGTGGAATCCTTAAAATAAAAATAAGAACATCACAGGACTTTAACAATTACACTAAAATAACAATAAAATAATTTTAAAATACATTAACTTTTTTGCTTAGATATTAAAGCCTAAATAAAATAATATAGAGCTAGGTATATGGTATTTTTGACATTCCTATAAAGTGTTTAAAATTTTACAATATATATTACTAAGATTACTAGTGTCTGTTTTATTATTAATGGCATTCTTAGTTCGATTGATATGACACATCTCGAGAAACAATATATTTTTGTAATTGCTTAATGATTGCAATATTTATACGTTATCATAATCAAACTGGTGGCCTGTTTTTATAAAATGTTCGACAACAGCGCATGTTTTATTTCTCCTGTTGCAGTCACTTTTGTGTTGTGTGATCCGCTGTTTCAGCCACTGTCCGGTTTGTCCAATATAACATCCCTGGCAACCTAAACACTGTAATTGATGTATGACATTGCTATTATACATTACTGGTGTTCGATCTTTAATTTTAGAGAATATGGTTTTATATTTAAGGTTGCTGTATTTGCTAATTTTTGTATTTGTGTATTCGTTAAACAGGGAAGTAATTTGGTTTGTTAAATTCAAAATATATGGTAGTTTTTTATATTTAAGATCTTGTGGCTGTTGATCTAATTGTCCATCATAAAACTGTGTGTTAAATATTAGTTGTTTTCGTATATCCTTAGGATAACCGTTATTTGGAAACAATTGGAATAATTTGTTTTTGTTCTGCTATAAAAATTGGTCGTCGCTGATGTATTCTTTTCTATTTTTCATTTCAATAACGGTATTACATTTTTGACTTTTAGGGTGATTAGAAGCATAGTGTAGAAACCTTCCTGATGTTGATATCAGTCTAGTATAATATGATTATTAGATTTGCAGATGACTTTGGCACCTATCTAGAAATTGTACACATTGTCCTTCTCCATTTCAACAGTAAATTGTATGTTTTTGTTGCATGAATTAAAAACTTTTATCGTTGTCTGTATATGATCTTGTGTGACGGCGTAAATTATATCACCAACATATTTGTATAGGAAAGGTAGCTGGAAGGGAAAAGTATGCACAATTTTTGCTATTAAATAATCTAAAATAATCAGAGCTAAAATCGGACGGATAGGACTATCCATGGGCGTTAAAAAAATTTGACAGTAAAACATAGTATTAAAAGAAAAGTACGTGTTTTGGAAAATGAATTTTATTCAAATTACGAAATTTTCTTTGGACAGCCTTGTCTGATTTTCAATAAATTCTCACTTAGACCGTATTATCGATTATACCAAATTTTCTGGAATATTAGTGAACAGCGAAACTATATCCAGAGAAATCAGTCTGATTCTAAAATAAGTAATTCAGGATGTAACCGAAGAAAAGTTTTTGCTTTTTTATGTTATATTTAGGTAGGATCAATCCTCTTGAATTGATGAATTTGTCGGAATATCAGCAATAATGTTCTCTACATCAGAAAGAACATTGGTCTAGCCTTAATCATTATAGAGACGTGGTAATGCAAAATTCGGACCAAGAGATAGAAAGTCTTCAATTTCTTGGGGTATTTAAGGACTATACAAATATAAAAATTAACAAATACAGCAACCTTAAATATAAAACCATATTCTCTAAAATTAAAGATCGGACACCAGTGATGTATAATAGCAATGTTATATATCAATTACAATGTTTAGGTTCCCATGGATGTTATATTGGACAAACCGGACAGTGGCTGAAACAGCAGATCACACAACACAAAAGTGACTGCAGCAGGAGAAATAAAACATACATTTTATAAAAACTGGCCACTAGTTTGATTATGATAACGTGAAAATATTGCAATCATTAAGCAATTACAAAAGTAGATTATTTCTCTAGATATATCAATCGCACTAGGAATGTCATTAATAATAAAACAGGCACTAGTAATCTTAGTAATATATATTGTAAAATGTTAAACATTTTATAGTAACGCCAAAAATACCATGTACCTCTATATAATTTTAATATATCTTTGATCTCTAAGCAAAAAAGTTAATGTATTTTAAAATTGGTATTAGTAATTATTTTGGTGTGATTGTTAAAGTCCTGTGGTGTGCTGGTTTTTATTTTAAGGATTTCACTATGTGAGTGTTTATTTATTTGTAAGTATGTTCTATTTAATAATTGATTTTAATAATAATTTTAGTGCACTACTGATAAAGCTAATAAACATTAGCGAAATATCGAGTTTGTCGAGGTAATAGAATCGTTTTTCATCTCATTTACTTATACAACCTCCATTTAAATCTAAACACTTAACTAAACGTCCAGGTACACCCGAAACTAGGTCAAGGCCATAATTTTCGGTAAGGGTGTTCCAGGCCTGTAAAACTGACCGAATCAAACCTTCTTTATCTCGTGGCGCTGCTCGTTCCACTTCAATCTTCATCAGTCGCCATATGTTTTCAATTGGGCTAAGATCTGAAGATGCTGCTGGCCACGGAATTGTTGCCAATTCATGTTCTTGCATCCAAGCTTGAGTATAATCAGAAGTATGGCATCTTGCATTATCTTGCTAAAAACGCCATCCCTCTGGATATAAAACATGAGCCGTTTCAAGAAGAAAACCATTTAAGATGTCACAATATTTCGCACTATCAACAGTACCATTAACTATATAGAGAGGTGTAGCACCACGCTGATATATTGTTCCTCAAACCATTATTTTAGTGGGAAATTTGGAAATTTGAACGGTAACATTTTCTCTTGATAGGACTTTTAGATGATTTGCACCAAGCTGGAAACAACTTTCATCAGATATAAAGACATTATTAAAATTATCTTCTCGAAAACGTTGACAAAAGAGAGAGGTGTCATTGTAGGGATTTTTTTTGGATTCCTTGATATGTAGCCTTGCTTTTTCAGTGACATGCGGACAGTTTCTGGGCACACTTTTATTCTTCGTTGATTTCCAAATCTGTTCAGGACCGTTACAAACAGGACTTATGTAGTGTAATACTAAAATGTAGTGTAATACTTGGTATCATTTAAGAATTCTCCAGTTTTTTGTAGGTAATCCTTTTTATACATTGCAACAGTTACGTTACCTTTGTCGCTTTAGACAATGTAAATTTCAGGATGGTTCTTAAGGAAAAGTTTAGTTTGTACAGTGTATTTATTTAAAAAATAAGTTGACTGACTCTTGATTCAATATCAGAAAGTAAATTTGGAACTTTAACATCTGGTTTAAGACATACAGAAAATTTAGGTCTCAGTGCTAAAATTTTTTTTAATTCAAAAGGAAAATGAATAGAAGTTAGATTTTTAAACAAATTTTCTCGAAATTTTGTCTTATCAAAAGCTTCTATTTTTAATTTATTTATTAAAATTATTTATTTGAATTCTTTTAATTTTATTAAACTGTATATTCTATTTAATTCTCTGTCTACGATTAAATTCATTAAATGTGCAGAAATTTAAAACATTACAAGCTTAGGAACGCATCATGTAATTGTTTTTCAAAAAAGTTAATATCAGCAAAAGTGATTTTAATATCTAAATTAATATTTCTTTCAAACCTGTCACATAATCGCCGAGCATCATGGTAAATATTCCCAGTGCGATGATGTAAAAGGTAATTAACATTAAAAAGGCTATTTGCAACCTGTGGAGGGAAACGTTGATTATATTTACGTTTCAATAAAAAGTTCTCCGGTTGTGTAGAGCAGCAAGTTTGATGGTAATTCTAGTCCACTCCTTCAGAATTCTGACTATGGATTGCCCATAATCGTTTCGGATGTCATCGAAAAAACCTGTATTTTTCTATAAAAGTAAGAAAAAAGAAGTAATTGTTGACTGGTTTGGAAAAAATAATACTATGTTTGGGTGGGTTGGAGTCAATAAAAAGAGGCCATTAGAGAACTATTTGTACTATTTGAGCTTTCATTTGCGGTTACAATTATTTTCACAATTATTTCAATAGCTAAAATAAAAATACAAACCATCTGATAAAGTGGAACGAATAATTGTAAAAAAGTTGTAACTCACCGAATTTGCTGCAAAACGTATTTAAAAATCATAATTATAAAAACTTTTTGATCTGATAAGTATATATATATATATATATATATATATATATATATATATATATATATATATATATATATATATATATATATATATACAGGGTGGTCCTTAAGTAATTGTACAAAAAGAAACCGTAGATTCTACACCTTAAAATATTGCGATTCAAGTCAAATTGCTTTAATAAAATGTTGATATTAAGAAAGATACAGGGTGTTAAAGTGAAAATTAAAAATTTTAATTTTCACTATAACTTTTATGTTTGTAAACATTTATGTATAAAAATTCATAACTGGATACTATTGATCATCAGAAATTATAATCTGATGCATACTTTAATGTAGCTGATAGAGGGCGCCACATATGCCACATATGTGGCATACATTTGCACTTAACTTTTTTGCTTTTTAAGTAACCGGTATTTGTGATGAAAAATATTAAAGATATATTATTTTTCCAAAAAAAATGTATACTTGTTAATAACTTCAAAACTCAACAGTTTTCGAGATAATCGCATTTTACAAATCAACTTCATAATTCAGATTTAACGCAATTACTCCAGGCAACGAAAGAAAATTAGACAAAAACATCAATACTTCTGAATTTTGGTATAAAATGCCTTCAATAAAGTTAATAGTTAACGAAATATTAAATAAAATTAATATATTAGCACGATAGAATAGTAGGATTTGACAAAATAACAGAATAATTGGATTTTACGTCAAACATTTTACGTTTTGTATTAAATTAAAGTCATAATCAAAATATTCTATTAATAAACCAAATTAAGAAATAGTTAAACTTAATAACATTAAACTTTTTGTCAAAGTAAGTGTTCCATATGTCCACCATTTTCTTTAATTCATTTGTCAATACATTCCATAAAAGGTCGTGTCATATTAAATATAGCATCATTGGTTCTAAAGAAACTGCGGCAGTATTTATAATAAGTATTATAAGTATAATATATAATAAACATAATATAATAATAAATTATTCGTTTGGGAATTTTATGAATTAAATAATTATATTAATATCTCACCATATGACCAAGGATATGACTACCACGAACAATCCAACGTATAGGAAAGTTGTATTTAATTATGTTCTCACTGCACTTTTCTCTATAATGTGGTGGTGTACCAATCAATAAAATCATTTTATAAAAAATGTAAATAAATATCACCATTCAAATTACAAGGTAATTCGTATGTCCATAAAAAATAATTATAAATGCTACCAAACGATACGATATGCATTTTAAACATGAATTTGAAATAAACGTATGGTTTGGAACAGTTGGTAATTATTTTTTACGGACATGCGAATTACCTTGTAATTTGAATGGTGAGATTTATTTACATTTTTTATAAAATGATTTTATTTGATTTATTGGAAGAATTGTCATCAAATTTAAGGCGAAATATGTGGTTTACGCAAGATGGTACACTACCACATTATAGAGAGAGGGCAGTGAGAACATACTAAAATACAACTTTCCTGAACGTTGGATTGTTCGTGGTAGTCATATTCCTTGGTCATTTGGTGAGATATTAATATAATTACTTAATACATAAAAATACCAAAAGAATACTTATTATTATACTTATAATACTTATTATAAATACTGCAGCAGTCTCTTTAGAACCAATGATGCTATTTGATATGAGACGATCTTTTATGGAACGTATTGACAAATGAATTAAAGAAAATCCTACTATTCTATCCTGCTAATATATTTATTTTATTTAATATTTCGTTAAATATTAACTTTATTAAAAGCATTTTATACCAAAAGTCAGAAGTATTGATGTTTTTGTCTAATTTTCTTTCGTTGCTTGGAGTAATTGCGTTAAATCTGAATTATGTAGTTGATTTGTAAAATGCGATTATCTCGAAAACTGTTGAGTTTTGAAGTTATTAACAAGTATACCTTTTTTTTGGTAAAATACTATATGTTTAATATTTTTAATCACAAATACCGGTTACTTAAAAAGCAAAAAAGTTAAGTGCAAATGTATGCCACATATGTGGCATATGTGGCGCCCTCTATCAGCTACATTAAAGAATGCATCAAATTATAATTTATGATGTTCAGTAGTATCCACTTATGAATTTTTATACATAAATGTTCACAAACATAAAAGTTATAGCGAAAATTAAAATCTTAAATTTTCACTTTAACACCCTGTATCTTTCTTAATATCAACATTTTATTAAAGCAATTTGGCTTAAATCGTAATATTTTTAAGTGTAGAATCTACGGTTTCTTTTTGTACAATTACTTAAGGACCACCCTGTATATACAAGGTGGTCCAGAATTATATACATTAATTTCTAGAGCTCATAGTACGTCCAAAAATAAGGGTATTTCTTTATGTACACTTTTTTATAAAACTGAATAATAAGGGAGATACAACCCTTTAAAGGGGTGAATTGAAATTCTTATTTTTTCAAATATCTTCCAAACGGTTTTGAATACGGAGTTCATATTTTGGGAGTGATTATAAGACATTAGGATAATTAATTACATGTCACCACCTACCACATCCTATATTAATACAGGGTAGTTTTGGAGGGTAAGTGGGGGTTATTGCGTCACATGTTTTTTAATTTTTACATATTTTAAAAAAATATTTTAAAAATTGTTTCCTTAGACTTTTCTACGCAAAAAAGGTGCTCTTGTAATATTTCGATAGATATCACCGTTTTCGATTTATTTAAACTCGAAGGTATACATGTATTTTATTGTAATCGTTACATTTCTTAATATTCATCAAGTATGCTTTGGAATTGACACTTGTGTTAGCAATAATATTACAAATTAATGGAAAACTTAATTAATACTTAACATTTAATTAATGGCGAAAGTAATATTTCACAACAACTGTTCAAAATGTCCTCCATTTTGTTGAATACATAATCTAATTCTTTTATTTAGCGAATGCATTAATCCATTTAATGTTACTGGATCGTTTTGTAAATCGGTAAATACTTGTTCAATTTTGTCTCTTAACTCATTTACTGTATTAATTGGAGTGTTATACACTTTTAATTTCAAATAACTCCATACTGTAAAGTCCATTGGATTAAGATCACAACTACGAGCAGGCCAATGAATCGGTGCATCCGCACCCCGGCCTATCCACCTATCAGGGAAATGTTCATGTAACCACCTTCTACAAATTCTTGTGTAATGTGGTGTAGCACCATCATGCATGAAAAACATGTTTCTTCATATTTGTAATGGAATATCTTCCAAAATATCATGTAAAATATTGTCTAGAAAATTGTAATACATGTTACCATTTAAATTTCCGGGAAAGATGTGGTATCCTATGAAACTATTTCCTAAAGTAGCTGCCCAAACGTTTATCTTGAACGTGTGTTGGAAGTGAGTTTCCATTGTAGCCCTTGGATTTTCTTTAGCCCTGAAGTGCATATTTCTAGAATTGAACATACCTTGTCTTGTAAATGTGGCCTCGTCTGTAAACAGAATGTTGCTTAAAAAATTTGGTGCAGTTTGAACTTTATTTTGCAATACCTCACAAAAATCAACTCTAAGTGGCATATCGTCAGGTAACAATTCCTGCACTTGTCGATAGTGGTAAGGATTGCTCTTCATGCAGAACTCTTAAAACACTTTGATGGGAAATATACGTTCTTAATCCTAACCTGCGTGTACTTATTGTGGGGTCATTTATTACAGCATCCAATATTTGCTGTTCAACGCGAACATTTCTTGCTTCTCTACGACGACCAGCATCTGTATTCCTTCTTTGAAGACAACCGGTTTCTTTCAGTCGTCGTTCAGTACTTACAAAAGTCCTGGCATTGGGAATATTTCTGTTCGGATACTTTTCTCTGTAGCGTCTTACAGCAGCATTTCCCGAACATTCCCCTAATACTAAAAGTATGTCTGTCTTCTCAGAATTTGAATAGTGTGCCATATTGCGGGCAAACAAATTTAAAAATATAGCAAAAGAGACGTGTTAAACAAATTTCACTGTCGAGTACAATAAAAGTGTAGATAAAATAATTTAATTGTTATTAAACGTCACTGAAAATTCATAGACTACTTGAGATTAAAGTGTTGTTGCTAACACAAGTGTCAATTCCAAAGCATACTTGATGAATATTAAGAAATGTAACGATTACAATAAAATAAATGTATACCTTCGAGTTTAAATAAATCGAAAACGGTGATATCTATCAAAATATTACAAGAGCACCTTTTTTGCGTAGAAAAGTCTAAGGAAACAATTTTTAAAATATTTTTTTAAAATATGTAAAAATTAAAAAACATGTGACGCAATAACCCCCACTTACCCACCAAAACTACCCTGTATTAATATAGGATGTGGTAGGTGGTGACATGAAATTAATTATCCTAATGTCTTATAATCACTCCCAAAATATGAACTTCGTATTCAAAACCGTTTGGAAGATATTTGAAAAAATAAGAATTTCAATTCACCCCTTTAAAGGGTTGTATCTCCCTTATTATTCAGTTTTATAAAAAAGTGTACATAAAGAAGTACCCTTATTTTTGGACGCACTATGAGCTCTAGAAATTAATGTACATAATTCTGGACCACCTTATATATATCGTGGGTATACTGCAAAAACTGACCAAGTCAATTTTTATCGATTTTTCGTTTATCAATCCAAGTCACTCGAAAGACGTAACCGAATACCTGGAAAAGTGCCCAAGTCAAAATATAAAGGCACGATGCCGCAACACACATAACATCCAAATGTCTATGTCTCGGTATGCGTATCAATAGACTGGAAGAAATGATCATGTTGACTTGGTCACTTTTGCATGAAATGTGATTCACATTTCATATCAACATTGAACTGCGACAATTGGCTATTACGACTTGGTCACTTTTTGATGTTTTAGTTTTACCTACACGTTGTATGTTTATCAGTTGAATTATCACGTGTTGGAAAAGGAAATATTAAGTTTATCTTTCATTATGACGTCCAGGGGAAAGTTTTTAGTACAAATGTGTTTAGATGAAGGCGAAGCTAGTACTTCACATGAAAATAACGCAGGTGAGTGTTGTAATTTCGTAATATTTATTGAAAATAATTTTGAGGTTATGATGAGGACAACAAATTATAAAAGTATCTATTACTTAGCTCTTAGCAGATAAACGTTTTCCTTAAAAAATAATATTTATCGCCCCACTTCCTAACCATCAACAGTAAATGCCGCTGATACAAAGTTAATATTCTATGTAGATTTTTGTTGTTGATCATTTTGCTGTTTTAAAATATAAAACATAATAATGAGATCAAATTAGGGTGACTAATAATAAGTAACGGTTTCAGAACTATGGTCTTCTAAATCAACATCACAACACATTCCTATTTTGTCAGCTGGAACCAGCACTACGGAAGGTAAATATACATTTTAAAACTGATCTTTTTATCCTAAACTAATATTTTAATTAGGTTCATTCAATACTACTCTAATGCAAGGATGTTCAACTACCACGTCTGATAATGAAAAAGAGAATACCAAACATTGTGAAGAACATAATAGCTCTATTGAGGTGAGTAATATACCTGTGTCACCTACGTTTGAGAAAATGGTCGTTGATAGTGGTTCAGATTTTTCTACCGGCAGTAGTGATAACTATATTCCGAGTGATGATGATGGTTTATCAAATGTTGAATCAACTGATAGTGATGTACCCTTATCAAAACAAGAATGTCGTTGGAGAAGAGCTAACCCTTCCCGATGGAAAAGAAATATTAAAAAGAAAAATAGAATGTCAAGTTTGCCTTACAAATCAAAAGGAACAGTCATTGCAGCAAAAAAACCAAAATTGATTAATTGCAACTCTTGTAAATTCAAATGCTCTCTTAGTTTTAATGATGATTTCAGAAACCAGTTATGCTCGGAATTTTGGAGATTAGACTATAATCGTCAAAAAGATTATATTCTCTGTTGTGTTGCGAGCAAAGAACCTACTTGTAGAAGAGTTCGTTCTGGAACAGGTGCTCTCAAAACTGCAAGTAGGTACTATCATTTCCTAAACCAGGGTAAAAAAATTCGAGTTTGCAAGAATTTCTTTCTACGCACTTTGTGTATAAGCCACGGGCCAGTGGATAAGGCATTTTCTGGAGCAAATGATATAGGAATATTTGCAGCTAACGACAAACGTGGCAAAAAGGAACCGGCTAATAAAACCAAACCTGATATTATAGCGTCAATCAAAGCGCATGTACAAAGTTTTCCAACCATGGCATCTCACTACTGTAGATCATCAACTAAACGAAAATATTTAGATTCTAATTTATCTATCGCAAAAATGTACGAACTATATGCGGAAGATTGCAAGAAAACGGGAAAGGAATACGCATCTCAAATAACTTACCGTCGCATTTTTGGTACCAACTTTAATTTGTCCTTTTTTAAGCCTAAAAAGGATCAGTGCCTAACATGCACGAACTACTTGAAGACAAAAGCTGCAGATTTAGAAGAAAAATATCAGAATCACATTAAAAGACGAGACGAAGCAAATTTAGCAAAAAAATCAGACAAAGAGCGCGCAATGACTGATAATAGTTTTTTAAGTGTCACGTTTGATTTACAAAGCGTTCTGCAAATACCTTCTTCAGATG
Organism: Diabrotica undecimpunctata; assembly: GCF_040954645.1. Classification (NCBI taxonomy): domain Eukaryota; kingdom Metazoa; phylum Arthropoda; class Insecta; order Coleoptera; family Chrysomelidae; genus Diabrotica; species Diabrotica undecimpunctata. Next base: position 132,389,686 of record NC_092809.1, on the reverse strand, counting down.
TCTCACCAATGTATTACAGTAGAAAGCTGTGCGCGTACAATCTCACAATTTACGAAGCAGCTAGTCAAAAAGCCCACTGCTACGCATGGACTGAAATTAATGGTCAAAGGGGCAGTTCAGAAATAGGTACATGCCTGCTTAAGTTTATAAAATCTTTGCCACAAAATATTATCGAAATAAGTTTGTTCTCTGATACCTGTAGCGGTCAAAACAGAAATCAGTTTATTGCAGCATTATTTCTATTTATCGTACAAAACAGCAATTTAATTATTGTACAGCATAATTTTTTGGAATCTGGGCATTCTTATATGGAAGTAGGTTCCATGCACAGCGCCATAGAAAATGCTAAAAAGAATGTTCCAGTATACACTATGCATGATTGGTTAAACATTTTTAGACTGGCACGCTCCAAAAGAGGCCGAAACAAAAGAAGTGATCCATATAACGTACAGGAATTAAGGTATAATGATTTTCTTGACATAAAGACCCTAGCTGCTAATACTCTTAAAAATAGAACCATTGATGAAAACGGAAATCGTGTTAATTGGCTAAAAATTAAATGTATGCGATATGAAGCAGATAAACCGCAATATATACTATTTAAGTACAACTATAGTGATCCAGAATTTCTTATGTTCAATGTAGTTGGACGTACTAAACGAGTTATAAATCCTATAAAAGAAATTCAACTATTATACTCTAAAGAAATTCCTATTTCTAAACTTAAAAAGCAGGATCTTCTAAAATTATGTAAGACAGGAACAATTCCCTCTGGATTCCATGCTTGGTATCAGTCAATACCATCAAAAAGTGGAAAAAAAAGATGTTGCTCCAGAGCCATCAGTATTGTCCGATTCGGATTTGGATTAGTTCTACTTGTCCGATTCGGAGTCAGATTAATTCTAGTATAGAAACTTTTACATTTTTGTTATTATTTTCCAATTTAAAAAATAAAGTAAATGTTTTTATTTGAAACTTCAGCCTTACACTGTAAATAAATAAAATTAGACATAGGTATTTTCTTTGTGTTTTATTATTGATCAATAATTATCATTTTGTGGCCATGATGTCAATATGAGAAAATTTCTACATCAAAAAGTGACCAAGTCAATTTTTTTTGCGAAAAACAAAAAGATTAATACAATCTTTAGAGATACTTAGAATCACTAACTTCAACCATTTAATACCTGGAAAGAAAAAATACATATCCTTTTAAATTGATTTAGAAATAAACTCAAATAAAATTACAAAATATTCAACATCAATTATCTCGAAAGCATCATATTTGACTTGGTCAGTTTTTGTAGTATGCCCACGATATATATATATATATATATATATATATATATATATATATATATATATATATATATAAATATATATATATATGTATATAAATATATATATATAAATATATATATATATATATATATATATATATATATATATATATATATATATATATAGTTTTATGGCCGTTTTCTAAATTTTGCTAATAGCTACCGAGATATTTTATTTGTTTATAATCCAAAAAATTGTTCAGAATTTTATGAAATTCCTTATGCACCCCAAATAATCCGATTTCAATTCTATAAAGTTTGGCACATTTCTAGAAGTATATTGGTTTAGTTTTTGTTGTACAATATTTTACAGAATTTCAATTTCGTTTAATTTAGAATGCAAAACTATTTTGCGAAATCTATTGAATCGATTTTAATAAAATTTGGTGGACTATTTGATTATATTAAATGCTTTTCTAGGCAAATTACAATGGTCCTAAGTACAATCTAAGTGGTAAAAAGATTTTGAATATGAAAAGGCTTGTTTCCCCCTTATATAATTTAATAATAAATTAAATCATTTTTAACTCTGATCAGTTGTATCTTATAGAAAATTAAATTATCGCTATTTTATTTCCTTACGACTTTGCTCTAATATGAGTCTTTTTAAAGTTATGAGCAAGGAAAGTAGAAAAAACGACGTTTTTAATCATTTTTAATTATTTTAATGTTTTCATTAATATTGCCTACCTATTTGGGAGGGAGGATGTCAGTTATTATTATTGAAGTTATCATACAACTTTTTCTGCAATAGTCAGAATGCCACCTCTTACATCCAAATTTAGTGATCTGTTTATACCGTTTATTTTAGTATGTCCACCCATGATACTACTACAATTATCATGTGTCCACCTGAGAATGTTATTTGTCAGTACCGATACCAATAACAATTCAGTAATACCAAATAAAATGCATTATATTACAGTACATTTTAAAAACAACGTCTCATCCACGTGGAATAATATTGGAAGTGATCAGTTGCAAATTTTTCTCTTCATTTCAATGCTGGCCAAGGAATTACCGATCGTATCCCAAAAATTTGTTTTATCCAATATCATAAGAAATTTACATCTGAACATTATATCGAACCGATAGCAGAGGGATAGTAAAATATGCACTTAGCTCTACTTACACTTTTTGGGCAACGTGTAATTTATATTAACAGTATTTCCTGATTTCTTTGTGATTGCATTTTTTACAGTAACATTTTTTGCAGTTTTAAGTTTGAATTAGATGCGGTAAATGAGTTTTTATTGTTAATTTACATTTTTCATTTCAGAAGAGCATACGGTGAAGAGAAAAGACCACCCAAAATGCTTTTTACACCGGAGATTAAGAGATATTTAAAAGATTGGTTAGTTCGAAGAAGAGAGAATCCTTATCCTAATCGAGATGAAAAAAAGATGTTGGCTGTGCAAACGGGTTTAACTTATATACAGGTAGACTATAAATAATTTAAACAATAATTTTTTAAGTATTTAACCACCATAAACCAATTTTATACAATAAAATCATATTCTATATAGCATCAAAATAATGATAGCCAAGTATTGTAATTTTTCTTCTTTAGTTCTATAATCCTCCGTGTGTATCTTGGCTGGTTCAACAATCGTCATAATTATAGTTTATTCGTCTTCCGGGTTTGGACCGTGTTATTTGTGAGTGACCCAAAAGTGGGTTCATCTCGACGTTTCGCTACAATTGTATGTGGCTTCTTCAGGAGAACAAAAGTACATGTGACATTTTCATGGAAGCCTTTGAGTCTTTAGCCCTAGAATCTTACCCCTTAAAACCAAAAGTCTGGTTCCGCTACGTTGATGATACATTTATCATCTGGCCCCATGGTCAACATACCCTTTCTCCCTTCCTAGATCATCTTAACTCACAACATCCGAGTATAAAATTCACAATGGAAGTAGAAAATAATCGGTCCCTTCCCTTTCTCGATGTGTTAGTCACCTCCAAGCCCAATGGCCGATTGGGTCACTCTGTTTATAGAAAAAAGACTCACACGAATCGTTACCTACATGCTTCATCACACCACCATCCTGCCCAAAAGAATTCTGTGATCAACTCTCTCATCCATCGGGCCATTTCGATTTCTGAACCTGACAACCTTAGAGAAGAACTTGGCCATCTGCAAAAAACCCTTGTCGCCAACGGTTACTCCAAGTCCACAATTCAAAATATTACACACCGACATCTACATCCCCCTTTACACCCTAGGACGACAAATTCAGAATCTTCGGGTAATACTCCTGTGGCTTTTCTTCCGTATATTCGAAGTGTCACTGATAGGATTGGCAAAATTCTTCGCAAAGAAGGTATCAGGACTACTTTTCGACCACCCAAGAAAATCTCACAATATCTACTCTCTCCTAAGGACCCATTACCGCCCCTATCATCCGGTGGTGTCTATTCTATTCCTTGTTCATGTGGACAAGTGTATATTGGCGAAACTGGTCGTTCCGTCAAAACTCGGATTCAAGAGCATCAAAGATGCATTCGATCAGGTCTTTTCTCCCATTCTGCAGTTGCAGAACACTGCCAAGAAACCGGTCATTCCATATTGTTCGAAAAAACCCATATTATTTCTAAGAGCCCCTTCTTTTATTCCAGGAAAATCCGCGAATCTCTAGAGATCCGAAAAAATCCACATAATATCAATCGAGAGGAAGGATACTACTTGTCTCCCATCTGGAATCTCAGTCTAGAGCCGCCGTCCGGTCCCGCTACCACGATGCAGTCACATGATTGGCCAGCGCGCGCTTCTTGACGTTCGCGCCACGGAGTGTGCCGATACGTCCCGACACGACAGGTCACCGCGACTATAAATAGAGCGGTAGCGGAGTAATCGTCGTCGGATTCACTCCCCGCCTCTCGACGCGTTAGTGTTCTGAGCTGTTGGACGTGAATCCCTGTCCTGGCATTTGGTTTTCACCTCTGGCTGCGTTAAGTAGTTGAGTTACTGTGACCAAATGCCCATCTTGGTAGTTAGTATTCGCCTCTGGTTGCGTTGAGTAACTGAGTTACCGTTGCTAACTACCCATCTTCCTGTCTTTTGTTTTCTTTTTCTTTTTTTTGTTCTCCTGAAGAAGCTACATACAATTGTAGCGAAACGTCGAGATGAACCCACTTTTGGGTCACTCACAAATGACACGGTCCAAACCCGGAAGACGAATAAACTATAATTCTGACTCTGGCCGTGGAAGCCTACGATTTCATTTAATCGTCATAATCATAATTATCATACAGCATGTAGCATCCACTGCTGAATATAGGCCTTGCTCAGTTGACTCTATTGTTCCTGATATTGTGGCGTGTAAATTCAGTTTAATATACTTTATATAATCCATCTGTAATGTCGGAGGTTTATCTCTAACACTATATGCCTGAAATCTAGGACGCCACTCCATTATGTGTTTAGTCTACCAAGCGTCATTCATTCTGGCCACGTCATATTTGCTATCCTTCACCAGCGTCTGTGATCCCTATTCTAATGTTTTTGGCAAGTGTTAAAGTTTCTGCACTATAAGTCAATATTGTGAGCCGACATTGTTTAAAAACATTCCTTTTCTGACATATTCATATATTGCTACATTGTATAAAGGCCAAATTAATTTTATTCATCTTTTAATATTCAATCGCAAGTTTAATTATTTTACATTGTAAAAATGGCATGCACCCTATCCTCCATGTTATGACATGCTGGACAGTCTGTAGTCAACACCACGAGGTATGAGCAGGAACACAAAGTGTATCAATATTCATACGCTTATGAAACATACCTAGCGGATCATAAGGGCCTTCACATTTTACTTTTTTTCAACTTCTTTAGTGAAATGTCTTTAATCTTTCCTATCAGCCTCTTGTTCCTTCCGACCCCTAATTAGTATTAAGTTTCCGGGGACAGACTGTAAGTAATCCCCACTTGTTGGTCAAAAGCTACAGGTGGAAGAACCGACACGTGGAACTGAGAAATTGAGTTCGAAAGCGGAGAAGCTAAATTAGTCAACGCATTTGAGATGTGGAAAGCCACGATATGACTACCACATTAAAGATCCGTAAGGATATCACCAGGTTGTTAGGAATCCCCCGGTCAGGAAATAATGTCCCAAAACATGTACGTGGGACATTCGAACCATGTACCAAGCAAGCAAGGCAGCAAATATTATTCAAGAAACGACATCGTATTAACCTGATTTTTAAGGGTATTGATAAATCATGACATTTGAATAGCTTAGCCATTTTTTGAAATGCAGATCTTGCTTTCTGTATCCTACGTTTGATTTCTAGGGAATGGTCTCAATTTTCATTGATGTTCGAACCAAGATATGTGTATGTTTTTACTTTTACTATTCGTTGACCGTTCACATTGATTCATCAAAATTGTGGTTCCTTTTTAGAGATCGTCATAGATTTTGTTTTCTTAATGTTAAGAGAAAGTCTATATATCTGACTTACTTCTGTGATCCTCTACATTAAATCCTGGAGGGCTTTATAACTATCAGCTAATAACAACTTGTCGTCCGCGTATCTGTTATTGATTCTTCTTCTTGTGCCCTGCCCGATTATCGTGCGTTGGCTATTAAATTGGCTATACTAATTTTGTTGATGGCAGCTCGGAAACGAGATGCAGTGGATCTGTTAAACCATTCTCTCAGGTTTTTAAGCCATGACATTCGTCTTCTACCTGGCCCTCTTCTTCCACCTGTCTTGCCCTGTATTATTAAAGGGAGTATATTATATCTCTACGGGTGACGCATAACATGGCCAAATTATTCCAGTTTGCGATTTTTAACTGTTCTGACCACTTTCATATCTTTTCCCATCTGCTGCAAAACAACCTTTTTACAAATAGTCCATATTCATCACATGTTGTGGTAATCCTATTAATCAGATGTTGAAGATCTTCGTAACTATTTGCAATTAACACCGTGTCATCCACGTATCTCAAATTAATAATATTGTTGCCATTAATTTTAATACCACATTGAACACTATCCAATGCTTTATTGAAAACAAATTCCGAATAGATGTTAAATTTTAGTGGAAACAAAATGCAGCCCGGTCTTACTCCTCTTCGTATTTGAAGCTCTTCAGAATTATCCTAGCCAATCCTGATGTTTGCACACATGGCAGTAAAGGTTTTTGATGATACGTAGGTCTTGGTTGTTACCAAACGGCAACAATTGAAATAGAGCACACAACATCCGAAGATATACGAATCCGACGAGGAGTGTGACAAGGTTGCGTCTTATCACCACTATTATTTAATTATCTAATGATACGTAGGTCTTGGTTGTTACCAAACGACAACAATTGAAATAGAGTGCACAAAATCCGAAGATATACGAATCCGACGAGGAGTGCGACAAGGTTGCGTCTTATTACCTCTATTATTTAATCTGTATTCGGAATCTATATTCAGAAAAGCATTAGACGAGGTTCAAGGTGGAATCAAGATTAACGTAACCAGCATAGACAACATCAGGTACGCTGATGATATCGTCCTAATAGCAAACAACGCACAATAACTACAAAATATAATAAATGCGGTAGTTCGTCATAGCGAAATGTGTTCGGTTCACATCTAAATATTTTCAAAACTAAAATCTAGTATTTTCATGGATACCAACAAACATACATTTCTACAGCATCATCATCATCATCATCCAGCCTTAATTTATCACGTCCACTGCTGGACATAGGTCTCCCTTAAACTCCTCCATTCTTTGCGATTTTGTGCTCTTTGTTGCCAATTTTTCGTGATACGCCTGATGTCGTCAGCCCAACGTGTAGGTGGTCTTCCTCTACTACGTTTGTCTGCTCTCGGCCTCCAATATGTAATTTTACTCGCCCATCGTGAGTCATGCATTTTCGCTACATGGCCTGCACAATTCCATGTAAGTTCCGCTATGCGTTCCACAACATCAGCAATACTCGTCCTTCTTCGCAGATCTTCGTTTCTTATTCGGTCCCGCAACGTCACTCCCAGCATAGATCGTTCCATTCGTCTCTGTGCCACTCTCAATTTCGAAGCCGTAGTCTTGGTTAGAGTCATAGTTTCCGCCCCATAGGTCATGACCGGTAATACGCATTGGTCAAATACCTTTCTTTTGAGGCTAATTGGTATGTTGGCCCTAAGTGTGTCTCGCAATTTCCCAAAGGCTGCCCACGTTAAAGTAATTCGTCTTTGGATTTCGCATGTTTGGTTATTCCTGCTGATTCTTATTTCGTGATCCAAATACGTATATTTCTCCACCAGTTCTACCACTTTGTTTTGAATAGTTAAATGGTTATTGGGGACGATATTTCTCATAAACTTAGTTTTGGATAAGTTCATTCTGAGGCCCACCTTCGAACATGCAAAGTCCAATTCATTTAACATATCTGTGGCTTCTCCTAAATCATCTGTGATAAGGACAATGTCATCTGCGAAACGGAGATGGTTAAGTTTTTCGCCGTCTTTTGTTACTACCTATTGTCAATCCTGTTGTCATTCATTGCTTCTATAAGGCTGTCTATTTCGATCGTGTCGAACGCTTTATAAATATCTATGAAAGTGAGGACAAGAGCTTTGTTGAAACTGTAGAACTCTTCGACGACCTGTATTAACTCGTCTCTACGTGATATACTCGAAGAAGAAGAAGAAGAAGAATTTCTTAATTTATGAATTTCGCATTTCCCATTCGTTAGCTTTCTACGTAGAACTTTTAAGCTGTTATTTTCCTCTATAGTACGTTTAATATAATCGGTTTTGAATTTTCTTAAATCTCTCCTGATTGCCTTCGAAACAGTATTGTTCATATTTCTTAGAGTGTGGCTGTCTGCATTGTCATCGCTTCTCATTTGTCTTCTTTGATCTAGCAGCGTTGCAGTATATGGACCTGATTTTCTTTTAGGACAGTGCACTCGGTGACTTTCTTGTAAGGCGTTTATGATGCAATTATTCAAGTCGTTAAGATCGTTCTCGAAGGTTTCATGCAGTAGTAGCTTATTATTGATATGTCCCTGATATTGATTTATGAGATTTATTCCCTGAGATTTATTTTTAATCATTATGTTTCTTTCACTTTTTATGTTGATTTGGACTTTCGCTCTTATCATTATGTGGTCACTGCTTGTGGTGAACTTGTTGAGTACTGTTACATCTTTAATTATTTGTTTTTTGTGCTACTTACTTATGCTGTAGTCAATTTCGTTCCTTGTTCTACCATTTGGACTTTCCCAGGTCCATCTTCTGAGCATTTTTTTTGTAAAAGAAGCTGTTCATGTTGAATAAATTATTCTGGAGTAGGAATTCTAGTAGCATTTCTCCTCTGTCATTTTTCCCTGGGGAACCGAATTTTCCCAAGGATGTTTCTAGTTCTGCTTCGTTTAAACCTATTTTTGCGTTGAAATCGCCACATAAAATTGTAAATTGAGTACGAGAATCATTAAACGCAGTAGATATATCGTCATAAAATATTTCGATTTCTTTGTCTGTATGGTCTTTTGTTGGATACTTGGATAATTTTGAGTTGAGATCTACTGTTCAACTTCAGAATAAGATATGCCACTCTAGATGATATACTTTAGATGTTTTTTATCTTGTTCGCGTGGTTTTTATAGAATATATGCCCTGATTTTAGTGTTTTTAAAGTTTCACTTCTCTTTCTAACTTCGCTGATACCTATGACATCCCATTTAATTTTATTTCTACGCCAAGGGACAAATAATAGGGCAGGTAAAAAAATAATAAATTTTTAAAACTTCTATAAAATATTTGGGAGCAAATATCAACAGCCAGTGTAACCCAAAAAAAGAAATCCTATCAAGAATCGAACAAGCGAAGAAAACACTCATGAACATGAAACAGTTTTTACAAGATCAGACCTTAGTTTAGAGCTCAGAATTCGAATGATATGAATTATTTCAAATTATATTGGAAGGTAAAGTGCAGGGCAAAAGATCAGTTGAAAGACGCCAGAACTTGTAGCTAAAAGACCTGAGAAGATGGTTTGACCGCTCATCCACAGAAATCTTTCGTGCAGCAGTTGCCAAAGCTACAATTGCCATTTGGATAGTCAACCTTCGAAAAGAGACGGCGCAATAAGAAGGTCTTTATTATCTTTAATACCTACCTGCTGAAGAATCGCTATCATTTCAGTATATTTTACTCGATCAAATGCCTTCTCAGAGTCAATAAAACACATATAAACTAGAAGGTCGACATCTCTGCATCTATGTATCATAACCTGAATACTAAATAGTACTTCTCTGGTTACAAGGTTATTGCGGAACCCAAACTGCGTGTCAGTAAGTTGTTCTTATATTTTTTGGTACATCCTTGAGTGCAAAATTGGAAGAAATATTTTTAAAACATGGTTCAGTAGTCACTACATCTTTTCGCATTTGCTTTTTTAGGTATCGTCACAAAAGTCGACAGCAGCCAGACAGTTGGTATATAGCCAGTTTAATAAATTTTATTAAAAAGATGAAGCAGAGATCTTTTACCTGAACTTTCGAAGAGCTTTATTATTCACTCGGTATTTCATCCGTTGCTTTTCTGGTCTTTGCTGATCTTATTGCTCGTTAAATTTCGTCCATAGTTATATTAGGCCCTGTTACTATTTTAAATTTAATTTAAAGGTCAAGCTTTTCATCATTAAATAGTTCCTCAATGTATTCTTTCCATCTGTCTATTTTATACAAATCGGTGATAATAAATTTGCCGTTTCTATCAACGATGTTATTTGTTTGTTTTTTGTACTGACCCGTTACTTCTTTTCTTTTTTTTTTAGAATTCTCCGTTAATTCGAATTCCGGCCTCAACATCCTCTACTGCTTCTTGAAAGATTTCCTCAGAGTATATGTTAGCCAGCAGGGGTGATAGTATACATCCTTGTGGAACTCCATGTTTGATTTTGATACCATCAGATTCTCCGGTCTCTATACGGATCGATAATGTTGGATTCCAGTAAAAATTGCTAATAATTCTTAGATTACAGGTGTTTACACCAATATTTGTTAATATCTCCATCAGAGTGTGGTGCTTTACTATATCGAACGCTTTGTTAATAAATATTGCAATTCACGACTCTACATCGTTCAAATAGTACTTGTATGCTAAAGAGGGCCTCTGTCGTACCCACAGCATTAAGAAAACCAAACTGTACGGCTGATTTTTTCTTCGCACAGTCTATAATATCCTTTGATGTATGATTTTTAGAAATAATTTTAAAATTGGTGCAGAAATCACTGCAGGCTAGGGATTTTCTTTTCTTTGAAATAAACATCGACTTCAGCCATGTTCTTGGTATTACTTCGCTTAAATATATATTATTAAATATTTTTGTTAGGCGTTGAATACCTTCAGTATTAAATAGTTTTATGAGTTCGGCATATGCATTGTCAAAGGAGCTTTGTCATCTTATAGTTGTGATATTGCTTTTTCAACTTCATCTGATGCGATTGGTAAGTGGTCATTACATATATAGGATGGAGGTTGTTCGGAGATGTTATCATCAAAAAACATATTTGGTCCATATGCAAATTTCTTTATTTTTGTCTGTGATGATGTTCCCCTGTTGATCTCGCGGTTTGTTAGCTGTGTTGGATTATTTCTGAAGACCAACTGCTTGTTTAACCTTTCTATGCATATTAAACGTATCGAGTTTTTGTTCCAACTTTCACATTTTCTTTGGCCTTTCGTATTTCGGTTCTTATTTTTCTCTGAATATTGTTGTACATTCTTTTGTTGTTCTGATTTGCTTCTTTTTTCCATGAGTTGCAGTGTATTGTCATTCATCCAACTTTTCCTCTTCTCTTTCCTTTTTATTATATGTTATTCTCTGATCTTCTTAAAGGTTTTACAATATGCTGGAGTAATTCTTCTGCATTACATGTTTGCTCCATGTTACTTAGCTTCTTATTTCGAGCTGCTGTGAATAAAATAAGATGGATCAATATGGTCGCCAACATTTCTGGAATATAGGCACACTTAAAAGACTTAGCTTCTCTGAAAGAATTCGTGCGACTGTTACTTTTGTTTCCTTACCTTTTAGTCTTCTCATATCGCATTTTTTGTTACTATTCTTTTTTGTAATCTTCTTAAATTGACCAACAACAAGAACATGATCTGACGATATTTCAGCACCGGGTAACTTTTAACTGATAGGCATCCATTACGGAAATTCACCATTGTGTAATCCATTTGATTCCGTATTAACTTTCCTGGTTGCTCTTGCGCAGAGACCCAGATATACAAGAGTCGTGATGGTAGTTTGAAGAATGTATTTAGTATTGCAAATTCTTCTTCCTCTACAAACAGTTTTAATATTTCTTCCCTTTCATTTCTCTTAACTAGACCAAAATCACCAATGAATTCACTGCTTTCCCTTTACCAATTTTCACATTCTGATTTTGCACTTTACGATATAATAACAATATAACAGTAATAAAATATAAAATTTTTCTCTTACAGGTGTGTAATTGGTTCGCGAACTGGCGACGAAAACTCAAAAATGCCGGCAGAGAACCGCATAAAAAAACATGGTCATCTTTGATCAAAACCTACAACAACCAAGTTCAAGGAAACGTTGAACATTTAAGTATCTGCTCAAACGATAGTATATGGGAGGAATCAGACAAAACATCGAGTTATACCAACGATAAATATGCACAAGAGAAACATTTATACGAAGAAACATATTTTAATAACAATAACAACGACATCCAAAACCAGTGCTATTACATTAGTTCCACAACTGAAAACGACCACGAAAATCCCTTTTCCCAAAATACGTGCAAATACAAAAACCACATGATGGAAAAGTATTTAAGGGACTGTCAAAAACCCTTTCAGAACAGTGATGACAATAAACCTATGATGTCAAAATGGCTAAGAAGTGCAGCTAATTTCATACCGAACGAAAGCAGTTACCTAGACTGGACCTTAAGCAAAATAAATATTACCAAAAAGAGATTTAAAATTAACGAAAATGGTGTAAACGTGATGATGCATGGTAGGGAAGAACTCGACGCTGCTGAAGCATTGACGACTTTAGCAAATTCAATATATAAGTTATAAAAATCGGTAATATTGTTGAATTATTATTGATATTGTTTTACTAGTCTAAAATTTTTACAATGTAAAAAATAGATCAACGTAACAATTACATTACTGATAAGAGCATCCAATAGTTTTGTAATTAACTTTGTTATTATTGTTAAAAAAAACTGTTGTTTTGTTTGCTATTGTAATTTATAAATCGATATGTGATTAAGTTTATTGTAATATAAGTTCTTTTTATACACGTGTTTTTGATATTCATATCTATTTTTATTTATACCGTGATTGTCTGGGTCTTCCTTTTCTGTCATCTTCCTAATGGGCCATGAATGAGAGTTGAATATTCCGTAAGTAACTTAACCAATCACCTTACACTTTTCTACCTCAAATCACATAGTTTTCTTTATCTTTCCGATGCACTACACTACAAATCGAGCCTTGGCCTCCTCCAAACTATACCTTTAAGTTCTCAGGTCTAGCAAATTTTGTGCGTCCGCTGCCATTTAATTCCCCCACCTTTTGCCTGACCTTTATTTTGGTCTTGCACCCTGCATTTTACTATATGGAGCTCTTTTTGGTAATCTTTCGGTCTCCATTCTCACTACATGACCAGCCCATCGAATTCTTGAAGTATAACGAATTCTGAAATCGGTGCCTCTTTGAAAGTTGCTAGAGTTAATGGTTGTACCTGGATCTCCATACTCCGTTTTCGTTAATAGGTCCAAATATCTTTCTTAGGACTTTTTTCAAAGACTTTCAGCTTTCTTTTTGTATACTCAGTGACATTAGAAGTGTTATACCCAGAAGGAATAATTTATTGAACTTAGTTTTTTGGCAATAGAATGATTATATTTAGAACATGCTGTGATAACAATACCAATGTTTTATCTTTTCTACTTTTTGTAAAAATAAAGTTTTATCTTTAAATTTTTTTGTGAAGAGACCGATTTGTCAAAACCGGTTCGTATAAAAATTTTTAGTTATTATTCCTCAGTCTAATTGTATTCAGTGTAAGAAAATGCTTCAAGTTTGAAGACACCAAAATTACCACCCTGGCGATTTTGACAGGGGTAGATTTATTGTGTATAGAGATATGTGTTTTTCATATCGCAAAATTGGCCGTTGTGTTAATTGTACGGGAATGACGGTTATGCGTGTCTGTCGTGTGAACAAACGAAGGTAGAGGAATACGAAGAAGACCAACTGGTCAACCCAGGCGTAACACAGAGCGTCAAGATAGGCGCTTTAGATTACTGGCTCTGAGAGACCGTTTTGCTACTACGCGTCCATTTGCTGACCAATAGTTTGGAGTAGTAGGTAGACCTGTTAGTATGCGTACACTATACCGTCGCATTGGAGCCTTTGTACTGATTTCATTCCACCCACGACTATAATACTGCTTCCTTTGACTACGGACCACTGTCATCAACGTTTGAATTGCTGCAGAGGACGACAGCATTGGGTGGCAGAATGGCATAATATAGCATTCAGCGGTGAATCACGGTTCTGTTAAGGAATGTATGAAGGTCGTAGGATGGTAATATGCCGCCGTGGAGAGCGACGAGATATTGGGTTTGCTGTTGAGAGACTTGTACACAGGACAGTTGGAGTAATGGTTTGGGTATAGTAGCCGATCACCACTTGTGTTTATTCGAGGTAATATGACAGATGCGCGTTATGATGATGACATATTACAAGCCACTTTACTGCCTTATCTCGTCGGCCGTCTAGACATTCTTTTTCAGCAAGACAATGCGCGTCCCCATATTAGATACTCGTCAAACTATAGACTTTCTCCAAGAAGCTGGCGTCAATGTTTTGCCGTGGCCGCCCCGTGCTCCGGAGTTAAAGCCTATCAAACATGTATGGGATATGATGGAAGGGAGACTGTCCACTTTGCACCATCCTGCACAATTAATAGATGAAGTTTAAGTTGCTTGGAACGAGGTATCACAAGCAGACATCGATCGTCTCATTTTGTTACTGCCTAGAAGTATACAGAAGTGTAACCAGCTACAGGTTCGCCAAATACATTATTAATTTTTTGTTTTTTTTTTTTATTGCTTGTTAATAAATATTCTTGACAACGTTATCGTTTCATTCTTGATGTAAATCTACCATGTTGCCAAAAAATTAAGTTCAAGAAATTATTCCTTCTGGATAATAATTTTGTAAACCCTGATTTTCGATCTTCAGTGTGTGTTTTTGGAGTGGAACACATGGACGAGTGAAAAATAAGCTTTCTTTTCCTTTACTATCTTCTTTGAATTTCTTGTTCTTTTGTTCCGTTCGAGCTTAATTCAATTTCCAGACATGTGAAACTTTCTAATGATTCAATATCGTCCTCTGTGCATCTGTTTTCGCTAGCTCTATTGTCTGTGTTAGCTTTTTGGTCTTTTGAAATATTTATTTGTAGTCTGATCTTTTTTGCTACTATTTTGACTTGTATATTTCTGTCGGCACTTTCGTTCTGCGAGACGTAATGCTGATGTCTTAGGCATAGGAATCAATCAGTATTATTTGTTAGGAGATTTTCACTGCGAGACAATGCTGATGTCATAGGCATAGGAGGCAATCAGTATTATTTGTTAGGAGATTTTCACTTCCTAAATTCAACTGTCGTATCACATATTCGAAAGACAGGTTGAATAGTGTCGGTACCAACCCGTCTTCTTGCTTTAATTCTTTGACTATTGAAAAGTTCTCGGCGAGTTCATTTTTCATTGTGACAGTTGCTGTTGAAGAGTCCATTGTTGCTTTTACTAGTCTAGTGTATTTTTGAGGGATGTTAAAGCTATGTAATATTTGATATAACTTGTGTCTATCGAGTCGTAGGCCTTTTCGAATATGTTGTGGACGTCAATGTCGCATTCTCGCGATTTGTTTAGAATCTTTCTTTACGGAAACCGGTTTGATATTCCCCGACAATATTTTCAATTAATTGTTGGAGCCATTTGTTGAGTATGTAAGTAAAAATTTTGTACGCTGTGCACAAGAGAGTAATGCCGCAATATTTTTTGTATTTCGTTTTATCCTCTTTTTTATACATCGGATATATAATCCCGGTTTTCCAGTCGTTAGGAAACTTTTCATTATTCCAAATCTTGTTAATGAAAACCTGTATTTATCCTATTAGGTATTTGCTACCTAATTTATATAGTTCAGATGGGACGTTGTCAATACCCTAAGCCTTGTTATTTATTGGGCTCGTCTTGTTTGTTTTAAAGATTCCATCGTCGGGGTTCTATATTTTCGGTGTCTTACTCAATGCGATGCATGTCTATATGCTCTTTATTTTCTTGCCTCCCTAAAAGAGTTTGGAAATAGGTTTTCCAGACTGATTTTATTTTTCTTGGATTGCTGGTTATCTGTCCTTGAATTGTATCCTCTTAAATTGAGTACGTATTTTATGCTTCTCTTATATCGTTGTTTTGAATATTTTCTTTCATGTTCTGTATATTACGGTTTTAGTATTTTCCTTTCTCTGTTTGGCATATTTTATCGGCCCTTCGTCTTGCATATTCGTAGATTGCTCTACTTTGATTTTTTCTTACTTGTGCCTATGATCCTTTTTGTAGAGCAACCTTTCTCGCATCATTTTCCTTCTTTAAACCTGTCGCCCTCAGAAATTCATGCACCATTCTTCCCAGTTGTAAGCCAAATTTCCCTCCATTGACAAAGGTTGAATTTCATTGCCGACTACGTTACTTTTTATTTTTACAACGACTAGTTGGTTCTGCTCAACAGTATCTTGTTCTTCCATGTTCATTTTATGTCTTGACTGTTTTTAATAATAAATCTCTTTTTGCTTTTAACACTCCAACACGTGTTCTTAGGTTATGTTTCGGCTTTTGTAACTATTATAATGACTCTTATATTCTCGATATTTGACTTATTTTTTTTTACTTCTGACACCAAGTTTGTTCTAATCTGTGAGCTTTTTATTATAATAGACGACTCATTTCTGTATATTTTATTGATTACAAGACAAACTAATACTAACACATATAATTATCTCTAAAGACCCGTCTGTCGACTGTCAACGTCTGGCCTTCTCTTTCGCCCCCGGGCTTCTTCTATTTGACATGTCACTAATGTCAAGGTAGGTTTACAAATATTAAGGTAGATTTATAACTTAACACAACATAACAGTGTTTTGATGTAGTGAGTGGTTACCAATGGTTCCTAAGAAAAGTTCTTCTTTGCCTACATGCACATTCATATCTCCTAATACGATATTGATATTATTTCTCGGTGAGGTGTTTCGTCCTTCTAGCTGTTCGTAGACCTCTTCTTTTATTTCTATGTTCTTTTGTTGGCCAGTGTATGTTGATGGAAATATTAAAGAATTTTATTTTTATTCTTAGTTTACATATTCTCTCGTTCACTGCTTTAAAATCTTATATGGCGTGTTTCATATTATTGTTAACTACTTCGGCTGATGGTTTGAGGTTGGAAAGGATCTTGGAAATGGTATGGGTGGCTAATGTTCATACTGTAATAAAACTCCGAGTAATGTTCACTGTTTCCGACGAAAGAGTCGAAGGTTCTAGAAATAGAACGCAGCTTCTGCCAAAAAATCCTGCTCTCACATCCCCGAAGGATTTTGTATCGTAACCACTAAGTGCATTGCATGGGAAGATATGGATGAAAGTAGATGTTATCCAGTCGTCGGACCTTTCGACGGAGAAAAAAGATTTGAGAGTTTTCCAAATCTTTTTGCTTATCAGGTGCATAACCTTTACTCCAACCTCTTGTTTCTTTTGACACCTCTGCTGTGATGACTGCTCCATATTTTGTATTCTCTAGCATTTTAATTGCTTTTTAAACCACCGACATTAGAATTTTTGGGTTCTCTCTTTGCAGTGAATTCGTCACGATTTGTATCCGGAGGATCATCTGCACAGTCTTTGATAATATTTACTCCATACCGTAGTACTCTATACAGAATAGTCAATAACAATTTAAGACATGCTGATAATTAAGTTTAGCTAGAAACGGATAAAGATGACTTACATATGCTTTGTCTGATATGTTCAGTGGACGTCAATTGCAAGTGTTTCCAAGGAAGTCGACTGTCTGTTTTGTTTTTACTGGGAAGGGATTGAAGAGAACATTTATGTCTTAAGAAACTTTTCCCACTTTTAGAAACATATCGCAGTATTTTTGTATAGTGAATAAACCGTGCAAAATCTTTAATAACTCATTCAAAATCTAATTATTCAAAATTCACCCAGACCATTTATATCTCGTCAGAAAGATTTTTTTCTCAAAGTTTTGTTCGTTTTCATTCTGACACAATAAAGCACTACATGAACCTGTGGAGGATTAAATTTTAAATATGGATAATATTATCATCATGCTCGTAACGAAAACCGCCGCAACTGATGCAATGCTATTATTATTATTACATTACTCATTAAAAAAAAGATATTTGAGAAAACTTGGATGCCATAAAGAAACAGTTTTAGAACAGCATAAATAAAACATTTGTTTAAAAAGAACAACTTTATTTACATACAATTATAAATATAATTTATTTTTTCTTACTTCTATTTCTATTCTTAACATTAGTAACTTCATAAAAGTTACTACCGACTTTTTTCCGTTTCTGACTCCTATCAATAGCTCTTTTTTGTTTACTTGTCAACTTTTTCTTAACTACTTCTTTCTCATTTCCTCCTTTACCCGTTTTAGACTTGAGTTTTGAAAGATTCTTTACTGGACCACTCGAAGAATCTTCATTTAATTGACTATCTTCATCGTTTGTTTCCATATCTGAATAAAAGCTGATATCTGAATCTGAACTGTCGTCCTCCTTGGTGTTCTGTTCTGTAGTGGCCTTTTCTGACTCTTCAACATCACTTTCACTATCAGATTTATCGTTAGTTTTGGAAGTACTGTTTAAATCTTTGATAGGTTCTAAGTCTCTAACATCTTCTCCTTCAAACGTAAGATTAACTCTAATCTTTCTATAATCTTGGACTACTCCTACAGGTTCATCTTCAGAAGCTTCTTGTGTTTGTGCTAAAGGTTGTTCGTAACCGGGCGGGCAACAATAAAATGGTAGCTTACCTCTTTGCCAGTCATTCAAAATCATTTTTGATACACCAGTGATATCAGGTTCCCCTTTCTTTAATAGTTTTCCAGACTTATGCGCAATCTTTTCTAAAAAGTCAATAGAATCATTCCACTGATCTACTTTATAAGTTTTTCTAATGTATTCCGGCTTAACTCTTTCCAAAACAAGCTTTACATAATCTTCAGGGTTGTTAACTAATTCCACCCTTACTACTCCTTTTAATACCTTCTCAGAATCTGTTTCTGCAGAAGGATAAACAACACCTGGGCAATCTATAAGGTATATCCTCTTCATTAGTGTTATGTACTGCCACACTTTAGTCTCACCCGCTATTGGTGCTACTTTACAAACTTTTTTGCTTCGTAGGGTATTAATGACAGAAGATTTACCAACGTTGGGGTATCCTATAAAACCTACTGATATTTGTTTCTTGTCTATGTGCAGTTTTGCTAAAACAAAAACAATATACATTATACACAAATAAAACGGAAAGTTTAATAAATATATAGACCGTTTAATAAATATATAGGCCAATGTTAACGATAACTGGGAAATAAGCAAAGAAATAAGAATATGCATTGAAAAAGCCAGAGTCGCCTTCTGTAAATTAGAGAAAATTCCCATTAATAGAGATATTACATTAAACCTTAAAATCAGATTAATATGTTGCTACATATTCTTCACATTGCTGTATGACATGGAGAGCTGGACTCTTACAGCAATACTAATGAAAAAACTTGAGGCCTTTGAGATGTGGATTTACAGACGAATATTGCAAATAAGTTGGGTTGATCGAATAACAAATGAAATAGTTTTACACTGAATGAAAATGAGCACAGAAATAACAAAAACAATAAAAATTCGAAAGTTACAATATTTTGGCCATATAACGGCCAATAGAAGTATAACCTTCTACACCTCATAATACAGGGCAAGATCGCTGGAAGAAGAGGTCCAGGCTGAAGAAGAACATAGTGGCTCCCAAATCTCCGAGAGTGGTATTAAGAGACATACGCTAATCTGTTTGAAGTTGCCTTAAACAAATTATTGTTGCCAATATGATCGCCAACATTCGATAATTGAACAGGGTAGTAAAAGAAGAAGATGGACCTTTGGATGACCAAAAACCTAAATGCTCAGCTGTGATCACTATACTAAAACTATACAAAAATCACAAAAATAAAAGATTTATAAAATCATAATACTGTTATGTGACTGTAATTACGGTCCTGTAATATCTCGAAATTCTACCTGGAATTATATCAATGCTTTATTTTCCTGGAATTTTCCTAACAATCCAATGGGAGTCAATATCCAGAACCAATCAGCAGAATACCAATTAGAGCTGTGCGAACTACAGTCCGATTTGTTTTTTCAAGCGAAGAAAAATGAAGACATTAGTACCTTTTGAAAGTTAGTCTCCAAGGATCGTTTTCCTAAACTTCGCAACTTTGTGTTGAAACTATATTCAATGTTTGGTCGTACGTATATATGTGAAAGTACATTTTCTGATTTGAAGCATATTAAATCTAAAACACGTAATCGCATGGAAAACGATTCTCTGGAAGCGTGTATTCGACTCACTACGACTAGCATAGATATAGATGTGCAAAAGTTAGTAGAGAATAAACCCTTGCCTCAAATTTCCCATTGATTTTTTATTTTATGATAATTTTAAACATAACATGTAAATTGTAACCCATAATAAACTACTTGTAAATAATATTTCGTTTGTATATTATTTTTTAAAATAAACTTTTTTTTGAATGAGTCGAGTTCTTTGGCCCTTCATAATAATTTCAAATTCAATATGGCCCGCAACGTCTAAAAGGTTGGACCAAACTGATCTAGAACATCTGTTCGTGTATAAAAACAGCGATGGCGTCACTTTGAAGTTGTAAAGAGTTATGATAATTTAATTAATGAGATATTTGTTATTTAGTTCAGTATTATTAAGTTTTTATGTAGTAAGTGAGTTAAATAAAATTAGTTTAACTACATGTACTTCACCTAATGCCTGATAGCCTAAGATCCCACTCCAGGATCACTATGTTCATAACGTAATTAATCACTCTCACATTTTTAAATACATTTAACATTAGGAGAACTGAATGTAGATATATGCGTAGATATATAATGATATACATATTATCACTTGTCAAACCAGTGTCGCGGCACCCTAACTCTATTTGAGTTTATCTTTCCCACATTCTTAACAGCTGGCAATCCTAATTTTCGCCCATTTTTTCTCAGGAAACCTTATATCATCATATTAAGAAAATAATTAGCTTTAATTTGATATAAAAAACATCCATATATGTCATGAGCAGCATATTTTATTTAAAAAATAAATGAATGAAATAAAATATTTGTCAAAAACTAATTACTATTAATTGAATTAAAAATATTTGAGGCCACTTTTTGACTGGTAACCTATTATCAATGTATTCTCCTAATTTTAAATGTATGTAAAAATGTGAGTTTGATGAACTATGTTATGAACATAGTAATTCTGCAGTAAAATCTTGTACTATGAACCCACAGAAAAACAACAAGACACTACACTCAAATGATTATTTTTAATAAAAAAATTCGATTTATAAATTAAAAATATTTACCTAATTGCCTTAAAAGGTTAATGAGAGATCCTTTGCCGAAGGGATGTGTAATGCTAGCATGGAAAGCCACAGTTGGATATTCTTTATTTAATATAGCAACCCATCTCTGTGTAACCCAAGTGGGAACCAAATCAACTTTGTTTAAAATAAATATAAGATGTTTATGAGGTTTCTCTGTCTTCAAATACTTTTCCAAATAAGCAGATCTAGTTCCCATTGGATCTCTTGCATCTAAAACTTGTAACAAAACATCAGAACTGTCAACAACCTTGTACAGTTCATTCCATATTCTTTTTGATTGACCTGCTGCCATAACCCAGTCTCTAGGTAAATCACGGACTCCACCATCATCTCGAACTACATTTGAGTCTTTATCTTGAGAATATTCATTAGCAGACTTGTCTGCTAACTCAGTTAATTCTTCCAGACCTTTTACGCCAATATTTGGTCTCTTTCTACTTTTCTTTGGGCCAAAAAACACTTTCAAAACTCTCTGTATCTAACAGATGTACTCTAGCATTTTTGGCTTTTTCATTAAGCAAAGTTATAGGTAGTGTAGTGGGTTTCATAACCACTTGAAATGGATTTTTTAGTGCACTTCCTACCTCTGTTTGAAATTTTTGTAAGCTATTTTGTGAAATTACTCTACTGTTTCCGAACCACTTCTGATTTGGCTCCACTCTAGCTTGTGTACCTGATGGTAACCTTCCCTAAAAAAAAAAATAGAGAATGAATCAGTGTAGTTTCAAAATTATACACAATATTGTTACGAAAGTTCCGTAAGATTTATCCCACAAGTTCCTTGACGAAAAAGAAGAAGTAGTTTGAGAACATTCAAAAAAATATTCAGAAGATAATCAGAGAAAATATCACAAAATGTTTAAAACTAGAATTGTCTGTGGAAAAATATACATTGCAAAGTGAATAATATGATCCAACGATCCTTACTAATAATAACTTTTAGCGCTAAGATATTTGGATTCAGCATAAATTTAAGACAGATTTAAAAAGTATTTACCTGAAAAGGTGCTGGTGTGAGAATTTTACCAGTTTTGTCTCTTTTAGCTTTAAAATTTCTATACATCTGTAGTCTTTTTATTGTTCCCTTAGTTCTAACTTTGGATACCCCCTTTAATCCTTCAGTCGGCCGTTCTGGATTCATCGAATGATTCGATCTGTTGAACCCCTGCTTTCGAGGGGCTCCTGTTGTGGATCTTACTTTCGGCATTTTAAAAAAAAAATCCTGTGTTTAACTGAACAATAATTATTTTATTTAACCCTATTTCACTTTTTCACTGCCACTTCACTACACCTAAAAATCTAAAAATAATGTACACACGTGTATTTCATTTTATTCAAAAATGTCAAATTAACTGACACTACTGACAGTAGTGACAGTACTGTTTTTTGTTTTTTATGACATACGGTTGGCCATGTGGCCATACATTGAGTTATTATTTAGCTAACTACAAAGCTTGATGATGTAATAATATATTTCATTATTTTTGTAAATTGAATCGTTGACCGATTGTTCAGTAAATTTTAATTAGAAGATGCGTTAATTTTTTGTCAGAATTATTTAAAATCTAAGTCTGGATGAAATTTCTATTCCACTGTACCACAGAATATATAACTATTGTGACTGTACTGACTGTACTCTCATCACAGAATAAATAATAATTGTTTTATTATTCTGTGCCCTTAAAATGTAATATATTATTTTAGAAAGCTTATTTTGTAGATTGTTGATAATTGAGCCGTTCCGTTCGTATTTAGTTGAAAATGTACTTTAGTGTAAGTGTCCTGGACGAATTATTTCGGGAGGTTGCACTTTTATATCTGTCTTGTAGGTGAAAGTATCGTTTAAACCAACCTAGAAACAGCACCATAGACATCATAAATAGACATAAATAGACAGAATAAACAGCAATTGTTTATTATTCTGTGTCATAAGAATACCGCAAACCGCAAATCGAATGCTGATGTCAGACTACAGGTTCTGTGACTACAGTAAAATCCCCGTAAAATATCAGAAAAATAACAATTGTTTATTTTGTGTTAAATTGTTTATTATTCTGTGGTAAAATAAACAGCCTACGTTTGTTGTGATTGGTCCGTGAGTATATTTGACAGGTTTCATCATGATCCAGTGAGTGAGTAACGACGTCACTCGCAGAGTGATCAGCTGATTATAGTAGTCAGAAACTTCGAAACTTGCATCTTCAATCTTCATCCATAGTACTCTGATCTTCATCTTGCATCTGTATAGTGTTGAGTGTAGTTATCAGTCAAGTTTCCGAGTTTTTTCCATTTTTTTTTTTAATTTTTACGATATGCGTTGTGCAGTATTTGGTTGTTCCTCTGATAACCAGAGCAAGCGAAATCCTTGCCCTGACACGAGGTTTTTTCGTTTCCCTAAAGAGGAAAATCTAATAAAACAATGGGTACACGCCACCGGTAGGAAAGATAACTTTAACTCAAAAACAGCTTCTATTTGTTCAAAGCATTTTTCCGATACTGACTTTTATACAAATCTTAAGCATCAACTGCTGAATTATCGCCCGAAAAATTATCGGGGCTTGAAAAAAGATGTTGTTCCCAACAAGAATTTGCCTATGATGAAACCTGAGGTTTCTAGGTTAGGCCACGGTGCCGCATTAAAAAAAAGTCAAAGGAAACAAGTCATTGATGAATTATTAAGCAGGTAAGTTAAATGTAATTTTTTTTTCTCTAAAATAGGTAGGTATATTAGAATTTGGTGAAGGTTTTCATAAAGATATAAGCTTCTATACAATTTCTTAGCAATCTCTTACTTATTGCATGTTTGTACATTTATTATTTAATTCTTGTAGCAAATGTGAAGGTTCTGAGGTTAACATTAAACAAGAAGACATTGAAGATAACTCTCAAAGTTTTATCCAGGGTAATGGCTTTAGCAATAATGCTACAGAGAAAAGGTAAATTTATCTAAAATTTCTGCTTTCAAACTTAAAATTATAGAATGTGTCAGAGTGCTTCAAAACAAAATTAATATTGAATTTATGGTAATTATAAATTAATATTAAAAACAAAATATTTTTAGCACACAAAATGTTGTTCCCAACAAGAATTTGCTTATGGTGAAAACTGAAGTTTCTAGGATAGGCCATGATGGTGCTGTAAAAAAAAGGCAAAGAAAACAAGTATTTGATGAATTATTAAGCAGGTAAGTTAAATATAATTTTTTTTTGCTCTAAAATAGGTAGGTATATTAGAATTTTTTCAACGTTTTCATAAAGATATAAGCTTCTATACAATTTCTTAGCAATCTCTTACTTATTGCATGTCTGTACCTTTAATATTTAATTCTTGTAGCGAATGTGAAGTTTCTGGGGCTAACATTAAACAAGAAGACATTGAAGATAACTCTCAAAGTTTTATCCAGGCTAATGGCTTTAGCAATAATGCTGCAGAGAAAAGGTAAATTTATTTAAAATTTATGCTTTCAAATTTAAAATTATAGAATGTGTGGTGTTTCAAAACAAAATTAATATTGAATTTATGGTAATTATAAATTAATATTAAAAACAAAATATTTTTAGCACACAAACAGAACCACTAATAAACCAGAACCAAGAACTGATTAATGAAATTTCACTTCTAAAGCAACAACTAAATGCAGTAACAGCAAAGGTATCTACATTGGAAAATACTATTTCGGCCTGGAAAAAAAATTAAAAATAAACTAATATTGTGGTCTACATCCTGAATTTTAAAAGTCATAGCATTATATTCAGCTGGACCTCAAGCTTACAGACTTATGATAAGAGATTTTCCATATTCAGGAGTATCTACATTTCAATCATGGCTGAAACAAATTAAAATACAGATAGATACATAAAAAACACTTTAAAAATTGTAGAATACTTCAGTTTTAGCACAAACAATAAAGTATATATGTATGTAAATCAAAAAAGAGTATGTCTACGATAAATGTAAGGACCAAGTATTGCAGCCATTTGCTATATGCAAGTCATAAGGTTGACAGGTCTATTTAACCAGTGGAAACAACCTATGCATTACAATTACGACACAAAAATGACTTTTTCTATCCTATCCGAGAATATTGCATTTATTGTAGAAGCAGGTGAGTACCAGCATAGTATATTTGGGCACTCATATTTACTTATAAATTTTCTCTAGGTTTCCAAGTAGTAGCTATGGTTTGTGATTTTGAGAGTGGAAATTGAGGACTGCACACTGAATTAGAAATTTCAGAATCCAAACCTTACTTTTAAAACCCACACAATGGTGAAAATGTTTATGTTTGTTAAAGCTAATCAGAAATTATTTTGTGGGCAAAGACTTTATTTTTAATGGAAAAAAACTATATAAGGACTGTGCTGAATCTGTTCTCGATGCTACAACAGGTTCAGATTTAAAAATTACACACAAAGCACACAAAGAAAAGCTCAATGTAAGAGGAGGTCAAAGACAGAGAGTAAAGTATGCTGCAAAATAATTCTTCCCTACTGTATCAAAGTAGGTGTGACATGCTTGGTATTATCAATCAAGGCACAAATTGGACAGAATTGCCAGATGTTTTTAAATTAGTAAGTGTTACAATTTGTAAGGGCAACATTAATTACAAATTGTTTTTAATTTGTTATAGGTGAACAACTGGTTTGACATATTCAATGTTAGCAACACTCAAACCATAAACTGAGGTTAAGGTGGGTTTCCACATTCACTGATTATTGGCACCAGCATTGGTTTCCACACATTTCTGTTGTTTTAAACGAGTGTGGCTTTTAAAGTGGCATCAACTGCAATAGTATGTGCAAGTATAATGTTACTGTGCAAATTTTAGCATTAGAAATGCAAAAAATACTGGAGAAAACATATCTGGAACAAACAAAGTAGAAAAAACGAAAGGGCAGATGATGGGTCTGTCCATGGGTATTACATCGAAGTATGTTGGGGACATTTAATAGTTTAATAGAAGAGTTCGCTCATGAAGACCTGGAAGTATACTTGAATCATCTTAGAATGACTCAAAACCAGTTTGAGTTTTTATTAGAATGTATATCCAATAAAATCCAAAAGTCAGATACTCACTTGAGAGATGCAATATCAGCTCTTGTAAAATTAAGATTTTTGGCTTCTGGAGATTAATTTGCATCTTTACAGTACACATATATAGAATTCTCAAAAGTGGTATTTCCAAATTTATCACAGAACTTCTAGAGGCTATTTATGAAGCATTGAAAGAATACATAAAGGTAAGATACTAATTTTATTTTTACAATATTACAGTCGTAAATAATAAATTTATATATCTATAAATATTATTAAATATTGTACAATAAGGCTGAGTACATGTTTGTCCAAGCTGCATGTAATATATCTGAAGGTTCACATTGAGTGTAATACTGTTTTTGTACAGTTGGTTGAATAACATTATCCACATGTCTATTCTATAACATAATGAAGCACTTGAAGTGGATGGTGAAATCAATGAAGAATGTTGCTGTAGTACTGTTACGTTGGATATAGCTGCTTTGTGTCCCAGTCTCTCTACTAAATAATTTAATATTGCAGGCTGGCTTTCTAAGGTGGCCTTTTAGTGGAAGCTGTCTTAAATAAGCTGCAACACGCCAAATATTTCAAATTCGTCGGGTGTTTCTTGAGAATTGTCTACTTTATTTACTATGTCTTGTAGACTACTGACTGCTGCAGTTACACTGTCAACATTGCGTCTTACGAAAGCCTTGGTTCCTGGGGTTGGCGAAAGGACTATTCACTGTAGTTTCTTCCTCATACGAATAAAACTGCTACTCCTCGATATGTTGCTGCTCTTCATTATTTCCTTGTTGTTACTGGATTCAATTCTCAACCATTTATATTGTTTAACCAAATTCTTGTTATGTTGTATTATTACGACAATTACAAATTTATTATATATAAACTATTTGGACGCTTTAAGAACTACGTGTTTGTTAAACTTTTAGAAAATTCTATATTTTTCGTGTTCTAGGTGCCCATAACAGAAAATGAGTGGAACGTGGTTTCGCAATACGATGGAAATTCCCTGGATGTGTTGGTGCAATTGACGGAAAGCACGACATAATTAGGTGTCCTAAAAAAAGTGGCTCTATGTTTTATAACTACAAAAAAAAGTTTCAGCACAATCTCGCTTGCTTTAGTGGACCATAAATACTGTTTTATGTATTTAGACATGGGTGTTGTGGTGTGTTGCTAGAAGAAAATCAGATGGCGGGGTCTTTGTCGTTCTTCTTTAAAAATGGCAATTGAAAAAAACACTTGGAATATGCCAAATAATTCTATCATTGTAGGTGATGCCGCTTTTCCTTTAAAAAGCTATCTGTTAAAGCCCCATTCACGAAGCGGTGCGCTCACATTTGAGCAAAAGACTACGCAGCGTAACAAATGTTGGAAGTTACAATCATGCAAGACACGCAACACAGTCTAGGGATAGATCTGCTCAGTATTTTGTTGGAGGAGGAAGAATTCTATGGTAACATGACAGAATTTAATTTGTAATATTCTATTATTATACTTTATATATATATATTATAACAAAATTATATATTATAACAAAACTCTAAAAGCAACAAAGTATTCTTTATATCCCATGTTTCCACAATTCCTTTGAGAAACCGGTCAGCAACATCATACCAACCTAATGTTGGTTTATATATAGCATCTGTTGATGTTGAGGTATACGCATTTCGAATGCTGTGTATTTTGGATTTTGCAGCAATAATATCAAAGTTAAGATAGGAGATAAAAACAGCCAGAAAACTACAGAAGTATATAAACTTGTTAAATACTACCCTAAAGCTTACAACTAAAATTTTACAAGAGCTAATGAAACAGAGGATAAGTTAAACAGATGAGCAAAAGTGTTTTCGTAGTGGTAGATCGTGTACAGGTGTAATATTGGCAATAAATCAAATTACTGAGAAATCACTAGAGTATAATAGACCAACATTTCTGTGTATGATTAGCTCAAAGAAAGCATTTGACAAAGTGACTCAAATATGTAATCCATCTTCTGTATAGTAGAGAAGCTCCCCTAAATATTATAAAAACTATTGAAAAAATCTACCAAAACAACAAAATGAAAGTCAGAATAGATGGACAACTTACAGAACCTATAGAAATAGATAGCGGAAAACTCATTGAGCTCTATGTTTACACTGTGTGATTTGTCATGCGGCTCGTCATGGCTTGTCACAAGAGAATAGGACGGTACCTATTCCGCATGATAAAATCATATGATTTTCGGCAATAATACTGGTAACACCAACATATATCGCGCCATATTCTTATATCAATTCAGCGACATTTCCTTACCGAGAGACAACATCCTTTATTTATTTTTTGTTTGTTGCATTGATATTGAGCCTATTGTCCAATCTGTACTATTGTATCGTATTTTTCTTTTATTATTTATTCTTAGTTTACTGTTTTAGAGTCCTATTAGTAATAATTTTAGTTTAGTTTCTTTATTAATTATTTTTAATTTGGTATAATATAAACACTAAATTTGATATGTCCCGTCCACTATTTCTTCGTAAGAGCCACCTGCGAGCCAAAGGCGTCTGATCTTTTTCTTCTTACTATTAGTTGTACGGAGTTGTTGCCGGCGTATTATTATTAAAAGTCGGGAAGCCAATGCAAGCAAAGATGTATTTTCCAACCTAATAGTTATTACCTATACCGTGTCTTATATCTCTATGGCCATAAACAAAAAGAAAAAACAAGAAAACCTCATTGTCACTCATATTATAGTCGACGTCATAACTTATCATGCAGTGTAAACACGATTTTTTAAAACATCATAGAAACGTGGTATCATAACAAATCTCATATGATAAAATCATGTAGTGTAAAGTCGACTTTAATCATTGATGAAATCATCAAAATCGTTAACAAAAAAAAAAGATACAGAATGAGAAACAAATAAGTAAAAATACTCTGTTACGCAGACGACGCAATATTAATAGCTCAAGATGAAGATACTCTGTAAAGACTGATCCGTAGATTTAACATAAGCGCAAAATAATTTAATATGACAATCTCATCTCAGAAAACTAAAGAAATATTAAAAATAGAAATTAATGGCATCAGTATTGAACAAGTAATGGAAATAAAATACCTTGGAATTGAACTGTCCAGCTATGGAGATCTGTACAAAGAAGAGAGAGATCAGTTGTTGTCTATACCACTCTATACTTGTTCGGTGACTGCTTACACTCATGATACTATGAATAACATACTGATCTTAACATTAACATCTTAATCATAGTATCATGCTTACACTATTAATACTAATTCTTCTTTTTTTAATGAAAGAAGTCTTTAATAAAAGTTTATTTAAGCTGTTAATACTGTGAGCTAGGAACTTTTGTGTTGTAGGTTTCCAGCTATATATCTTTCAAAATGTGCCCGAGTTGAGTGAATGGACCTTACCTATACCACAGAGTCATCGAGCAAAAAGACAAAAGAGGGAATGTAAAGGTAGTGGGGGCAAAAATATTGTTAGACAGGAAGTGCCATCTTGAGAGGCCACAATAAACAAGGAAAGAGAGACTCTTTCCTTGTTTAAGAAATCAAATTTAGTTGGGTTATGTTATTGCTGATGTTATTGTTTGTCCCAACTGTCACATGAAAGATTATTTGTATTTTCTATTGAACTTTTTTAACAATTGTTTCACATTTTAGACTATTATTGTTATTATTTAATTAAAACTTTATTATGTTCTAGTGTTAAAAAAGTTTATTATGTATTAATATTATGTAATATTAATATTATGTAATATAACAAATAAATAGATAAATTAGAACCCCTACACCACTGTATGATTATTGTGAAGTGTCATGAAATTTAAATTTGGCGCATTCGTATTTCCGGATATGTCCGCCATCAGAGGCCACTTTTTTGGTCTCCTTTTCATCAAGGTTAGTAGATGTTAAGTAGGTTGTCTCGTAACTATGTGGGCGAAGCGAGGGGAAGGCAGAATGCTTACGTCACTCATACGACAAAGTCAAATTTGACAGTTGTCTGCACGTCTGAGTTTAAGTTCACGTTTGTTGTTGTCTCTCTCTATTCTATAGTATCATTAGTTCGTTTATTTGTTTAGTTATTGTTTAGTTTTTATTTTTAAGTATAGGTATAAGGACAATATTATTTATAGAGACTTATTATTTAGTTATTTGTGTACATAAACACTTGTGAAGTGTGTTTTCGTAGCCGTGATATCAAGGTTTATCATAACAATTATATGTAGTTTTGTACGTTATAATAATGATATATTTTTTAGATGAGATAAGTATATATAGCTTGAAGATTTGTGCTTAAAGGACTAATCATTTTTTGTATTTTAATCTAATAATAAATTATTTATATTACCTATTGGTTTTTTTTGTCTACAACTAGATATGATAAAAATGCTGCAAATTCCAGGAAAAACATAATAAGTAAGTTCCTACATATTTAGTATTTTTGCTTTTGAACTTTTTCTACTGTTTTTTTGGGTTTTTGTGCGAAATAAACTGTTATCTCAATTTAAAACACACAATATTATCACTATAATCAATTCTATTTTTTGTCATCAGACTATTGATTTTAGAAAAAAAAATTGATATAATTACTAACATAAGAACCACTTAACATCCCTATACCCAAGAAAATCCCAAAATATATTGCAAAACCTAAGTTTTTGAACTTTATATTAGCATTGAAGCTTATGGCAATTTTAAAAGTGTCGTATGGGTGACGTATTCCCGCCTTTAAAAAGCGAGCATTTGATTGGTCTATAGTTACGAGACAACCTACTTAAATATCTACTAACCTTGCCTTTTCATAACGATTAGATTCCCTCTTTTGTCTTTTTGCTCGATGCACAGAGTCCACAGAATAAATATCAGTCAGAATCCCACTCCATACTATATGTAGTATGTCCCACTCTCAGATGCCAGGTTTGAAGTTTGTCAGCACGCGATTGCCATATTTTAAACGGAAACATAGACTCGAATTGAGAAATTTGTGACGAGCTACGACAGAACTGTAATTTAAATTTTTAGAGATTAATAATTTAGTGGCAGAAGTATAGAGAAAGTGCCGATGAAGTTGGCTATAAACGTCATATCAAATTTGTGTTTGCTGTATTGCCATGTCCTTATTATGTATATGTTTTATGCCTCAAATATGCTTTGAAACAGTACATTTTTATTATATTATTTTATGAAATCGAGTATTTAAAAAAAAAAATTAAATCTATATGAAACACGAACGAAGAAATATTTGTTTTTTTTTTATATAAGTTGAAGTTAGTTATTAGAAAAAAAAATTATAATTGGCCTTTGGTAGATTAGCAAATAAACTTGGCAATACTGTCAAAATTTTGAAAACCCTAGTTGTCAGATTGCAACAGATGTTTAGCAGATTTCAATTTTATGACCATTTTCTTATAATTTTGGGATGAAATGGTACCTGAATACCGTCTTGTTAATGCATTAGCTAGTTACTGGAACTTATTCAGATCGTTACTACATTTAAATTTTGTGTATTTTATATACAAAATTTAAATTAAAAATAATGCCTACAACAATTGTTGAACCAGAAAGGGTGTTAAATGTACAAGAAATGCGTTTTAATTTAAGCGATTTAAGTTTTATAAGTGCGTTTGACGCTTTAGTGTGGTGCGTAATTTGATTAAAAATAGCATCCTTAAATTAAAGTTAATTTAAATTATAATAAATTAAATTTAAATTAATTAAACTTCTTTTAAAAACTTAAAAAGAATGTTTAGTAACATTAATTAATATTATATCGCATATATTTCGTGATTTATTTGTGATATGGCAACACTGCCAAATTCAAATCTGTATGTCATTTGTAGCTAACTTCATCGGCACTTTCTCTATACTTTTGCCAATTTAGTATATTTGAAATAATTTAATCTATTCTTCAACTAAAAGTACGAATAAAAGAGTGTGTATATTGTTATATGTCTATAGTTACCGTAAATAAATTAAACCGGGTTAATTTTTCTATGCACACCAGATAAAATGTCACTGAACAGCACTGGTTCCGTTTAAAACATGGCTGATTTCGTCTTCGCGAATGAGATGCGCGTACTTATTTTTTCAAGCAGAAGCAGAGAGTGGGCATTCTGATTGTTTATTATTGTTATCACATTCTGTGCCTATACCTGTATATATTTTTGCTACAGTACATAAGAATACTCTGTATTATTTATCTATGTGTCTAGTGCAGAGTGCAGTTATCAGACTTTTCGGAATTTTCTCCCAGTAGTATTTTTACGATATGCGTTGTGCAGTATTTGGCTGTTCCTCTGATAACCAGAGCAAGCGAAATCCTTGCCCTGACACGAGGTTTTTTCGTTTCCCTAAAGAGGAAAATCTAATAAAACAATGGGTACATGCCACCGGTAGGAAAGATAAATTGAACCCAAAGACATCTTATATTTGTTCAAAGCATTTCACTGAGACTGACTTTTATACAAATCTTAAGCATCAACTGCTGAATTATCGCCCGAAAAATTATCGGGGCTTGAAAAAAGATGTTGTTCCCAACAAGAATTTGCCTATGGTGATGGTCAAACCTGAGGTTTCTAGGATAGGCCACGGAGGCGCATTAAAAAAAAGGCAAAGGAAACAAGTCATTGATGAATTATTAAGCAGGTAAGTTAAATGTAATTTTTTTTCCTCTAAAATAGGTAGGTATATTAGAATTTTTTGAACGTTTTCATAAAGATATAAGCTTCTATACAATTTCTTAGCAATCGCTTACTTATTGCATGTTTGCACCTTTATTATTTAATTTTTGTAGTGAATGTGAAGTTTCTGGGGCCAACATTAAGCAAGAAGGCATTGAAGATGACTCTCAAAGTTGTATTCAGGGTAATGGCTTTAGCAATAGTGCTGCAGAGAAAAGGTAAATTTATCTAAAATTTATGCTTTCAAATTTAAAATTATAGAAAGTGTCAGAATGTTCCAAAACAAAATTAATATTGAATTTATGGTAATTATAAATTAATATAAAAAACAAAATATTTTTAGCACACAAGCAGAACCACTAATAAACCAGAATCAAGAACTGATTAATGAAATTTCACTTCTAAAGCAACAAATAAATGCAGTAACAGCAAAGGTATCTATATTGGAAGATACTATTTCGGCCTGGAAAAAAAATTAAAAACGAACTAAAATTGTGGTCTACATCCAAAATTTTAAAAGTCAAATCATTATATTCAGCTGGACCCCAAGCTTACAGATTTATGATAAAAAGAGATTCTCCATATCCAGCAGTATCTACATTGCAATCATGGCTGAAACAAATTAAAATTCAGCCCGGCACATAAAAAACACTTTAAAAATTGTAGAATACTCTAGTTTTAGCACAAAAGATAAAGTATGTATGTTTATTATTTGATGAAATGAAAATCAAAAAAGAGTATGTCTAAAATAAATGTGAGGACCAAGTATTACAGCCATTTGCATATGTGCCAGTCATAATGTTGACAGGTCTATTTAAACAGCTATGCATTACAATTACAACACAAAAATGACTTTTTTCAACCAATCTGCGATTATTACATTTGTACAAGAAGCAGGTGAGTACCAACATATCATATTTGGACATTCATATTTACTTATAAATTTTCTCTTGGTTTCCAAATAGTAGCTATGGTTTGTGATTTGGAGAGTGGAAATTAGGACTGCATACTGAATTAGAAATTTCAGAATCCAAACCTTACTTTTAAAACCCACACAATGGTGAAAATGTTTTTGTTTATATTTATTAAAGCTTATCAGAAATCATTTTGTTGGCAAAGGCTTTATTTTTAATGGAGAAGAACTATGTAAGGACTTTGTTGAATCTGTTCTTGGTGCTACAACAGGTTCATATTTAAAAATCACACACAAAACAGACAAAAAAAAGCTAAATGTAAGAGGAGATCAAAGACAGAGAGTTAAATATGCTGCAAAATTATTCTCCCATACTGTATCGTAGGTGCTACATGTTTAGTCTTATTAATCAAGACACAAATTTGCCACAATTGGCAGATGTTTTTAAATTAGTAAGTGTTACAATTTGTAAGGGCAACATTAATTACTAATTGTTTTTAATTTCGTATAGGTGAACAACTGGTTTGACATATTCAATGTTAGTGAAACTTGAACCATAAATTGGGCGTAAGGTGGGTCTCCACATGCACTGATTATTTCTGTTGTTTTAAACGAGCTTGGTTTTTAAAATGGCGTCAACTGCAATAGTACATGCAAGTAATAATGTTACTGTGCAAATTTTAGCATGAGAAATCCAAAAAATGAGAAAACATTGCAGAAAAAACGAAAGTGCAGATGGTGGGTCCATCCAAAAATATCACATTGAATTATGTTAGGGACATCTAATAGTTTAATAGAAGAGGTAGCTCATGAAGACCTGGAAGCATATTTGAATCAGAATCACTTCTCAAGTCCAATAAAATCTAAAAGTCAGATACTTGCATGAGAGATGCCATACCAGCTCGTGTAAAATTGCAAGTCATATTAAGATTTTTGGTTTCTGGAGATTCATTTGCACCTTCACAGTACCTACATACAGTAATTTGCATATTTCCAAATTTATCACAGAACTTCTAGAGGCTATTTATGAAGCATTGAAAGAATACATAAAGGTAAGATACTAATTTTATTTTTGCAATATTACAATCGTAAATAATATATTTATGTATCTATAAATATTAAATTGTGTACAATTAGGCTGAGTACATGTTGGTCCAAGCTGCATGTAATATATCTAAAGGTTCACACTCAGTGTAGTATTCTTTTGTACAGTTGGTTCTATTCTGAAACATATGAAGAAGCACTTGAAGTGGATGGTAAAATCAATCAAGAATTTGTAGTACTGTTACGTTGGATACAGTTGCTTTGTGTCCCAATCTTCTCTATAATAAATAATTTAATATTGCAGGCTGCTTTCTAAGGCGACCTTTTAGTGGAAGCAGTCTTAAATGAGCTGCCAAAAACACGCCAAATATTTCAAATTCGTCGGGTGTTTCTTGAGAATTGTCTACTTTATTTACTATGTCTTTGGTTCCTGGGTGGCGAAAGGACTATTCACTGTATTTTCTTCCTCATACAAATGAAACTGCTACTCCTCGATGTGTTGCTGCTCTTCTTCATTATTTCCTTGTTGTTACTTCAACCATTTATATTGTTTAACCAAATTCTTGTTATGTTGTATTATTACGACAATTACAAATTTATTATATATAAACTATTTGGACGCTTAAAAAACTATGTGCTTGTTAAACTTTTAGAAAATTCTATATTTTTCGTGTTCTAGGTGCCCATAACAGAAAATGAGTGGAACGTGGTTTCGCAATACGCTGGAAATTCCCTGGATGTGTTGGTGCAATTGACGGAAAGCACGACATAATTAGGTGTCCTAAAAAAAGTGGCTCTATGTTTTATAACGACAAAAAAAGTTTCAGCGCAATCTTGCTTGCTTTAATGGACCATAATTACTGTTTTATGTATTTAGACGTGGGTGTTGATGGAAGATAATCAGATGGCGGAGTCTTGGTCGTTCTACTTTAAAAATGGCAATTGAAAAAAACACTTTGAATATACCAAATAATTCTATCGTTGTAGGGGATGCCGCTTTTCCTTTAAAAAGCTATCTGTTAAAGCCCTATTCACGAAGCGGTGCGCTCACATTTGAGCAAAACAAGACGCAGCGTAACAAATGTTGGAAGTTACAATCATGCAAGAGACGCAGCACAGTCTAGGGATAGATATAATCAGTATTTTGTTGGAGCAGGAAGGGTTCTATGTCAACATGACAGAAGTTAATTTGTAATATGCTATTATTATACTTATAACAAAACTATAAAGGCAACAAGTATTCTTTATATCCCTTGTTTCCACAATTCCTTTCAGAAACCGGTCAGCAACATCATATCAACCTATAGTTGGTTTATATATAGCATCTGTTGATGTTCCGCTTTTATATGACGGTAACCTTATGATGCTCCAAGGTACACGCATTTCGAATGCTTCGTATTTTGGATTTTGCAGCATTAATATCAAAGTTAAAGTAAAGTTAAAGCGTTCTGGATCCTGGAATAGGGTATTAGCTCCTTCTTCTGCGAAGCTGTCAGCTTCATTACTTCCTGCAATTTCCTTGTGACCTGTCAGCCACATCAAAGTTACTTTGTTGCGTTCTGTCATCTTCTCGTGATTGTTTACAGTCCCAAATCAACTTTGACTTACAAGTAAATGACTTTAGAGTCTTTAAGGCGGCTTGGGTGTCTGAAAAAATTAAGACTTTTGCCCTCCAAGTGTCGGTTGAGACATTCTTGGGCGCTAATGTCTATAACATGTATTTCTGAAAGATAGTTTGAGCATTTCCAAGAAATTTGCAGAGCCTGAAATTGGATAAAGGCATATGAATCAAGTTGTCCATTGAAACATGTGACAACCACTAAAGATGTTCCCTGGTGGAACAAAGAGTTGGCTAAACTTAGGAAAAAGGTCAGACAACTCTTTAATATGGCAAAATGTACTGGTAGCTGTGACTCCTACAGAAGTGCCTTTAGTGAGTACAACAACTCTTTAAGGAAACTGTGCGAAGGGATAATAGAATTAGCTCCTGCACAACGACTCCAAAAAGTTCGCTCATAAGATCACACAAATGAAATCGGACTGATCAAAAAGCCGAATGGTGACTACATTTTAAAGAGTCATTTTTCTGGCTTTCAACAAATACTAGAGGATGAACCGCAAAGTATCCAAGGGGCCTCGATAGATCCAGCAGGCAGCAAGCAGAAAAAATCTTTACAAAATTCAAAAATAAATGGGCCGTTGAAAGATCCAAACCTTTTAAATCCCCGAGTAAAGATGGAATATGCTTTACTCCAAAAAAGCTTCATGCAAATGTAGCCACGCGACTACAACGGCTTTTCATAGCAAGCCTTGTTAGGTCACATTTCAAAAGCGAAACTCTTAATGAGGAAACCGCTTCACACACATCAATTTGCCTACCAGACAGGCAAAGCCACTATAAATGCTCTGAACTCCCTAGTCCAACGTATTGAAAACAGAATAGTGGCAAAAGATAATCACAAGTCATACAATAAACTTTGATAATGCACAAGAAGAATGCGGAGTGATTCACTGCCTTAAACGAATCAGAGAGCTGTAAGTAAGAGCGGCAAATATTCCATCAGGAATGAAAGGCCTTGATGAGCCTATTATTTTCAATGTTGACGAGCGCTCCCAGGTATATAAATTCGTTAACTGCTTAGATGACGTCGTTTTCTATAACAAGTGGCCGTATGATTTGTGGTTGCTTGCTTATTTTCATGTACTTAGTTTTGTTGGTGTTTATTATTAAAGCCATTTTAGTACTCCATACGCCTCTCATACAGATTGATTTAGTGCTCCTAGCTCTTTCATTGCTCTGGACATTTCTCTTCCATTTATAGAGTAGTAGTTTACTTTACAGTTTATAAATATGTGGTGAGTATCTATGCCATATTCCAGTGTTTTTTCTAAAATGTGTCTCAAGGTTGCAATCTGATGAATTGTCGATACCTCCATAGTATAGTGGAAAATATCTCATACGCTGCATTTAGAACCGTAATTCCTCTGTGGTTAGGCATTCAAAGACATCTCATTTTTATATATTTCTACTTTTACCAGCTAATAATTTTTTAGCATAAATATTTATTTTTTAAAAGTTATAATTATGTCAAAAGTTTATTTTCTCCCCTACGTCCGTATGATCCAAAAGATCCCCGTTATTACTAAAGCTTACTGTGTTTGCTGCTCATCGTTGTTTCCTACACCCAGTCTAGAATTTTTGTAATCTGTATGAGTTTGTACAGGTCTTCTGCTATACAAGTGTGTCCTAAATATACCAGAGTCTCCCCTTGGCTACCCATATAATTTTTCTCTTTTGACATCCAGCGCCTCGCAATAGCATAATATATGTTTTACAGTTTCTGGTTCCTTATCGCAGATTCTACAGTTAAGGTCTCCATTATAAATGCCTATTTTATTCAAGAATCTCTTACTGGTGTATGACCGGTCAACATTGCTGTTACTGTTGTCAGTTTATTCCTGCCCATATGAAGCACTTCCTGTTCTTTTTGTATATGGTCCACAAATTAAGATTTTCCCATGTGGTTGTTTTAGGATTCTCTCCCAATAACGCTCACTACTTTCTCGGACCCTGTCTTCTGCAGCCCTACGTACTTCAGCTTTTAGTCAGGGTTACAGCTAGTCAGTTTTATTCGTCCGATCCTTTTTTAGCAAGTTCATCCCTCAGTTCATTCTGGTTGAGAAACAGAGTTTCTCCAAGTATGGTGGTATTTACAACTCTATTTCTGGAGATTCTATCTGATTCAAACAAATATTCTCGATTTCTTTATGTCTCAGTGCATTTAATATAGATAATATCGAAAGGTTCCCAGGACCACCTCTTTATTTTTAATTATATTCTCTACTTTTTCAACGATTCTGTGGAGTGCTGTCTCGGATGAATTCCCTGCTCTATAGGCATGTTGATCTTGATGTTTTGGACTGGTTAGTAATATTTCATCCCCGATGTACCCGCCGAACAGTTTCTCTGTCTTCTGTAGGAATGAGATCAGACTTATTGGTCTTAGAGACTTTATATTTTCCGTCCTCTTGTCCATTGTTTAGAAATGAAAGTTACTCTAATTTTTCTCCGTGCTTTAGGTATGTACCCGAAATCTACACTACTTCTGAGTACACTGCATATTCTGCAGTACAAAAGTACCGGCCCTTTTTAAATATAAATACCATCCATTCCTAGTAAGTTATACGGTTCGTATGAGTAGCAAATGCTACTTTTGTAAATACCTCTGCAGCCTCGTTGCCTGCTGATCCCCAGTCAATTGTTGATTCCACTATTTATGATCCAGGGAAGTGTACACTGAAGGGCTCTTCAGCGGTGTCTTTAACTGGGTAATAAATTTTCAGCATAAATATTTATTTTTTGAAAGTTATAATTATGTCAACAGTATGGTACATAAATAAGTTTTAGTATAAATGCATTGATGAGAAAGCGAAAGTATACATAATTTATCAAACGATATGAGTTAATAACAAATCGCGTTAGATATATAAATATTAAAGCGCTAAAAAGGGGTAATAGTCCACAGTTTGGTATTGCAGTCTTGTCCAACGGATACTAACGTGGTATTGTCTACCCAGGCAAGTCTTGTAATTTGATTTTGAGCATGAGCGGCTGAAACAAAATAATAATTATTATGGTTACAGGAAATTACCAATTTTCAAATTAAGAACGAAAAAAAAAATAGTTTTTCGTATCATCATGACCGTCTTTATCATCAGCCCGTTACATTAGACGTGGCAACACTGCTAATCTGTCAAATAGAGGGAATATAGCGGGAAGAATACAATTTTAAAGAGTTATATTTGATTAAATTAACACACAATATTATTTATTTTACTTAGATAATGGGCACAGTCATTCGTACACAAAATACACTTTAAATATGTGATAAAATAAAAATATTTTAAAATAAAAAGTCAACATTAAATTCATA
The DNA here is from genome assembly GCF_040954645.1 of Diabrotica undecimpunctata. Classification (NCBI taxonomy): domain Eukaryota; kingdom Metazoa; phylum Arthropoda; class Insecta; order Coleoptera; family Chrysomelidae; genus Diabrotica; species Diabrotica undecimpunctata. The sequence goes on along the minus strand of NC_092809.1, from coordinate 132,349,949 downwards.
TAAAAGAAATGTTGTAGGCACTTTGAAGTTTTTTTGAAGATATTTTTCTTTTTTTTGTGCCCTTTTCTTTTTTATCACTTTTTTTATATTCTATCTTGAATTGATGTAGTACAATAATTATTAATAAAAATATTAGTAGCTAAAATAGCTAACATTAAATCAATCAGAACTTCGTTTGAGGTTGATTACATGAATACATATCTCTAAAATAAATTTTCTTTTCTCTGATTTAAATCTTATTTGGCGATTTTAATGTATATTAACTTATGATAATTACATTTTAAAAATTGTTATTCAAAGTCTTTAGAAATTAGTGCTTACAATGTATTATGAACTATGGTAGTAATTTTCACAGTAATCATTGATGGAACAGTTAAATCACCCCCATTTAAAATTTCAAAATAGCTTTGGTCTTCTGTATCTTTACCCTCATTATTAACAATAACATGTATGCAATTTCTTCTTCTTTTTATGTAGACATGACTATGTTTTTCAACGTGCCTCCAGTAAGTGAGCGTTCCATCTTTTTCGTGGTCTTCCTATTGAGGAACCATCTCTTGCCGTCTTTACTACTCTATTTATTGTTATTCGGCTTGTATGATCATTCCATTCTTCTCTTCTATTTCTTAGCCAGTCCTTGATGTTCTCCACCTTGCATCTACGTTGTATATCCGTACTTTATATTTAATTGCATTTATGCAATTTGTACATGATAATTTTGTTGAAACTTTAAAATTGACATCCAGTACATACTGTAGTGCAGAATCGAGTATTTCTTGAGGTACTTTTATTAAATTCTTATCTATGATTTTCATAAATGGTTTAATATATATTTTATTACCTTCTTTGCACATTTTTAAATACTCCAAATGGGAAATGTTCAATTTAATTTGACCGAACTGTGCAGCATATATGTACATTGAAACGGCGCCTTTACCTTAATTATTTTTTCTGATTAATAGTTGTCTTAAATTAACATAATAATTGCCACCTTATAACTGCCTATAATTACCAAACTGAGATTCTATAGGTATTATCAGTTTAAAACTTTGTTAAACAATATTTAATTAACATAATAATTTACTGTAGTAGAATAGTGTAAAGCATTATGGGTATCAACAGATAAAAAAGAACTGCAATCTCCAAAATATTTCCATTTATCTATCAAAATTAAAAAGTTTTCTAAAAATTGAATACATTCATCATTTATGACACCAAATGGTTTTAAAAAATCTAAAAAACAAAAATCTTTCAAACTAAGGTAACAACATTCTGTCTTTCAATGTTTAAAGGATAAATTGTTTTGTAATTTAAGTTGGGAGCTGCTTTAATTAATAAATTAGCTTCAAATTGTTCAAATACTGGTGTTTTCGGTTTCAGAATAATAAGATAACATATTTTCAATGTGTGACCAAAGACTTAGTTTTGAAGTTGTTGGTAATATCCATCTTTATTAGAATACGCTCGAGCTTGATGAAAAGTATCGATGATCTTAAGTAATTTTAATATCGACAATTAAACATTATGAATAGTAGATACTTACATTTAATAACGATATGGTTGGCAGGTTTTTCGACGTGCCAAATAATAATACTTGTATCTAAACTACCACTAGCCACCAACAGTGAGTCTGGTGACCAGGCAACACAGTTAACCCTGGCATTGTGGAATCCCCACTCTTTGTTATTGGCAAGCTGCAAAAAAAATAATTCATAACTTTTATATTAATTTATTGTCTTAATTATCTATCAAATTTTGCTTTTTCTTCCTTAACAAAACGGATTATAGATGCCAAAGTATTTTATAGATTATATAACACAGAAATAAAATTTGTTCCGTGCCCTGACCATGAATTGGATATGCGTGTTTAATGTAGGTTGGTAGTTAGTGTAGATTGGATATTGTGTTATTATGAAATATGTCAATGTCATGTTTGTGAGTGAAATAATGACAATGCAGGTAAAAATGTAGCATGTTGATTTTATTAAAAGAAGTTATCCATCAATAACGAGTTTATTTAAGTCATTTCTAAATTAAATATTTAATAGGTTATAGGCCCAAAAGACTCTGATTAATAGCTAGAGTAAAAAATCAAGTAAAAGTGATTAATTTCAAGGATGTTTGCAGGTCAACAATTTCCTGTTCTCACAGGAGAGAACAGTTGGAAATTTTAAGTTAGTAACTTAAATGAAGCAGATTAGAGTAGATTAAATGAAAAGAAAATGTTATAAGTGCTTGAAAGTTTAGACCCCACAAAGAGAAAATTTTATCCATTAAGCTTACATTAAAAAAGAAGATCAAAAACTGGAAAACCATTTTATGAAAGAATTACAAGAGAACTGGAAGGTGTAGGTAAGTAAGATAGATGAATCAGTCATCTTATGTCAAAGTATGTCTGATTTTGTTAAATCTAGATTATTGAATAATGAGCTGTTTTATGAATTTTGACAGAATTATAAGAGAACTGGAAGGTGTGGTAGTAAGATAAATAAATCAGACAAAGTATGTCTAGTTTTGTTAAATCTAGATTATTGGACGAAGAACTGAAGAAATTTGGTAAAAACAAACCAACTAATGTGAGTCATGAAGCAGCTTTCAAAGTAAGTGAGATTAAATGCTTGAAATGTGGTAAAATGGGCCATAAATCATTTGAATGTAGAAGCAGATCATCAAATGTGAATAACTGGAATAGAGGAAGTAGTAGTTCCAGAAGGCATGTAGTTTTAGAAATTCGAATACAAATAGAAGTAACTTTACCACGCAAATTATGTAGAAGAAGTAAGAGATTTTATTAAGATAAATTCCATTAATGAAACTGATGAAAACCAGAAAATATCCTATGGTGTTAATAGTGGTGAAGAAATAGTGTAAAATGAAGGGACAGTATACCCGGCAATAAATTGTGGTATACAGATTTACAAGGTGGTACATCATCAGATTTTAATGGGGTAATTTTTGTTTTAGGTTGGTTGTACACAAAATTTTTTTATCAGATAAACTTGTGGACAAATTTGGATAAAATAAGCTTTGTTCAAATTGCAGATGAATAAAAAAGGTAAATTTAGAGGAAATCATTTCTAAACTAAATAATCAATAATGCGAAACTATGACGTCAATCCTGAAGTTGCCAGTGATATATTCACACCGCATATTCTTTTAGAAAATTAATATGATATATAATACAAAAAACAATTAAAACATTCATCAAACGACCAAGCTATTGTGTTGTCTATGTTAGCTATGGTCTGTTTTTTAACCAGGAGGAGTAATTCAAATTTTTCGCGCCGTAATGCTTGTTTGTAATTGGTCCAACCGTAGGAAAGTTTACTCCACTAAATTATGACATTTTGACACTAGTGACATTTGTGAAATTTTAAAATTCAAAATTTATATATATTTATTTATATCGACGATTTTTTGTGTTTTCTGCGTTATTCCTTACATTTTTAGATATTTCGTTTGTATTTATATAAAAACAGTTCTTTTCAGAACTATTTAGCGATATATTAGTGTTATTAAGATACCAATATGGATTCGATGCCAAGTACTAGTGGTAATTATTCCTCTTTACTTAATAACGCCGTGTAGATTTGGGTCATTTATCTTCAAATGAGAAACAATGCATTGTATAACCATGTATAAACAAATCAAAATTGATAATTCTGGAATGAAAATAACAGCCACGGTAGCAAAAATAAAACAGTTTATAATAAACATGTATAAACAAATCAAAATTGATAATTCTGGAATGAAAATAACAGCCACGGTAGCAAAAATAAAACAGGCAACAGGTTAATTTTGCAGAATAGTTATTGTTAAAATCAAGACTTACTAAAGTAATGTGCTAATTTTATTAGCACATTACTTTAGCTTGTTGTGATGTATCAAAAAAGTATTTTAATACATGTAGCGCCATCTTTGTATTAATGTTTGTAAACACTCGGTGTATGGCGTGTTGCCAATATTGATTATTACAATCAATTACAATAAAGTTGAAGTCGTTGCTATCGAACGAAACATGGCGTTTTTTGTTTCAATGTACCCCAGAAAATTCTCACTTCCACTATAATTTTCAAGATAGCTTGTATTAGAATATAAGCAGACTGGAACAGTAATATTGTAAAATTCCATTGGATTTTAGATATCATTTTATCACGAATATATTGCTTTCGTATACGTTCCGGACGATTTTCTTCTACAATATGATAAATAAACTCTAAAAATTCTTCAACTTCTTCATAACAGTCCAACATTTTTTTATTGTAATTAGAAATACTAAATAATATATATTGGAAGTTAATTCGAAAAATTATTATTCAAACATAAACAATTAAAGTTATGTGAGAATCAACGTGTGAAGGTGTCCGATACTGATTACTGGATTACCGCAAGGCCGAGATAATCAACAAAAAAAGAAGATGTATTTGGTAACTTTTCTAGTAACTTTCTTGGGTGTGAATCTGTCTTTTTAGTTTACTCCTCCTGGTTAAAAAACAGAGTTTAGTTAGAAAGCTAGAATTTCAGTCAGAAAGTGCAAAAAAATATTTGTTTGTATATTAAATTATTACATAAATAATAAATATAATAAAAATTTATCGGGGGCAATTGAGAGCTAAGTAATAATCGAATAAAATATGTGGATGTTATCAATGACATTTCTTTTTAGAACGAGCCTGGTATAATTCAATGTTATAAGAATTTGTGTAGGCGGCGATTCCCTGGAGGTGTTAAAAATAAATGTACAAAGCGTTTATCGTTGTCGGTTGGGTACCAGTCTACGTGGATAGTTTTGAAATTTGTTGAGCGAGCATAAACGTAAAAATGTATGACTTGAATGAATACAGATACATGTTGCTGGTATAACTAACGTTATATCAATGTTTTGCATGCTATAAAATGTTTATGAAGGTCTCTGTTCTAAACTTTCTAGATCAGAGGCAATTATGGAAACATTTTTTTAAGAAGATGCCAAAATGTACCGTTTATGCGATTATAGGAGGAACATTGTCATCTAGGAAGAAGGGAAACGGTAGAACAAAGTTCAGAAACGTCACCTCATCAAACTTGACAAGAACAGTATACGAAATGTAGGCAGCGAATTTTTCCAACTACTGAAAGCCTTCACAGTGAATTGGTTCGAAAAATAATTTCTTGTTCAACAACACTTCGATTATTTCTCAAAGCTAATAATTTTAAGCATAAAACCCTAGAAATAAGTCAGGCGCTTATGGAAAGCGGTAGAATGATTTTTTTAAGTAACGATTATATAAAAAATATAACACGGTATATAAAAATGAAACGAAACATTGTATATTTAGATGAGACCTTGTTTGATACTCATGATACATGATTTTATGTTTTAAATATTTTGCAATAAAAGTGTATTTAAAGGAAACTTCAATACACATAGAACTCTGTCTTTGTTTATCTCATCAATATGTATACTTTACCTTATATTCTTCTGTCTCATAAAGTACGACTTTTCTATGACCATCACAAGCTACTAAATACTTGTCGTCCGGTGAATAGGCAACATCCATTACGGGACCCAGATGGGTCAACTCTGTAACTGGTTCTAACTTATTATTTTCGAGTTTGAACACATGTACCTTATTATCTACAGTTCCTCCAATAGCAATGTGGCCTGAAAATTGATATTAAATAAATTTTTTTAAAGTTTACTCCAAAGTATCATACTTATTGTTACATAAAAAACCAATTTCACAAAATTGGTACAAATCAAAGAATTATTATTATATTAAGATAATTGCAGACCAAAAAGCTGCTTTGGTGTGCATTATAATCGCTAAAGAACATTTTAAAAGATAACATGACCACTAGAAGTGGACTTATTGGGCACAAAATGAAGGTGAAACAAAAAAGACAGATAAAACAGTCAGCATACAGTGAAAACTTAAACACAAGAGAAAAAATCGTAAACTCTAAAAAGAAGCTGTTAAGAATTACACAATGATAAAAACGACACTTACTAAGTAACATCTGGCATGACAGAAGATTAGGACTACGCCTTATGAAAATAGGGGATATTAATATATTTAAAATGTTAGGTTCATTCATCAAGGATGATTTATGATACTATCACAATTGTTAAGTTGACATGACAGGATGCCATGTGATATTGAAAACTTACTTGTTAGGCAATAAGAACCGGCGTGATGGTAGAAACACATTTTTAACGTTTTCTCCAACGACAAACTTAACACATTTAAAAGAAATGTTTATTTACATTTCACCTACATTCTCAGACGTATTGTTTTGCTGAGGTTTGATTATGTGAGTGTATGTTTGTGTAGTAAGCGGGTTAATAATCAATTTACATAAGCAATTAGTTCTAAGAGAATTATTTGAAATTCCTTGTGCCTGATAAGGGAGAGGCACGTACATACTTCAGACAATGATTTTTATTAAATTTTAAATTATATATGTTACTTCGAAAACAGAACAACCAAGCGATGAACTCTGGATTTTTTCTGCCCTTCTAACGCGTTTCACTTTGCGTCAGTTAAAAATAAAAAACCTGCAAACATTTTCATATAAAACCCAACTTTACTTACCATTCGAGGAACAACTAACGCTGGAAGGTTCGTAATCCACTTTTAAAGTGCTAAGTTTTTGGGTATCTTTGGCTACCGTAATTTCATTTACACTGGCAGTTATAATAACGTTTTCGGATTTAAGTATATCCATACCTCTCGGTTGAGAACCGAGTTTCAGACTTTGGGGTTTGTACGTATTTCCTAGAAATTAAACGAAACGTTTGTAAATAATAACACATTCTTTTATTCGTTTTGTTCCTGCAAAAGTTTTTCGAAGAATATTTAACCAAATTGTTCGTTATTCACCAATTATCTTGTTAAACTATTATCTAAACATTGCATAAGCTGAAAGTTTGTAAATTGTGACAAAAGCAGTACATTAACCTTCACAAAACTGCTGCAGAAACACAAATAAAACAAGAACTACTAACAAACCTTCCACGTCAATTTGCCTTAAGCTATCATCAATTCCGCATGTATAGACAGTTTCTTCTGACACTTTTATACCATTAACTTGATTACCGTGACCTGCACCGGCCACCCTATCGTTTTCTCCACTTTCTACGTTCCAATTGGTAACAAATCCATCATGAGAGGCAGTGTACATCGTTGTTCTGTCTTCGCTGAGGGTAAGGGCAGTGATAGGTTTATTGTGCCCTTTAATAACCCTATGAAATAAAAAATATAATAAGGTATACATAGTAACATGAGTATGAAATACAATACGGGTATAGCATGTTATGAATTGATGTGAATAAATATTATTTGTTTACAATTTTACCTTTTTTAGTAATTGACAAGGCGTTGCCTCTGCCAAAGAAGTGACAGGTTCTGACAGTGTTGTATTTTTGTAAAAAATATTGTGTTTTTGATCAAGTAATCTGGACTAAAGCTTTTCTTATTTTTCAATATGGATATTACTCCGAGTAGATTACTAATTTGGGTCAACACTTAAAGAAATATTGTCATGGTGTATGTAAGTTTAGGATATATAAAAAATATTTTGAAGCAAACACGGCGAGGACAAAGGTAAAAATAAAAAGATAAATGTGGAAGGAAGAGAAAGGCAACAACAAGCGATTATGCTTTTTTTAACAAGTGAAAATAAATTAAATTCTAGGACGAGTTTATAACGGCGAAAAAACATGTAGCGATTGAATAACTTTTAAAAGCTATTTTTTTTTTGTTGTTTATAAAAATATTACTTATCGCAAACTAAAAATAAATCCACAATTTTCATTAATTATCCAATATTTGAGTTTATTAATTAAAATTTACCCGATATTAATCATATTAAATACCTTTTTCCCAAAACGTCTTAAATCCAGGTCATATGATTTTAATTTTAGCCCTTCCAAAGGCTTACGATTTTTTTACGTCTGTATAAAGATTGACAATATAATTTGTAAATCATGAGACCTCTTCCTAAAGTTATATTTTAATTACTTTTTCTTTAAATAAAAATCTGTGATTTCTGAGTTTCATTATTTCATGGATTTAAGACATTTTGGAAATAAGCTCCTCAACTGTGGTTATCAAAACGTGTAATCAATGTTTTTTTCTTGTGCGAAGAAATGCGTCATGGTCAATTTGTGAAATACTTTCAAAGAGTCGTGGTCAGAAGAGTCTAAAATAGAAGTTTGTGATAGCAGCAACAAACAAGGGGGGTCCGATAAGTACTTAGCCTCACCGCCCGATGGCGCCACTATCGCAAAAGAGAAAACACACTTTTGTTAAGGAGTATTAAAATTGGGAAAAAAATTGTCCAATTTTGAGTCAAAGTTAGAGATTAGTTTAGATCAGCCAATAAAGAGACCAGTTAAAGAAAGCAATAACTGAACTTCAAGTTAGAATATGGAATACGATTTAAAAAATACCATTCGATACATTAATAGATGTTCTAAAGTAATGAAGGAGAGCTAGGCAAGTAACATCTCTCGCAACATCAGAACGTGGTGGGTTGGAGGGAGGGGCTTCGTATCAAGATTGCAAGGTTGAACTTAGTGCTACATTGTTCATCTTTTCTGAGGAACATAGCTGTAGCAATTTCAATTTATGTCGTGCTTATAGACATGTGCAAATTATAACAAAAAACAGAGGAAGTGGTCTGCTGATATAGACAAGAGTGACATACAAGCTTAAATTATTATGAACATCAAAGCGCACTTTGAACAACTGTTTTTGTTTTGTAAATGTTCAGGATCAAAGTTTATGGTAGGGGATGTATATATACTACCAGAATCTTCTGTTGATCTCTACAGTGATCACTGACTGGCAGTGGAAGAAATTTAGTATTCATATCCCAGCTGTAAGTTTTACACAGTGGGTGACTTTTATCTACCAGGAGTGTTGTGGTCAAATGGTAATAATGGTGCCTCGCTTGTTCAACAAATTTATCAGCCATGTTTCTTGCTCAAATGTATGATTTTTTAAATACGTATTAAATAGCAGGAATGTCTTCCAGGATCTAATGTTTACCAATGCTAACTCAGTAAAATCTTTTTCTCCAGATACACTTTTTTGTGACTCATTTCATCATAATTCTTATACTTGTAATTTTAGAGTAGATAATGAAATGTTAGAATTACTAAGTTGGGGATTTATTGTCTGTAATTGATAAGGTAATCAAATAGCGAATACTAGAAAACTATGAACAGTTTGATGATTCTATACAGAAATGCATTCAATGGTTATAAAAGCCAAAAAAGACCTATTTCCAATTAAAACAAAAATTAAATTGAAAGCATAAACAGCACTTCTTTTGAAACAGTGCCATCTATGGGCTAAGCAGAGAATTTTAAACCGTGGCCTCGTGCCTTTAAGAGTCGATAAATAAAATTGTACAAAAAATTAAATGTTCTAATGTTACATTCTAATTAATACATCCATGTTTCAGGTAATTATACGGAAGGGACTGTGTTATCATCATCATCATCATTGGTGCTACAGCCCTATAAAAGAGCCTCGACCTTCCCAAGTCTATTACGCCAGTCAGTTCTATCCATTGCCAACTGTTGCCAGTTTGCTGCGCCTATTTGTCTACCATCCTCATCTACACCATCCCTCCATCTGAGTTTTGGTCTACCCCTTTTTCTACTTCCCACAGGTTGTGACATAAGGATTCTTCTAGGAGGGTTGTTCTGCTGTGATCTTGCCAGATGTCCTGCCCATCTTAGTCTTCCTATTTTTATAAAGGATACTACGTCTTTACCACCAAATATATGTTTATATCTGTGATATATCTCGTAGTTGTACCTCCTTCTCCAAACACCATTTTCACAGATGCCACCAAATATTCTTCTCAGGATCCTTCGTTCAAATATAAGCAGGAGATTTTCATCTGCCTTGGAAATGGTCCATGCCTCAGACCCATATGTCAACACTGGCTGTATAAGGGTTTTGTATATGGTTATTTTTGTTTTTTGGCTTAAGTTTCTGCTTCTCATATGTCTACTCAGTCCAAAATAGCATTTGTTTGCTAGGATTATTCTTCGCTTGATTTCTTCAGTCATGACGTTCTCCTTGGTGATCAGGGAGCCCAAGTATGTGAATTTGTCCACCACTTCAAAGGTAGAATTATCAACCGTGAGTTGGTGGCCGATGTTTCTGGCTCTATCGTTGGGTGTTGATGCCATTATCTTAGTTTTATTTTCATTTACTTGCAGGCCCATATTTTTTGAGGCGTGTGACAAGGTGGTATACATTTCTTCTAGCTTGCGTGTTGTGCGGGCAACTAGATCAACATCATCTGCATATGCCAAAATTTGGGATGATTTATTAAAAATGTTTCCTCTGCTGTCTATTTGGGCATCCCTGACCGCCTTTTCCAAAGCTATGTTGAAAAGGAGACACGCCAGCGCATCTCCCTGTCGCAACCCAACATGCGTTTCAAATGCCTGTGATTGTTCGCCCTGTATTTGGACTTTGCAAACAACTTTACGCATTGTAGCCTTAACCAATCTTATCAGTTTATCGGGGATGTGGAATTCATCCATGGCTTCATACAATTTATTTCTTAGGACACTATCATAGGCCGATTTAAAATCTACGAAAAGATGGTATGTGTCGATATTAAATTCATTGGTTTTTTCCAGTATTTGCCTTAGCACAAAGATCTGGTCTGTTGTTGATCGACCAGGCCTAAAACCACTTTGATATTCGCCAAGAAGCTCCTCTGAATATTCACTCAGGCGACCATATAAAATACTCGAAAATATTTTGTATGCTGTATTAAGGAGGGTTATTCCCCTATAGTTTCTACATTCTAATTCATCGCCCTTTTTGTGTAGCGGGCAAACGATCCCAATACACCACTCTTCTGGGATTTGTTCTTCATTCCAGGCTCTCAGTATGATTTTATATATATGATTAGTCAGAGTAGCACCTCCACATTTAATAAGTTCCGCGGGTATACCATCACTTCCTGGAGATTTATTATTTTTTAGGTGTTTTATTGCATCCCGTACTTCCTGAATTGATGGAGGCTCCAATGGTGTATTGTTGTTTGCTCCTGGGGGTGGTTGATTTGGATCTTCTACTTCGATAGTAAGCAGTTCTTTATAGTGTTCCACCCACCTTTTCAATACTTCTTCTTTTGTATTGAGTATATGCCCCTCCTTATCCTTACATAGTCCGATCCTTGGTTTAAATTCTTTTCTTGCTTTATTTAGATTTTTATAGAATTTTCTTGTTTGATTTTCCTTTTTTAATGCCTCAAGTTCTTCCAATATTCTATTTTCATAAGTTCGCTTTTTTCTCCGATGGATGTACTTCTCTTCTCTTCTGAGATCTTTATATTTTTGTTCTTTTTCTCGGGTTCTTCTTTGCTGCATCAGTTTATATGCATTGTTCTTTCTTCTTGTAATGTCCTCGCACTCAGCATCGAACCACTCATTGCGTGGTGGTGGTCTTTGCGGCCCTAGAATGTTATTTGCTGCGTCTTTAATGTAATTTTTACACATTTCCCATTGTTCACTAATTGTTAGATTCTCTTTAGTTATGTATTTAGTTTCGATATAGTTTTGAAACCTTTCTACCGTTTGCGGGTTTTTGAGGAGTTCAATATTAAGGCGCCTTGTTTTGGTACTTCTCTCCTTCTTCGCATTTGAGATTCTAGCCCGAATTCTTGTGCCAACTAGAAAATGATCTGAATCAATATTGGCGCCTCGATAGGTGCGGACATCCATAAGGTTGGAGAAGTGTCTAGCATCTATGATCACATGATCAATTTGGTTGTTCGTTAATCCATCAGGCGAGGTCCAAGTCCCCATATGTATTTTTTTGTGTAGAAAACATGTGCTTCCTACGATCATGTTCTTTGAGGCTGCGAACGTGACTGCTCGGTGTCCATTCGAATTAGTATTATTATGGAGACTATATTTACCAATGTGCGGTAGATATATTTCTTCCCTTCCGATTTTTGCGTTCAGATCACCGATTATTATTTTAATGTCATTTCTGGGACAATTGTCATATGTTCTTTCTAATTCATCATAGAAATTGTCTTTTTCTTCGTCTTGCTTGTCCTCTGTTGGGGCATGTACATTAATAAGGCTAATATTAAAAAACTTGCCCCTGATCCTTAAGCAGCTCATTCGCGGATTTATCGGCTTAAAATCTATAACCAAGTGCTTGACTTTATTATTGACTATAAAGGCTGTCCCAAATTCATGTCTGGTTCTATGGCAACTATAGTATATATTGTAGTTTGCTTTTTGGATTATGCCATGACCTGTCCATCGTACTTCTTGTATTGCAGTAATATCAGCATTATATTGTGCTAATATGTCACACAGTTTGCGGATGTTTCCAGGTTCGTTAAGTGTGCGAACGTTCCAGGTAAATACTTTAAGATCATTATTTCCATTATTCAGGTCCTTATTTCGTTGCATAGGTCGTCGTCGAGATTTCCGTCCGGCATTTTTGACTTTCGATTTCGTAACTATTAGGTTTTACCGGGTTGGGTAGTTAACCCAACGCCAAACCCCCTTTTCGGAGGGCCATTTCACCCACTCTCGTCAGTTCCCGACCCAACTTTCCACCCGGGTTGGATACCAGATCTCCAGCTGGGTTGCTCGGTTAACAGGGGACACCAGCGTGAAGGTGAGAGTCGGATTTGAGTAGAAGAGGCTAGTTGGAGTAAACTGGAATCAACTCCATGTATTCGCATTCTACCCCTTTATCCCCCGGGACTGTGTTATATTCTGAACAAATTAAAATTACACAAAGTCTGACTGTGTTTGTCGAGTTTTGCAGAAGCAGCTACGATATACGTTCTAAATAGTAATATTAATAATGTTATTGTTTACAATATTTCCTACCTTAGGGGTTTAGTTGGATCATTGATGTCTAAGTAGTTAATAAAACCATTCAGAGAAACGGTTAGGAGGTAGTCGCCTTGCCAAAGACACGACACCTGAAATGACAAAAATATGATGATTTTTAGGATAATTATAAATAAGATTTTTAACAAAAATTCAAGCTTTGTACAATGAATAAGCTGGTGGTGGGAAATCAGTAAATATGACTACACTGCAAACCATCTATATAGGGAGGGGGGCGCAATAGCTATTTTTGTTTAATTTTTTTTAGTTTGTAACGTTTTAAGTAAAGGTCACACGTTTGTTCTTTTTCTTTAAACAATTATTTTATTCCAATTTTTGTCGATTTAATTCATTAGTTAACTTTCTGTTTTATTTTACTATTTTTATTCTAAAAATAGTTGGCGCTCAATTCTTCCATCAACTAAATACCCTATTTAATATTTTCTTCTACAATTTTAGTACCTAGTTTCGATTCTATAGTCCATATCTACGCCATAGACATATGTAAAATGTCGTATGATATTTGTGACCTACTCCAAGCGACAAAATATATTTGTCAGTTGGCGGCTCCGTTCTGTCATATCAGTATTCACTTCTAAATTATGGAGGTGGCAATGTTTTTTCTGCATCTTATATCTATTTAAATTGGAATTTCTGCTCGTAAATTTATTTACATCGCCATTGGGGTAAGTTGATAATTCTTTATATTTACTATTTAACCAATATCCAGTGTCTTTTTGATAATTTCTTATATTTTTTTGTACATATCCTCCAAGCCACATGTCTTTCTCAATGTATTAATCATATATGCAGCTAAAATCTTTAATGTAATTTAACTAATTATTTGTTTAATAATTATTGTATTCATTTAACCTTTGCCATCTGCTTTTTTTATATATTTGTTAATCTTCTGGCAATGAAATGTTTGAAATTTTATGCTATCGCTAACACAAGGTTTCTTATTTTAGTTTTTCGGCCTTGATTGTGAAATAAATTTCTCTTGTTTCCCCTTGTTGGATGGAATCCCCGACATCTTCATTAACTTTCAATTCACTCATTCAGCTACAACCCATCCAACCAGCATCTGAAGCCATCAACAAGTTATACTATCAACTACATGAAGCCATAAGTATCAATTTCAAATTTTTGTATAGCTGTAGGCAAGATGTGCTTTGTTGATATTAAAATTTCATTTTATTTTTTGAATGTACAATAAATATGATTAGTTAATATGTTTTATTTATCCATTACAGGTGAGTCACAGATATGATAAACTTACCACTCAAAGGGGAGGGACTTTTTGACCAAACATATTTGTACAGCATTTATAAATTAGGTTGGTAATACAAAAATAATGACCTGAGATCTAATCCCGTACAAAAATATTGATACCAGGAGTAGGGAAATTTTTTTTAATGTTAAAAATTTAAACACTAAATTTTTAAGCTTTTTCTAATATTTGTAGGACATAAAATTCGTTCCCTCGTTCCTTTTCCAGGTATAAACCCAGTTTGAGCATCAGGTATCTGTGGGAGCAAGAAAGGTTTTAAGTGGTCTTTAATACGAATCAGAACCTTACTTGCATGGGACATAAGAACTGATGTTCTATAGTTTCTACAGTCTGTAGGTGAGCCCTTCTTGTATAATGCTTCTAGTGCAAATGTAAATTGACTCACACAATTTTCCTTTGGCCACTTAACGTATTGCCAAAGCATGTCCATACTTATGGATTGTACCGATACATACTTTTACCATTGCTTTAATTATTTAAGCCGTTGTGTGATTTACTTTTAGTAACTGCACAGCCTCTTCCACGTCCGTTCTTAGAAATGAAGGTTCGATCTCTATCTCTCTAGAATCTATGATTGTGATTGAAAGGTTTCATCAGTATCATGTAACAATTTCTTGCAGTATTGTTTCCAGCAATATTGCTGACATCTTGATTATTTATCCATCATTCATTATAATTTGTATTTTAATTCTCAAGACAAATTCTAAACTTCTTAATGTTGTTGTGATCAGAAGTATGGTATTAGAAACCTACTAAATAATTTTAAGACCCAAATTGTTTCCACGGAGCTTGTAACTTTGTGTTATAATCACATATTAGAAACTTAAACAATAGAAACAATAATAATAATAATAATAATAAATTTAAAAACAATGTTAAACTTACTTGTTGGTCATCTACTGTGTTTCCTAAGACAAATTCGGAGACTACTTGCCTCGTTTCCACATCCCACAACTTAGCAGTCTTGTCTCCGCTGGCAGTCAACAGCTGTTTTCCGTCAGGACTCCAAGCAACACCATAAACACCCCCCGAATGTGCTGGCGCTCCAATTTCGCCTACCAAGTCGGACGACGTACCGTCATATAGGAAAACTTTACCGTCGAAACCTGCCGACGCAAACAAGTTTCCTGAGGGTGAGTATCTTACAGCTTGAACGAAGCGTGAGTGTTCCTAAAAAAATAAATAAATGGAGCAAATTGTGACATCGCGTAAATTATTTCTTACAATTTTCATCACTAGATTTAATTTTAACTGTGTACCTGTTTCGTCATCTTAAATTTGAACGGTGGTCCTTCAAATATAGCGATGGTGTTGTCTTCTGATCCGGTAATAAGTCTGAAAGGCCTGGATGGTTTAAAATCGCAGGAGTTTATGGGTTTAGACTGACCAGATATTTCTCCGACAGACGTACCTGTTTCCGACATAAAGACATGTCCGAATCGTTCACGGCCTTCGCCTACTACTATCATCCTCTGGTTATCTGGAGACCATGCGATGTCTTTGATCGGGCCTCCGATAGGGTGAAATTCGTTTTTGAGGATATGTTCTTTGTTCACCGTGTCCCATATTCTTATCTTACCAGACTGATCTGAAGTATAAACAAATCAGGTTTCTGTTATAATTCATTTTAAATATGTTTATGAATAATTTATTAGAAGTATCAGTATCAAGTTTTGCGGCAAACAGTCAAACCAGAATAGCGCCATAAAATTTGAAAGCAAGAATGTCGACCGAAACTGGAAATTGAAATGAAAAATTGGAGTATCAATCCACCATCAAGTTACTATATTTGAAGGGGTTAAGATTTAAGCAAATTTATGAAGATATGCTTAATACCCTTGGCGATCAATATCCTTCGTATGTGACCGTGAAAAATTGGATTTTCAGCTTCAAAAGAGGTAAATTATCCATTGAACGTGAAAACCGGTCAGGAAGGGCAATTTTTGTGTCAATCCCCGTAGATATCGATGCAGATTATGAAATAATTTTATCAGACCGTCGAACTGGGCTAAAACGAATATCTGAGGCACTGAATATTCCTTAGACTTCTGCAAACTTCTAACCCTTAAGTTCTGGATGAAAGATTGAATCTGCAATCGATGGAATGAAGACACTCTGATTCTCCAAGGATTGAAATCTGCCGGAACAGAAAAGTCCTGTTTCAATTTCTTGGGATCACCAAGGAGTATAATACTGATTGATTTTCTGAATAATGCTAGAACAATAACTAGGAATTATTATTGGACATTACTTATCACCCTACTTATCAAAAAGATATTTTCTTTTTGCAGGATAATGACTCTGCATACAAATCGTATGTTTAGACGTATTTTCACTTATAATTATAGTTTATTCCCAATAAATAAAGTAGATAAATTGTGTATGCTTTTGAAAAAATGTGATATACATGAGTAACCTTAATATACTCGCTAATTATTATAATCTATTAAACCTTGTATATGGAAACTATTTTTGTGGTAAGTATCTCATGAGTGTGACATAAGTGTAAATCTGGAATGAGTGTAAATCTGGAATGAGTGTAAATCTGGAATGAAACTTGTTCCAAAACTGTTCAAATTAATTGAAAAACTGCAGAATGAGGTTAATGATATGAAATTGCAGAATTCTAAAAACCAAGAAGAGGATATTGTCAGATATTTGAAAGACAAAAGAGAATGAACAACTTAATCATTCATAATCTAGGTGAATCTGTGGATAGAAGAAATGCTGCTTCTGATGATTTGGCTACTGTGACCTCAATTTTCAAAGATATTACTCAAGAGGATATTAAAGTTGTCAAAGCTGTTAGATTTGGTAAGAAAAACAAAAATGGTGCTCGTTCCCTAAAAATTGTATTAACAAATACTTTTGATGTAAAGAATATTTTAAAAAATAAGATTCAAGTTGCCAAAGCAAGAAAGATATTTATAAATACTGATTTAACCCCCCAGCAACTCAACAAACTCAATGAAGTCAAAGAGGACCTCAAAAAACGCCAAGAACAAGGTGAGAAAGATTTATTTATACGATATATTAAAGGTATACCTGAAATTTGCAAAAATGATAATTCCACACAAAAAAACTAGACACAACGAAACATATAAGCGTACCTCCGTTATCAATTTATTATCAAAATGTTGGTGGATTAAGAACAAAACTAAAGTCTCTGGAAATTGCCATAGCTCAATGTAATTATCATATAATCATTTTGGTGGAAACTTGGTTAACTTGTGAATATGGCGATGCAGAATTAGGACTTATTGGTTATAACGTGTTTAGAAATGATCGGAATCCTGCTTCTACATGAAAAACTAGGGGTGGAGGTGTGCTGATTGCTGTTAAAAATGACATAAGTGCGCAGAAAGTGATAATCCCCGATTGTGAAGTAGAACAAATTTTTGTATCGCTGAAAGTTAATAATAAGTGCATAGTTTTGGGTGGAGTTTATATCCCTCCTGCATCCGACCTAAATGTATACATGTTGCACTGCAGTTCAGTTGAATATGTGATGGAGAAGTGTGAAAACTTGTTACTGTGTGGTGATTATAATTTACCAAATGCTTCCTGGAGTAATGACAACTTTGGATTAAATGTTGAATGCCCTGAAGACTATCCTGCTGTGTATTTGGCTAATTCTTTTGGTTATTTTAATATGTTTCAAATAAACAATTTACCTAGGTAATAGTCGTAATGTCTTTCTAGATTTAGTATTTACTAATTTAAATAATGTTGATGTAGTTATTCCACTTGATTCACTATTTGATAATAGTATCCACCATTCACCTATAATTGTAGAATTAACTGGTTTTGAAAAGCATGATCAACTGAACTACGAAGAATTTTATTATGATTTTAAAAATGCAAATTACATTGGATTAAATGATTACTTTGCAAATTTAAATTGGGACTTACTTTTATCAGATGATGTGAATTACAGCTTAGCAGTATTTTATGATTTTATGTTTACAGGTTTTGACTTCTTTGTTCCGATCAAAAAATTTAAAACAAGTTCGTTTCCGATTTGGTTTAATGGTAAATTAAGGAAGTTGATATATTTAAAAAAGAAAATACATAAGCAATATAAACTATTTGGTAGAAGGGATGATTATTTAAGATTTTCTCAGTTAAGAAATGAATGTAAAAAAGTCTCCTCTCAATGTTATAGTAACTATTTGAATAATATTGAGAATGGGATTCTATCTAATCCTCGACATTTTTGGAAGTATATCAATAATAAACGTAAAAGTTATAATCTGCCATCTAATATGTTCTACGGTGATAGTACAAGTGATAATGCTCAAGACGTAGTTAATCTATTTGGTAAGTTTTTCTCAACTACATATTCTAATTCTAAAATTAATCAGACACCAATTTTTAACTATCAGCATAGTGTAAATGTGAATAATTATAGTATTGAGGTCTCTGACATAATTGATAGTGTTTTAAAGATGCCTTGGAAATTATCGCTTGGACTAGATTGTTTGCCAGCTTATGTTCTCAAGCATTGCATTTTTACTCTTGTAAAACCTATCTGCTACTTATTTAATTCCTCATTGAGTACCGGCATCTTTCCTGATCTTTGGAAGACTAGTTATCTAACACCAATTTTCAAATCTGGTAATAAAAATGATGTTGAAAATTATCGAGCGGTTTGTAACCAATCTGTATTACCCAAACTTTTTGAGTGTCTTGTAAATAACTTTTTGACATGGAATTGTAAAGATTTAATTGATGTTGGACAACATGGCTTTTCTAAGGGAAAGTCTACATGCACGAACTTAATATTGTATACGAATTTTATAGCTAATTCAGTGGAACAGAAGGGTCAGGTTGACGCTATCTACACAGACTTCTCAAAAGCCTTCGATAGAGTTAACCATGATCTGCTTATTGCTAAATTAAATGGCTATGGATTTGGAGGTAAAATAATTGAGTGGATAGGTAGTTATATATCTGGTAGATGTCAGTATGTCAAAAATGGAATTGTTTATCTCAACGAGTATCTGTAACCTCAGGAGTTCCTCAGGGGTCTCATATTGGACCTCTCTTATTTAATATATTTGTTAATGATTATATTATTATAATAATATATAATATATAATTATATGATATATCCTCAGTGATTAAAAATAGTAAATTTCTAATGTTTGCTGATGACCTTAAAATATTTCGAAGAGTTAATAACCTAGTTGATGCCTCTTTGTTACAGAATGACATTAAAAGCTTAGCTAGTTGGTGTGAGGTAAACATGCTATACTTAAATATACAAAAATGTTTTAAAATTACTTTTGGAAGAACAAGAGAGTTTGTAAATTATGATTATTGTATAAATAATGTACCTTTAGAGGCACGTCATAATATTAAAGATTTAGGTATAAATTTTGATTCTAAACTAACTTTTAAACATCACATTAACGAAACTTCAGCTAAAGCTTTAAAAATGTTGGGATTTATTCTTAGACTCTGTAATCAGTTTTCAGTTCAAACTTTAA
Source organism: Diabrotica undecimpunctata (assembly GCF_040954645.1). NCBI lineage: Eukaryota > Metazoa > Arthropoda > Insecta > Coleoptera > Chrysomelidae > Diabrotica > Diabrotica undecimpunctata. The sequence goes on along the minus strand of NC_092809.1, from coordinate 132,330,286 downwards.
AAATGTTATACTGTAGTTTAGTTCGATCAGTTTTGGAGTATGGTTCTCTCATTTGGTCTCCTTCATATAACAGTGACATCTACAGTATCGAGAGAGTTCAAAATAAATTCTTGAGGGTATGTGCTTACAAAATTGGTTTTATTAGACATCAATACACATATGATGATATACTGTCAATACTAAATATCTCATCACTGCATGATAGAAGATGTCAAGCGGATTTATGTTTCCTTTTTAAAATTATGAATGGATATGTTCAAGATCCAGAGTTACTAAGTTTAATAAATTTTAATGTTAATACTAGAAGAACTCATAACACTGAGATTTTCAACATTCCATTCCACACTACGAATTATGGCCAAAATGAACCCATTACAAGAATTTTACGAACTGCCAATGAGCACAGCAATAGTTTAGAGTTATTTGGAATATCTACAGCAACATTTAAGAAATCATTTGAGAGATTTTGAGCATTATTTAATAACTTAAGCTACTACTTTAATTGAATTTTGTTTGATTTTAATTTTGGTTTGTTTTTTATTAACGCAACCTATATATAAGCTTTGTAAAGGTTGACGTCATATTTCTGTAAAAATGGTATATCCGTTAATTAAATAAATAAATAAATAAATAAATAAATAAATAAACATATGAGCATGTTTGTTTAAGTACAATATGAAATACTCACCTCCAGAAGCTATATAGAAGCCGCTTGGAGAATACTTGGCAACATTAACTTGGCACGAGTGTTCTGTATACACATCAGAAATTGAAGGATTCTAAAACAAAGTTCCAAATTATATCAATGTATATGTTTATTTTGTGTTTAAGTGTGTGTGTCATGTTCTCAGTTGATCCGAGGACGTTTATTTGCTGATACCTTATTCACATCTGTTCTATATATCCATAGAACGTTTCCTATGAATCATTGGAACATGTCGTTTCGGGAATGAAAACTTCACAGCCAAGTCTGTCCTGTGCAGAGTACTGAAAAGCTAACCCACGGTTCAAGACGACAAGCAGGTATTACAGGTTATTTGAGTATTTAAGTGTATCAAGGGAGATAGGCTCTAACAGTCCATATCTTCTAAAGCTACATTGTTTTCCATACTTAAAAAGGTATAGCCTAGAAGCCTGGATTCATTTCTTCCTAATGTTTTGTCTCCGACTATGGTAGACTTAAGTGCTGCGGAAACCTTCAGATGTCAAAGGAACAGTAAGATATACCTTCGATCGAAGGCTTTAGAGAGAAAATTGTTGTATGTAACAGACACACGCAACAAAACCACAATATGTGGAAGATAGTTGCATTTTTGGCTATTGAATATGTACATAGAAAAATATTGAACCATAACTTATCGTCTACTGAGTTTCGGCCCATAACGGCCAAGAATTATCATCAAATGTTTACAAGCATGGTCGAAAAATTTTGTTATAAAAGATATACGAAGTCTACAAGCAGGGATTGTCACCATACAAAATTAGTTCTATTTTTATTCTTAAGCTTTTGGGTCATTCTGTATAGCTTTTTATTTTATTTATTAATTACTAACTCATATTAATAAGTAGAAGTTACAAATAATTCAAGCTAAGTTGGTGATTGGTCCCATAGATATTCCCATCTGCGTTTTTAACTTTCGGATTGGTTTTAACCACTGCAGTTGAGTGTCTTTTGGGTTGAAGCCTTACTTCAACAGTACCCTTTGTTCGTAGCGCAATTCACATTAGCTTGATGGGCGTTTTTCGGTACTTGCTGAGTTTCTCTACAGAGTCTTTACTTGTACTTAGTCTGTTTTTGTCCCACGACAAGCTAGGAAATAGAATCAAAAGCTGGAAGAAGGCTAATGAAACCTGGGTATTGCCTGAATTGAAATGACCTTAGCTTTCATTCAGTTATGTTCACTTTGTATAATTGTTAGCGATCATGACAAAACATAAAGCACCTCTCCACCACAACAAGATCTCACAGTTCTTGTAGGGGTTTTAGCTATTCCAGTTTTAGGCAGAATATGAGTGAAAAACATAAGATTAGTTCAGATAGAATAAATGTGACAAGGTCTCAACAGTTCTCAAAGGGGTAAGTCAGGGGTTATAGCCACTCATATTCTAGGATAGATTTGACTTATAAACACGATATTAGTTGGGATGAGCAGTATTGAAAAAGATCAGTCACTTTCTAGGATTTCAGCAAAATATTTTAGTTCATTAAATATTAAGTGATTTTAAGCAATATTTATGTCATTAATAATTTGATGTTAATTAAAAGCTAATTTATTGAATATGAATTATATTTCTTCTTTTTGGTTCAGGTATGTCACACTCAGTCAAGGAAGTCAAGTTTATCTACTATCACTTTCACTCCTGAAGCAACATTTTTTATCTATAATCCCTTTTTTACACCTTTTTTTATTAAAATCAATAATTATCCTTCTTAAATTTAGTATCAGGTAACAAGCTGATTTATCATGATTCATACCTGGTATCCCATTTAAAAGCTTTTACCAAGTTCTGTTTAATATATTGGTTTGATCAATGGAAGTATTTTTACATATTTCCTGGTTTTCAACCAATTAAAAGTTGTTTTCCCTTTACTAGATATGTTGAGTTAATAACCTTAATGATTATCTATGCTTTTAATTTCTTTTGTGTACAAACTAAGCTCTTTTAGTTAAGTAAGTAAAAGATTGTCTAAAGTTAAGTGGTATACAGAGTTAGCCTCTCCTGTTATCTTGTTTCCTCACAGTCATTTTTCGTTGTAGAGTTCAATATTGGGGTTTTTTAAATGATTTCCACAATAGATGGAAGTTTTGGATGTCCTCTCTATTGTTGCAACTTCCTTCTGCTTCCATTTATATAGCTTCTCTATTGTTCTGGTTTTATAGTATAACTATAGTGTGCCTATTTATTTTTTTACCTCTGGCAAAGACAATAACAGATGTTAAAATGCCAAGTGATTTACAGGGCAGACATTTTCAATTTGCTTGTCATCTCTATTTTTGAGACTACAGTGACTAAAAACATTTACACTATGGTTTTTGAATTGATTATGAGCCAAATGGCTAAATAAATAATGCACATCCACAAAAATAATAAAATTCTTTTATCAGGATAATATACTCATCCATAAAAGTGTTTTGGCACTGAAAATTGGTAATTAATGTATTTAATTTGGTAAATTTGGACATCCTCCTGAACTAGATTTGGCTCGCTTTAGCTTTCATCTATTTACAAATCTTACAATATTTTGACTAAAAAACATTTTGAATCTAATAAATATGTCATATTAATGTAAAATATGCATTTTCAATTGCATATTGAGGAAATATTGGACAAAGTACATTGAACTATTAGGATACTACATTATATGAGTTTTTTTTTATTCAAAAATTGATGTTTTGACCACTAGGTCAATACATTTTTAAGATAACTTATTCTGTAATGTCATTTTTCAATTATTAAATTTACAATAAAACAATACCTGTTCTATAAAGGTTTGTGTTCTACAGAATCCATTTTTAATATCAGAATACAAATGAAAAGGTATTTTATCACTCAATTATAACATGTTTGACCACACAAGATACTTTCATACACCTTGAAATTGGGAACTAAATAGTTTGCTGTCTAACGTAGTACATAGTGCCTATATTCTAGGAGCCATATTTATTGTGTTCATTTGTTTGAAATATAACACAACTGGATTATATATAAAGGAAACAGTTTATAATTGAAAGTGTACAGCTCTTTCAGTTATCGGATTCAAACATTATTGGACTTTTTTCTGTCAAATGCTAATTTACAACCTTTTCAGCCGTTAATAAAAACTTTTGATTATTTGTTTATTCATTATTTTTAATCTATTACTCTTAATGTTGGCTTCTAGTTAGTGTTTTTCCTCTCTGTTCCCATTTTTGTCTATTTGGGTTGGTCAATTTCTACTCTTCTTTTAATTGCTAATATTTCTTATTAAATCAATTGATATCTTTTAGAAATAATGAATAATGGACATGTATTTGATTGTTTTCCATGATATGTATGTATTCATAAAATATGTTAAATTCTTTCTTTACTTGGATAAGTGTTATCTCCTCTTTCTTGAAAAATATTTTGGTATAAAAAACCTTTTTAAAGCATATTTTGCAAATTCCTGTTTCTATAACAAAAAAATTTAATAAAGGATTCAATAGTGTAGTATAAAAATAAAATCTAACTTAGGTATGTTAACAGAAGTAAGACATGTTTACCAATCTATCTCTTCCTTTTTAATTCAGATCTAAATAAAAGGCATTAGAATTTTATTTTTTCTGTAAATCTAGAGGAGGTGAAGAAGTATAGAACTTATTAATTATTCTGTGATATATGATAGCCTTATATATTTATTATATTGGGAACACTACAAAAACATTTTCTATTATATAGTGTCAGTAGATTCCATTAAACATGAATAATAATGTTTACATTACAGTTACTTACTTTAATTTATTTAAATAAATGCCTTAAAATTGTATCAAGACATGTTCTGGTCTTTTTAACATGCATATATTTTATTTATTTTAATAATGCATAAAAATTAAATATAGTATATGACTCATAATTATATTTAGTTCACCTTTAGCTATTTAAAAACTATAATTTCATATTATCAGATATGATATCTAAGGACTGTGTACCTCTTAAAATACTTCACTATACCAACTTCCTATTATTATGTTTATAGACTGTTTTGGTCTATTTATATACCATTTCACTCTCTTATTATAGCATCTGAATTTCTTGACCATATAAATCGAATTATTCTAAAATATATATTACCTCGATATTTCTTATGATAACAGAGTTTCCATTAGTATATAAAAAATTCTTTCCTTTAGGATCTCCACCCAAAACAAGTGGTTGGCCTCTTTGAGTTCTAGGCAGAGCGGCATATATACTTTCTATAAAATGAATAAAAGAATTATTATTATTAAATAAAATTCACAAAGAGTTATACAAATTCAATGAATATTTACGCAAAAAAATAATAAAGATAATTTACTTGGTGTGTAGGACATTTTTCCGGGCGGCGTTTTCTTCAATTTCTTTAAATATTTTCTTATCTATACAAACAGAATAAATAACTTGTTTCTTGGCTAATGTACAGCAATGGTGTATTTTTTATAAAAGTAAAAGTTTTATCTTAGAACTGAATCACTAAACCGTAGCTTAGCGGTTATGTTGCCTTATAAGGAAAAGTATATAGGATAAATCTTTTGACAACACTTGACAACTGGACTGGAATAGTATCAAATCTGTGGCCAACCTCTGAAATTTTAAACACGATATACTCTGCCACTCTGTCTATCGTTTCTGAAAATAGACATTCAGCACGGAGTATTCTGTGCTTTCAATCTTCAGTTATCTCTTTATTCATAGAGTATACAGTATTAGCCAGTCATAGACCATAGTACATAAAAAGAAATAGTAGTGCAAGAGAGATAGGCCAGCGGGGAAGTTTGTTTGGACGATTCCAGTCGTACGTAATGGCGGCGGCGCTACAGTCACTCTAGGTGGGGGTATGAGACGCATGTGCCGTGGAAGAATTGAAGTTGAAGAATGAAGGTTGGTGTTGTGTTGGTCTGTTGGTATTGTATTATTTGTATTGTACGCCATTGAAATATTGCAAGTTGAATTTTGTTTTGTTTTGTCTTTGTTGTAATCATCTTATTGATTGTTGATGATTGTTGATCGTTAAAATGGAACAAAATAAAAGAAAAGAAAAGGCCAACCATGTTGTGTTCCTGGTTGTAAGGACCACACAAGCAGTAGATTTCGTTTTCCAAATCCGAAAAATGAAATGGACACGTTGGAATGGTTGAAAGTAATTAAGAGAGGAGTATTAAACAATTATACACCTCTTACTGTTTACAATAAATTTCGTGTTTGCTCTAGACATTTTACAGACGAAGATAAAGTGGATTTTTACCAGCAATAGGTAAGCACTGTACCTCATAGCAAATGTTTGTTAGCAAACTTAAATTAAATAATATTTTGTATGTTTAAACTGTTATTGTTTAAATTAATGTTAATCCTATCATATGAATCTTACTTATATATTTTAAAATCATCAAAACTTATAAATCTAATTGTACTTAATTGTATTCCGCAAATATGACTTTGATTTTTAATATAAGTATTATGAATATTAATTGTAGTTAATTATTATAAATTTTGATGGGCCTTCTGGGCAACATATTATTTGGGTTCATTTCTGATGATGATAAAGATCAAGATATCTAGTACTTGTTTATTTATTAGTCCAACAGATTTATTTATTGGTTATGTTCTGTTAAAATATTGTATTTAAATTTCAGGCTCTCAGAATGCAGCAGATATTGAAGAAGAAGAAACTCAAACTATAAGGTTTATTGACGTACATGGTAATATCAAATATTCTATATTCTTTGGTAATATATTATAAAAATATGTCTTTACATTTTTCATTCAGTAAGTGTGCCAGATGCTATAACCACTTTCAAAGCTTTGCTTATAAATAATTTTATATCTTTTCATTCACCTGAAAGCAATTGTGAAAATGATGTTAGTGAGGGAGCATTAGATGCATTAGGTTTTTTTTTAACAGGTGAGGTATTACCAGGTTGTAAACCTTTGGCACCTGAAGTGAATGTTTCACTTCCTCTTTCAGTTTCAAATGTTATGAGAACTCAGGTGGGAAGGTGTACTGTAACCTATGTTGCAGGATATGTAGCAAAGAAAGTATTGAAGGTTTCCTGTGAGCAATGTAAATATAATATGTTATTTAGAGTAAAGAAAGAGGATACAGATTTCATTGAAATTGAATTGTTTAAATTTTTCACCATTCAACTGTAAAATCCATTCAAATACAGGTATAAATATATGTAAATTTATTGTTAGACTTTCTCTGTATATGTGGTGTAAAAGTGTAAATGCAATTGTAAATGGCAGAGACCAGAAGTTTATTAACTTACTTAAAAATAAACCAGACTACACTATGATAGATCCTATGAAATTAGTAGCTCACAGAAAATATGAAAGTAGGAGAAAACAATTTTGTAAGTACAGGTCATAAGTGTAATTAAATTATTTCCAGTATAAAACTGTACAATTTGTATGTTATTCATTCTTGTTTACAGTTTCATATTTCCATTTTGTTGTAAACAAATAAAATTGTGTTTTCTATTTACTGGACTCATATGGAATCTTTAAAATTCTTTTTATTGTTTTACATATATCTTCATCATCAAACATTTTCCATCTGCTCCTGAATCTAGGTCTTTCACAATTGCTTTCATCTGTATCTACCTTGTCTTATAGAACAAGGGTGAACAGTTTGGGAGAAATGCTATGTCCTTGTCTCGCTCCCCATTGTAGTACATAGTTACATATTTTACTTTAATTATACATAATCACATATTTTCCTTTTATTATACATAGTTACATACACTTCATCTAATTTAGTTAACGATGTATGTCATCGGCGTCATAGCGTGTGACGTCACATGATACCAACACGAAATATTTAGGGTGTAGGTGTGTTCTTTTTTAGAATCACTTTACCGAGTACACTGGCATTACAGCCACTAGACATATTTTATTATATACACGTAGAACTAATATTTAAAAGTTTCTATTAATGTTAACTTAAAGAAATACACAATAATATGTTTCATTTAATTTGTATAAATGCATTATAAAGCGTTTTTATCAAGAACATTTGTTCGGAACACACTGTAACTGTAATTGAACGAAGGTAAAATTTTGGCATAAATTGGTAACACCTATTTGACAGTTGCGGTGTTAACACTTTTTGTACTTTATTATTTTAAATCTTAAAGTGAATACCTCTTGTTTTATATTTTTAACTATTTAATAAAATCTGTTCTTTTTAGAACAAAATTAGTGTGTTTTATTTCAAAAATGTCATGTAAGAATTTAAATAGTCGTTGTAAAGAGTATATTAATAATTATGTGACCTATTTGATTTAAAATGGATTCAGGATTTTTTTATACTTTGGCAACTATGTCAACTTCAATCTTTGACGTATATAATGACGTAAATCGTTATCTAAATTAGATGGACTGTATTTGTATTTAAAAATTCTCCTTTGATGTAAGTTCTGGAAAGAATGTTACTTACTCTTTGTTTACAAAGGTTTTCAAAACATTTTAATTGTAAATGAATGAGATATTTCACTCGCCATTGTAGTACATAGGTACATATTTTACTTTAATTATACATGGGCACATATTTTACTCATAAACATAGTTTATTTTTTATTTATATATGTTTGTGTGTAAAATACATTAGATACATAATAAATCTCTAACATATACACACACACACACACACACACACACATATATATATATATATATATATATATATATATATATATATATATATATATATATATATATACACAAACATACAAATAGCATAGCAAGACTAAAGAGCCTCATGCTGCTCTGCACTATTCAGTAAATATATAGATGAAACTAGCCTCCCATAGCACATCAGCGTGGTATGGGGGGGAGGGTGAGGAAAGCCTGGGGAGCATTGGGGCTCGAAGGAGTGGTCCCTAATTTACTAGGACCAATCTTTCTCACCTCAATGAATTGTATGCCTGAATGTCCATGTGGGTATGCAAGTCTCCGCAGGTAGGGCTTACTTATTTCGGTTGCTGCTTGTGTGTAATTCCATATATCATTTTGCAGGTTGCAGTGAATAGATGGTTAAGTTCAGAATGGAGCCTAGTTTCGTGGATACAGGTGAAGACCACCACAATGGCAGTGATGACGATCTTTATAATTTATTATATCTCTGTGATTCCTCAAATTTTATAAATTACAGAAATAAATAAATTTTTAAGAATATCTGTTTTTTATGTTGATGTTTTAATGTAATGGAAAACAGATATAGTCACAAAATAATAAATAAAAACTTTTCCTGTGCCAAAACATATGTCTCTATCTGATATGTTATACATTTATGGTATACAAAATTGCATAAGTGTATACTACATTTTTGGACAGAGAATATATTTTGGCATAGAATAAGTTTTTATTTATTATTTTATGACTATATTTGTTTTCTATATAATATTCGGAACATTTTGAATTTCCCGCCTAAAATTCAGAAATTTATTTTTTGAATTTCCCGCCTAAAATTCAGTATATCCTTTTTGAATTTCCCGCCTTAAATTCAGAACCTACATTTTGAATTTGCCGCTAAATTTTTAGTTCTCGATTCCGAACTTATTTGGCGCTAGAAACTCTCTCCCCACTTTTTCTCCGGCACTTACCTTACTAGGGGGGGTATATACTATGGTCATAGACATAGTACATAAAAAAAAGTCATAGACGGGTATATAGTGATTTGTTGAGGTGCTGACTTGTATCTTAAAAAATAATAAAATAAATGTTTTACAGATATATATTATTATTAATGGGGCTAAACGAAAAATGTTCTTATAATTGTGAAATTTAAAAGTATAATTTTGTTAAATATATTATGACAAGACATTTATTGTGACAATATATCATATTGTGACATTCGTCTTTGCGAAAAATCCTAGTGTCTGTAAATGTGATTCATAGTTGCCTCTTGGGATAGCGAAGAACCCTATTAAATTTGGGGTCATTAGGTCTTTTTTTCATATCAGTGAGACAGTGAGATTAAATCTCAATAAAAGATGTCCAGGCATGTTTGTAAAAGTTTTTACTTCTGTAAGCACTTCCACGCATGCACATTTTTAATAGTAGAGAATTTACTAAACTAAGTGTACACATTAACGCAACAAATTGTAAATTCTGTTGTATTTTATTAATTCGTAATATTTTGAATTTAACATTTTGCATCTTTGTACGTTGTGGCGTCGCTAAGCGCCAAATATTGTGCATGATCGTCTAGATGTCCTTGATATAGACACAAACATACAATATAAATTCCAAAATGCAGATGGCTGTCTAAAATAATGACAGTGACAGTTTTGACATTCGCTGGTATGAAATTTCTAACCATTATTTGGAGTCAATTATCAATATTTATATAAATTTAATAATAATTTGGATAACACAGTGCTTGTTTTCAAATATGTAATTACTAAGTAATCAATGGCGACTGCAGATCTATCAGATCATGAAAATCAATATAATGTTAGAGAGATTGACTACGAAGAAATTGAACAGCTAGAGGTGAGTATTTTTAATGTAGGCATTAATAAATAAGATTATTATAGTAGATTTGATTAATTTGTGTTGTTCATTCCATCTATCTCTAGATATTTCTCACTTTTGATACTCTTATTACTCTTATAACAAACAATGGAATACCATGATTTCCCATGAAGTTAACTATTTTTCTAGAAGCTGTGTTCCTCATATGCGAGGATGTCAACAAAATGTTTTCCAGGAATTCTTTTGAGAACAAACCACACAATCATCTAGCATCTATTTAGATTTATTATTGTCAGTTATTATAGAATTAAAAATTTACTGCATGTATTTTTGTGATAATATATGACCTGTAAAGACTCATAAATTCATACATCTACTAAATATATTCCGGTCTCACTCTTTACCAGAACATTAGCATCTTTATTTTCAATAATTGTCGCATGCCCTCTCTGTTACATTATAAGAATCATATTGTTGCTTCAATAATTTATATTCTCAAACTTTTAAATCAATTTTCGATGACTGACATATTTATCTGTTACTTTTATACTAAAGAGTTATTAAGTGCTGGTTGTATGTTATTGTGTATATTCTTAGAATATACACATCTCTGTATATTCTTATTATAGTGATTGTATAAAACCTTTTCTCATATCTCTTGGGTTTCCTATTATTACACTTTTACTGTTACTTTTTAATTGTAGTGTAGTATGTTTCCATTTTTATGATTGTATATTGTTGTATATGAGTTGTCCATTGTAATGTCATATTTATTAAAGATTTAATACAATATTGACAGCTATTGAAAATGTGTTTTAGATTGTAGGGGAAGGCAGTTTTGGAGTAGTATATAAAGGAATATGGAATAACACATATGTGGCTGTGAAAAACATTACTAGAGAAGAAGAAAAAAAGGCATTTTTAGTAGAAGTAAGGCAGTTATCTAGAGTTTATCATGAAAACATAGTGAGATTATATGGAGCTTGTACCAAAGGCATGCACTTTTGTCTAGTAATGGAATATGCTGAAGGTGGATCATTGTTTAATGTTCTACATAGGTCAGATCTGTGTTACACTTTTGCTCATGCCATATCCTGGGCATACCAGTGCTCAAAGGTAAGTTTTTTTCCCATTCCCAGTTAAAATATCACAACTTATCAATTTGTATTCATCTTTTGTAACTTGGTAGATTTGTTTTTGCTAAAAACAATGCTATGCTGTTTCTGTCACTATAGAAACTCAATTAAGCAATGAAAGTTTTTATGTGGAAGGGGATGCCAGTTCTATTATGATTTGCTTAGAATTTTGTTAAATATGAGATTGCTAAGGGTGAAGATTTTAGTTTGTAATAAGTTTTTTCAATTTTTTCATTAGAATGTGATATGAGACACTATCAAAAGGTTCGGATAAGTCACATAGTACTAATCTGGTACTAACATCTTTATTTTTTCTATTATATGAATGATATATGTTATTGATTGTGATGTAAACCTTAAAGATCTGAAACTATGTTGTTTATTGGTCAATTGTCCACCTTGTTTATGAAAATCAGTAAGTTGGGCTTTCAGTATAACTTAAGAGATAGAATAATTTTATATAGAACTGGTGAATTATTATAAATCCATAGTTATTGCAATCATTGGGATCACCCCATTTCACTGATGTAGCTCTGCATAATTTTAGACAGTCTGGAAAAATTCCTTGTTCAATTCATATATTTATGAGATGGACCAATGGTTTGCTGATAATATGGTTAATTTCTTTAAAAATTATGGAATTAATGTTGTAACAATCCATGCTTTTAGAATTATTTATTGGTACAATAACATCATAAGTACATACTTCAACCGAAATGATGTATTGGTAAGATTAGTAAGTTTTAATATACCCTTTTTTTGGTAGTTGTTTTAGTACTTCTTTAGTGATAAGGTCAAAGCCAGGCGCTTTCTCTGGATTTATGTTAGTTTTAATTTTGGTGAAGTGAGTATAATTGTTGTAACATTGTCTGGTTCTGGTTCCAGTCTTCAGGATCCTCTCCATCATTTGGCTGGAAAGTTGCATGTAAATTTTCTTTTAAGTTTTAATATCACAAATAAGGTCACTAATTCTTTTGGATAATTATTACCTTTTGTTCTAGGAATAGTTTTAGGAGTGTTATCCCATACTTTGTGTTGGATACTTCTGACAAAGCATTCAAATTATTTATGTAGTTGATCTTCTGCTTGTAAAGGAACTGCTAGAACAGTGCTTTCTTCAGTTTTAATTTTTAAACTTTGCAAGTCATTTTATTACTTAGACTTGGATAATTCTGTTTCTGAATTATAGTCACTTAACATAAGAAGAATGGATGAGTGATTGGAATTAATATCCCATGCCTCTTGTACATGTATGTAATTTGTTAAAATATTCCTCACTATGAAGAAATCTATCATCATCATCATCATTCTGGTTTTACAACCCTGCGTGGGTCCTAGCCTCCTCAAGAATTTTTCTCCAGTCATCCATATCCATTGCCTTTCTCCGCCAAGTACTTAATCCCATATTTCTCATGTCTTCATCGATGTTATCAAGGAACCTTGTTTTGGGTCTTTCTCTTCCCTGACCAACTGGTCTATGGAGGAAGAAATCTAGAAGATCAGGAATTTTGCCAAGATCAATGGGATAACTTCTCACATTTAAGCTGATTGCTTGCTGCCAGAAGTTTCTTACCTTTAGCTGTGATCAATCTAGATTCCCAATGAGAGTGTTTTGTGTTGAAGTCATCTCCTACAATGAATCTGTATTCTTGGGAATTGTAATGATCCATGCTTTTTGAATTATTTATTAACATGATCACTTTTAAAATTTCATTTTCATCAATAGGCTTTAAAAAAATGCAGCACTCTTGTGATGTTTTTAACATATCTGCCCCATCTTTACTACTTAATATCTTGGATATGAATAATACCTGTGATATATTAAATGTAATAAACCCCTATAGATTTTTATTACAATTGTAGCTCCTAGTACAAATAATTATGTAATTCTTGACCAATACAGACACAGATTTTGTTAATCCATTGTTCATTGATCTAAAAGTGTAAGCATTGTAATTGTATTCAATAAATTTAGTTTCATACCACAGCCAATAAATCCCAAGTAGAATATACCATTACAAAATGCTGGTTATTAAAGCCCACTCCTTGGTAATATTGATCAATATGTTTGTTTATTTTAGGGTGTAGAATATTTACATGCCATGCAACCAAAGCCATTAATACATAGAGACTTAAAACCACCAAACTTGCTTTTAATAAATGGGGGTGTAAACTTAAAAATTTGTGATTTTGGTACAGCTGCTGATAAAAATACCTATATGACTAATAACAAGGGGTCAGCAGCTTGGATGGCTCCAGAGGTAAGTTAGATAAATCATTTTATAATAATAAGAAATTATAAATAAATAGTGTGCAAAACAGAATCAACCGGTAGAGTTTATATGTATATACAGTATGTTGCATTTAAGATGAAGACAGTCCTATATTTTGGCTATCAAATTGAATAATGATTTGAAGTTTTGCACAGTCATACAAGTTGAAGGTTCACATTTTTTAAGATTTTTAAGTAATTTTTCAATATTCTGCTTTGCGTTAGATATATCAGAAAAAGTTATTTGCAAAAGTTGTTCCAAATATTATTCTTACCCTACATATAAAATTTCATGATAAAATTTGTACTTTTATTATTCAATTATTTTGGTCAATAACTACACAAAATTATTTTTTTATTTGATAAACTAGTGTGTCATGTGTGTCAAAATAATTTGACACATGTGAAATAATTAATGTCAGTCAGATTAAACATTCAGTGTATTATATTGAGTTTATTATTCAGTTTATTTTAGTGATCACCCAATTAAAATGCCGTTAACTTTAAACAAAGCCAAGCTGGGCAAATTACATGATTCTCAACCAAACTAAGAGCAATAAGAGAACATGTCAATTTTTTAAGTGAGTACTACAGACAACATAAAACTGACAGCTGTTTTCTAACAACTCACAAATACTAAATGATTTTAAAAAATTGTATAAAAATGAAATAAAAAAGGCAAAGATTAATTCTAATGACAAAGTAATCTTGACTTCAAGAAATCCTCCAAAAACCATGTGGAATATCATAAAGAGACAACGAGGAATATCTGGGGCTTTACGTCAGGCTCATAACATCACTCCAGATGAGTTTAATAATCATTTTTGTCAAATTGTCCACAACTTAATAAAAGATATACCTGAATTACATATGGATTTTTTGAAGAACATCAATGTAAATCCCTCAAAGAGCTTTTCCTTTACAGCTTAAAAACAAACAAAAAATTGATATATATGGCTTAAATGTTAGCATTAATAAGATGATAAAAAATATTATCATAAGCCCTCTTACACACTTAATAAATCAATGCTTTAAATAGAATACATTTCCCTCAGTGTTAAAAGGGGCTGCTATAACACTCATATTTAAAAAAGGGGAAATTGATGTCCCTGAGAACTATAGGTCTGTCGCATTGCTCCCAGTCGTCTCTAAAATAGTAGAAAAAGCCATGTCTTTGCAAATCAAGCTTTTTCGAGGGTAGCAATTACTTTTCAGGATCACAGTTCGGTTTCAAGAAGGAAAGGAGCACAACTCTTGGCATTCTTGATCTAGTGTCCCGCCTTGGAATCCTTTCATAGAATACAATTCAACACTGTTCTGTTTTGAGACTTGAGTAAGGTATTTGATTGTATGGACCATGGGATACTTCCGAAAAAACTACAAAGGTACAACTTTTGTCCACAGAATGTCAAGTTGATCCAATCATACCTCGAGAACAAGGTAAAATCTGTGAGGGTGCCTGAGGTGCTGTCAGGAGAGAGCGTTGTTAATATTGGTGTTCCTCAGGGCTCTGTCCTTGGACCCATACTATTTCTAATATATATTAATGACCTTAGAAGCATTGAATCAAACGCTACATACACTCTTTGCTGATAACACCACAGTCTCCTCCTCAGCTGACACACTTGAGTGAGGACTCCCTTAGGGGTTCCAGGTCTGTGTAAAGAGTGGTTCTGTGTTAACAGGCTCCTGCTTAATGAGGCAAAGACCAACAGGGCTGTTTTTGCTCTTAGAGACACTCAGGCTGAAAATGCTAATGTGACAAGTGTGAAGTTCCTTGGAGTATACCTAGAGCCCAAGCTTCAATGGGATCAACATATTGACTATCTGAGCAAAAATCTGTCAAAGAACTTATATGTGCTCAGAAATCTAGCATCAGGCGTTTCACACAAGGTCTTATGAACAGCTTATATGAACAATGCCAATACAATGGTTTGCAACGTAAGGCTATAAGAGTTCTTGCAGATTGACGATTGCAGAGTGGACTATGAGACTCTGGGAATTCTTACTGTGCCCTCCTTGTATATATATGAGAACCTTATGTTTGTTAAGAGAAACGGGGGGCACTTTGGGACCCATGAAGAGGTACACGATCATAACACTAGACACAGATGTGATCTTGTTCCAGCCTACTGGAGGCTAAAGAGGTCTCAAACTGGATCAGGGTATTGGGCAATTAAATAATTTCTATGCACTGGATAGAAAGAAACAGTCCTTTTGATCCCTGGCCTCCGAGGTCCCCTGATATTACACCACTCGATTTTTATTTTTGGGGAGTAATAAAAAATAAAGTTTAAAAACGACCAGAAATCAACTTGAAATTTGTGTCAGAATAAAACAAGCCTGTCAAGAAATCAACATCCCAGACGAGTATCCAGACATAATCGTAAAATGATTGAAAAATGTGTGCAAATAAATGGAGGACTAGTCGAGCGAGATTAGATTTGATAAATTGTCATTTGTACAATAAATATTATTGTTTTAATTATTTTCTTAAATTTAATCAGTTGACTATAAACATTATTGTTTTTTTAAATCAAAAATTATTCCTGTGTGTTGTTGTTATTTATTTTACTGAACCATTAAAATTACACAACTTGACCTTATCGTACCTATTTTTCTTTCCATAACACACTGTTTATCGAATATAGACCAAAATAATAAAAAAACTAAAAGTGCTAATTTTGTCATGAAATTTGGTATTTGGGGTTAGAATAATATTTGGAACAACTTTTGCAAATAACTTTTTCCAATATCTAGCGCGAAGCAAAATATCACAAATTTACCCTGCTTGTGGAGATTTATTGTGATAGACAAAATATAGGGCTGTCTTCATCTTAAATGCGGCACACTTAACATTTTGGGAACATAATTGACATTGGTATGACCCAAGATAGAAACTTATGAAGAATGTTATCAATAATTTCAAAATATGAATGATTTTTTATTTTAATAAATTGATATTTTAAATGATTTTTTGTAGGTATTTACATCTTCAAACTACACAGAAAAATGTGATGTATTCAGCTGGGGCATTATACTCTGGGAGGTTCTTTCCCGAAAGAAACCATTTTACAACCAAGGTGGATCTGCCTTTAGTATAATGTGGGCTGTACATAAAGGAAAAAGGCCACCGCTATTGCGGAACTGCCCACCACCAGTTGAAGATTTGATAACTTCTTGTTGGGACCAGGATCCCTCAAAAAGGCCGAGCATGGAAGAGGTAAAAAGAAAGTTTTAATATGTATTGTTCCTTGTAAAAGTTAATTATTTTAAAATAAAAATTACTAATAATCTTAACCTGTAAATGTTTATAATTGGCACTGGGTGGTAAAACTAATTTGACAAGTTGACTTGTAGGCATTAGCCATATTTTGAGTGAGATTTTGAGAAGTGTTGCTATACCCTTGGATTGACATTCAATTCTGATCTTTCTGTGCTTATTGTAGTTAATTATAGATGGTTTGTCTCTGATCTATTATTAACTCGTTAGTGTTGGTGTATTTTTATAAACTTCTAACTTCTTCTTTTAATATTCGTTACCAGCTACTTGTTACATTTTATTGATTTTAGTGATTTTCTTCTTTTTTTCTGTCTGATTCTTACATTACAATTGTTGCATTTTCCATTGCACTTTGTGCTGACCAACCCAGGGGTGTTTGCAAATCTAGGATCTGTTGTTAATGTATGATTTATGCTCATTTATCCTTCACTGAGTGGTCTTTAAGTTTCTGCTATATAAAAATTGTTGGATTCACAAGATATAGTATAAATGCTTTTCTTTGATCTCTCTTGTGTGTTGTTTGGTTTGGTTTTGGAAAGAATAGTCAACAATACACAGGGAAAATAATCACAAAAGGGTCTATATTACATCAAAAAAGAATACATTGCTAGAGCACCATTAAAAATATGTCCAGACGTGCCAACTGCATACTGTGGTAGTTCAAATAACAAAACTTAGTAAAGAGGGTACCTTCTCCTTTGAGTACCGTGCCCAGATTTTAGACTCCTGTAGACTCCATGACAATTTGCCTACTATTTTCTCGATATTGTGCAGCATGTAACAATTGATCTAGTGATAAGCCACTACAATAATGAATGTTTCTGAGCCATGAGTATTTCTTCCTAACAATTTCTCTCCAGTATCTGCTACCTCTTGTTATGTGCCCCAAGTGTTTTCTCTTTTATATAAATTTTTGTCGATTATAGTAACTGATAAACTACTTTTGATTCAGATCGTGAAAAAAATGGCCTCACTGTGCTTTCTTCTCCCTGGTGCCGACACTCCCATTCAGCGCTCGAGCTACAATTGTGATGAAGATGTTCCGATCGAAGAAGAATCTGGGATCAGTGAGGAATATACAGATACCGAAATTGAAGATATATTTAAAGTGCCTATAAGTACAAATGATGACAAGATCTCTAGGACGTTACCTCAACCCTCTACGGATTTTATGAAGCCGCTCACTGTCGAATGTGATCCCGTAAGTATATTTATGCGTCTAATAAGATAGTAAAAAAATCCGTAATGCAGCGACTTTTTTCGTTACATAATGGTTTTATCGTATTGTTTTCTTGAGTTGATGTTGTATACACTTTTAATATATTTAATTTTAATATAATCTTCTTCTTGGTGTGCCAATCCGTTACGAATGTTGGCGATCATCATGGCAATCTTTATCTTATCTGCAGCAGCGCGGAAAAGCTGCACAGATGTATTGAACCAGATTCTGAGGTTCTTTAACCAAGATGTTCTTCTTCCTGGACCTCGTTTTCCAAATATTTTTCCTTGCAGGATGGCTTGAAGGAGAGTATATCTGGATTCATTTCGCATAATATGTCCGAAGAACTGTAACTTTCGAGATTTGATGGTGGTCAGTACTTCTCGATTCTTATTCATTCTTCTGAGGACCTCCTCATTTGTGACTCGGTCAGTCCACGGGATCTTAAGCATTCTCCGATATAGCCACATCTCAAATGCTTCCAGTTTTCTGCACATATCTTCGTTCAAGGTCCACGATTCAACACCATAAAAAAGGAAAGAGAAGACGTAGCATCGCAGTATTCTTACTTTTGTATCAAGAGAGAGGTTGTGACTCTTGTGGAAGGCCCCCATCCGATTGAAGGTGGATCTAGCTTTTCCGATGCGTGCTCTATTCTCCTGGTTGTTGGTCCATTCTTCATTTATTATGGTGCCGAGGTAGTTGTAGTGCGTCACTCTTTCTACAGGGGATTGGTTGACGTAGAGTTCACCTTCTGTTATTCTTTTCTTGCTAATTATCATAAGCTTTGTCTTCTTAACGTTTATATTGAGTCCATATTGTTGACTGTAATACGTGATTTTGTTCATAAGAACTTGTAGGTCTTCTAAGTTGTCCGCAAATACTATGGTGTCATCTGCATATCTGATGTTGTTTAGCCGGCAACCATTTAGTAGAATACCTTTTTCAGTTTCGTGCAAAGCTTCGATAAATATTCTTTCAGAGTACAGATTGAAGATTAGAGGAGATAAAATACAGCCTTGCCTCACTCCACGCACGATTTTCACATAGTCATTGTGTTCACCTTCAACTCTGAGTTGAAGTAACTCCTTCTTTAATATAATAACATATTGAAATTGTAGTAGCATATATTTTGCGTCAGTGTTTTTGATACTTTTTGAAGGACAACTAACACATAAATAGTTACATTGTTAATAGGTTAAGTTAATTTATATTTTTTAAAAATATTCATTTTTAATACTTATTTTTAGCTTGTTTTAATATGAAATGTCATTTGAATTATTTGAAGTATATGAAACAACAATGTAAACAGTTATCGCGGTGTACTGTTAATGTTTTGATCTTGTTACCTAAAAATTGTGAATTCAAGGCCCTACACAGGTACACGATTTTTGTAGTGATAAAAAACGGGGAGTAATAAAAAACACTTGGGGAGTACACATAGAAGTGAATACTTCGTATAGAGTGTTATTACTATAATATGTGGATAAAAGAAATTTAATGTCGGCTTATTACTGAATTGTTAATATTTTTATAATAACACCAGTAAAAATAATTTAAGTTTTTTAAAATTTTAAAAATATTTATTTTCTTTAAAAATTTTATTTAATCATTTTAATCATTTTCAAAATTTGTTAAATATGATATGGAATTTATTCATAATTTACATTTTCATTATTATCTTGTATTTATGTTTAATTACTTCATTTTGATTATTACTACTCGTATTTTTCGTTATAATGGATTAAAAAAAAAAACAAAAATCGGGATGTGGCACTCTGGGAGTGACCGAGGAGGGAAGCATAGCTTTCTTATCGTCTACGCAAGGAGCGACGGTTTTTAGTTTAATTTATTTTATTTTATTATTTTCATTTATTCGTTTCGATTTTATTTAATTTTATTCAATTTGATTTAATTTTAGTTAATTTTATTTAGTAATTTAGTTTTACCTTTACTGTTTTAAATTTTATTAAGTTCCATTTAATTTTTATTAAATTTTATTCATTTTAATTAATTTTATTTAATTTTATTTAATGTTATTTAATTTGATTCAATTTTAGTAAATTTTATTTAATTAATTTAATTTTATTTAATTTTATTTAATTTTATTTAATTTTATTTAATTTTATTTAATTTTATTTTATTTTATTCATTTTAATTAATTTTATTTAATTTTATTTAATGTTATTTAATTTTATTTTAATTTATTTTATTTTATACAAATATTTTAAAAACAAAATTAGCCAAATCGATCGTTCGCGAGTTGTTAAAAAAAAATAAAAAATAAAATATGTATATATATCATGTATATTACTGTATATCTCAAGGTTACTACGCGCGTCTCGATTTTTCGTGTCACGCTAAATATTTTTTCTGGCCCGTGCAATAACATCATACCGTGCGATAACAAGTATTCACTTCAAAATTATTGTAGTTAAATCTGAGTATGTATATTCTCCTCTATGTATTCTATTAATTATGGATGAAATAATAAAAAAAGTAAGAACTAAAACAGGATACGAAATGCGAGTAAAATAACTTAAAATAATCTGTTATACAGACGACGACGACGCAAAGGGAAGATTATTTACAACGTATGCTGCACAAATTCAATATTCCGCCAGAAATTTTAACATGTTAATTTCCGCAAAAAAGACAAAATGCATGGTTATAATAACAAATTTACTAAGATGTAAATTGGAGCTGGAAGGTCAGATAATAGAACAAGTGATGGAGTTTAAATATCTAGACATCACTTTATCTAGCTACGGAAAGCTCGAAACAGAAGTGGAAGATCAATTGAATAGAGCAAACAGAGCAGCAGGTTGCTTGAATGAAACAATATGGAGAAATTAAAACATCCGGAAAGAAATGAAAGGCAGAATTTACAAAACAGGCATCAGACCAATAATGACATACGCGGCAGAAACACGACATGACACAGAGAGGACAAAAAGGATGTTAGATACAGCAGAAATGAGAACACTTAGAAAAATTGGTGGTAAAACACTATGGGACAGAGCTAGAAGTACATATATACGACGAAGATGCAGGATGAAGAACATCAAGGACTGAGTAAGAAATAGAAGAGTAGAATGAAACGATCATATAAGCCGAATGATAACAAATAGAGTGGTAAAGACGGCAAGAGACGGTTCCCCAATAGGAAGACGATCAGTAGGAAGACCACGAAAACTATGGAACGACAACTTATTGGAGGTACATTGTAAAACAGACAGTCATGTCTACATAAAAAGAAGAAGTAGAAGAAGATGTATTCTGTTCCATATCTCTCGGGGATGTTCTCATCGTGAAGATGGATCACAGTTCTCTGAATGAAGTCCTCAATGAACTGTGGGGGTAAAGACTTCCATTTTGGTGCCTTGTGGTGTTTTTGGATGAAAAACGAGAGCGTGACTAGACTCAAATCGGATCACAATACCATATATCCCAGCGCGTGCCCGCTCGTCAATTCTGGATCGATTTGTGAACTAGGTGAGCTCCCTCCGCCGTATCAGTGCAGGTTCTCGTTTCACCCACTCATCCCGGTGAGAAAATTAAACAAAGAAGGAGAATGAGAACTCAAATTGAGGGGCCATGCTGTTATGTACCATATAAAGCACAAGACAGCATTCGGTGGCCTGGCTCCAAGTGTCACGATGGCCTATCCGACCAGTCATTTCTAACCAGTATCCAGAACAGTTGAGTCGATACACTGGCTTGATGCTGTACAATAATATGTAGGGGAGGTAAACTCAGCAGGGTCTTAAGAGTCGCTGAGGAAGTGGTCCTTATGGTTCTTGAAATACCAACCCACGCCAACCGCTGATGGTGAACCAACTGAGTCTTGGCTGATGCCAGTCTAGCCTGGGGCCACGAAACAATGGCCGCATACGTCACTACAGACTTTATCATGGATTGGTATATCCAATGTAGGATTTTCGGCTGCACACCCCATTTGACTCCGAAAGTTCTTCTGCATGCACAGAAAGCTGCAGAAAGTTCTTCACTTTGGCGTTTAGATGTTCCTTCTATGACAGTTTAGAATACAGGATCACTCCTAGGTACTTCACTGACTTGGAAACCAATAAAACTTTACCCTGGTCGATTTGATAGCCCTTATCTGAGTAAACAGGACCACGGCAGTCTTTTAAAGATTAACCCTGAGTGACCGCTTCCGTCAACCATTCTTCAACAAGCCCGAGACCCACCTAAGCGACCTAGTGCACCGTTCCCGGGAAGGGTCACTCGGCTAGTCATCAGCGTAGGCTTGTGCATACATACCTTGTTCGGTATTCGGACCCAAAATTCAACTCCAGAGAGATTCGCGTAGCTCAAAAGTGATGTTCATGTGAGTAAATTTGCAATTTTGTACACTAATTGCATAAAATATATACTTTTCAAGTACATATTGTTGCTTTGATATAAATATACCAACTTATATTTTCTTATGAATATATATATATATATATATATATATATATATATACATCGGTTTTTGAACGTCTTTCGACGTTGTCCGATACCTAAACACCATCTCTTCCTATCTTATCCTATCGCAGTCGTTTGTTGTTAAATTTCTTTCGCTCATGGACTTGTTTACGCCGTGTTGCCGTTCTAATCTGGGTCTTCCTCTTTTCCGTCGACCTATCGGTTGCCATTCTACTTCTTTTTTGGGGAGTCTTGTTGCTGGCATCCGTTGAACATGCCCATACCACCTTAATTGTTTCTTCTCTATATCTTGAGTTATATTTCCTTCTATTCCCATACGTTGTTTTATTACATCATTTCTGATTCGGTCTCGTCTGGAAATACCTAAAGATCTTCTCATTGCATCCATCTCTACTGCTTCTATTCGCTTTTTGTTCTTTTCACTAATTCTCCATGTTTCAGCGCCATAAAGAAGAGTAGTTTTAATCATGGTCTTATATATATTAAATTTTCTTCCTTTCGTTATCTCTTTACTCCACAGTATACCATTGAGACATCCTAAGACTTTCTTTGCTTGAGTGATTCGTTTTTCTATTTCCCGTGTATCAGTTCCTGTATTGTCAAAGGCAACACCCAAGTAGTCATAGCTCTGACAGCAGGAAATATGTTGTCCGTTTTCGAGGTCTATGTTATCTGACTCGTTTCCAATACAAAGATATTTGGTTTTTGTTGTATTGACATTCATTCCCCAGTCGTTATATTCTTCTATCAGTTTTCTAAGCATGTACTGCATGTCTTCTCTGTCGGTCGCTAGCACTACCTGGTCATCAGCAAACTGGAGTGTATATTATATACATTCATTGCTAAGCTCTATACCCATCCTATGCACATTTCTTTTCCATCTTTCCAATGCCGCTGCAACATATATCTTGAATAAGGTTGGTGAGATACAGCATCCCTGTCGCAAGCCTTTTGTAACCAGGAATTCTTCCGTTAGATATTTTCCTGTTTTATCTGTGCCTTTGAGTCTCTATCGCAAATTGGACTTCAACCTCCGATACAAGATGCTTAAGTGTTACGTGTGGCCTGTTCTCCTGTACGGAATGGAAGCATGGACGTTAAAGGCCAGTTCCATTAACAAACTTGAAGTGTTCGAAATGTGGTGCCTGCGTCGAATGCTCAGAATATCATGGACGGACAGGGCCAGAAATGAGGAAGTACTCAGAAGAGCGGGCTTACAGGATAGGGAACTTTTTAATTATGTAAAAAGTAAGAAGACTGCATACTTGGGGCACATTATACGAGGAGAACGATACACTTTTCAGCAACTGATACTCGAAGGGAAAATAGAGGGTAGGAGAGGTCTCGGACGTAAAAAAAATGTCATGGCAGCGCAATATTCGACAATGGACAGGAATCCACAGCTATGAAATGCTTCGCAATGCTGCTAAAAACAGAATTATTTAATCCAGAATATTTAACATCTCACCTGACAAGACGATGTACGGTGGACGCCTACGCAGAAATGCATGGCACCTTAAGAAGAAGAAGAAGAGTCTCTATATAGTTCTTGTACAGCATTTATCAATGTGTGGTTGATGTTAGATCTTTTCAACGTTGTCCACAGTTTTGTTAAGGGAATGTTGTCATATGCTTTTTGCAGGTCTACAAAAGTAATGTGAGTTTCTAGATTCTTAGCCGATCTTTTTTCTATTATTTGTTTAAGACAAAATACGTTATCGGTGCACGATCTTCCTGCACGGAACCCGCTTTGTTCTTCCTCTTCATTGCGCTTATATTCTTCCTCGATCATATTTCTCAAGATTCGTCCATATAGTCTGCTCAGGGTGCTGGTTACCGATATGCCCTCTTACAATTCCTTTTGTCCCCCTTTTTGTGTATTGACGACATGTATGCCGTTCTCCATTGTTCTGGTACTGGGTGTCCATTTAGACACTGATTGATCACATAAGTTAATTTTTCAAATAGTTTATGAGGTCCATTCTTAAGCATTTCAGCATAGATTCCCTCAGGTCCAGCGGATTTACCATTCTTTAGGGTCATTACAGCCTTCCTTACTGTTTCGATGTCTACCCTCGGTTCCTCTCCTTGTATATGTACTGACTGTGTTGGGGAGTTCGCTAGGTATTCTTGTCTTGTCTCTGTCAGCAAGCTTTCATAGTGATCTTTCCATTGTCTTGGTTTTATGGTGTGTATGTGTGCTTTGTCTTTCCTGTATTTTTTACTGATTGTATAAAATTCCATACCTCTGTACATTGCTTCCCTCCGATGTATGTATTGATTTCTCGACATTTCTGATCCCATGTTTTATTCTTTTCTTGTTGTATCATTTTTCGTAGTTGTCTATCGGTTTCTTTGTAAGCTTGATGGTCTTCAGTATTTTTTGTATTTAGCCATTTTAGATGCTGTCCTTTCTTCTGTTCTGCTTAGAGGCCTGGTGTAAACTAGCAATAATATTCTCGTAAATATCTGAAAATGTTTGTCTCTCTATTTCTCTTAGTTTTTCATCCAGTCGTCGTTGGTATAGCTGTTTAGTACTATCATTTATAAAACTATTGAAGTTGTACTTCGGAGTGTCCACTGTCTGCAAGTCTTGCTTGTCTTATGAAAATATAACTGTATTTATTCTGTGTCGAACAATACTAAACAATTGGTTGATTGTTTTTGTATACAGTAACAAACATTTAATGAATATTCGATTGTGCCTTGATATTGTATGCAAAATAAAACAATAAACGTTTTCAACGTATTCCATAAAATAAATAAAACACTTGTAACAGTCTTTCTTTGCTGCTAAAAACCGTTTTTATAACCTCAATCACGGTAAGCGTTTATACAAATAAATCGTACATAATTTATTATAATTTTGAAGATATTTCGAAGATTTCTAGAAAAGAAAATAATTAAAATCGAAATTTCGATAAAACTTTTGTTTGATAAAAGTTTTACGGGTTTGTCATACGGTTGCCGTGAGGTTGGGATAAGCTTGGTCATTAGTTGCACTAGATTGCATTCACAATAGGCAACATGCTCACCTTTGCTCTCTTGATTCACCACGTAATTGAACAACCGCTCACGAACAACGTTTCGTATCCATTCGTATAAAGAAACATTTAGAAGACGATTCAAAAGACGTCTGTTGGCTTGTAGTCGGTGATCAATAATATATGTAAATAAACCAGAAACTAAACATCAGCCGAATCTATATGTCTTTCAAGAGGAGTCGCATCCAAATATTATTCGTGAACGACCATTTCGAAGTAAATACTTATTGAGTAGTTGCTTATATCTTCAGAAAAACCAACTTTATCGCCCCAGCCTACGTTTAAAAGAGCGTGGAGCCTTTAATATAGTCGGAAGATATATTACTATTAACAGAGTGAGACGTAACGGTAACCCCTACACTTTACTATTAAAATGTCAAAGTATAAGTAAATTCCATTGGCTTCAATGGGCTTTTTCTTCTGACCCACGTGCACTTATAGCTTGCTAGTTTTCATCTTCACGCTTCCAATACAAGAAATGTTTTAAACATAGATCTTTATTACGTTTTGTAGCTGCTGAAGTCCCCATCGATCATTTGTGACATTCGTTCGTCGCATTTGGCAAAGTCGTTCCTCTAATTTTGAATAGTGCCTACAATTCGCACTAAATGATTTTCTCGTAAAGATATCGACATTTGAATGGTTTTTTTTTTCAGGCCCTGTGCCCGATGCCATAATCACATTCTTGTAATCTCTATTTTACTCTATTTTACCAACTGTTGCATCTGTTTCTTGCAAGTTGGACGAAAGTAGACTACTTCGCTAAAATATTTGCTCACGCTTATTGGTCATGGTATTACTGATTATTTTTCTAACCATTTCTTTCAAACGTTCATCGTTCTGTTCGTCTGCTTCTCCGATATTCCGTTGGTGTTGATGATCCCGTAAAATTTGACTAGCGACTTCGTGTTCCAAAGCAATAAAAAGTATAATTATCTAATCGTTTTATCTTGCTAATCGTAAAGCTTTCTATAAATCACTATTTATTTCTCTCCCCTTCGCCACCCTTACTCTCTCTCTCCCACTATCTCACTCTTACTCTCTCTAACCATTAACGAACGGATCTACCTCTATGTCTTCCAAAATATTATCAGGGTCTTCTAGGTAAGCTAGCTAAACCATACGAGCAACATCTGCTTCATATTCCTGCAAGTTTTGGCTGACATGCTGGATGCTACTTTTTAGTTGGGCTTTGTATATTTGTTCTAGATGGGTATCTCCATAGTGTTCTTCCAGTCGATTCATATAGTTGAATAAGGTCTGATAACATTTCTCTTGGTATATACTTATATAGTAATCGACCTTACTGGATATATAGTATGGGACTTATGCTCTGGCCCGGCGACTAGTCAATAAAGTAAAATGGAGAAAAATTGTTAAAAATATTGGAAGAAATCACGATCTTCAGTAATGGAGAAACGACAAGAGAGAGGGATATAAATAAAAATGAAGGTCTCCATGTTGGCCTACGTTTGGCCTTTATAAAATACACTTAGTATTAAAATATAATTTTTTTTTTTTTCAGAAAGTTTGGGATCAAGAATTGGAGCAAAATTATTACATTCAAACCATGGCCGGTCTTGATAAAGCTGTCCCGAAAAATGGTGAGTACTAACATATCTTTTATTACGTTTCAATTCGGTCTAAAATTATTTAAATGAAACAATATACCTGATTTATAACAAAATGAGTATGTCCTGATCTTCAGATAGTATTCTTCAATACACTATGGCTTTTTTAAGGGACTATAAGTTTTTTGAGAACGCAAATGAATTTAAACAATTTTAATATGAATATATTTTAGTTAAATAAATTCATAACAACCATGTCTGTAGTTTCAAATCATCCACAATCTGTATGACTTCGTTGGAGAAAATTTATGACTTTTTGACTTTTTTCTAGTTGAAGAAAACCGTGGCAGTCGGGCGGAGTGAGATCTGGTGAATACAGGGGGTGTTCGAGTAATTCGAACTGTAAATCATGAAGTGTTGGTATACTCCAGTCGTCAGAGACGAAAATGCCACTAAACCTCTAAAAATAATACGAACAAGCTGAATTTTGCCGAGAATATTAATTTTGAAACCCCAAAAAAGATGCAAACAAGTTTACAACTTTTACCCCCGGGCTTCCCCTTAAAACCCCTCGCAGGGGGGTAAAAACGTAAAAAAATCGATTTACACAGAATCTGTACACCGTAGAAAAAAGTGTTTCAAATAAAAAATGTAGCTGAGATAATTTTAAACAAAAATGTTTATAAGCATTTTTTGTGTAGAATGAACCGTTCTCTTAGAAACAACGCTTGAAGCGACCGTCGATTTTGCATGTCAGTTACGCTCGCGAAATCAATGTTCAATAAAATTTGTATAAGCTCGACGTTAAAAATTCGATATTAGAACTATTTTTTTGAGTAGAACTCAGCTACATTTTTTATTTGAAACATTTTTTTCTACGGTGTACAGATTCTTGGTAAATCCATTTTTTCATGTTTTTACCCCCTGCCAGGGGGGTTTTAGGGGGAAGCCCGGGGGGTAAAAGTTGTAAACTTGTTTGGTACTTTTTTGGGGTTTCAAAATTAATATTCTCTGCAAAATTAAGCTTGTTCGTATGATTTTTAGGGGTCAACTCTTTGACGACTGGACTAGTATGACCAGGTACGATTTGTGCGCAGGAACATTATCCTGCAAAAACAAAATGTCTTTGTACAACTTTTACGTCTTATATCCATAATGTTTTCTCGTAGAGTGGGTCAGTAACGTCCACTAGTAATTTTGAGTTATTTTTCATTAGCAATCCTAAAGAACTGAAGCAAGAACTGTTCCAGCACATTTTTGAACACGAAATTTCTAGACCTTGGAGAACTAGTCTCTTTGTCTAAGTGATTGTTGCTTTGTTTCTTGGTATTAAAAATGACGCCAAGTTTTATTAGATCATAACAACACGGCTTATGAAGTTTGTATATTTTTCAAACCGAGCACAGATCGAACGCGATGCTTCTATTCTTGTACGCTTCTATTCAACATTCAGACACACGGTCTTCATCTTCAACGAAAAATTTACCTCTTTTGAAGCTTGCAATCCAATTTTTAACGGTCAAATAAGAAAGATATGAGTCGCCAAGGGTATTAAATGTATCTTCGTAAATTTGCTTCCCTCTAACCGCTTCAAATCCAGGTATTTGATAACTACACCTAAAGAAGTAATAATCAAAATCAGTTGAAGTATTAACCCGAAGAAAGTACCTGGCTATTTTAATCACGAATGAGTTAATAAAAACCTCTCAAAACTGACAAACCTGATTCAATATTGGAGTGTGTGCTCATCATATTTTTTTGGAAGCCTTCTGTTATAAGCCGGTCCTACTGTGTCCAATTGGCTTATTATATATTTTCCATTCGTTTATGATACACATTCCAAAATTTTGGAATTCTGAATTCAGACCGCACTATGTCCGGAAAATTGTCTTGAAACGCCGACATGACAACCGCTTAATTTTTCGGCTTTAACCCTGCCGAAACAAAATCAAGTCTGCTTGATAAGAGTCCTTTATTACCTGTCATTTCAAAACAGTCGTTTTGTCGAATGTGTAGATTATCTGAACAAGACACCTCATCTGACACATGCCTTTTTTCAGTTCTAGCCACGTGAGTCGTGTTCCATGTTATATTAATTACCTCCTTTCGTTGGGTAGCCCTATATTTGGTATGTTTAAATCATATTCCACAATAAACTGTAATAATGACTCACCTCTTTCATCGGTATTTGTGTTACCCCAAGTCAGGTGGTGCGCATCCACATCACGGCCGATGATCAATTATAGTCCATTTATCCCAATTTTTCACTAACTGCTCTATCTTCCTTGAAGGTGGTTGTTGGAGGTCATTATATAGAAGGTATGCTGTTCCGAGAATTATCTCTTTCATTCTCCCTCCCTTTGTGATTTTCATCTTTACCATAATCATAGTTATTCAATTTTCGCTTGTCCACTGCTGGACATCTACTTCAGATGCCTCTTACATCAAATTCCTATGGCAACATTTTAGATCGTTAATCAAACGTGTGGGTGAACGACCTATGCTTCGGTAAGTATCATCTCTTGGATTCCATTCCAGTATCCGCTTTGTCCATCTGTTATCCGTCATTCCAGCCACGTGACCTGCTCAGTTCCACTTTAGTGTTGCTATTCTCTCTACAGCATCAGCCACACCTGATCTTCGTCGTAGCTGCCAGTTTGGGATCTTGTCTCGCATTGAAATGCCCAACATAGCGCGCTCCATCGCCCTTTGAGCCACACGGATTTTTTTGTTTGACTGTGACTGTTCTCCTTGTCATAGTCAACGTTTCCGCTCCATAAATCAACACTGACAAAACACACTTATTAAAGGTTTTTCTTTTAAGACATATTGGTATGTTAGACGATTTGAAAATGTGGTCCAACTTGTCGAAAGCTAGCGTCAGTCTTACACGACGGAGAAGCTCAACGGTTTGGTTATGTTTCCTATGCTGGCCCTATCTCTGCCCCTATAATTTCTGTCCCCAATTTTCAACCCCCTATAATAATACCCCATGTGGTAGGCAAAATATATTCGTTACCATATTACTAGTCAATTTTTACAAACTGTTACAAACTTTTGGGGCAAACCTCGTATATAACCCTGTAAAATGCAGTTTTTGTTGAATTAAAAAAAATCGAAACAGAAACCGACTCGTTTCGGTGTTCTTGAAACTATTTTCAATTTAAAAAATATTAATTACTTAAATTTTAAGCATATAAATATGTAATCTTCAATCGATACTATATAATTACGTTAGTTAGCTCATCAAAATTATTCATATATTAAAATTAATCATCACGCTGCGTGTTAGATATTTTATTAGAACAACAGATGTATATGAGTCACCAATTACAATGCAATTAACCCTTCTGGCTAATATCCACGGCATAGGTTCCCGTTCCTCTTCGAGTCTATTTTCGTCTAAGGTCTGTATTTTCGCATTGGCTCGTGTGACGCCAAAAACACGCCGTCACGTCCCGAAACGACGCTTGAATCTTTCGGAGATGAATAATTCCTTAATCTAATACTAAACATCTACAAGCACGCATTGACGGAAGCTGAAAACACGACGTTCTCGACTGTTTGTCTTAGTATTATTATGCGGAAGTAATGAATAGAATTGTGTCGAGTTTGTTCTATTTTAAAAACTAGTTAGAGCTTAAAAGACTGCGGGAAACTTTGAAAAATGTGCGATTGTCCCATCGCTGGTGTGATTGCCTCACATGAGGCCTATAGAAGTTGGATTATTTTTAAGGAATGCAAGACTGAAAGTGGTGAGTGTTCTAAAAATATAAATCATCGGTACATTGCATGTTATTCTTTTTAAGGTCACAAATTATAACAGTATAGTGTAAGACTTTCCTTATTTTTTAAATATTTATCATTCTTTTATTAATTTAAAGTTATTATGAAGTAAAAAATATTGATACTTTTAAAGGTATAGGAATTAATATACAGGGTATAACAAAAAGGTCAACAATTAAACCACGCGAAGAGTAAAAAGAAAACAGCTAACCGCCAAATTAAAAAAAAAATTAAAATTGTAGCACAATATTGTGTTTTTACTTACGGAGTACTGCATTTTTTCTTATTGAACATGTGCAATAATATGCAAATTTGCAGATTTATAGTTGCGTTAAGTTATACGTCCTACGGAAGACCAGCTAAGCCTCAACGTGACTAAGGAAGAGTAGCATGTAGCATGAATTGTTTCTACACCTCTTTCCTAGTACATATTTCGTGTTCGGCGATTAAGCAGTATTTTTTTGTTGTTGCTTCCTGCTTATCTACAATAGTGTATCTGTTGTGTAATTTTACTTTAAACTTAGATAGTACCTATGACTCTACTATTACTGTTATAAATTTGAACAAAAATGAGTGTCATTCATCTGAGGATTATAAGACAATGAATGATGTAATGAAAAAACTGAATCTGACTATGCCAGCAAAAATATAATATTCCAGGAAAAGAAGCATTTAAAAGTCGAAAAATTACTGAGCGCTATTTTTCAACTGAAATATCTGGGGGAAGTCAATAGAAAAGGTGTACCATCTCGTGGGTATCTAAATTTTGACTGCGTCATGGTTTTTTATTAACATTTAAGCAAAAAAAGCGATTTTGTTCATTAATTTCAATATTGTGAAAAGACTATGCATGGGAGAATGTTTATAAACAAAAAAATTTAAAAAATAAAAAAAAAAAAAAAATTAAACTCGAAAGTAAGCTTTTTTTCAATTCTTTATAATTGAATGCTATGCTGGAACAACGTTGTAAACGCCAAATTACATTTTGTCGACAAAGTGAAAAAACACCTTATAATTGATTATTTTGAAAAAAAAAATATTTATGAGTAATAGTGTAATATGAAAGACTGACTATTGGATACATAACATTAATATCAACAAATATATATATATATATATATATATATATATATATATATATATATATATATATATATACATATATATATATATATATATATATATATATATATATATATATACATATATATATTTAACGTGATTATTTCGACCAAAAATCAATTTATAAATATGTTGAAATATCGGGTATGTGGTCTATATTAAATAAAAATCTTTGTTTTTTCTAAAGCTCAATATTTCGCAAATGCAAAATTGCATTTTGAAATAATTTTTACTTGTTCCATCTTATTTATTGTTAACGAACGTGCTCAAAGATATTTTAAATTTTAACATGCATTTTATTAAATGTACAGTTTCATCAACAATAATGTTATTTTAATATTCAATTTTATTTATGTGTATAATCTTTTAATTTCTGTAAGTATTGTAAATCTAAGTGTACGTCAGTGTTTTGAAATGTTTGTTTTTTACAGTTACTCCCGATGAAGCTATTAAATAAATGGCGAAATATTGAGCTTTAGAAAAAACAAAGATTTTTATTTAATATAGACCACATACCCGATATTTCCAACATATTTATATATATATATATATATATATATATATATATATATATATATATATCCCGGTCATAGCGTAATCCGCCTTTGGGTTCCCGTTCGCCAAGCCTGTCTATTCTGCCAGTCTTCTTCAGATAGATTTCTTGCTGACATTGCTTTTGAAATTTCTTGCATCCATGTTGTTGGTGGTCGTCCTCGTTTTCTTTTCTCTGTTGGTATCCATTCTAATATTTTTTTTGGTAGTCTTTCTTCCCCCATACGTCTAACATGTCCGTACTATGTTAATTTGTGTTTTTTAAAGTCTTCTATAATTGATCTTTGTATATTCATTTGATTCCTGATGTCCTCATTTCTCATATGTTCTAATCTAGACTTTCCCGCTGCTCTCCTCCAAAAATCCATTTCAACTGCCAATAGGTTACCTTTAAGTTTTTGAGATAACTGCCATACTTCTGAGCCATAGAAGATAATTGGTTTCAATATGGTATTATATATTCTTTTTTTCGTTTCCGGTCTTATATTATTCTGTCTTTTATGCCTTCATCAGTTCTTCCTGTCTTTGTTAGTTTTACCCCCAAATATATACATTGATCGCATTTCTTAATTTTCCCGTCTTCTAAGTCGAGGTCATCTGCAGTATTTTCTCCTCCTATTCAAAGATATTGCGTTTTTTGTAAATTTACTTCGAGGCCCCATTTTTTGTACTCTTCCATTAGTTTTCTAGCCATATACTCCAGGTCTAGAGACAGCCCCATCCCTTTACACTTCTTTTTCCAGTGCCTGAGTGCTTCGTCAATATGTGGAATTAAGGGGATTTAATTTATATATATATATATATATATATATATATATATATAAATATAATTATATATATATATATATATATATATAAATATAATTATATATTATTTTCCAGTGCCTGAGTGCTTCGTCAATATGTGGAATTAAGGGGGTTTAATTTATATATATATATATATATATATATATATATATATATATATATATATATATATCCGTATCTAATATTATTAATGCTATTTCCGTTGACCAAAATACCTTCCACAATATCCAATAAAGCTTTTTGAAATATCACTTCACTGTAGACGTTGAATAAGAGTGGTGAAAGTATGCACCCTTGTCGAACTCCTCTAAGTATACTTACTTCCTCTGTCAGTTCTCCTTCGGCATTTTTTTTTAATTCCTAGCTGAGCGCTTTCGGCATACAAAGGCATCCTCAGAGCTATGGTCAACTTGAATTTTCTTTTCCATTGTTTCATTTGTCATAAGTGTGTACAAAAACTTACCAGTGTTTTCAATTGTTAATGAAGTTTCATAATTAACATTTTGGAAACTTGTTAAATAGTCGCCAGAGATTTAACCCCTAAAAATCATACGAACAAGCTTAATTTTGCCGAGAATATTAATTTTGGGATCCTAAAAAAGATGTAAAAAAGTTTTCCGCTGTTATCTCCGGGCTTCTCCCTAAATACCCCCTCGTAAGGGGTAAAGACGCAAAAATCAATTTACCAAGAATGTGTACGGCGTAGAAAAAAATGTTTTAAATAAAAAATGTAGCTGAGCTAATTTTGAATAAAAATGTTTATTAGCACTTTTTGTGCAGAATAAACCATTCTCTTAGAAACAACGCTTGAAGCAACCGGCGATTTTTAATGTCAGTCACGCGCGCGAAATCAATGTTCAATAAAATTTGTATCAGCTCGACGGTAAAAAAGGTCGATATCTTTTAATCAGAGCTATCGATAAAAATTTAAAGATTTGTTTTCAGTTGATGCAGTTTTTCTGCGCCCACATTTGGACTTTTACTGAACCAGTTTCGTTAATGGGATTTCTGTTACGATATAAATTATTAAAGATATTACACATTTCTTGTTGACTTCTACGCATATCACTATATCCTAATATATCATTCAAATCTCAATTCGTTCTTTTTCAGATATACGGATTTATTGTGACTTTAAATAAACACCAACAATACTAATTTATTGAAACGTCAAAATGGTAATTGTAACAGTCATAGTTATTTAAATGTATTATTTTATCTTCGGCGAAGATAGTATAGCAATAACTCCAAAATTATGGCAGTTGGGTATACAGATCACGACATTGTTTTATTGACCATACGACACAATGGCAATCGCTGTGACATGTTACACGTTTCCACCTCTATATTCATTTTACAGTAGGCACGAATTTTAATTATCACATTGACATTAAAAATTTCAAACGAAGTTCTGAAAGAATAAACAAATAATTAATAAAATGCCTATTACGTTGTATACCTACCGTCCAAGAAAAAGTTCAACTTGTAACATGGTACTTTCAGGGTCATTCCATACGCGAAGTAATTGATTTATTTATTGTTGCCTTCGAAATAGACCCTCACTAAGTGGTACAACAGTTAAAAATACCATTAAACATTTTCAAACATCGGGATGTGTAAACAGTTGTAAAAAGTGTCATGAAGGTAATGAACCACGTTTCCTGTCAAAACAGGAATATTGATATTTGTGCTTTTGTGGAAGCTAGTGAACCCTGCAATAGTGTACAAATTGTTAGGGAAGCTAACGTGAATGCTAACTGTCCAGCGAGTTCTCAAAAGGAATGGGTATCACTGTTTTAAAATACAACCAACACAAGAACTGTTTCCGGAAGATAACTTTAGGCGGATGGAGTTTTGTGAAATTATGTTAGATAAACAGAATGAAAATGTACACTTTTTTAAAAATATTTTATTTTCTGACGAGTCTTTATTTTCATTACATAAAAAACACAATCCATCCGTAGCAAGGTATTATTCTCGGAAAAATAAGCACCTCAGTGTTGCAGTGCTAACGCAGCATCCGCAAAAGTTAAATGTTTGGACTGGGATGTTAGGCGACCATATTGTCGGTCCATTTTTTATCGATGGAAACCTAAACGGGTCCAAATATTTACAACTTTTACAGAATGAGATCATTCCGGCAGCTCGACGCCTTCCCGTTAATTTTCAGACTATTGACTTCCTCAATCAAACGTTTCCTGATCGACTGATAAGTACACGTGTTACAATTAAATGGCCCGTTAGATCCTGTGACTTAGCGCCTAACGATTTCTTTTTTTTTGATGTTTTCTCAAAGAAAACATTTATAGGCATCAGTTTGAAAGGGCCACAATCCTAGTCGAATTAAGGGCAAAAATACTTCATTTTTCTGCAAGCATTACACCAGAACTACTCCAAAATATGAGGAAAAATCTATATGACAGATTTGGTTACTATTTAGCACAAG
Source organism: Diabrotica undecimpunctata (assembly GCF_040954645.1). Lineage (NCBI taxonomy): Eukaryota > Metazoa > Arthropoda > Insecta > Coleoptera > Chrysomelidae > Diabrotica > Diabrotica undecimpunctata. The sequence continues at coordinate 132,294,402 of NC_092809.1, read as the reverse complement.
AAGGTGGAATATTTAAGCCCTTAATTCATTAATCTGCTTTCCTAATTTTTATTTTTTGTTAGGTACATTTTACGATGTTTGTAGGTTCTTAATTAGGTAGTATTTTTTATGTTTAGGTTTGGAAGAATTTTATTGTTTTTTTTTTTTATTTAAAAGTACAAATGATTCTTATTCTGATTTTCTTTCTTCTTTCTTGTCGTATTGTTATACGCTTTGTCCATAAAATGTGTACAATTTTCAGTGACAATAAAGCATATTACTTATTTACTTACTTATTTATTTGTATTGCTATTAAGGCTAAAAAATAACCAAAAAATTAGTTTTAGAGCATTATAATAAATATACTCTAGATATGGGTTTGCAATAAATCTTAATTCCTATGGCCAACAAAACAATGTCGTTATCTGTATAGGGTTTCAATGTTATCAACAAAAAATTACAAAGTTTGTGTTGTACTTCTATACGGGACTGGAGTGACAGGCCTCAACCTCCCGCTGGAGGATTAAAAATCTTCCAGATACGAACGTCTTATAGTACATATTGTGTTTACACAAAAAAAACCGAAATCACCAGCATTGCCATTAAATTGAGTTTTATTCACGTGTTCCGAGTCTCGGTGGGAGACGTGACTCACTCTCGTAAGTTAAATAAACTACGAAAATAAAAAATAGGACAGCTGGTGCTCAAACTGTTTGATCATTTTTTCAGTTTTAATTCCGATATCCTCGTTGTTTATAAATACTGCACGGTAGGTCAATAGAATTTTTGCGCACTTAACTATACCACCCGAAAAATAGACCGGAAATCATTAAACAGTTCCAAAAACAATAAAACCTACAATGTAACTGTTTCGTTGGCAGATTTACTATTCAAAACTATCTAAAGATTTAGGTATTTAATAAATTGGCGTACGAGTTATGACCCTGAAGTTTTTGAGTGATTCAATCAAGAGTATTTTACTCACCGTTTCGTTATATTTATAATTAATTTTTCAGAACTAGAAATGTAGACTGTCACAACTCGACAATAATAATTATTTAACGTACCGTGAATCAGCTGAACTGTTCGTATGTCGCGTGTGTTTCTGTGTGTGCTTATTGTCACCTTTTGACCTTTTTTCTTCTTCCAGTAACTTTTATCTGTTTTTGGATATTATCTTGTTTGACTTTATTTATGATATTTTTGTTTAGCTTATAGGATATTTTATTATTTCTAATTTTTGTTAATAATAATAATCATGATCGTGGTAGATCGGGACAAAGCCCATTTGTTAGCTCTTCAAACCTCCTATCATCCGGACTAGACCCATAAGGACCTTGTCTTCGGCGTTTCCGAAGCCCAGCCTATTTCTGGCTCTCATATCTGCTAGTATCCAAATCTGAGCTCTTCCTGTTGTTCCGAACGTCTAATCCTTTAGTAAACCTGTGGCCTCACAAAAAGCCACAATTCTCTTTAAGGGTAAGGCCGTAATTTGGCTAGGTTGCATAAAAGCCGAATCCCGGATCTGCCACCTCTGATAGGCAAGGCAGGTTTCCTCCTCCTTATCACATACACGGCACCTTGGGCAATTGGCTAATCCAAGCAGATGTAGATGCTACTTAAGTCTATAGTGGCCGGTAAGCATACTGACTACCAAAGAGCGTCTCCTACGGTTTAGAAGAAGATGGGCTGTAAGACTTAATGGCCCCGCTATGTGGTACCTAGCCTATTCACTCATATCTCCACTAGCTCAGGAGTACTGGAATCCCCGCAAAAGCAGCTCCTTGAGACTACCTCGACCAGTACTAAAGGGTACTCCAATCAGAGGTTCGGGTTCCACAGGCAGAGTAGATGAGACCCGTCTTGCCAGGGCACCGACCCATTCGTTCCCTTGCACACCTGAGTGTCCCGGGACACTAATGATAATAGTAAAAGTACCAATCCCTAATAATTAATAATTTTATCAATACTATACACTTCAATCAATAACTCTGTGGTAAATAGTAATAAAGATCTGTTAGACTTGGTTATAAGTAAAAACTGAATCATAAGCGTGACAGAAAGGTCAAAATATGCATTTATATAAGCACAAAATTTTGCAAAAATAAGGAAAATATTTCTAAAATGAGCAAGTTTCAAGAAAAAAATGATATAGCCTATACTATAAGTAAAAATATTATACTTTATTTCTTAATATTTGACAGCACGCTAAAGGATCAGAGGTTATAAACCAGAAACGTGAAGTGTAAAATTCACAGAAGCAATTCATTTGGTGTAATATAAATAGCCACTCAGTCTGAAATATAGATAACAAAAATTTAACGCATATATCTCGACAGTGTTCACTTTAATATCGTAGAGTAAGGACGTATTCCGATGAGTGCGATAGCAAAAAGTGACCGCCGATAAGAACAACTAAAAATCTAGTTATTAAAATAAACAGTAAGGTGGCAGTGGCGTATCAAATTCTGTTTTCTACAATGAACAGTTTACACACACGGAACACAAACAGTCTCTATTGTAGTATCATCAGAAATTGCAAGTAAGCAGCAGGTCCACTATTAACAAACACCCAGGAACGTGTACCCAACTCCATAACAATATTCGCCAGTAAAATACACATCCGAGTATGTACCAAACCAGATATACTAGCAACCGACAAATACTCCTATATCAAACATTCCACAAAATCAATTCGCTTTTCCACTACAACAATTTCCACCGCAAACCCAACCAATTTACTACAACCCAAGCAACCTATCTACTATAGGACAAACACAAAGCTAAAACTTGTAATTACACATTCAGAGAACTAGGATATAGAGTCTAGCGAAGACGACGATCAAGAAACCCAAAATAAATATCATGGCAAGTAGTCAAGAAACGTAAATTTACAAAACAAATTAACGATCCCTATTCTACAAGCTCACTACCAACAAAAATACAAAATCTATGTAGTGCATTATCAAGCGCCGATAGCCCTAAACAAACTGAAACAGAAAATACCAAATCACCTCCAATATTCGTATATGGCGTCAAAAACTTTAAAGATACGGTCTATAACTTTGCACAAATGGTGGTGGAAGAAACACTGTACCAGAACTCTGCCAAACGACACTGTTAACATTACAACATATGGGTTACAATAGATATACCTGTCGTAAACCGATAAGACATTTACCAGAAGAAGAAATCGTTCACCACACGTACCAAATAAAGGAAGAACGTGCCTACAGCAGAGTGGTGATAAGACATGTCCATCGCTCTATACCCACAACAGATATAACAAAAGAACTAGAAAAAATCGGCCATAAAATTTGCAATATAACTAACATTCGACACAAACAAACAAAGGAACCCTTATCTTTATTTTTCATCGACCTTGAACACAACAGTAACAACATAGACATATTTAACCTAGAATTCTTGTCGAGGCACCAAATAGTAAAACTCAATAAGAGTAAAAAACCTAGAAACACTCCAGCTAAGTGTGCACTATGCAAACAAGATCACCTTGCTAACTATAAGGGCTGTGTAGTCTACAGGGAACTAGTAGAAAACAGAGATATGCCAAAAAGAGGGAACCAAAAGCCTCAAAGAACAACATTTAACACCCACATGTATATACTGAAACAAATCAACTAAACACCACTCTACAAAACCATCAAAGAACCTATGCAAACGTGTCAAACGAGTCGAAATAGTATGATATTAAACTTACTACCACAAGTCATTAAACAAAGAAATTCTTATCATACTTAGAGTTGACACATGGCCCGCTAACGGCCTGCTAAACCATAAGGAGGAAGTAATTACTTTCGTAAACCTGAATCGATGTTTTGCATATTTAAAAAAACTCAATATTCCGCTCTATACCACATACAGCAAACCTCATCCCGATGATACAGCTCATGATGGCTCGGCGGTAATCATGAGCAGCTGCATATCATATTATGAATTGCCGAAATATGCAATAGAAAAAATACAAGCATCAATCGTTCAAGTGAATGCAACGCCATGGCACTTTAACATATGAATCTCCACAGATGAATGCAAAGCCTACTTCCAATTACTTGGCAGTAAATTCGTAGCCGGGGAGACTGGAATGCGAAAGAAACACACTGTTGTTCAAGACTCACAACAACAAAAGGCCGTAATCTCCTAAAAGACTGACAACAACTATGATTGCCACACCAACGGAATCTCTACGTATGATCGGAGTGACCCTAGAAAGCTTCCAGATCTACTGGACTACTACATAAGTAAAGGAGTGTCCAGAAACAACTGTCTAATAGAATCCAGATATGATCTGTCATCGGATCATACACCGGTTATGAGCCTGAGTCCCACAGTTATTAACAACCCACCCCCTCCTTGACCCACGTTAAAAAACACCAACTGGGCAGATTTTCAACCCTACCTAGAAGAAAACATCTAATCTTATTCTGCGGATCAAATCTACACATGACATAGATACAGCAGCTCAATACTTCACCACACTTGTGCAACAAGCGGCATGTCAATCTACACCACGAACTGAACGCAAACCAACACATACCATAAATATTCCCCTGCACTTCGCCAACTCATTGCTGAAAAAGGTTATGTGAGAAGAGTGCCCATCAAAGCCGCAAACAATGAAACCTTCGAACATTACATTACAAACCATCCGTAAACCAAATGGCGAATGTTCCAACACAGAAAAAGCTGAACATCTTACAAACGTATTTCAAACAGAGCCACCAGACTTTAATGAAGAAGTGGAAGAATTAATTAGCGCAGCATGTCAAATGTCCCTCCCGATTAAAAGTTTTACTTATATAGAAGTCAAAAAAGACATAAACAAACTCAACTCACCAAAGGCCCCAGGTTATGATTTAATCTCGGCACAAGAACTAAAACGACTTACTTGCTAAGTTACGACCATTACTTTGCTAAGTTATATTTAACCGCATGTTAAGCTTATCATACTTTCCAACAATATGGAGTAACATCTTATCCCAATGAAGTAACATCTTATCGACCCATCAGCATACTCCCAACCGTAAGCAAAGTTTTTGAAAGATTGCTGCTACAAAGGAAATGTTAACCTACAGTTTGGTTTTCGGGAAAATCACTCCACTACCCAACAAGTCCATCGAATGATAAATAAAATATCAATGAGTCTTGAAGAAAAAATAATATTACAATTGCCATTGAAATTACAATTTAATCAACGATATTTTTATTTTTATTAGTGTCAGACAAGTTTTAAGAGGAGTTGGGTTTTGCCTTTTATACATACATAAATAGTCATCTATCTATCTATCAACCATTGAGATCGGATGTATATGCTTTTTGCTCCGCCAATACCCAATGGACCTTTTTTTTGGCCCTAGTATATCAAGAGCTCTTGTATCAAGGCGACATGGACACTTTTCACAGCAACCTCGTCTGTAGAACCTGTCATCTAAGTATGATCTAAAAATAACAAAACTATATACATAATATATCCACATTATATCATATGTGTTGACTTATAATGTTGATGGATTACCCTACAAAGTAAAAATTGTTACTCTTAATAACTTTTTCATATATTCTATAATCTTTAATTATTTCTGTTTGTACGAATCAATTTATATTCTATTTTTGTATTTCAGGTACATCCAGCTCAATACAAGCCGGCGTGGAAAGTTCCTCTACAGAAAATCTGCACGACAACCAAGATACTAGTAATATAAAAGTCCTTCTCGATTCACTAGATCCACATTTGAGGCCTGTAACACCGGACTATTCTGATCCTCAGTCAGTAGCCTTATTAAACGAACATATTCAGTTAGCAGAAGAATATTGGAAGGTAATTTCTTTAACATGTCGCTTTTTTAAATAAATAAATCGGTTACTGTGTGGTGACTTAGTCAACTATTGGACTGTTAGTTTTTTCGACCTAAAAGTATTATACTACCGTAACAGGACCAGTGCTGCAATGCAATAATGGAAGGTATACATTATACAGGGTGATTGATTAGTGTGATAAAGCTCAGTAGATCCGCTATAATAATACATAGCAATAAAAATGAGTAACAAAAATTGTAGGCTACTTTTAGGTTCATATTATAGGCAAACCGAAGTTATGTTTTTATAAATGGAACACCCTGTATTTTATTTTTTATTCAAAATCTTTTCCATTACAAAAATAAAAAGTTTTGTGCTGTTATAAAGGGTATTTACGAAGTTATAACCAATTTTCTATGAAAATCTTAACAAGTTAATGTATAATTAAAAAAATGCACTACAATGATCTATATTGCTGCCACATTTTTTTTATTGATTGTCAAAATTTTCAAAAATGATTGATATTGCTAATTTTCTTTTTATCAAATACAGGGTGAGTCAAAACGCAAGTACATTAGTGTCTCAGTAATTTTAAATAGAACTAAGTAAATTTAAATATAATTTGTTTAAATATTCCCTAAAATATGTCTAAATTTATTAGTTTTTGAGCTACTTACATGTTTCAAAACAAATATTAATTAAGTGTCTAAATTTTTACAAATTTTAAGTCAGCCATCACTGAATTGTCTAAAACTGTTAATTCATCATTTCTGATTATTAATCCGGTTATTAATGTAACAAATAAAGAAGAAAAATAATTTAGTCTTAATAAAATTTATGGAAAAATTCAAAACTACTTTTAATATTTAATTACATAAGGTGTTCAATTTGACTTCCTAAAGCATTTATGTACGCCTGAAAATGGTCATTGAATGAGTCACGTACATTAGCATTTGTACACTAACGCTTCGAAATATATTTCGTATTCTAACTTTCATCTCATCCCTTGTAGGAGGTATTTTATAAACTTATTTTTAACGTAACCCTAAAAGAATGTCCGTTTTATTAAATTCTGGTGATCTGGGTGGCCACACTACTGGTTGGTGGCCACGCTACTGGTTCATTTCTTCTAATCTATCTATGAGGAAACTGATCGTCAACTTCACCTCAATCAATGCATTGTAGTGAACAGGAGCACCGTCATGCAGAAACCACATTTATTCACGTATACGAGTGGAACGTCTTCCAATAATATGGGCAATTGATTTACTAAAAAATCTAAATACATGTCACCATTTAGATTTTCTTCAAAAAAATATGGTCAGCGACCATCTAGTTTGACTGTGTGTAATTATGTGGTATGGATTAGTTGTATCATAATAATGAAATTAAATATTGTTTTTATGGGATTAAGCCACAAAACCATTTGTGGAAATCGAGACGTCAACTATTAATTAATTAGAAATGTGATTTTCATCACAATCACAACCAATAGTTGTGGCTTAATCCCATAAAAACATAATATTTAACTTAACCATGCCACAAGAAAGTAGTTTCAGAACCTTGATAATAATGAAAGTTATGCCTATAAGACCCATTCACAAAATACGATTATCTTTTCAAAATCTTCCTAAATTAATTCTTGGTGCAATTGGATACTTCCCGACCTACAGAATATACATGTAAAATTTCATAAAAATCAGTCCAGCCGTTTCGGAGAAGGTACAATCGGTGTTCCCAAGCGGTCACCCATTCAAGGTACACCCGCAACCGACACTGCTTGACTTCGGTGATCGAACGATAACCGGTGTTTTCAGTGTGGTATGGCTGTTGCCGAATCTATCAATACTGACATTGACTTTGTTAATCGTAGCTTCTTTTGTTAGTCATTGGTCATACTATGGCATCATCTATTAGTTATATTACCATTTAAAATGTCTCATTTGTGCCAATTAAAATGCCGTGCAATTTTTTGAAAATTATCTTTTACACAAACCTTCTAATAATAAAAAACGCAACAAAAAAAGAATTATCTAATTTGGTGCAGTAGTTCTGAAGTGATTCCCGTACAAACCTTTGGGCGAAATATTTTTATCAATATACATGAATTTTTAGTTATTTTATAAAATTTTATCCTTTATTAAAAGCTTTTTAAACACCTAAAACCAATTAACAAAAACTATTGTTTTGTTGCAGGTCCAAACCGAATTAGTCCTTTTAACGCAAAAGAAAAATATGTTATTAGCCGCCAAAGAAGAGGACGAACGAAGGAAAATAAATCTGAAGCAGCTCCAAGAAGAAAAAGAATCTTTAATGTTAGCCAGAGACTTGCTGAAGCAACAAAGATCTTCCTCGCCAACAGGTGATTCGTCCGAAAGTTCAGCAGAAAATTGGGTTATCGTGCCAAGGAGGGAACAACAGAGTTGACGTTGTTATTGTTATTATTATTTATTGTAAGATATTTTTTAATTTAATATTGAATGAAATTCATAAAAATTGTATATATTTTAAAATAAAACTTAATTTTTGTAAATAAAATACTGAAAACTACTTTTTTTTATTATTATCAGCTTGGTAGTAATGAAGGAATTTTCAAAATTCGCAAAATGAACGTTTTTTACTGTAACTAATAATACTGAACTACATACAAATGACTCCATTTTTTTATATCTGTTGTGTAATGCTCAAATTCTGTGGTATATAGTTTTGTCAACTTTCTAAACCTAGTTTGCTCCCGAACTGAAGAAAGAATACAATCTACCTATTTTAGCGTATTTGTCAAGTCCAGAGGACTTGTATAATAGTTAATGGATGGTGTAAAGAGAAGGGGAAAGGAGATCATGAATGTCTACAAGAACGATATCCGCAGTGATACTCTTGCGTATATACAGATAACCTCCATTTTAATAGACTATGGAAGACTTTATATTATTACGTTACATAGACTAGTATACCTCCCTTGTATCTCGTACATATTAATTTCTCTCGTACTTTCAGACGTTTCTTCATTGTCCCACATATCGCGCAGTAACTTATGAATAGAATTTCACACACCAGTTGATCTTCTCCAGGGGCTTTGCCGCGTCTCAGTAGCATGATTACTCCCTTTACCCCCTCCAAATTGTCGGGCTTTGATCTGCAATTTTCCTCTCAACTTTCAGTAAGTGCTCGAAATACTTGACCTATCTGCTAATCACCTTATTTTTCTGCCGAAAAATTCTGTCCTCTTTGTCTTTGCAGTAGTTATTCCTTGGTTCAAAGCGTTAAGTGCAATATAAAACTTAATTATGTCGGTTTAAACTTTCAATTTCCTCAACACTCATCCTCTTTTTCGGAAGAAAAAGGACCTCCCTCAACAGATCACACAACAAATGTCGAAGTATTAAATCGAATGGGCAGAGAACGAGAATTGCTGCCAATAATAAAAAGAAGAAAAACTGCTTATCTGGGTCATATATTTCGAAATTCCAAGTACCCGTTCTTAAAGCTTATTATGGAAAGGAAGATAAAAATAAAACGGGGCATCGGAAGAAAGAAATACTCATGGCTTAAAAACATAAGGGATTGGAGAAATCTCGATGCCCATGCACTCTTTAGACCCACATAAAGACCGAGAGGAGTATGCCAGAATTGTCGCCAACATCCACGAATTGGATAGGACACCATAAGAAGAAGATAAAAGCTTCGACCTCATGAGCATGTTGTGCTAGCGCGTTGGCGTTCTAAATGGCTACTTTCATGAACTTATTTATTTTGAGATTTGGGCGATAACAGTTATGAGTAGGTTTAGCATAGTGCCCATTTGTTCCATTAGTGTTTTTAACATGCCTTTTAGTTCCTTCATGTTGTTTGTGGTTTCTGTTTGGATCATCTTGGTACCCTGATGCTGATGAAAGCTGATGCCAGGTTGTGCAGACTGAGTTTGCTTAGCTCCAAGTGCGGAATTTTTTTTCTTTTGCAGTTCTTTGTAGACGCTGCAACCTTTAAAATTTACGTGGTGTTTTTCCTGGCAAAGGACATATTTGACACCAGCGGTTTTTTATTTGTGAGTGAATTGATTGGTTGCGTGATCGCTGATGCACACTACGCAGTGTGGTCTTAGTTGGCAGTATGCTTTCATACGTCCATAACGCTGGCATCTTGAGTACTGGGGTATATGCTTTTTTAGTGAGACGGTTAAATTTTGACCTTATGGTTCATCAAATAATCTGTTTCGTAACTTCCTTTGTTGTTTTCAGTAGGTTTCAGGCCAATAAAAAACATTGGCGGCTGGGCTTTGGTTTCAAAATGTCTAATATTCCAAATGTTTTTAACAATATGACCAAGTTCTTCTAAGTCTGTTTTTAAATAATTTGTGTAAATCGAATAGTGCAAAGTGTTGAGTAAGACCCTGAAACTGCGACCCTTCTGCATCTGATAGATATGAAACTCCGTTTTTTCTCCGTTACCGCTTTTTTGATTATTGTATAGCCCATCAGTCGTTTTGAGTTGTACTTTTACTTGGTCAAAATTTATAACTTTAAGTTCATAATTATTTTTGGCTTTTAGATGTAGTAGCTCCATTAGTGGAGTTATTTTTTACTCCTTGAATAAATATTGGTGGAGGTTTAAGTTCTTAGAACCTCAAATTTATTAGAAGTAAATGCTGGCGATTTTTGATTGTATTACGACTATTTTGCCTGGACTCGTTCGATGTCGTTTATTTGGATTTTTGAAGACTTTCCAAGTTTCGGCATACGTTTTAACTGGTAGGAGTGGGTTATTTTATTGGGGTTGTTGCAGTGGTTGGGAATATGCTGTGGTTAAAAGTTGAGAAATATAAACATTACTTTGTAATTGTTGATCAGTGTACATTTAATATTTATTTATTCCAGTAGGTGTAAGATCCATTTTCGTTTGCTGGCTACCATGCAGAACTCTTTGATTGGATGGCATAACATGAAAATTTATCGCCTTATAAGAAGCTAAGTCCATCTTTGTCTTTTGGGTTCCATTTACAAAATTTTATAACACATTGACTGGGCTGTGGCACGTTTACTAATTATCACTGAATTACAGTTGTTAATTACCGACCGTCAAACAATCTAGTTATGTATTCTTTCCACAATTTAAGTTTTTCTTTGAGGTACGTAATGAGTTTGCCGTCATCATCTTTGAGTATTTAATAATGGATCTTTTTTTATATATTTGTTAATTATTTTATTTTTTTATGCATATTCCATTATCAGTTGGCGCTACATCCCTTCGTGAGCCCTGGCCTGCCTCGAAACATTCTTCCAACTTTAGGTCGCCCTCTTCTTCTTCTTCCGACTGGCCTATTTAGCATGGTTATTTTAACAGGATCACTTTCATCCATCCGCATAGGTTATTATTTTATTTTGATGGTTTTTACGATATCTGCATCACCAAAAAGTTCGAAATTATATCGCCTTCTCCACAGACCCTGTTCGTTAACTCCGCTGCATTTGGTCCTCATTACTTTTCTTTCAAATATTTGTAGTTACTCTTTATCTCGGGTCTTCATTGCACATGTTTCCGATCCGTAAGTGAGCTCTGAGCGTATTATTGTTTTATAAAGTTTGCACTTTGTTGCTCTTGACATATTTCTCGCTCTTAGTAAAGGGCATATTAAAACTTATATTTTCTATATTAGTAGTTTATGACTATCCAGTGATGTGAAGGTGGCCTAGCACCTAGGGTGCTAGGTGCTATTCTCCTACAAAATCAAAAAGTATTGCTCAGTTCAAGCTACGAAGGCCTTACACACCACGAAGTAGTAACATTTTTAGTACAATGCATCTAGTCTTAGTTGTTCGGAGTCCTAGGTCGTGTATATCTACACACCACAGTGGAATAAAATAATAATACGAAATTTTAGTGGGTACAAAGTATTATTTACAAATAAATAAATATAAATCACAATACATTTTTCAGCGTAAAAATTATGATACAGCACAGCCATAAAAATAAGTTTATGATATCAATTTATCCAAAGCTTTATCCTTATCATTGTCACACTGGACCAGCGCGTCTGAGATGTCTTTTTCCGCAAATCCTAAGTCTAAAAGATCTGTCAATGCCAGTAAATGGTCTACAACCTAAAACAAACATATTATTTTATTATTAATATTATTCTAAAACTAATTTCTAAAAATACATAAAGATGATATTTTAACATTCCAACAAATAGAAAATTCCCGCGCAGAATAACTTTCATATTTAAAAATTTCAAACCATAAAAATCATGTACCAAGAAACATGATATGAGCCAAAGAGCGTCATTTAAATGTAAATTCCTAATTATAATTTTTCTCGATGGCACCATAGTACGAATTTGAAAAAGTGAAGTTTTCCAATTTTTTTCTTTTGATATAATAAGAGTGTTCGAACTTCTCAACTTAACTCAGAGGTCAGAAATCAAAAGAATAATATTTAATGCAATTTGTGAACAAATATTATCATTGGTACTGAATGTAGTATGTATCGATTTGTTGTTATTAACCCAAATTCTCCATTTATTAAACCAATATTGAAGCTAGACTAAAAGTAGGTCACATTTATTATATTGCCTTCGATAGACAATCAAATTATACATGTTTTGAATATTTAAGATGATTTTTAATTTGGAATGTAACAATAATATTGACAATAATCAGGCAGTTAATGTAACTTGCCATTATCATCAATGAAATGTCATTAATTTTATCGTAGTAAATATTTTGATAGATAATATCTAGTTATGTCATAGTTATGTTTTGTTTATGAATGTTTGTTGACATTTGTAGTCGGTAAATTGTTATTAGAACTTAGATTTACCATAGGTTATAGTTTGGCAGAATACTAATATTTGTATAGACAACACAAGTACTTTTTCAAAGGAATAGTTTGTTCGTTCTTTAGGAACCATCAATTGAAGAACATTAAAACCATTTCATTAAAACCAACTTAACCTACATTTGTCAAATTTACCTCTAAAATCTAATAGATAACATAAAAACTCATTGTCTCCAAGTAAGAGATGTAGTGCATTCAAGTCCTTCCCCCTTCTTTTAAATTTAATGTTTGTTTCCCCCCTTTTAAGTGTTTTCTGTGTGTCTTAAATTGTCCTTAATTTTTAACTTTAAATACTTGACTTTGCAATCATTTGCCATATATTTCAATAGAACTTTATCAAAGAAATTTGATAATTACAAGTTGAAAGAATTGCACACCCACACAATTTGTACATCTAATCTCATTCATTGTTTTACAACTGTCACCTTCATGAAATAAAATCTCAATAAATAACACACATTTCATAAATATATCTCTAGAATATATATAAATAACTTTTAAATAACTCAATGGTATGGAACATTACTTTCATCTAACAAACAATCACATTACACCTATCTCTACTTCATTGGATAAAATCTGTCTCCTCAAGAACTTCCCCGTTTACTGTCAAACAATTACAATAGCAGACTTAAGTTCTCCATTCAACAATACAGGATAGTTTGAACCATGTTTTTTCAACCATCAATTAATAGAGTACCGGCATGTAAGTAATGTTTTATTTATTTGTTCATTTATTAATTTATTACAATTTAATAGACTATTTTACCAATTTGTGGGTCTTACCTTGTCTGCTTAAACATTTTATTCATTTTGAAAAACCACAGATATGTAATATTGGCATAATTACTGTAATTTATATCATCTATCTTTGTTTATCTTTATTAGACAACACCCTAATATGGGTTTATTATTTCAGCATTTATTTAACTTTGTATCGAGACCTGAAGACGCTTTGCATATTGTAGAAAGCGAAACCGGTCGTCTGAATAGTTAAATTAAATTGATTGTGAGTAAGTCTAATTTATTATTTCTTTTACCTTTTAAAAAATAAATATTTTTAAAACACATTTATTTCACAATGTTAGTTTATATGTAGTTACTATATCTACAAAAAATGGGCCCCATCGGTAGAGTGTATATAAAAAAGTATTATAAAATAATTGCAAGACACGGAGTGTAAATAATTTCTTCAGTGTATTCAGTGCTGAGCAACATGCGCTACGTGTATATTTGCAAGTGCAGCAGTGGTTAGGAAAAAAATCACCAACAGAGTGGGGGAGTATTTATGATAAAAAATTGGTACCAATTTATCCAGATTCTGGTATGGTACCAGGTGAAATGTAACTGTCAAAAAGGCTGCAAAACTAAATCTTCTACTTGCAGAAAGCATGGAATACACTGCTCATTATTATGGTCAAATTGTGGAGCTTAAAAATGTACTGATTTACAAGTAATTAAAGAAATTGAAGATGTAGAAATTAACATTCATATTAACAGTTTTGCTGAACGAATAGCAGATTTTAATTATCTGTACGAAGAAGAAAGTAACTCTCAAGAACAGTTTATTTATAATGAATCATATTATGACGAATATGATTTAGAATGTATTTTGTTTTTTTATAAAGTTTAAAACAGCGCATATAATTTAAATGTTTATAAGGCGAAAAATGGTACTTCATTCCGCATCAATTATTTGTAAGTCTTCTTCTTCTTCTAATGGTGCTACAACCCTTTGTGAGTCTTGGCCTGCTTAACAATGTTCTTCCATTCTGCCCTGTCGGATACTTTCCTTCGCCACTGCCTGATGTTCATGGTTTTAAGATCCCTCTCTACGTCGTCTATCCATCTTTTACGGGGCCTTCCTCTTGTTCTGTTTCCTTGGTGCTTCCATCTATGGACTACTTTTACAGTTCGATTATCTGGCATTCTTTCTAGGTGACCAAGCCAGTTTAGTCTTTGTGACTTTACAAATCTAACGATATCTGCGCTCTGCATTAGTTCATCCAGCTCGTGGTTCATTTTAATTCTCCACGAACCAGCGTTGCATTGGGTTGGTCCAAATATCTTCCTTAGTATTTTGCGCTAAAATATTCTCAGTTGATTTTCATCAGTGGTTGAGACGGTCCACCTTTCACATCCATATGTTACCAATGGTCTAATTACTGTTTTGTAGATTCTAAGCTTAGACTCACGATTCAGTAACTTACTTTTCATTAAGTCTTTGTTTGCGTAAAAGCACTTATTACCGCTAAGAATCCGTGCTTGTATTTCTTGACTGATGTTGTTGTCATTTATTATAGAGCCTAATGACAGCTGAGAATCGCCGTGTTAGATTGGTCAGGTGACCCCAATGGGCCAATAGGAGCACATGACCATCTTGGAAGGTGGGCGAGGCTTACAACTCGCCTCAACACGTGGCGCACCTGGCGGCAATGATCACAAGGTCTACAAAAGATATCGCTTTTCACATTGTCGACAAATTGTCCATACCTAACCGATTTAAACTTTGCTGAGTTTAATTCCAGGATGTTATAAATTCGTGAACATTGTTATAATTGACATAAGATCGATTGTGACAATTTTGAAAACTTAGTAGTAATGTTGCTAAGGCCACAGAATAAATAACAATCAGAATGCCCACTCACAGATGCCGCCTTTGAAGTGTGTCAGCACGCGATCGCCATATTTTAAACGGAAACATAGACTCGAATTGAGAAATTTGTGACAAGCTACGACAGAACTGTTATTTAAATTTTTAGAAATTAATAGTTTAGTACATTTGAAATAATTTAATCTATTCTTCAACTAAAAGTACGAATAAAATAGTGCATATTATGTCTATAGTTGCCGTAAATAAATTAAACCGGGTTAATTTTTCGATGCACACCAGATAAAATGTCACTGAACAGCACTGGTTCCGTTTAAAACATGGCTGATTCCGTCTGCGCCAACGAGATGCGCGTACTTATTTTTTCAAGCAGAGTGGGCATACTGATTGTTTATTATTCTGTGCTAAGGCAACATGTCGTATTTGACCTCTTATTTTAATATTACTTGAAACACAAACGTTAAGAATTAAGCTTAAATACTTCGCGTGTTAATATGTACTCTAATTAACAGCGCTATGAACGATCAATTTACTCTACCCTTACAAAGTCCGCATTCCATTGGTGATTTCCAACGTCCGGAAAGAATAGGGCAACCAAAGAATTAATTGCTGTGCTTACTTCTGTTAAATAGATTGTTATTTTCTCAAGACTTACCTTTTTTTGATCGTCTCCAAGAATTTGGCAGGTCCTAACCACCCTTGACAAAGGAAATCCCATTGAACTTATAGATCGACAGAAATCCTGCTGATTTTTAGGTAATAAATGTAACGGATCATCCAATTCGTCTTTTTTAATCTTCGGCCTTGGATAAACCGCGTCTGTACTCTTAGGCCTTGTAGTCTGTGTTATTAATTCATTTCTAATGTATGACTCTTTGGGGACTGAAGCAGTAATATGAGTGTTTTCTATTTCAGTTTCTAAGGCTTTCATAATATCAGGAACACTTTTGCAGTTGGGTTTCTTAATTTCTAATGCAGTGGCAGATGGTTGCGTTGAAGCAGTAGTGAAGTATTCAGGAGGACTAGGTTTGTAAACGTACTGATTTTGGAATGGGTTATTATCATAGTAGTAACCATTTGTTCTTGAATAGTCAGTAACAACTGGCTGTACATAAGATGCTGTACTAGGAATGTTGTAGGAATACTGATTACTCATGTAATTAGAAAAAGTCGGCTGCACTTGCGCAGCGGGCCTAACACTGGAAAAGTTTGAGTATGTGTGAGAATTAGAACTAATCTTATAACTACTATTCTTATCTCTGTTTAAAACCTGGGCTAGTTCTTCCATATCATTTATAGATTTTAACTCCATGTTGTCAAAAGGACTCGACGTATCATTTTCGAAATCTGATAAATTGAAAGGACTTTTATCATTTGGATTAGTGTATTGCTGAGTTCCGTAACTCTGTAAGGGAATTGGTGTAAGAATATTTGAATATTGATTATTAATTTGAGTTGGAACTAGAATATCGTTATTGACTGAGTAAGAACCGTAATTTTGATTGATATTTGTAATGTTTGTTCCAGTAATGTATGTTGCAGTAGTTGATGTACAGGCTTTAGTACCAGTCTCGTTTACAGTCTTTAACTCTACCTCGTCTGCTTGTTCTTTTTCTTCCTCTTCTTTTTTCCTTTTTTCTAAAATTAAAAATACTTTGAACCGAAAATATGTTATAAAATACCAAAATAAATTAAAGTCTATAAAATAATTACAATAGGGGAACAATTTTCTATAAGTAACTACCGAATGAAATGCGTGACATTATCAATGATGTTACGGGCATTTCTTTTAAGAATGTAGTTCATATAATTAGGCTTTAACATTTAAGAATTTGTGTGAATAAGTCTGTGCGCGTTGGAAGGAATAGCATTGGAAGGAGACGAATGTCATGGATGCGCAATATCAGAAAGTGGTTTAATTGCTAGTCTAACTAGCTTTTTAGAGCAGCAGTGAACAGAGTCTTAGAGTTTGACAAGCAACCAAGCAGGTATGAGACAGTGCTGTTAGACCAATTGTTAAACCAATTTCTCTTTATCAATTCATCATCATCAACAACTAGCCTCTAACGTCCACTGCTGAACATAGGCCTCTCGCATGCTTTTCCACTTAGTCCTATTTTGCGCCATCTGAATCCAATTTGTAGTCACTCTTTTTATGGCATCTGTCCATCTCGTTGGGGGTCGACCTCTATTTCTGTTAGCTTGTATTCGGGGTCTCCATTCC
This sequence comes from Diabrotica undecimpunctata, assembly GCF_040954645.1. Taxonomy (NCBI): domain Eukaryota; kingdom Metazoa; phylum Arthropoda; class Insecta; order Coleoptera; family Chrysomelidae; genus Diabrotica; species Diabrotica undecimpunctata. Next base: position 132,276,937 of record NC_092809.1, on the reverse strand, counting down.
AAAATTCTTTTTGTCAACTGATCTTGCTACATGACCTGCCCAGTTCCGCTTTAGTGTTGTTATCCTTTCAATAACGTCTGCTACTCCTGATCTTTTGCGTATAGTAGGATTGGGTATTCTATCACGTAGAGAAATCCCTAACATTATTCTCTCCATTGCCCTTTCCGCAACTTGTAGTTTACTCACTGTTGATCTTGTGAGTGTTAGGGTTTCTGCGCCGTAGATCATCACTGGTAGTAAAAACTGGCCGTAGGTCATCATCTTTATCAATTGGGTTCTAGTAAATACTTAAATATGTTCGAATATTTTCTTGCGCGAGCATAAACATAAGAACTGTTTCTCTAATGTTAAGTTAGTGTCTTACACTTTGGGAGTTTATAGTATACATTTGATTTAATGTTTAAACAACAGATTCCAAAATTGCCCCCAGGGGGCGATTTCGACTTGCAGAGGGTCCCCATCAACGAGAAAAGAAATTGAGGGGTCTACAAAATGTGAATGGGGGGGCCACGTGAGACGACCATTAGAATTTATTTATTGTATTGTATATTTTATTGTATAATAGTATTTATAATTTTTAATGTAAATTATTTATATAACCTGGCGACGACAGTTAAGGAAAAGTTGGTGACCTGGAAAATGTACATCGAAGAACTTCGCTAGAAACTAGAAACCACTAAACAACAAGAACATAGTGTAGAACAAAATGGAGTTATATCAAAAACGTCATGCTAAATGCGGCAAAACATCTGAGAAAGAAGACAAGAATAAAAAATAAAGAATGGATGACTGATGACATTCTACAGATGATGGACCAAGAAAGCTAAATTCGTGGTTGTCAGCCGTGCAAATTTAGATCCCGGGGCACTAATGGCAGGTAGCGAAGAGATTAAGAGAGTCAAAGGATTAACTTATCTCGGAACTATCCTCAACTCACAATGGGACTACGCTCAAGAGATTAGATCCAGAATTGAAATGGCACAGTCTACATTTATCAAGTTGAGATCCTTGCTGTGCTGCAGTGATCTCAGTTTGAGAACCAAGATGCGGATAGTGAGGTGCTACATTCTTCCAGTGTTACTATATGGAGTTGAAGCCTGGACACTGACGCAAGCCACAGAAAAGCGGATTGAAGCCTTCGAGATGTGGATCTACATGAGGATACTAAAAATATCGTATGTGGATCATGTCACCAACGATGAGGTCCTACAGCGCATGACAAAAGAAAAAGACGTGCTTGATTTAGTGAAACAACGTAAGCTTGAGTACCTCGTTTCTCTCTTCTGTTTCGCAGAGCGGTCAATAAAACCATGATAGCCTTGATGATCGCCAACATCCGGACCGGATAAGGCACTGAAGAAGAAGAAATTATTTACCATTCACGTCATTGCTAGTATTATTGCGATATTCGTTTGACCGCGTTTCATCGAAGTGTTTCAGTGCAGGTGAGTCAGACATTTGCTTCTTGTCTACGGTTTGTGTAAATCTCTGCAACATAGTTGCTTGTGATGACGATTACTGTTTTTAATTTTACTGAACATGCTATGTTCAGTAACACGTTTTTACAAATTTCAAACACGGAATTCAAGACTAGATTATCAATAATTAGAAACAGAACAGGGGAGATCATTGGTAATCAGGACCAGATACTAGAAAGATGAGCAGAAAATTTTGAGAACAGACAAGTATAAGAAGTGAGATCCGATTGCAAGAAGCAGAAATCCAGCTCGAAGGCATGGAAGACGAAAGAGAGAAAGATAACATCCCAACAGAGAAATTAGTCATCAAAACACTACAAATTATAAGACCCATTAATAATACAATGCAGAGAACGCTACAATGTATAGAAAGATATGTATAAACAAAATAACAGCATCCAATATTGCATTTATTGCTTTTGTTTTAGCATATCAAATCTTAATGACATTAAATGAATGTCAATGAAATGAAATGTTCAAATCTAATGAATATTCTTTAACGAGTTTGGAATTTCCAAAGTTTGAAGGTTATAAATTGTACAGGGTTAGTCACTGAATACTACGTAAAATTGATAGATTTACTAGTTTATATACTGTTGCTCACCACTATCCTACTTGAAATATTTTTAAAATAGTATCACTAGAATATAAGAAACTTTTATGAAACTTCTCCTTTCTGCACAAAATTAGAAAATGTTATAATTGCACCTTGGCAAAGGGTGTAAAATCAATCAAAATCTATAAAAATTACAAGGTGTATTATGTACGACGCATTATGTCTTCTTGTCTGTCAGTCATGAAACATTTCATGCAGATTATGTTTTTACTTAATGAGAAATAATTTTTAAAAACAATTTTTTCTGCAGGCATCCCGAAAACTATACTTTTGGCACAGATAACACAATCAGAATGCCCACTCTGCTTGTCAAGATAAGTACGCGCATCTCGTTCGAACAGACGGAATCAGCAATGTTTTAAACGGAACCAGTGTTGTTCAGTGAAATTTTATATGATAAGCATTAAAGAGTTCAGTCGTAGCGTGTGTTAGGGTGTTCACTGTTTGGGATTAGTGTTATATATAAATAATATAAATGTAAATATATTATTGATAATATATATAAATTATATAAATATTATATATATATAATATAAAAATTTTTATATCAATATTAAATTGATTTTTAAAATTACGATTTATATAGTTTAAAGTAGAAAATAGTCATACTCGATTATACACCTTTAATAAAAGTGGAAAATTTTGCCACGGATGTATAAAAAATGTATGGTTCTGTCGTAGTTTGTCACAAATTTTTCAATCCGAGTTCTGTGTTTCCGTTTAAAATGTGGCGATCGCGTGCTACAAACCCATCGAGCAAAAAGACAAAAGAGGGAATCTAATCGTTATGAAAAGGCGACCAAAAAAGTGGCCTCTGATGGCGGACATATCCGGAAATGCGAATGCGCCAAATTTAAATTTTCCGACACTTATTAACAGTTAGTAGCTATAAAATAGTTTTCAGAATGTGTCTTAGACGAGAAAAATTTAATTAAATATTAATGATAACAGTCTAAAATGTGAAACAATTGTTAAAAAACTTCAATATAAATAAGATTTCATGTGACAGTTGGGACAAATAATAACATAACCCAACTAAATTTGATTTCTTAAACAAGGAAAGACTCTCTTTCCTTGTTTAATTTGGCCTCTCAAGATGGCACTTCCTGTCTAACAATATTTTTGCCCCCACTACCTTTACATTCCCTCTTTTGTCTTTTTGCTCGATGTACAAACCTCAAAGGTGGCATCTGAGAGTGGGCATTCTGATTGTTATTTATTCTGTGCTTTTGATACGATTTATTAAATTGAAAGTTCCACTTTACACAAATCATCGAAAGCAACTATTTTCGGGGCGATTTTTTTCACTTTTGGAACGATTTTTTTACTTTTTTAACGATTATCAACTTGTATTTTTATTATGACAGCGCTTGTCATATAAGATTCGAAAGTGTTTTCACTTTTTCGTTTCAAAACATGGAAATCAGTAGTGAAAGTGACGCTGAATTTATTTCATATGAGATTAGTGAAGCTGCTAAAACAGCTACTGATGAATTATTGCCACTAAAGTCAAGAGAGTATATCAAATTGTAAATATAAAAAAAAAAGTTATTCTTAAATATTATTCTAGAGTTTTAAATAAATATTGTTTGACTACATTTATATTGATTGCTTGTATATCTCAATTATTGATGAAGTTAAATCTATATGTAAGATACGACATGTATTTAAACATTAGAAATAAAATACATCTATATTTTTTTATGTAAAATTAAACTAAAATTAGAGTCACTATTTATTAATAAATAAAGTTAGGTAGTTTGGGAGTTGGCTATTTATTTCTGTTTTAATCACTTCCTGTAAAATTGAGGTTTTTATGAATGTACATAGAAGCGTCAATTTTTGTGTCTGGTGAATTATTATAGTATATTGTTTTTGGAGTTATGTACCATGGTTTAGAATTGTTGTGTGCAAACCTCAGTAACAAACAAATTCTAGGTCATACCTTATAAACCTCAAAAACAATTAACCATCATAATATCATTAATATTGAAGTACTGGATTAAACATTTTATGACCATGAAAAAAATTTTATAACCATGAAATCCCCACATATCAGAAATTTATCTTTAAAGTCAGCACAGTGATTTGATTTAAGTTCATTGAAAGCATTTTTATACAATAGAAATATATGAAAGCAGTTCATAAATTATTTATAATAAAAACACCTTTTTATTTAAAATCAATACAATAAGTTATAAATAAATAGGTGGTAATACGAAAAATATAGGCAGGAAAAAACAATTAACTGTACTTTAAAAATATCAAAAATTGCACTTATCTAATATTACTTATGTATTTTTTAAAATCTAGGTATAAAATGAAGTATTTATTCCATTGTTGACATCGTTCTTTGAAAGTTGTGGTAATTAATGCATTATATTTATTTAATAATGCAAGAAAAACAATTTCATATGAATAATAAGTATAGACAAACATTCATATTTGATTACAATTTAACTTAGTTTTCACAGTTATACAGAAACATTAAAAATATGCGGAATGGAAAAGTATTACAAAACAAAATGGTTTTTAGAATGTACCGAGGTGTATCATAACTTATCAGCATTGTGGAATGTCAAGAGTAATCTAAAAAATTCCGCTATCTAGACACAAAGTATTATTGATAAATGTTGACTTAGAGGATTGGCATTTTGTATTGCACTAATTTCTTTGATTTTAAATGTAACTTTTCACAATCATCATTCATCATCATCCAGCCTCAAGAGTCCACTGCTGAACATAGGCCTCTTCCTCATGTTTCCAACCCCGTCTATCTTGCGCCGCTCTCATCCAGTTTTTATCGAGTCTTCTTAAATCGTCAGTCCATCTTGTAGGTGGTCGACTGACGCTTCTCTTGTCTTCCCTTGGCCTCCATTCCAATAACCTCTTTGTCCATCTGTCATTCTGGCTATGTGTCCTGCCCATCTCCATTTTAGTCTGGCTATCTTCTCGATGATGTCAGTCACTCCGGTTCTTCTTCTCCTTCTCCTCTCTTCGCCTTGTTCTTGTACGCGGGGCTCTACAGGAATCGACCAACGTTCCCCAGCTACTCGTGGGAATAAATATGAATACTCACCAACATGCTAGGCAAGAACGGTGTTTAAATGCCAAAAACCCGACCACTGTAAACCAATCATCATTATTCTGGCTTTAAAACCCTAAGTGGGTCCTAGCCTCCTCAAGAATTTATCTTCAATTGTCTGCCTACCTCTGCCAAGCATGTATTCTAATATTTGTCATGTCTTCATCAATATTATCAAGGAACCTTGTTCTGGGTTTTCCTCTTCTTCTTTGACCAATGGGTCTATCAATGAGGGTTTTTTCTAGCTGGGTCATTTTGTTCCATCAGCATTTCGTGCCCTATCCAACTCGGATCTCCTATCTTAACATATTTTATGATATCTGGTTCCCAGTATATTCTATAAAGTTTGAAGTTGTATCATCTTCTCCACACTGCATTGTCATTCACCACTCTATAGATCTGCCTTAGTACTTTCCTTTCGAAACATCCTAACATGTTTTCACTTTGTTAGAATCCAGGTCTCTAAACCGTTAGGACTGGGCAACTTGTCTGTTTGGAGTTGTCTGTCTCCCATCAATGGTGGATAGGGGAATGCCCTAACTGGTCCTAGGATCTCTGGGTAGGTGGTAGTCTCTGAACCGTTAGGACTCATCAACTTGTCCATGTGGAGTTGTCTGTCTCCCATCAATGGTGGATAGGGGAATGACCTAACTGGTCCTAGGATCTCTGGGTAGGTGGGAAATAAAATACCACCTGCGAACCAAAACAGACTAAAGTATGGCAGCCCTAACAGAAGAGTCTCTGGCCCTCCAGGTGGGGGGTTGGAATAGAGGCCAACAACCTCTTCCTGTAAAATAACATATGTTATGGAACCTCAGGGACTTTCCACAATAGGTAGTATAAAATCCAGCTTGTTTCAGAAAGTTGGTCCAGTCATACAGTATTTTAAGCTCAAATATATAAAGAAAACTGCATCTATGGGTAAAAAAAGGTTGATTTCATGCACTAATTACTGAATTCTTGAAACCTACACTGTTTTAAATATTAGGTTTAAATGGTATTAAGCCACAATTGATTGTAATGAAAATTACATTTTAACTACTGTTTGATGCTTCAATTTTCACTGCAGAAATCATTGATGCTTCAGTTTTCAAAGATAATTTAAAAATTGTGGGAAAAGTAAACCAACAAGTTGTTAAGTGGGGTTATTTTTTCAAAATTGACCATTGACATACTTGCCTCGATCTTGAGTTTTTATAGATATTTAGAGCTGGAGCTCACCCTAAACATTGTAGCAGTTTGTAACTTACACATTGCTGATTGCTAGATTTAGCCTCTTTTTTTAATCACTACCACTTTATTTATAATAATTAAGGAACAAATGGGCAGCAATAAATATTCAATGACCTATATTTTCAACAAATGTTTATATTTAAAAAAAAACACTTTTTTTCTCAAAACTGAATAATAAAGATGAAAACCTGCGAAGGCAGGTAAGAAAATTAAATTCGGTACTTCAATCAGTGGAGCTCAGAAAAAATTTTAATACCTTAATGAAAAATGAACTGATTTCAATATTTTTTATTTATAGAAAATGTAACAATTATTAAAAAAAGTAATGTAATTTTTGTAAGATAAAATATAAAAGGACCCCAGCACTTTTCTTACGTTAAAGTGGTTTCAGTTAAATTGGCTGAAATTTTGCACAGGGGTAGCTTTGGTCATGCTGATCAAACATTGAAAATCATGGTACATCAAATCATCTAGTTAAGTTAGTTGTTTGTTTGTTTTTATAGTACTACCTAATACAGAGTAATTGTGATCGTGTTGTTTAGTTTATAATTACTATAACTACCAGTTACTGTACATGAAAGAACTGTAGTCATCTTCACCATTTAAAATCACTGTTAATCAAAAATCAGTCACTGATCATGGTGTGATTTAAAAATTATCATCACTAAATCTAATCACGAGTTGCATTGGGACACACAAGAATAGTAATTGTCAATGAATTGAGTATGTTGTCCTTTTATTTTGTATTGAAAAAAGTATTAATACAGTAAAACCTCCCTTAACCGAATCCTTTTTAACCGAAACATCGTTTAACCGAAACGGCTGACAGTTTCGATCATTTCGTCAATAAAAAGTAAATGTTTGTCACAAAACGTAAACAATTCCGTTAATTTCACTCACCGATTGATGTCTATGTGTGTTGGGAAATCACAAAAACCAAAAGCTCTAAAAGATATTTGCGAAAAAGCACTTTCAGTTATAGAAGCCAAAAAAAGTTCATAGATGTCGACCACTTTATTTTTAGAATTGTTTGAAAATGAATTCGTCTCAAGTGTAAAATCCTTTTTAAAATCAAAAAACTTCCCATCAAAGCATTGTTGCTTGTTGACAATAACCCAACTCACCCTCAAAATCTACAAAATGGTGACAAGGAAACGACAAAAAATTAAACCTTTCATAAAAAATTTGCCGGGATGTGACGAAATTAACCAAGAAGAGATACATGAGTGGTTAGCAGCCGATGACTCAGAAAGTGGACCCAAAAGGCAACAGGCAGCACGAGACCTCCGACGAGATTTTCAACGCCTTAGACGTAAGAATTTTATACAGTAGGCCTAATTAGTTAGGGACACGGCCAGGTTCTTAATTTTTTTGCATAAAGTTTTGTCCTTTTTAGATTACTTTACGTTTCATCGAATAATCGAATGAGGCAAACTCATGACGTTCTGCAAATGAACCATGGAGAGAGAGAAAAACATCGTTGTCAAACGAAAACGCAAAAGAAAATAGAAGATTTTTTCAAAAAAGCATGTTAAACTTGTTCATTTTCCTTAATTTTATTACTTTAAACTGGATCTACCTATTAGAAAACATTACAAAATCAACTCATAGTATTTTTTAATACCAGTACTTTGATCAAGAATATTATAAAAAACAATGTTATTTTTAACCGAAATTCTTGTTATCCGAAACGGCCTCACCCCCAATTATTTCGGTTAACGGAGGTTTTACTGTATCTAAATTTGGCTGTTTGGGTCTAACTACTATAAATATATTATGAAATATTTGACTCCTCTAAAAGTGAAGAGGAATACACTATTTATTTTATTTATTTATTTATACAAGTTATTTACAGCAAGTTAATATTATCAACTAGACAAGAAAGCTGAAGAATAAAAGTTGAAAGGACCTTAGGAGAGCTTTTGTGAAAAAAAAAACAAGTGTTCAACAAATATAGGCAAAAGTTTTTACATTTTGACTTGTTGAGTATTTTAATACGCACTAGGTGCACTGGATATTCTAAAAAAAAAACAAAAAAGACAAGTTTTCAAATAGAACTGGAAAAGTATCACTATGTAGAAAAAATATAATACAGAAACAGAGTAACTAGGAATAAGAATATTTTGTACCACTCTATAAAAACTCCTACTTCCATTTCATGAATAAATGTTAATAGCTATTCAAATATGATTTACACATTTTTGTTTGCATTACAGAACCCTATCATACACTAGTTATTTTTTTTTTCAATTCTTAGTAGAATATGTAAAACAAATTAACTGTAACTCTTAATTAATTGTCTAAAGTGTTATGTGCAGTTTTAACAATGGAAATACAGATTTTTAAGGTTATTAAGAATAGAGAACAGTACTATCAAAGTGACTAAAAAAATGAAAATTTATTTTATTAGGTTCACTTTTTCAGCATAAAATGTACTGCATATGTTTTTGCTATCAATTAAAAACAAATAATTGTTAATACCCTTCAAAATATATAATCAGTACAAAACAATTGTAATCATAGGTGATGTTTATAATGTACAATAATAAATTTCTTACAACTTTAGACAGTGATCTTTTCCCAGTATATGATATATTTACATTCTTATTGAAACAGCCATGTAAGTAGTCTTTAATCCTTACAAATACAACAATAAGTTTTGACTCACCATTTCTTTCTTCCCTAGCCTTTTCTATCTTATCCTTCCTCTCTTGAACTATCCCAGATCTATACTCCTTCCACTCTTTCATCTTACTTAACACTGTTTTTTCTAAGGAAAATTCGTAATTTGGCATATTGTCTTGAATTTGTTTGTTTAGAGATAGCCTCTGTGCATAACTAATTGCTAAGTTGATACGAGGAGGAGGTTTATATCTTTCAGAAATTTTTACCTTTATGTTATCTGTATAGCAATCATGACTTTGTTTAGACATGATAATAATTAGTCTAGAATAAAACAATTATGTTAATATCCTAATGAATCATCTCCTGAATTTTATAAACTTACCCAAAGAAAACCTTCAACTCTAAGAGAACCGATACTAATTTTAAGTCATCTCACACTAAGAATTATGAAGGTGATTTTGGGACAATAACTTGTCCTTGAAGTATATCAGTTATTTAATTAATTAATATATTAAACTTCTTTAAACAAAATCAAACCTCTATAAAACAATTCATGTCACATCGCTGACATTCACGTCACGGTCACGACATTCGACTGACAACTGACAAAACAACGATAAACAGTTTCACCAACAATAACACTAAAAAATTACCAAAGATTAAAATAATGAGTTTTACTGGCACTTTAAAAAGTTAATTTGGTAACCAGAGTGTTAGTAAAGACGTTAGTTTAAATAAAATATTGAAACATGTGCTTTAATAGTAAATCTATAATTGGTAATACAATTAATTGATAAGATATTGAAGAAAAAAAAGGGTATTGGCACATATTCTATTACGTAGTGGCAATACTGATTTCAGAGTATCACCATATTTTGACATTTTTCCTTGGGAAATAACAAAAATAACCTGAAAACGACAAAACGAGTATCAGGAAGAACGTCAATAATAAAGTCCATTACAAATACATCTGATTAATAATGACTTGTAAAAGAATGTTGTGTTAAATTGTTTCTTTTATTATTTATACGTATTGTTTGTATAAAAAAGTGCAAGTGCTCGATGACTCATCTAAAGTAATGAAAGGAAAAGGATAAAAAGCAACAAAACAAACACCTCAAGTATTCTACTTAATTAAGTTATGTGCCTTATTTTTAGATTTTAAGGAATAATACACATCAAAAATGGATGATAGAAGAGTTGCAGATTATTTTGTAGTAGCTGGTTTACCAGAAATTCCAGAGACTCTGGATGAGACAACTTTATCTGAGGGAGGAAGCTTGAAAGCCAGTCATGGCCAGCCACCTATTACAGATATCAGTGTTATTTTTCCAAGTTTAGGAGAAATCAAACCGGATGACTTTGAAGTGATCAGTAAAACACCAACAGGCTTAAGTGCAGATTTGAATCATGGTAGTTTAAGAACTATTGAATGTTTCTTGTGTATCAAAAGAGGAAGAGACAAACCACCTTTAGTTGATATAGGTAAATTTCACTAACCAAAACATGTTAATGTAAAAAAGTTTGGTAATTTTTGAATAACTGTTAAACTGAATTAGAATATTTGAAGGTACATAGTAAATATTGAGTTTAACTGGAGTATAAAACATACATAGGTATGCAATAATGTTGCACGATTTTTAAATCCTTGAACATCATAACAATATAAACAAAGAAAAATTAGAAGAGAAGTAAGGTTAAATGTTTTACAGAAATCCATTCTGTGGTTTGTCAGTTCAATAATATGGGCACAGGTACCTTTACTTATGTATAGTTTTTTTTCACTGTCTATTGTACTAATGACCAGGAGTTTTATTCAGTATCAACATCAACTACATATAAAATTGAATATCAAATATAGAAAGTGAATGGCTGTGAACAGCTATTGAAAAACCTAATTGACTTTGAGGCAATTGATGTAAACTATTTGTACATAACATTTTTGTGCATTTTAAACTGTATGTGACCTTTATCTTAAGATCTGTTTTCTTTTTTCTACCGAAGACTTTTGACTTTCCAGAAAAGTATACTATCTATAAATGAAGTAATAAATTAGTACCTAGACACTGGTGTTTGCCATGTTTTCAGTTTAATGTTATACACAAAAGAAATAATAAATGCTCATAGACTATGGAAGATAGTTAGCCAACTACTTAATACATATGTAAAAATAAGTCAGTAAGGCTCGATGCATACTTGCATCTTTGCAAGTAGTATGCACACTGCGAGCAAGATGCTTGGCTTGTTTGGTTCCGGTCAATACACATTGACCTGTTTCTCAGTGTCTTCAGTCTCATAAAGATTCCCAAACAGCATGAATATTCACAGTCAATGTGTTGCATTTGCATTTAATCAGTATTTATATAATAGAAACAAAAAAGTATGTGGCTCCTCTCTTTTTATTCCTATCATGGTAATATTCTGATGTTTTGTCCCATATGACAGGCTTTTTAACAGCAGCAATAAACAGTTCTGTATCCATATTGAAATATATCGCACTGTCAATGTGTACTGATTTCCTAGCATAGACTGCCAAGCTGCCTGAATTGTTGTGGAAGCCACAGTCACGTGATGGCACAGCAGAAACTGGCATACTCCTGGCCCACACTGCTTGCAAGTCACTTGTTAATAGCTTGCATGCTGTGGTTCCACCAGCAATCGCACACATCTTACCTGCATAGTGCATGCTACTTGCAAAATGTGCATCAAGCCTAAGTCAAAACTATCATTTAAAATGACTATTTGTGTAAATGATTGGTTAATGTGTTTAGGCACATAGAAGATCATCTTGTTAGATCAAGGTACATATATGATAAGCAGAATATATAACCACATAATCTCCAGTGTATTTAGATGTGAAACCTCATTATCAAAAGATTTTTAATAACAATCTAAAAATTCACTTATGTAGAATACTTTTATACAATCTGGTGTCTAATTTTCTTATAACCTAAACAAACTAGTATTAACTCCCTTGCGGCTTTTCTGCTTCTTATAAAATTTCATCTTTTGTTTTCTTTTACTCTATTAGTTTTCTCCTACTTTTACTCCACTGAAACTTTAACCAACTTTACTTTAGGTATATAATGTTATCAGAAAAATGCCAATTTACTTGTAGTAGCTCAAATATATTTATATTTACATATAGATTCACAAAAAAATTATGGTGGGTATTAGAAAATTAGTGAGATATTTAACAAAGATACTCACATTATGTTTTCACTAACAAACAAAGATCACAATCATATTTCCCCCTAGTCTCCCCTCCACATTGTGCATGAACATCCATAATAACTGAACAATAATTTAAGGTCCAATTGTTTCTGAACCAATTACACTCAAGTAAAATGTCTCATTATTTCAGAAGTCTCTAGGTGTGACAATTACAGATTCAGTATGCCAACTGTTTAGACAACTGCAGAAAGAGTACAAATAATAAAATGCTACTTTGGTGGGCATTCTGTACAAGAAACTATTAATTTATTATCATCATCATCAGTGGCGTTACAGCTCTTTATGAGCCAAAGCCTTCCTCAGAACAATCCTCCATTCGCCCCTGTCTCTGACAACTCTTCTCCATGCTCTAATTCCGATAGACTTCAAATCATTTTCTAGGTTGTCTTGGTACCTAAGTCTCGGTCTTCCTCTTCTTCGTTGTCCGATCGGCCCTCTTCGGTCAAAAACTTTTCTGACTATGGCATCTTCCTCTCGTCTGATTGCATGACCTATCCATCTGAGGCGTGCTACCTTAATGAATTTTACAACGTCAGGTTCTCCAAATCTTCTATACAACTCAAAATTGTAACACCTGCGCCACAAACCTTGTTCCGTTATTCCTCCATATATTCGTCTTAGTATTTTTCGCTCAAAACGTTTGAGCAATTCTTGGTCATTCTGTGTTAGTGTCCAAGTTTCTGAACCATATGTTAGCACTGGTCTTATTAGTGTTTTGTATACAGTCAGTTTAATTTTTCTAGGCATTTTTGAGGCCATCTGTCTTCTTAAGCCATAGTAACATTTATTGGCGAGAACTATTCTTCTTTTGATTTCTTCACTGACGTTGTTATCTTTGGTTAGCAGCGACCCTAAATATATGAAGGTGTCAACACCTTCAGTTCTAGGTCATCAATTATTATTCATGTAGGTGTCGGGTTGCTTGACCTAGTACAACACATATATTTGGTCTTTTGAACATTTATATTTAGTCCCATTCTGTGTGCAGATGCTCTTAACGACCGAAATGCTTCAGTCAGAGATTCTGTGGACCTACCTATGATGTCTATGCCATCTGCGTATCCGACAATTTGTACTGATTTGTTAAAGATAGTATCATTCGTAGTAATCTGCGACTCTCGAATTATTTTTTCTAATGCCAAGTTAAATAAGAGACACGATAGTCCATCACCCTGTCTTAGTCCATTTTTGCAATGGAAGGGTCTTGAGAGATCGTTTTGGATTTTTACCATGCTCTCTGCACCTGTGAGTGTAAGTTCAGTTAACCGGACAAGATCAAACGGAATACGAAATTCTACCATAGCAAGTAGAAGTTTATTTCTATTAACGGAGTCGTATGCAGCTTTGAAGTCAACAAATATGTGGTAGGTGTCGACGCCGAACTCTAGGGTTTTTTCAAGGATCTGCCTCACTGTAAATATCTGGTCCGTTGTTGATTTATTAGGACGGAAACCGCACTGATATCCTCCCACTATTTGTTCGGCGTAGGGGAGGAGTCTTTTGTACAATACGTTGGACAACACTTTATATGCCATATTGAGGAGAGTGATGCCTCTATAATTATCACACACCATCATGTCTCCCTTTTTGTGTATAGGACACAGTACACCTAACTTCCAGTCTGTGGGTGTTTCTTTCTGTTGCCAGATTGCAGCTATCAGTTTATGCATGTGTTTCATGAGGGGGTCGCCGCCATTTTTGAAAAGTTCGGCAGGGAGATTATCCGAACCGGGAGCTTTATTATTCTTCAGTGTTGCGATGGCTTCTCTAATTTCTTCTTCGGTGGGGGGTGGTTGCCGATCATCTTCATTAATTTGAAACATGGGATCCTCAATCTCGCCATCTTCGTGGTTGCCGCTAAGCAGTTCTTCAAAATGGTCCGCCCATCTGTTTAGTATCTGTTCTTTGTTACTAATTATAGAACCATCCCTATCTTTACAGGCTATTATTCTGGGTTTGAATTCTTTAATTTATTTATTATAGCTTTTAAAAATTGGCCAATACCTTTAGAAAAAACTATTGGCCATTATTCATCAATTGCACATCAGATCCACCTTGGAAAAAGAAACTTTGTCAAGAATGAGAAATCAGGGAAAACAGGAATGTGCAGTTACAGAAGTGACAGCTATGTTCAAGTAAACAAATTGCAGATAAAGTTGACTTGAATGTAAAAACAGTGAGGAATATTTTGGAAAGAAACAACTATCATTATTATAAAGTGCAGACCATTGAAGAAATATGTCCTAATGATCATTTTAAACAGATGGAATTCCGTGAAACTATGATGAAGAAATGCAATGAAAATAATAAATTTTTGAAGGATATTTTGTTTACAAACGAGTCCTCCTTCATAATCATAAGAAACATAATCCATCAGTTGTATGTTATTGGTCTTAGGCAAATAAGCATCTGAGTGTGTCTGTGCATATGCACTAAAAGTTAAATGTTTGGGTTGAAAATATCTTCAATTACTGCGAAATTAAGTTATTCCTGCACTTCATCATCTTCAAATAAAAAATGAAATTTGGTTTCAACAAGACAGCCATCTATCACGTAATGCACAGACCATTAGAGACTATTTAGCCTAAATTTTTCTTGATTGTGTGATTAGTACACAAGGTACAATAAAATGGCCCTCTTGGTCACCCGACTTAGCTCCCCTAGAATTTTATTTTTTGGGGATGCTAAAGACCAATTTGTACAGGCATGAATTCGAGTTAGCTACCAACTTGGAGCAACTTAGACAAAAGATAATCGAAGTAAGCCAAAACATCTCAGCAATTGAACTCAACGCCAGGAGAAAGGCGATGTAGAATAGATTTGGTTTCTGTTGGGCACAAGTTGGTGGTTTATTTGAACATTTAATTCACTAAGAATTTTATTTGGTTTAGAATTCTTAATTGTTTGGATTTATTTTTAATTTAAGCAGCAGTGAACTGTTTTTTATTTTATTTCATTTTTATAGAACTAATTTTATTTTCACACCTACTACCCCCAAAAAAATCTAAACAGAAATATGATCTCAAAGATAATATTTGGAAAATACTAAATAATATCAATATAATATATTATTAATTAAAAGACGTAATTTTTCGCCCATTTTAATGCCTACCAAAGCAAGGTCTCACGACGAGATTGAGATTTTTCTGAAGCTTTTTCTTGTGGTATCTTATTACAATTTACAATTTTTATTGGAAATACGCCACAATTTAACTTTAAAATAAGTTTATTGTGACATTTCTATTTCCACTTTGGAAATCGTTCTCAAATTTGTATTGTATTTTGAAAACTATTTTCGAAGGGGAAATCAAACCGTTAAAATAAATTTATTTTGAAGTAAAATTGTTGCGTTTTCCCAATAAAAATAGTAAGCAGTCATTTAAATCAATTCATCCAAATTTGATTATTTTAGCACATTTTTCAAATGCTAAAAAAGACGACACATCAAATAATAACAATAAGTTTTTCAACAATATTAACCTCATCTCTTGAATTGTTTCCACTCTTAAAGTTTTGACAAGGTATTTGTGAGACCTAATATCTCTATGTCATTTTATATCTTTCTCTCACTTACTATCGTTTAAACTGTATACCTATGTTAAATGCTTTCCAAATCTATATGAGATATATTTAGTACACTAAAGTTATAAGATATAAGTATAATAGAAATCCACAAGAAAAGTTTAACTTGTATTTTTTGTGTTGATTTATAAGTACACTTTTTTTAATCAACATTTAAATTTACAATTTGTATTGACTACAAAATATACTTAAAGTAATGAGAGATGATAAAATATTTATTAGTGAACAGACAAAAGCAGTTTCATTTGCATATTTTAACACTTTAAAACAATTTTAATTTAAGAAAGATAAAGAAAATATGTATTTTTAAAGTGTTTAAAATGTAAATTCGTAGCTGAGTGTTTTTTTAAATTTATTATGTTAAAGTATAGAGTCCCTCTTTAGAATGCAAATTATAAATTTAAGAGGAATATGTAAGATAATATTGGGTCTTCCAATAAGGAATTCCGAATTTTTACAGTTAGTAGCAGCTATATTATTGAAGTTACATCTATCAAATTGGCTTTTATTTATTCAGTATATTTTGTTGAATCTCCATGGATGGATACAACATACAACACAAACAAATAATAAAATTCATTTATCAAAAACGGGTGTTCTTTGTGGGCAATGTTCTACATGCTTCACTCGTTTTACAGATACCATAATCGTCCTACCAAGTATGGTGGATAAATTTTAGTCCACTGGTTGAATAAATACCCTCTCTCCTGTATATTGTTCAATCTGGCCCTGGAAAAAGTAATATGTATGTCACAAATCACAACCACTGGTTCAATACATAATAAATCAGTGCAAATCCTGGCCTATGCTGATAATATCAATATTGTTGGGAGAACTCTGTACGAGAGACCACTTGTTATAGAAAACGACGTCATTGAAGCAATGAACGAATTTGTATACCTGGGAGCGTTCCTTAATACTGAAAATAATACTACCGCAGAGATAAATCGCAGAATTTGCATGGCCAACAGATGTTATTTTGGGCTCAATCTTCTCCTTAAATCGACAATTATATCGAGAAATACAAAAATAAAACTCTACAAAACAATAATACGCCCATTCCTAACATATGGTTCAGAGACCTGGACTTTAACAAAAGATAATGAAAACATGTTAGGATGTTCCGAAAGAAAAGTACTAAGGCAAATTTATGGAGCAGTGAATGACAATGGAGTGTGGAGAAGACGATACAACTTCGAACTTTATAGAATATACCAGGAACCTGATATCGTAAAACATATTAAGATAGGACGTCTGAGGTGGATATGGCATGTAATGCAGATGGAACAAAATGACCCAGCTAGAAAAACACTCCTTGATAGACCCATTGGTCTGAGAAGAAGAGGAAGACCTAGAACAAGGTTCCTTGATAACATCAATGAAGACATGAGAAATATGGGAATTTTCTCCCAAACCTATTTTCTGGGAATCTGCCAAGCATGCCAACATGCTTGGCAGATAAAGGCGATGGATAGGGACGACTGGAGAGAAATTCTTGAGCAGGCTATGACCTACGTAGGGTTGTAAAGCCAGAATGATGATGATGATGGTTGAATAAACAATCAGCCAGTCATCAAAGCTATCTGTTAGAATATTCAGACAAATCCAAGGCAGTTCATTTCATGTTGCTCACAAGAACCCTGCTTTTTACACACCACAACTTGGCGAAGTTTGCATAGTGACTTGATGAACCTATTTACTAAATTTCCAGACTCTAGGACTTTCTTTTCAAGAAAATATATAGGGATATAAAAAGAAAACTAAATATTAACCTTATATTCAATAGAGCTCTTTCTTACTTAGGAAGTTTATAAGAACAATAAAAGAAGAAATCTACCGTTCTTCTACCCTCTCAATAATTTATAAGATGGATATATAAGTCTATATAATATATAACTCATGGTGAGTCACTCCATATCTTCTTCCTTTCATTTTTCATAGTCTGGTGTGCTTTTTAGTGTTCTCCATAATCTGTCTTCATTCATTTATAGTTTAATTTCTCCATCCATCAATTAATTCCCATAACCATCAGATCCTTCATAACTTGCTCTTCGGTGTTATCTTTGACCCTCCTTTATGTCGATTGACAACTGGGCTCATTCATCCACACAAAATAGTCTTACGTACTCATAACATCGTAGCCTAAAGGCTTTAACTAGATCTTCTTGTTTCATTGATTGCTATATAAAAAAGAAAATATTCTTCTGTTGACAGACGCTCAACTTTGCAAAGACTCCTCCAAGCATTCAGCTGACGACATTGTTTTTAACACTGAAGCCATCTTTTGAACAATTCCCAAAATTCCAGCTGATAGCCTTCGTTTTTATATCATTCAAAATGTATCAATAAGTTTCAACACCAAATGCCTTTCTTTAATTTTTCTCATGACGAATTTGTAGTTCTAAAAAATCTTTTTCTGAGATATCTGAGAGAATCTTTCTAGGAAACAAAAGCAACCCCACTGTCATTCTTAATACTTCTTTCTATATAGAAAAAATGACAAAGGTAGATCCTATTATAATATGGTCAATTGTGAGTCCATCCTTAAAGTTCAATGCGGGATTTATTCCACCATCAAACAATCAGAACATAATTATTTTCTGTTAAAATATCAGAATCAAAAAAATCTCAAATTACATATATTCATATGTTTAAAATCTTGTTTTATTTGTATTTTTTCCAATAAACGACATATAATTTGTTGATTTTCATGCCAATTATACTTATCTGTAATTTTGTTGATACATTTTTAAAGATAGTGGGTATTTTTGTATAATTTATCTATAATCAACATATTATAACTCATATAAACGATAAGATCCTCTTCCCTAACACTTTTCTTCAACTGTTTTTTTTTTATATTTTTGAAAATAAACAATATTGTGGCATTGAAAGGACACAATGAATTTGTAATTTGTTGTCATTGAATACCAACAGTGATTATGTTGACCACCTGTTGAATAGTATTAAAGAAAAACAGTTAATCGGATGGCTGTTGCAAATATTTATAATATATAATGAATCTATACCTGAAGAGTATATTTCTTCTAATACATTATATATTACGAGTATGATTCTATAATAGTTCATTTAAAACTTTTTTTTACTTTCAGTAACTATGAATAGGATTAGGTTGCTTTATTTTAGCATACTTTAGTTATGAAATTTGAAAGTAAAATTTTTCGGCAGTATTTTGGTGGAGTTTCTACTGTTTCTGCAAATAAACAACTAATTGGTGACTTTTTAAAGCTCCTAGACATATTCTTAAACAATAGTAAGAGAGTAAGAGCACTGAGATGCTACGTGTTTTCGATACTGCAATATCGACTTGAAAACTGGACATTAAAGCAAGAACACATAAATAAGTTACAGCCCTTTGAAATGTGGTGTTAGGTACAGGAGGATGCTTAGAATAGCATGGACACAGAAGAAAACTAACACTTAACACGGAAGTACTGCGAGAAATGGGCAAAGAATGCGAAATAATAAACACAATAAAAATAAGAAAGTTGCAATATCTGGGACACGTAACGAGGGGACAGCGATATGAACTGCTAAGGCTGGTAATACAGGGAAAGTTAAGAGGAGGAAGGGATATAGGAAGAAGGAGAGTGTCATGGTTGAAGAATTTAAGGGACTGGTTTAAATGCAGTTCTATAGAACTCTTCAGAGCAGCAGTAGATAGAGTAAAGATGATATCCAACCTTCGATCGGGAGACGGCACTTAAAGAAGAAGAAGAAGACATATTCTTAAACAATATTTACTACTTGATCTATATTTTTAGATTGTCTTTTTGACATCTGGTCATAGAAAAAATCATCATCTTTGGCTCGACAATCCTCTGTGGATCTTGGCCTGCTCTAAGATTCGTCGCCATTCTGTTCGGTTTCTGGCAACGTGTTGCCATCTTCTGATTTTTAATATCCGTAAGTCGGTTTCAACTCCATCTAACCACCTAATTCGCGGTCTGCCTTTGCTTCTTCTTCCTACAGGTGTTCCTGTGGTTAGCTTTTTAGCAATCATATTTTCTGGCATTCGTATTATGTGTCCAGCCCATCTAAGTCGCTGTGTTTTAATGAACGTTATGACATCTGGCTCATCAAAGAGCTGATACAATTCAAAATTATATCTTCTGCGCCACTGTCCTTAGTCGTTTATAGCTCCAAATATTTTGCGGAGTATTTTACGCTCAAATATTCCCAAAAGTCTTTCATCTTTCTGCGTTAGAGTCCATGTTTCTGTTCCATATGTGAGGATCGGCCTCAGCAATGTTTTGTATATAATAATTTTAGTTCTTCTTTGAATGTTTCTTGAGTGGAAATGCTTTTGGAGTCCATAGTATGCCCTATTTGTAAGATTTATTCGTCTTTTGATTTCTTCGCTTGTTTTATTGGTAGCAGTCAATAGCGACCCAAGGTATGTGAAGTTGTCAACACGTCCAAAGGTATAACTTCCAAAGACTGTTTCTCGTTCCTCATTTGCTATCGGATCCTTTGTAACCAACATGTACTTGGTTTTGTCTTCGTTGATGACTAGACCGACCTGTTTCGCCGCTGTTTCCAATTCTAGGAGATATTGCTCAATATCTCGCTTGCTACGCCCTATTATGTCAATGTCATCAGCATATGCTAAGACTTGTATCGATCTATTGTAAATAGTACCGCCGTCCCTAATTCGTGTATCTCGGACTGCCTTTTCTAAGGCAATATTAAATAGGAGGCAAGCCAGAGCATCCCCTTTTCTGAGTCCATCCTTTATCTCAAAGGATCTAGAATTCTCTCCCTGTATTCTAACAGTCGCTTCTAAGTTAGACATTGCCATTCTCGTTAGTCGGATAAGTTTCTCTGGTAGGTATACGAAACTCATGCATTGATTGGTATAGCACTGTTCTCTTGACACTGTCGTATGCGGCCTTGAAGTCGACGAATAGGTGATGGGTTTCAATATTGAATTCCAATGTTTTCTCGAAAATCTGTCTTCTTGAATGAATCTGGTCAATTGTTGATTTTTCTGGAGTGAATCCAGCTTGATATTTACCAACCATGCCCACTGTGTAAACTTGCAGCCTTTCGTAGAGAATATTTGCTAGTATTTTGTAAGCAGTTGTTAATAGGGTTATACCTCTATGGTTGTCACACTGGAGCTGGTCACCTTTTTTATGTAACGGGCATATCACGCCTTGAGACCATTCACAAGGCATGGTCTCATTATGCCAAACAAGAAGTAAAAGCTTATGCAGTGTCTGTAGTAGGGCATTGCCACCATTCTTGTAGAGCTCACTGCAAATTTGATCAATTCCTGGTGATTTATTATTTTTAAGCTTTTTAATGGCTTGGGCAACGTTTTCGATAGTAGGTGGTCTTTCGTTTGGGTTGAAAGGATTCCAATCATTTCGATTTGCTAGGGTGTTATCTGCTTCTTCGATATGATGGCCATTAAATTTTGCATCGAAAAATTCAACCCATCTGTTTAGGATTGAGGCCGTATCATTTAGGATGTTTCCTTCTACATCCTTACAGCTCCTTATTCTTGGCTTAAACTCTTTGCGCATTTTGTTTAGATTTCTGTAGAACTTTCGAGTTTCATTTTGATTTCTTAGCCATTCTGTGCTTTCCAACTGCTTTTGCTCAAATTGTCTTTTTTTTCTTCTATGTAATCGTTTTTCTTCTCTTCTTAGGGTCCGGTATTCTTCCTTTGCTCTTCTTATGCATCCAGCTTGATTTGTCTTTAGGTATGCCCTGTTTTTGTTATCTGTTGCTTCTTGGCATAGAAAAATAACCATACTTAATCCAATACTGACCTAATATAGGTATTGTACAAAAGGATTGACACATTTGGATCTGACTCTCATTTTGTTTTTCCATTTTCATGCCTATTTATTGATTACTGATTTTTTTCTAGTAATTTTTTTATCCAGCCATATCGTAGATATTTTATGGATGCACATATACTATATGTTGTTGTATCCAGTGTTATTTTGGTTGGAATTCTTTTTTTCGTGAATATAACACTCTGTTTTTGTTTGTAAAAAATGTTGACCATTTTCGTTACAACTTTTACTAAAGTTCTTTTAAGTTATTTTTTAATATTTCGCAATCTTCTTTCACATATTGACATGATAAATATATACAAATATCATCAACAAATTGAAGCTATGAGTGCAATAACGGACTAACCCCAATATTAATAAGTGTTAGAAAATGGGTTTAAAAAAAAGTGAAAATTAGGAGAGGCAATATAACCTTGTTCAAGAATATTTTTTGGTTTGAGTGAATGGAAGTATGTAAGATATTACTTATTTGATAAATTTGATCAAAAATTTTGGATAAACACCTATATTAGATTTTTTAATGCGGGTTGGTCCACTTTGCATTTAAAATATTTTTAGTTAGGGAATGGGTTATCCCACAAAATAATACACTCGATATTGCATCAAAGACTTTACTACCACAGAATGTGTATAAAAACATCAAAAGTTAGAATATCTAATCCTCTTCGTCGTCAAATGGGCCAATTACTTCGTCTCCGGCTGCTTGAGTTGAAGATCTCAGGTTTTTATAAAATTCATGGTGTATAGGGGGTATCAATTCCATTAACTGAAGGTCTTTTTTTTAGCTTCATTAATGGTATTTCAATTTGGATACAGAAGTGGCAATTCCATTGTTTTCTTGGAAACAGATTTCCTTTTATTAAGATTCATTGTTTCAAAATAAACATCTTCATTGTTGGAATACTTATATTGAAGAGTTATTGGGAAAGTCTTTCCTAAACCTTAACCATTGAATTTTAATCCACTCTACCTTGATTTTTGATTCGGAAACTTTTCTGTTGGTCATATTACTTTCAAGCAATCTCGTAGAAAAAAAATGTGATTTGTCCATGGTTATTACTGTGATGGGATTTTTCTTTCTAGTGTGCTTTATCACTGTATGCCAGTCTTGGTCTACAAATACATGTGGATGGAATTTCTTTTCTTTTGCTATTATACCAAAATCTTGGTCAGATGGCCAGTGAGAATGACCACTTACCAGAAACTTATGGTCTATTACGTCCACGGTAAAATCTGGAGATATAGTTATATAATTGCATAATAATGACATTATAATATTAGTATTCTGACCCTCACATTGGTCAGAGTCGTTTCGATTTTACTAAATTTTTTATGTAAAATAAAATGTAGGATCCTACCTCTTAAGGACCCCTAGAGGCGACGGTTTCATCCCACACAAACATAAATGAGTTGCTAGTTCCCATTTTATGAATATTGAAGCAGTAGGTCCATAATTGCCGCTTGTAGTAACCAATTTCTGTGGTAAGCACAGGTGTATAGTTCGTCCCAAACCCTTCTTTCAGTGCGTCATAGTTGATCGAATTCTCTCTAACACATTAAGCTAGAAGTGACAGAAAAAAACGTGTGTCTGTGATTATTATACATAGAACTAGAAAATTATTTATCGTAAAGCTAATTCTGCTTACGGATGTATAATTGGTTGGAGTTTAGAATACGCTAAATAGATATCCAATCAACGATGCGCATAAATATAATTTGACGCAGATTGTCTTGATCGTGACAGTACTTTCACAATGTCAACTGATAAAATGATAATTGTCATTCCAGGTTAGTATTATCAGACATTTTACAGTGAAAATTTAATTTTGTATTTATTGTCATAAAAATATTTTAAATATACCGAAATATATCGAGAAAGAACAAAGACTAATATTAAAATTATTAAATTATTTTCAATTAGAAAAAGAGAGATTACGATCCTACAACTGTCAAATTTAACTAAAATGTCATGCAATAATTCTCGACATTCTTAAAATCCTATATGACGTCAAAATTAGTGACGCACTGAAAGAAGGGTTTGGGACAGACTGTACGTAAAGTCTTCATCAGATCGAAACATATGACCGACGCATTTCCTTTTTTTTTGCCATTTCGGTGTCTCTTTTTAAAGAATCTCTAGCACTCTTCGCCTTCTTTTGATGAAGTTCTTTTTCAAGTTGTCTACTTGATTCACTATTGGCTGCCTTTATTTTGACTTCAAATAAATCTCACTTCTTACAAGAGAAAGAAATTGGTTGATGAAACTGTAAATTATATTCCTTGTTGAACGTTTCTCGGAAAATAAAATAGGATAGAGGATTCTGTGTTTCACCTTTATATAACTCGTACATTTTACCGAGACTCAAATTCGGAGACAAGTATTTCCTATGGCTGCTTTTTTCCCGGCCATAATGAGATTCGTACAATGGAAATTTTTCAATAAATTCTCTTAGTCTGATTTTCTTTGCGTCGGATCTTTTATTGTGCGGTGAATGTTTGCCACGTTTATCACAAGGTGGTGGTGTTCATATGGATTTACGTTTGAGCAGTCTGTCTACTCTTCCATCAGAAACTTGAAATACCGCTTGGAAAAATGGTTTACACACCTTATGTTCAACACCTTCCCGACTGGGTAAAAAGTAAAGCCTGGTTTTTCCATAAAAGAATGATAGAAAAACATGTAACTGTCAGCAGCACACTGGACTAACCGCGCATGGCCAACTTTGCTTCTTTAATATCCTATCAAATATGGAGTTCCAAAACTACTTTAGTGTAGCCATCTAGTAACAAATAAAAAAATGTTGGTCACTATGCAGCTGATACATTTCAACTAGACAGTTAATATTCTACAATAAAATAAATTTTGAATTTTTGTGGGTTGGTCCGCTATTGCACTCGTAGCCTCAATTGTACTATATCTCATTACATTTAACTTTACTTTCGAGAGCTGCTGTATGTATTTAGATATTTTACTTTCTTTAAATAGTTGTTTAGTAATAAATAATAATATACAATAAATACTAATAATACTAATACTATTCAATTCAAAATTTTCATATTATTAATTATGTGATTGATTTGTTTTAGGTGTGATGTATGAAGGTAAAGAATGGCTAATGGAGGACGCAGAAGTTGTGAAAAAAAGTGTTGGTGGCAACATTGCAAATGTAAATAATTCAGCTTCTCAAACTTTTATCACTTATAGAAGAGGACCAAAGTCAATGCCTTGTAATGCATTGGTTGTAACAGATGTATGCGTAGTGATAGCTAGCAAGGGAGAATCACCACCTCATGCTTTTTGTTGCATTAACAAAAATTTGAATAAAGGGTTGGTCGGTAGTGATGTGTTCTTATGCTATAAGAAATCTATGAATCGTGCTACACTTTTGACTTATAAACCTGAGGTTTTATCAAGGTGAGTTTGCAAGTTTACTTAATATTATCATGTTTATTTTTCTAATGATAAAACTATAATTATTTTTCTATTCTAACTTTTTCTGTTCTTTTTACTGTTTAAATTTCCAGGTATCCCTTAGGAGATCTTCCTGAATTTCCATTTCCTGATTCTGTGCCTTTATTTTGTTTGCCGATGGGTGCAACGTTGGAGATGTGGCCTAAAGAAGCCACCCAACCAAAACCTGTTTTCAGTACCTTCGTATTGACAGTTTCTGATGCTAAACACAAAGTATATGGATCCGCTGTTACTTTCTATGAAAGATTCTCGGAGAACAAGTTAACTCAAAAACAAACAGAGTTGCTAAATTATGAAGAAGACTCGGAGTTTGCTCTACATGCAAATAAATCGATATGTGTCTTATCACATTGGCCTTTTTCTGAAGATTTTGAAGTCTGGCTGAGATGGTTGCATGTAAGTATCTTATTAAAATTCATATTATTTTAACGAGAGTTAAACCCACGGTTTTAATTATTTGCACTTATTTACGAGGCATGTTTTTAAGTAAGTACCGTTTTGCGATTCCGCCGCCGCAGCGCTACGGTCGGCGTTGCGCGCATGAGCGCTGGTTACCTACATCTCTTGTCTACGCACTGACGCCATTACAGTCTGATTCTTCATTGTATACTTGTTTACTCCAGTGTTTAAGATGCCTCCAACAATCGTGAGTCACGCTGATTGTGAAGTACGGGCTGTTATACGATTTCTTAGTGCTAAAGGCGTAAAACCGATCGATATTTATCGTGAGATCGTTGAAGTTTACGGACAAAACATTATGAGTGATGGAATGGTAAGGAAATGGATGAGAGCATTTAAAGATGGCCGCACAAATGTGCATGATGAAGAACGGAGTGGACGTCCTTCGGTCGTTAATGAAAATTTGGTGCAGAAAGTGGACGAAAAGGTGAGAGAAAACAGACGCTTTACAATTTCATCATTGTTCGACTGCTTTCCTCAGTATTCTCGTAGTGTTTTGTATCACATTGTTACCGAGAACTTGAATTACCGGAAATTGTGTTCACGTTGGGTTCCAAAAATGTTGACGGATTTGCACAAAACCCAACGTTTAGGCAGTACATTGACTTTCCTTGAGCGGTACCACAGTGAAGGTGAAGATTTTTTAGACCAAATTGTTACTGGTGACGAAATGTGGGTGGTCTACGTCACAAAAGAAACGAAACAAGAATCCATGGAATGGCGACATTCATCATCACCCAAAAGAGTGAAGTTTAAGCAAACAATTTCTATTTGCTAGTGGAGTTTCTATTGCTAGTGGAGTTTCTGCCTCGTAATGAGACAATCAATGCATCGTCTTATTGTGAGACATTGAAAAATCTGCGTTGTGCAATCCAGAACAAAAGACGTGGCAAGTTGAGTAAGGGTATCGTTTTGCTGCATGACAATGCCCGTCCACATGTGGCTAATCAGACCAAAGATCTCATCAAATCATTTAAATGGGAAACTCTAGATCATCCTCCATACAGCCCTGATCTGGCGCCCAGCGACTACCATTTGTTCCAGCACTTGAAGAAACACCTGGGCGGTCAGCGTCTTCAAGACGATAACGAAGTCAAAACATTTGTGATGCAGTGGTTAACAAGTCAGGCGGCAGAATTTTATCAGGAGGGTATTCAAAAACTGGTGCCACGTTATGACAAGTGCCTCAATATTCACGGAAATTATGTAGAAAAGTAGATTAAGGTACAGGCTTTCATGTAAAAATAAAATTATTGACATATCTTTGCACGTCTTTTTTTAATTCCAAAACGGTACTTACTTAAAAAACACGCCTCGTATTTATAAAATTTATTTATAAAAACTAAAACCATCACGATAACCGGTCTTTATAATCTCAGTAAACAATTGCAGAAAATTCTGGTAAAACAGTCCAAGAATTCAGAAGTAGGTTATTTCTCCGAATCTGGTTTACCGTCCCACATAAGGCGTTCTGGAATATTCAAGTGAAATGGAGATATATTGCACGTTTTCGATTGCAGTCACGGCGAAATTGCAGGTCATTTATTCGGATATTGTCTGTACAGATCTGGCTTTGTGATAATATGTCTATTGTATAAATTTCATAATGCTTTAACC
Source organism: Diabrotica undecimpunctata (assembly GCF_040954645.1). NCBI lineage: Eukaryota > Metazoa > Arthropoda > Insecta > Coleoptera > Chrysomelidae > Diabrotica > Diabrotica undecimpunctata. The sequence continues at coordinate 132,249,705 of NC_092809.1, read as the reverse complement.
TCGTTAATAAAATCCTATACCAGCTAGTCTTAAATAGATTCCCCAAATATGCATTCAATCTTTAATAAAAAGCAGGAGGTATTTAATTAAAAGTACTTTTCCTCGCCTTGCTATTTCTTGATGAGCCTCTGTTCATTGCTAGCTTCTGTAGTTAAGTCAAAGATTGCAAAGGATTCTTTAGGACAATAATGTGAATATCTACCTTTTCTTCTTCTTTCGTCTTATTAAAGTCCGCTGCAAGGCAGCATTTTTGGATTGTTTTGGACCCTTTTGGCTCTACAACAGCCCTATTAACAAACCCAGGCAAAAAATTTACTTGCTAACATATGATTATAACATACGTTTTTCTCCGTTTTAAGAATTTTATTTATTAGCTTCGGATGTTGAGTTTCTGTTAAATAAAATTAGAAAAAATAAAAACCGAATCAATTAGTCACTAAGAGAACTGACAAATGACATCAATACTAATTATTTCTTTTCGAGAACTTGCAAAATCCTTTATTAAGACATTCAGGTGACAGTTGGGCAAAAAGCAATCTTCTTCTTCTCGTGCCACTCCTAGCGGAGGTTGGAAATCATCATGGCCACTGCGACTTTGTTAGCAGCGCGCCTAAAAAGTTCAATCGAACTACACCCGAACCATTCACGTAGATTACGAAGCCACGATATTTTTCTTCTTCCCACACTTCTTTTGCCCTTAATTTTGCCCTGCATGATATTTCTTAAAAGTTCGTACTTTTCACCTCTCACAATGTGCCCCAAGTATTCCATCTTTCTAGTTTTTATCTCATTTAGAATTTCGCATCTTTTGTCTAAAGTTTGGAGTACTTGCGTGTTAGTGACGCGGTCCATCCATGATATTCTGAGAATGCGCCTATAGCACCACATCTCGAAAGCTTCAATGTTTTTTGTGGTCAACTGTTTTAGTGTCCCAAGCCTCTACTCCATACAACAGGGTAGAAAAGACATAACACCGCAGCATTCGTATTCGTAACTTTATATTGATATCACGATTGCAAAAGAGTTTGCGCATTCTATTAAAGACTGATCTAGCGATTTCTATTCTACATCTAATCTCTTTTGTTTGATCAGTATCGTCTGTGATATAAGCACCTAGATATTTATAACAGGACACACGCTCAATCGTTGTATTGTCTATTACAAGATTAGCTCTGATGTTCTTTGATTTCGTGATTACCATAAATTTAGTTTTTTTCAAATTAATTTTTAAGCCGTAACTGTTACAGTATATATTGAGACTTTGAACGAGATGTTGTAGTTCTACTAGCGTTCCCGTTAGGAGAACCGTATCGTCAGCATACCTTATATTGTTGATCGTCTCACCATTTATTATCAGACCAAGATCTTCTTCCTCGAGTGCTTGTTCACAAATAGCTTCACTATTTATATTATCCATATCCATAATATATCCGACATCCCTGCTGGACTCCTCGACGGATTTGAATTTCTTCTGTTAGCCTCTACGCAAAAGCAATCTACAGAAGGCTAATAAATAGGCTTTTAGAACAGGTAAAATCTATTTTACATAGTCGCTTAAAAGATGTTCCCGAGCTTTATGGGGTTTTCCGTATTAGCCCAGTAAGATGTGAGTCACTAGAAGTTTCGCAATCCCTCGTGGCTTCTACCATACAGGTTCACCTCACGTTGCAACGGTACATTACAATGTATTCTCCTTATATTTTATTTTTTAGGGTATTGCTACGAGTGGTAAACCTCAACCTATTCCAATTGAAAGATACATAACTCAACTATTGGATGAAGTACAATTTCCTTCGCCGAGGATATTGCTCCAAATGTCACCACACAACAGCAAAGATAGAGTAATCTTGACCCAACCCGAAGATTTGCCTTTACCAAGAAGTGCCGCAAGTTTTAAACACCTGTTAATCAACTTGGGACCGGAAAATTGTTTACAAGTGTTACTTTTGATGTTGACCGAACAAAAAGTGTTAATCCACTCCTTAAGACCGGATACTTTGACCAGTGTAGCTGAAGCCGTTTCGACAATGTTCTTTCCGTTTAAGTGGCAGTGTCCATATATACCTTTATGCCCACTTGGTAAGTACAATGTGTTTTCAAAATTGTAGCTAGGTTATGTTAGGTTAGGTTCAATATCAGTGGGCCATAGACATAAAATACAAATAGACTGAGCGCTGCAATACAGTCGCGTTCCCCCAGTGCGACAGAGCAAATTGACGCAAAGCAGTTCCTGCATCTCTTTCTAATGGGTTTATTGACCACGTGACCTTACCACTATAAATACAAGGGAAGATGTGATCACGCGGTCGATAAACCAGGCATATTAGAAAGAGATGCAGGGACTGCTTTGTGTCAGTTTTCTCTGTCGCACTGGGGGAACAGGCCTATATTGCAGCGCTCAGTCTATTAGTATTATATATGTCTATGGGGTGAGCATTTAACCATCCTTCCACTCGACCTAAGAGGTCTATTGTGGCTCATCCCTAGGTTAAAGTTGTCCCTTCAGCCCAGCCTAATTATAGCTACTAAGTTGTAAAAATATTAAAGCGATATTGCGGCGACATTGTTCATCAAACTATATGTTGTCAAAGGTATTTTGTCATCTTTCCCCTTTAATCATTCCATGATATATGAAATACTCTCAGAATAATGCAGGGGATGTATTCGTTAAGGTATCTAATAAAATATATTCAGTATCATCAATATTTACCAAGAAAAATCTAAAAGTACGATAAATAGTCTGTAAGAGTAGATCACAACATTGCGTACTCTGTGGTTTTTTTGACCTGTAGGCACAAAAACTTGCCTTGTCAATTGGGATACGAATTGATTGACCACCCACCGTTTCCGCCAGATTTAGCACCGTGTGACTGTTTCCTATTCACAAACTTTACAAAAAAATGGCTCTCAGGACGGCGTTTTTCAATGAAGGACGACTTTATACCAATACCCAACTTTACACTTTAAAGAGCTCATACAAAATTACTTGTCGAAAAGTATAAAAAATTTAAAAAAGCATCTTATCATGTGTATTGAGGGGAAAGAAGATTTGAAATAAAATAACTGATCTAGATGTTGAAAAATAACCGAAAACAATAATAGTGGTTTGGCTGCACTACAAACAAGTTATTTAGAACAGCTCTAAACAAAATTAAAATAGCTTTAGTGATATCCAATTTCCGACGGAAGATGAAGAAGAAGAATATATTCAACAAGGTGGACGATTGGTATTAGAGGGTTACAATAAACTGGATTTACCAGGTCGAAAGATAAATTTCTCTCAAAGGACCATCATATAAATATTTCCTTACTCCAAAGGGAGTCAGAATGGCGAAGAGACTTTGATGGTACCTTTCGGCGTGCACAGACTTGACTGGGAATCATAAGTTATGGTTCTAGGGAAAACTGGCGTGTGGTAGCATCTTTATCCCACGGACCACTAGACCTCCCTCCTTTACACTTCGTTATAGGGAGATACCAGAACGGGATATAGACTGCGAGTAAGGGATATTATAGAGAGAAAATCAGAATAGCTTAATGTAACCATTATTCAGGAATTAGATATAATAGGTTCTCTAAATAAGTTATAGAAACCACAAGAGGTTTACCTCAGCACAGGTAACTAGTGGCTGTCCGCAGTCGGCCCTATCTCCTCTCTTGTGGAATTTGGTCATGAATTGGCTGATAGCTAGACTCAACAACGATAGACATAGTATCCTGGGTCTTGCGGATTACCTCTGACTGTAGTTATAGAATCGACTTCAAATGTAGAGCTTACCATAAGCTCCTAAAAGTCAAAAGTGATGAAATTTACCATCAATGAAATCACCAGATACAACAAATAACCAACAGAGGCGTGACTATGTTAATGGTAGCTAAATTTGAGGTATAGTCATGAAAAAATGTGAGGTTTAAAACCAGACATTGTTATATTGGATTTGTAACATGCTGGTAACACCAACAATTGTGAGCTCTGGGGCACACCAGCTGCGGATATGGTCTCTGCTGATTAGAGAACTACTAGAGCTAGACTCTCCTGTGCACATCGTTATAAGAAAACCTGATCAACATAACGGTTACATCAGGACATAGTAACAACATAAATCAAAAAAGGGATACCGAATGGATGATTATTTCTGACCCACATACAGGCCAAGTACCATTCCAAGTGGACATTTGCTCACGAGAAAGACGGAGCAGTAGAAACGCCCGTCCCAGACTGTAGGATTACACCTGGTTCAGTATGCAATATTCACTATTGCACAGATATGTGCTAATAGGGCAGAAACTAAGCAGGAATCAGCTCGGAGTTCCTACTGGACATGCGCCAGCCAATTAACACCTGCACACAATGAGACCGTTTCAATGAGACCGTTTCAATGAGACTTAAGCAGCAAAGTATGTAACGAAGGACCTGAAACAGTTAGCCATATCTTGCGTGACTGGGAGGCATTAGATCGCAGACAGCAAACAGTTTTTGGAAATTTTTAAGTGATCAAAAAAACGTGGTACTCATCTTCTAGACCTGTAGAAACTGGTACATGGTTCCGGAATTCTGGAATGAATATCATGAGTAAATGGAAGATGTGAAATAAGCCAACTGGCTGCAGTACGTCTAGTTTATTACAGATGACTTCCAAAAAATCACGCTGTGCGCTGATTAATTGTTTATTTGACATTAATTTACTAATACAATTTTTTGTAGGACTTGTTGAAGTACTTCATGCACCACTACCATTCCTCATAGGTGTCGATTCCAGATTTTTCGATCTGTATGATCCGCCAACTGATGTCAGCTGTATAGACTTAGATACAAACATTATTACCGTAAGTTAACAGTAATTATCATTATTATATTATTGTAAGCATAAACATTTGTTACATTTGAAGGTTGCTGAAAGTCAACGGCAAAATCTTAATATTAAACTACTTCCCAAAAAGGCTGCTAAGATTCTAAAATCAACTCTGGATTATCTTTACTATCAATTACGAAACAGTACAACTAACAACGCATCAGATGCCAATGTACAGGATGACATCGAATTAGAATTTCAAAGAAGAAAGAAACAAGTAAGAATGATTTATATAAACATAATCTTAAAGTAAATATACTTAGTGTAAAGAAGTCTGCAATAGCTATTAGTAATGATTGGTAGGAATTTTTATATTGTATAGTTCTGACAATGACTAAAAATATTCCCAAGCTCAGTAAATCAACTATACCAGTATTATTAGTCTAGTTTCTCTACTATAACATTTGGAAAGACATATATAGTTAGATTTGTTGCGTCATGATATTATATTACCGTACCTAATTTTTATATTTTAGCAATCGCAAGAGCTCGAAATACAAGAAGCCTTCCTGAAATTCATGGTTTTATCTTTAAAAGGCTATAGATCATATCTTTTACCTATTACAAAAGCCCCTACGGTTGGAACAACTGACCCAGAAGCTCTGTTTCAACTAAACGATTTTCTAAAGAGTAGAGATAAAGTTAATCATAGATTTTTTACGTTAGTTATGAGAACACAAATGTTTATAAGGTAAGTTGAGTACTTTCTTAATCATCTAGAGGACATTTATGCTATATATTGGCTAAACAGGTCAAATTTTAAAATTTTTCATCAAATCACATAAAAGTTACCCTTCTTAAATGTTTGTTCTATCTTCTCTTTTGTATTGGAAAGAGAAATATCGTAATTTTGTTGTAGATTTATCGAAGAAAGAAGTTTCGTAGCGGACGGTGACCAAGGTTTGGCATTTTTTGATGATTGCATAGAAAAAATCGGACACGAAGAAAACAACAGTTTCCGTTTGATAGAACTTGATTCTGTTCATAAGAGCGATCGGACAGTGTTTGTTTTACCTCCAGAACCCACTGCACCTGGTGAGTGTGATTATTATTAAGCAATTCTCTGTAATAATAAGATGATAATGTGTTTTAGGTGAAATGTATGAATACAAACATTTCAATCTAAGGGCAGGTCTTCTGATTGGGCATGGTAAAAGGAAAAATCCTTTATCTTCTCTATTCCAAACGATAACGCCAGGATCGCCGATGGCCAGGAGGACAAAGCAGGAGATTAAGTCTGCTCAAAAGTTGGCTCGGTAAGAATATATTACTAGTTATTTACATATTACATTTGCATCGCTTTTACAACAAAATGGCAATTGATACACCATGTTTGCAAATTATTTTGCTAGTTGATTATATTATGAGGAGGAGACAGATGAATTGGAAGTAATATATGTAATTGGAGATAATATTTTTCTAAAAATGAATTCCTTCGGTGTTTATACTTGAATGGACAATATTCCCAATAATGTTTGTAGTTTTATGTAAAGTTTGAATCTAATTTTGCTATTAAAAGAATTATTTGTTTCATTTTTTTTTTATCTTTGGGTTATAAAGTTTGTGATAAAGGTATTAAGTAATAAATATAATAATATTTATGGTATATAACCAAATTGTGCATATTTTGAAAAAACACATTTTTATCACAACAAACTTATATATATGTTACGAGCAAAGCCCGAAATTTAACTATCCTAGCATTGAACCAACAAACTGTACAATGTCCGAAATAATCAAAATTAAAAATAATGATCGAAACGCTCATCGATTTGAATCGATTATTATTGACAAGCGACACACCAAATCAAAAATCGAACATTTCTTGTTAATTATTTGATATTTTTATATTTTTTATTTATATATAGTTCTTTTTTGAGTCGACAATGTGATAAAATGCTGTGTCAAACTTAAATATAACTAATAAGTAAAAATTGTTCTACAATAGAGTGACAAATCTGAAACATTTCAGATTTTCAAGAGATATGTATGATAATTTGGTGTCTTTTATGATATAGGAGTCCTTCTCTATTGATTTTCGCTTCTCTGTTTTTTCTAGGCATAAATTGAAGAATAACGATAACAAAGGATCGCCCTGCTTTAATCCTTCATTTACTATAAATTTGTCCGATGCATGATTGTTTACTTTGACTCTGTTTTCTGTATTCTCTAAAGTACGATGTATCATGTTACGCAACTTTCTGCTAACTCCCAGTTCCTCAAGGGTCTCTTGTAATTCCTTCCTCTTTACTCTATCGTATGCTTGCTGGAAGTCGATGAATAGCGCTATCGTTGGTAAGTTGTGTTCATACACAACAAACTTACTTTATTTTTTTTTTTGTCTCCTTGTAATATTCTAAAAATTACCAATGTATGAACTTAGATTTGACCAGCATGCTCTTTTTATTACGAATGTTTGATCAAATTTGAGAGTAACCAAACGAAATGTCAGAATAGGTTAACGATATCTCAATAAATCTAATTAAAAAGATCTATAGTAAAACAAACTGAAGAATACAGCTACATGAACTAACAGAAGAAGTTACGATACTAAGACAAGGGGGTATAATATCCAAAAAATTTCTTCACTCTCACACTCAAAGATGTTTTCGAATAAAAAAAATTAATAATACTTTATTAATTTTGTAGTCAGTTTGTTAAGCACGTTTTTGTAAACGTTTCTATACATACATTTCGTAATTCCATTGTTGCATTTAAGATTCGATCCAGGCTGTATTTGAAATTATTTTTGTAAATTCATTCTCAAAGACAGTCACTGTTTCACTACAAACACTAATGGCAGCACTGGAATTCACGTCCCTAAAGCAGACAGTTTCTTATATTAGCCCATTTTCAGGATTTCAATATGCTCTAGAATGTTATATATCCTTTCAAACGGAGAAGACTTATTCCTGTGTAGTTGTGGCAATTTCTATTGTCATCATCATCATCATCATCACTAGCTCGACAACCCTTTTTGGGTCTTGGCCTGTTCCAGGATTCTTCTCCATTCTGATCTGTTTCGTGCTTTTTTTCTCCAGTTTTTTATTTTTAAGGTTGTTATATCATTTTCTATTTGTTCTAAGTATCTCAGTTTCGGTCTTCCTCTTGTTCTTTTTCCTACTGGCATCTGTTTGAATATTTTGTTTGGTATTTCGCCTTCTTCCATTCTTTCTACATGTCCTATCCAACGCAGCCGTCCTATTTTAATGAATGTTATAATATCCGGATCCTGGTATATTTTGTATAGTTCAGAGTTGTATCGTCTTCGCCATATTCCGTTTTCTTTTGTGCCGTTATATATGTGTCGCAAGATTTTTCTTTCGAAGGTGGCTAACGACGTTTCCTCTCTTTTAGTGAGTGTCCAGGTTTCTGAGCCATATGTGAGTGCCGGTCTTATTAGGGTTTTATATATTTGGCATTTTGTCTTTCTTGCGACGTTATCTGATCTTAGGTGTCTAATTAAGCCATGGTAACATTTATTTGCAATAAATATTCGCCTCTTCACTTCCTCCGTAACGTTATTATCAGACGTGACTAGGGATCCCAAGTATATAAAGCTTTTACCCCTCTATGTTGTATTCTCCTATTGTTATATTTTGTGGCTGCCTTATTTCTGCGTTTTTACTTACCTGCATATATTTTGTTTTGGTCTGATTGATTTTAAGACCACTATTTTGTGCAGCTCGTTCTATTTGGTTTTATGCCTCTATCATTTCTCTTCTTGATCTTGCGATTATGTCAACATCATCTGCAAATGCTAGTATTTGCACGCTTTTATTAATGATTGTTCCTCGTGTATTGACTGTTGTGTCCCTCAGTATTTTCTCGAGTACGATGTTGAACAAGATGCATGATAGAGCGTCTCCCTGGCGTAGTCCCTTTTTCACATCTATTGTTTCCGTTAATTAATTTTGTATCCGGATTCTACTTTCTACTTTTAGGGATTCTTTTATCAGTTCTATTAGTTGTGTTGGTATATTAAATTCTTTCATTGCTTTTATTAAGAATTCTCGGTTTATATTGTCATATGCGCTTTCAAAGTCTATGAAGAGATGATGTGTGTCGATGTTATATTCACTTGTTTTTCGAGGATCTGTCGCAGAACAAATATCTGGTCTATTGTTGACTTCTGTCTACAGAAGCCACTTTGGTATTTGCCAACTATTTTTTCAGCGTGTGGTCTAAGTCTTTCATAAATGACATTGGACATTATTTTGTATGCTGCATTCAGCAGCGTGATTCCACGGTAGTTTCCACATTCTAACTGATTTCCTTTTTTATGTAATGGTACAATAATACCGCTATTCCACTCCGTTGGTAGCTGTTTATTCGACCATATCTTTGTTATCAATTCCTGTATTGTTTTTTGTAGTGCGTCTCCTCCTTCCTTTAGTAACTCCGATGCTATTTGATCCGATCCCGGTGCTTTATTGTTCTTTAATTTTTCTACTGCTGCTCTAATCTCGGCTATTGTTGGTGGAGTCTTTTCTCTGTTGTCTGCTTGGTCTAATGGTATGTCAGGGGTCGTCTCTCTCCGATCTCCTTCAAACTTTTCCGTAAAATGTTCTGTCCATCTACTTAGTATCTCTTGCTGTTCTGTCAATATATTACCTTCCTTATCTCTACACATCGTTGTTCTCGGTTTGAAGTCTTTTCTGCTTTTGTTTAGTCTCTGATAAAATTTTCTTGTCTCTGTTGATTTACTTAGTTCTTGTAGTTCTTGAAGTTCTTTGTTCATATATTCTCTCTTTTTTCTTCGGTGAGTTTTCTTTTCTTCTTTGCGTAGTCGTTTATATTCTTCCTCTGCTTGTCGGGTTCTGTGCCCCTGTTGCATCAGTAAATATGCTCTGTTTTTTTTGTCTGTGATGAACTGACATTCTTCGTCAAACCAGTCATTCATTATTGTTTTTCTTTCTCTACCTTTTATGCCTAGTACTTCTTTAGCTGCCTCTTTTATGATGTCTCTGCATTCTTCCCACTCTTTATTTAGGTTTTCATGTGTTAGTCTGTTTTCTCGTTTGTTGTTTATCTTTTCTTTATACTCTTTATTTTTGTTTGTTTCTTTGAGTCTTTCTACCTTGTATCGTTCGTGTTTAGAGCCTCTTTCCTTTTTGATGTTTGAAATTCTAGCCCCTACCCTACTTTCGACCAGGTAGTGATCAGAATCCGCATTTGCCCCTCTTCTGGTGCGGACGTTTATTATATTCGATTGGTGTCTCGAGTCTACAATAACATGATCTATCATATTTACTGTAAGTCCATCCGGGGATTTCCAGGTACCTTTGTGTATATCTTTGCCAGCGAAGTACGTGCTGGCAATTGGCGTGCTGTGTAGTTGTGGCAATTTCTATTGTCACCTTTCATAAATCTTGATGTTATTTTACGCTTTATTATATAAATCATAAAAAATTTGGAATAGGTTGTAAACGTACATAGTCTCAATAATAAATTGTTTTTTAATTTTCAGGAAATGTTTGCGTTCCCCTGACCTTTGGGCACGATGCCTGTGCGGTACATGCCACACATTATATTTTATGATACTGCCAAGTATGTTGCATCTAAATGCCGGAAAAGAGAAGGCCATATTGCAACAATCGTATGAACTACTTGTCAAAGCAACCAAACTAAGATTGACCTGTGATGAAGTATGCTATCGGTTGATGATGCAGCTGTGTGGGGAACATTCCAGACCGTTGTTAGCTGTTAAATTGTTGGTGTTGATGAAGAAATTCGGAATTCAGCCGAACGCTCTTACTTACGGGTAAGTAGAAAAACAATGCCTTTGTCAAAGCGGTATCTGTATGTTTTTCCAATTCTTTCTCTTGTTGAACAGCTTTTCAGAATCTTGAACTATGCAGACATTGAGTAGATCCGCGTCTATATGCGCGAATACGCAATATATATTTGTATTTTTAAATCTGTTTTAATGTTCGTTTCAGTTTATATAACCGCTGTGTATTAGAAGCAGAGTGGCCCGCCCATTCAAGTTCGAGTCAGTTGTTGTGGAATAAACTAAGGAACGTTGTTATAGGAGCAGCTCATTTCAAATGGGCAGTTCGAAAGAAATCCGCACTCCATATGTCAGCGTCTACTGAAGGAGGTAATAAATACATTTTATCTATCTAGACTGTTGTTAACTCTTACTGTTGTGTATCTGATTATAATAGTCTTAAAATTTATGAATTCGCTACAATTTGAATTTTTTGCATAATTATGGATTAGTGACTACAATACATATACCTTAATATAATACCAATAAAATATAGTTTCTAAATATTACACTTAATGTAAGTACGAAATAATTGTCAGTGACGTCATCCTACCCTATTCATCTCAAAAACCTCTAGTCTGCTCTCAAAAAATTGTCATTGAATTTCAAATGACATCACTGGCAACTATTTTTTATTTTGAGTTTAGATTTTAATTTAGACTCCGCCGTCATTTTAGGGAGCAGTCTTTTGGATCAAACAGATCGTGCAATATCTCGGTCATCCTTGGATTCGCACGAAGCGATTCGGGAGGACCATCCTCCCCTGCTACGGAGAGGTACCAGCATTATTAAAGGTAGTCTTAACGGACTAGAAGAAGTGGATGGGTTAGAAACTATTAACGGAAACGAGCAGGAGGAAGAGCAAGAAGCGGAAGTCACGCTGAAGCAAAATGGTGACATTGAAGAAGAAGAACAATCGACTGAAAAGGAACAGACTGAAAAGAAAATCGTTCCTACTCCTGATAGTCCGTCCGAATATAGACTTTTGTCCAGGTATGTAAAAATACATTGTGTGTGTGTGTAAAAGATTAAATCTTTTAGCAAAAGCTATATATATATATATATATATATATATATATATATATATATATAATATAGAATAATGTTTATATTAAAGAATGTCTCATATTGAATTATTCTTTCAAATCTTGTTATTTATTTTATTATATTATTTTTTATTTAGCATTGTATTGCTTTCCTGTTATAGGTCTGAAAGTGCTGCTGACGCAAATCTTTTAGATCAAATACAGGCCAACAACAAAAGAAGTTGTTCGAAAGCATTAAACTTTAATAATAATGGTACTGATGAAAAAGAAGAAATCGAATACGGAGATAATGAAAATAACAGTCCTGGAAAGTAAGTACCGGTTATTGTTTTAGTGCCTAAGATGTTTTAATTTATAGATTGTGTCTTGTCTGTTACATATTTGTGTTTTCTTTAATGGTGTATTTCTTTTATTAACTTCTTTGCATGATCCGACGCCTAAGAGGGCAAAAGGATATGAAAAGAAGATTTATTTCATATAATTTATATAGCGGATCTCGAAAATATCTTGAGATTTCTATTGGCATGAAATTAAAAATCGTTACAAGAACTACAAAAGACATCATCATTTTGGCTTTACAACCCTGTGTGGGTCCTAGCCTCCCCAAGAATTTTTCTCCAGTCGTCCCTATCCAGCGCCTTCCTCCGCCAAGCACGTATTTCCATATTTCTCATGTCTTCATCGATGTTATCTAGGAATCTTGTTCTGGGTCTTCCTCTTCTTCTTTGACCAATAGGTCTATCAAGGAGCGTTTTTCTAGCTGGGTCGGTTTGCTCCATCCGCATTACATGGCCTACCCACCTCAGACGTCCTATCTTTATGTGTTTTACAGTTAAAGATAGGACTGTGTGTTATATCTGGAAGTGTTATATCTGGTTCCTGGTGTATCCTATAGAGTTCGAAGTTGTATCGTCTTCTCCAGACACCATTTTCATTTACCGCTCCATAGATGCGCCTTAGTATTTTTCTTTCGAAACACCCTAACATGTTTTCATTGCTTTTTGTTAAAGTCCAGGTTTCTGAACCATATGTTAGGACTGGGCGTATTATTGTTTTGTAGAGTTTTACTTTTGTATTTCTTGATATAACTGTAGATTTAAAAAGGAGATTAAGCCCAAAATAGCATCTATTAGCCGTGCAAATTCTGCGGTTTATCTCTGCGGTAGTGTCATTTTCAGTATTGACGAGCGTTCCCAGGTATACAAATTCGTTAACTGCTTCGATGACGTCATTTTCTATAACAAGTGGCCGTAGTGTTTGTGGTTGCGTACCTATTTTCATGTATTTTGTTTTATTGGTGTTTATTATTAAACCCATTTTTGTAGCCGCTTCCTTTAATGCTACGTACGCCACTCGTGCTGCGTTTTCCGTTCTCCCAACAATATTGATATCATCAGCATATGCTAAAATTTGCACAGATTTGTTATATATTGAACCGGTAGTTGTGATTTGTGACGTACGTATTACTTTTTCCAGAGCTAGATTGAATAGTATACAGGAGAGTGGGTCTCCCTGACGTAGCCCGTTATTTGTTTTAAAAGGTTCAGAGAGTTCCCCCTGGATTCGTACTTTGCATTCAACTTTTTCAAGGGTTAGTTTGGTTAAACTTACCAACCGATTTGGTACTCCTAGGTCTATCATTGCTCTAAACAATTCTCTTCTATTTACAGAGTCGTAGGCTGCCTTGTAGTCTATAAATATATGGTGCGTGTCTACACCGTATTCCAGTGTTTTCTCTAGAATTTGTCTTAGGGTTGAAATCTGATGAATTGTTGATTTACCACCTCTGAAACCAGCCTGGTATTGTCCTATTATTCGCTCTGCATATGGTGCCATACGATGGCATAGTATATTGGAGAATATTTTATACGCTGCATTTAGGAGCGTAATTCCTCGATGGTTAGAGCATTCAAAGATATCTCCCTTTTTGTGTATGGTGCAAAGTATTCCAATATTCCAATCATTGGGAAGGGACTTCTGTATCCATATTTCTTTTATAAGCTGCTACAAAAGACAACCACCCAATTTTATTCGAAGACACACCTAGAGGCTGTCAAAATACTAAAGCACACGATTACCTTTAACTAATAAAGAGGTTATTATCTAAACAGGATGTTGATATCTACGCTACGAAATAAAAAACCCCAACTCCACAAGCACCGATTTGGACCAATCAGTGGAGCCTAAGGTCATTCGAACGCTATAAATACCACATATATACGAGAAACAGTATAAGAGAGCGAACGAGACATGCGACTGTTAATCAATGTCTATTTCCCGTCATTGAAAACCAAATCGTGATTCTATTGTTATGTTTTAGGGTGTCTCGTGAAGTGATAACAGAAAACGATCCATTGGGCGCTTTTACCGTTCCGCTTGAAGAAACAGCCTCCACTCAACCGTCCCAAACTGCAGACTCTAGCTATACCCGGAATTCTTCTAATCTTTCTATCGAACCCGTCCTTTTCCGATCGTCCGTTCAGCGATCAGCCACCTTCGAGGGCAGTCCACCATCGCAAAATAAACTGCAACGTTCTGAGACTGTGCCTGCAGCTACGGTTGCTTCGAGTTTGGCCAGTTTCGGATCAAGTTTGAAGCTTGGATTTAGGTAAGAGAATGATTGATGCATATTTGATATAGTTTATAGATTTTTGGTCATCTTTTGTTAAGATAAATGTAGACAAGGGTCTACAAGCTCAATTTCTGAAAAATGGAACCGAAACATTATTCAGTAGAATAACATACATATTCAACTTGTGTATTATAGGACAAACCGTCCCAGAAGAATGGGAAACTGACCATATACCATCAATTTATGATAAAATGGCGACAGAAAACGATTTTAAAATTACATAGGATTATCCGTAACAAGTGCAGTCACTAGATTGTATGGGGAATTATCGAGAGAAATCTTATAGAAAAGGAAATTAAATGTCAAGAAGACGAAGAATAAAGCGGATTTCATGCTGGAAAAACATGTAACGACAATATAATCAGGTTCGAACAAATCATTGAGAAAAAACGACAACTTACAGAGAAATATACAGGGTTCGGATAAAGTATGGAACCGAGTAAATATCTTTGAAATGAAAAAGACGATATTGATGAAACTTTGCATGCAAGTACAATGACATATACCGTATCTGATGCCATATTTTTTGCCACTACCCTACTTCCGGTTTCGCCGGAAATATCCTTACCTTATTTACACCCTCTACTCGTATATTTTTGCAGATTTTAAAAGAACTTGTTATTTCTAATTCATAAGTACCAAGTTTTGTAGAAGAAAATTTTTAAAACGAGAAATAAATTATTTATAGTTAAAGAATAGATGAACTAATGAGAATAATTTCAAAAAATCTCTTCAAATGTTAAAAATGCTGGCAGTTCACATCCTGACAATGTGTAAGCCCCTATTAATTTATTTACTAGTCTTAATGATAATAAAAACGAACACTCGTTTTTTATTACATAGATAAAAGTGCGCATAACTCCTGGGCGCAGTGTGGGGAAATTGTGAGGTCAGTCTCATATAAAGGAAAGGAGCTGACGTTACAATTTCATTAGGGAAATTTTATTCATCTATTCTTTAACTGTAAAGTGATTTATTTCTAGTTTTGACAAAAATTTGAAGTGAATACTTCGTATCGCTCGGTATGATGTTTTTGCACGGGCCCGAAATCATATTTAGCGTGACTCGAAAAATCGTGCAGTAACCTTACGGTATACAGTAATATACATACATATACACTTAATACAAAAATAAAATGACGTTTAACAAACGTCATTTTATTTTTTGTAGCTTTTTTATAAAAACTCGAGAACGACTGGATCGATTTGGCTAATGTTGATTTTAAAAAAATAAATAAAATTAAAAGGGATTAAATAAAACTAAATAAAATTAAAATAAAATAGATCGAATCGAATAATAAATAAATTAAATTAAAAACTAACATTCCGTGCGTAGACGATAAAAAAGCTATGCTTCTCCTCCTTGGTCACTCCCGAAGTGCAACATCCCTTTATTTTGTTTTTTTTTTTAATCCATTATAATGACATATGAAGAGCTCAAAGCTAAAGCTACTAATTTCTTGTACTTTATCTCATGTAAAATATTGTATGGTATCTAACTAAGCAAAAAAGATAAAGGTGTACAAACCATTCAGCTTTGAAACATACGTCTTCTAGGCTAAAAGAATGAAGGTGCTACATATGCAGGCTAAAGAGATGACAGTCCACCTAGTTCAGATTGCTGACCACAGAGGTCTCTGCTATTAGTGCTGTTTGTTACCCAGATGTTTGGTAAACGTGCATACCTGTGTTTACTTACAGCTTTCTGTTATTCTGGTGTAGATTGGTGTTATTTTATTATTGAAGTACTGTGCTGTTTAAAATGTCTGACAACGAATATTCTGCAACAATTGTAAAATGTTCAAGGAAAGGAAAATGTTTTGGTCGCATGCAAGATGTTATGAAAAAATTGAGGTTATGTAGCCATGAGTTAGGACCAAACTGTAAGTGTTTAAGACTTGAGTGCTTTAAAAATATAAGTTTAAGTGAAAGACAAGATATTATTGCTAAGTTCAACCTGCTCTCATCACATGACAAACAATCAATGTATCTTTTTGGACTGATAGTATGCTGTCCTATCATGCGCCATAGGCTAAAAAGCCCGAAGCTGAATAAGATTTTCACACATTTTCGTATACTTACAAGGTAAGAGTAGTAAGAAATGAGCAGGTAGTAGAAATACCTGTATGTTATAAAGCATTTCTGTCCCTTCACGGCATCACCGCCAAAAGAGTACACAATTTATAAAAGAGCCTAAAAACAACCATTGGACATGCGAGGAAAGCATTGTTCGAGGCCTAATAAGATTCCAGATGATATTATTGCCTCTGTAATTGATCACATTAAATCCTTCAAAACTAGAAACTCACACTACGGGTTAGCAAATCCAAAAAACAATACTTACTTACCTGAAGAGCTTAATGTAAGTAAAATGCTTTCCAAATTGCTTATCCAAACAATAAAGTATCTCTGGAAAAGTACAGGCAAATATTTAATTCTAATTTTTACTTGTCTTTTGGCTATCCTAGGTATGACACCTGCAGTAAATATTGACCCAATACGAACCAAGTTAACCGTACCTGCTACAGCCTATATTCACAATGATCTTGCAAAACTAAACTGTGAACTAAAAAACTCTTTTTGCAAAAAAAAAAGAATTGAATTTAAGAAAAGCAGCTTCTTTTTACGAAATTAAGAAAAGTGCTAGGCTTGAAGCACAAAAAGACAAAACAAAAGAAGCGATTGCAATGGATTTCCAAAAGAATCTGCCTGTTTCAAATATTAGTACAAACGATGTTTATTATCGTAGGCAACTATCATTTTACATGGTCAATATACATAAACTTTCAGAGTCAGAATCTTTTTTTTATGCCTATGCAGAACTTTATGGCAAGAAAGGGGAGATGAGGTTTATTCCTTGCTTTGGGATTTTATTTTTAATTCCCTTGACTTGCAAGTAAAAGAGCTTAAAACTCTCTGTGATTCCTGCGCAGATCAGAACAAAAATTACGCCGTTTTCCGTATGCCTCACTACATTGTACACTATACTAAGA
Source organism: Diabrotica undecimpunctata (assembly GCF_040954645.1). Classification (NCBI taxonomy): domain Eukaryota; kingdom Metazoa; phylum Arthropoda; class Insecta; order Coleoptera; family Chrysomelidae; genus Diabrotica; species Diabrotica undecimpunctata. Next base: position 132,232,409 of record NC_092809.1, on the reverse strand, counting down.
GACTTGATAAAATAACAATGTTTTTCCAATCAGAGGTCACTCGTACCTCGAGTGTGACAGGAACGTGGGCTTAATCAATCAAAAATCTGTGGTTGAAACTCCTTCCGAGTGGAACGAAATGATTAAAAACTTCAGATCCAAACCAACACAATTTAGAGTTATTTCTTGTGAGAACCAGGAAATATTTATGTCATGGACTAAGTTTCTCTCTCCTTTGTATATAAAAAGTTGTCGTTTCAAAACACGACCTGTACGGCAACTAAGCATTGTTTTTCATCACCCTCGAGTAATGTTATTACATCGTCAGACTGTTAATGGCCTAAATGAAGAAAGTATTATTACTAACCCTAAGAGGAAAGAAATTGCACTATCAGAAGACTGTTTTCACCTGCCAGAGCTTGCATATTGTGGTCTTTTACCTTTAAATAAAGCAAAATACGACGATATTCAGCATTTTAAAAAAGTATATTTGCTCTGTAAAGTATCAAGCATATTGTGACGCACTGCCACATGCTTAAAGGTTTTCATTGTATCCATTACTAACAATCTTCTACTGTATTTGTAGCTTTGTGTAATCAACAGGAGCAGATCTGTATGATATTATTTTTTTAGTTTCATTTTAAGACACATTAGTGGACCCCCATCCATTTAGCTTGAGATTTCATTACATCAAAAGATAAATAAATTTATATTCATAGTAATTTTTGTAAATTGATAACCCAAACACATAACTTATACGTTCCCTGTAAATTACTGCATGAATTAGTAACCAAAATGAAGTATCCTTTCTGTTAATTATTTTTATATCTAGTTTTAAAACTTAGAACCCTAACTTCTCCAAACTTGTTTGTTTGGACCCTCATCCTTTTAGCCTGAGCTCTTCATATGTAAAATGATAATCCAAATAAACAGATTAAACATAAATACAAGATAACAATGAAAATGTAAATGATCAATAGATTAACTACTTTTTCTACTAAACTTGGTATCCATGAATTAGGAATAATGAGTTCTTTTAAACCTGCTAAAATATACAGGGTGTATTTTTAAATTAAATAAGTTAAGGTTATTTCCGGTGATACCAGAAGTACAGTAGTAACAAAAAATATGGCATCATGTGTCATTGTACTTGCATGCAAAGTTTCATGAATATCGTATTTTTAGTTTCAAAGATATTTACTTTGTTCCATACTTTATCTCAAACCTGTATATAAGATTTGTAGACTTACACAAAGCATATGATACAATACCACCAGTGAAGCTCTGGGAAGTCTTAAAAGATACAAACATACGAGTATATTACACTTCCATTGCAGCTCAGTGAATAGGGGTTGGAGACAAGGATGTTGTAACTCGCCAAAATTGTTCAAAATCTTTGTTGCAACAGCTTTAAAAAATTGCAAAATAAAAATTCAAGGAATGGTGATAGAGCTCGAAAACACGTCCCTTACCACTTTGCAGTTTATTGTTGATAAGGAACGCAGTTATATCAAATGATAAGGAACATATCGAGTACAAGATTCGCAAGTTAATTGAGCAATATGAAACTTGGGACTTAAGAGTCAACCGGTCAAAGCCGTGAGTACCAGAAAGCGGAAAAAATTGGACTAAGAACATACTAGTGGAACAAAAAAATATCACAGTTTAAAGGGTTCAAAATAATCATAAACAAACATGACTTCTCCATATTTCATAAACCTGCTCATACTGATACGACTATACACAATTCATCATCCCATCCTACACAACATAAACTGGCAGCCTATTATAGCATGTTACATAGATTAATAGAAATTCCGATGTCAAAATACAACTTTGAGACAGAATTAAATATCATTAAGCAAATAGCAGTAAACAAAACTTTAAATCAAAAACTACACAAGAAAGCCCTGAAATTAGTATTTCCAATTTCCACCACCAGAGAAAAAACCCAGTACCTTCTGCTCGATTACATACACAGACAAAATATCAACAAAAATGTCCAAACACATAAAAAAGAAAGGAATAACACCAGCTTTTAGAACAAACAACAACTTAGGCAAATATATTATAAATAACAAGAGCCAAAATAAGAAGCACTTACACAGTGGTGTATACAAACTTAAATGTAGCGGCCGCCCAAAAACTTACATCGGTCAAACTGGTAGAACTTTTAACAAACGTTATCAGAACACAAAATGGCTTTCAATAATAGAAAAACAGATTCTACATACGCACTTCACCGTCTAGATTATAATCATTCTTTTAATGACGAATTTCAAATTCTTCATCCATATTCAGTTAAAGGATATAAAGTGTAAACACATACCAAAAATAGATCACTTGAGAAAGTCACTCTGCCGAAACAGCTGTCGTGATAAGATATTTTAATAAATTTTGTGGAAGTTTTGAAAATAAAATTTTCAGTGTTTTATTGTTATATTCAAAATAATCGACGGTGGCGTTCTCTAGAAGATGTATCGTCTCTTAAATTTTCAAAATCTTAACAAAAGGGGATCAATATTTAATAATCGAATCGTGAAATTGGTGATGCCTGGCAGACTTAGTGAGTAGTTAAAAATATGATTGGGATTGTTTCGATTGATGAAATAAAATTACCTTAGAACAAAGCATGCTCTGATTATTTAGCCATTATATTGCTAATATTTTTGCATTAACTAAACAGTATTTTACTTTTATAAGTTCTAATAATAGTTTCAAAACCGTATTATATACAAAATTTGAAAGGTTTCATATTTAGAAAATGCAAGAATTTTATTCATTATGCACGTTAAAGTCGAATTCAGATATATATCATATATATATATATATATATATATATATATATATATATATATATATATATATATATATATATATATATATAACAAATATAATTGTTTAAAAACTATTTGACCGATTGTGCCCATCTTTCGCAACTGTAGTAACTACACAAAAACTCACATTATGAAATGTGATTTAAATATTTTTATTGTTTATTTTAATAATTATAAACAATTGAAAAACATGCTTACTTTCGGTTTTAATTTGCATTAACTTTTTTGTTTATAAACATTTTTTAATTTATAAAATCTCGTTAAAGTAAAGAGCAAGTATTTTCAATAAAGTTGTCTATTGAAAGTTTTTATCTAGAATGCGTAGTTTTTTCACAATATTGAAATGAATGAAAAAGTCGCTTTTTTTGCTTAAATGTCATGACGCAGTAAAAGTTTCGATAACCACTAGATAATACGCCTTTTCTATTAACTTCCCCCAGATATTCCAGTTAAAAAATAGCGCCCAATCAATTTTCGATTTTTCAAGTGATTCTTCGGTTTCGTTTCATTGTGTAATAAACTATAACTGTCATATCAGTAGGTTAGGATTGCGGTCACGGGGCTCTAGGCACAATGGATGGGGACTCGTTGTCAGTTGTCACTACTTGCCAGAGGCATCGTTATTAGAACATGGAAATTTTGATATTGTTGATTCTTGCAGACATTTGCTAAAAAGTATGTTTAAATAAATGTATTGAACACAATGAAATATTATTACTATAACTAACTTATAAATTTAATTTAATTATTTATTTCTTTGAATAAAAAAAAAACAAAAAACTAGTGTTCATTGTTGATGCAGATAAGTGACTTAATTTATTTATACAGTTGCTTTATTATTTATTTAATATTTAGCTATATCCCTAACTTATGCCTCGCAAAAATCGATTAAACACTACGAAATTTCTGGTTTGTCTGTTTTCAATGACCAATTTTATATATCTGGAGTCGACTATAACTTGAAAACCAACAATTTTTAAATCTGTACAATGAATATTTAATTATCCTTCCCATTCTGGTTAATTAATTTTACTGCAAAATAATATACATTGTGTATATTTTATAAAAGAATAAAAGTTCATGGTCTGCCGGCCAATACCTTTAACTAAAAAAGAAGCATGTAGCATATATATGTGTAGTGCATCTTACGTAAAAAGCTTGTGCTGCACGTTGATTAGTAGATCGAGAGTAGTAGATGTTTCCATTTTAGCCGCTATTCACCATCACGCCTTTCCCTGCGCAAAGCTGATCTGAAAATGCCGCATCAGTTCATTGAGAATGCCTTTAATAACTTCGGGTAAGTATTGGAAAACGTATACAGAAACTATAAAATACATATTCAACAAAAGACTAAACTGCTTCTCGATAACAAACGTTTATTTTTGTATTTAGATAAATTCTGTACTAGAAATTTAAATGTGAGTTTGTTCAGTGTTACCGTACTGGGCAACTAGTGTGTTTTTTTTTAATGCGGTGACGGTTACTCAGGAAGATTTCAGATGTATTTCAAACTATGCTATGCTCGTCAATTTTTAAAATCTCTGTAAAACGTTTCGTTCTAGAGACTCATTAGCATCTTCGTGTTTTGGAGATTTGTATATATTTCTGAGAAGTCTAAAAATGATCGAATAATATTCTCGAAAGAGGGTGTTTAGAATCTGCTCTAGTTCACAAGATATTTTACCGATATCAGGTATGCCAGTTTCTCTCCGACCTTCATTCAATGTTGCCCAATAAAATGTTTTTGCTGCCTATCGCCTTTTAAAATATGACCTAAATCCTTCGCTGTTTAAGGATATTTAGAAGCTCTCTTTGGATGTAGCTCTTCTTAAGACCTCTTCATTTGTAATATAGTCGATCCATCGAATTTTAAGCAACCTTCTGAGACACCACATTTCGAACGCTTCAATACGGCTTAGCGATCTTACTTTAAGTGACCAGGACTCGCTACCGCACATTATTATTGGTCATATAGCTATTGGGCTCCGTCGCAGACTCACTGTTGAAGATAACTCCAAGATATTTAAATTTCTTGTTAAAGTTGGTTTTTGTTTTTAGGGTTTAACTATTTTCGCATTAATAGCAATCCACAAAGTTAAAATAAAAACTAAAATCATCATCATCATCTTTGGCTCGACAATCCTCCTGTGGATCCTGGCCTGCTCTAAGATTCGTCGCCATTCTGTTCGATTTCTGGCAACGTGTTGCCATCTTCTGATCTGTAGTATCCCTAAATTGGTCTCAACTCCATCTAACCACCTAATTCGCGGTCGGCATATAGGTGTTCCTGTCATTAGCTTTTTAGCAATCATGTTGTCAGGCATTTTTATTATGTGTCGAGCTCATCGAAGTCGCTGTGTTTTAATGAACGTTACGACATCTGGTTGATTAAAGAGTTGGTATAATTCGAAATTATATCTTTTGCTCCACTGCCCTTGATCGTTTATAGCTCCAAATATTTTGCGGAGTATCTTACTCTCGAATATTCCCAGAAGTTTTTCATCCTTCTGCGTTAGAGTCCATGTTTCCGCCCCGTATGTGAGGACCGGCCTCAGCAGTGTTTTGAATATAATAATTTTAGTTGTTCTTTGGATATTTCTTGAGTGGAATTGTTTTTGGAGTCTATAGTATGCCCTATTTGTAGGGTTTATTTGTCTTTTAATTTCTTCGCTTGTTTTGTTAGTAGTAGTCACTAGCGAACCAAGGTACGTGAAGCTGTCAACACGTTCAAAGATATGACTTCCAAATGCTGTTTTCCGTTCCTTATTTGCTATAGGATCTCAACATGTACTTGGTTTTGTCTTCGTTGATGACTAGGCCGACCCGTTTTGCCGCCGTTTCCAATTCTAGGAAATATTGCTCAACATCTCGCTTCCTACGCCCTATTATGTCAATATCATCAGCGTATGCTAAGGTTTGTATCGATCTATTGTAAATTGTACCGCCATCTCTAATTCGTGTGTCTCGGACTGCTTTTTCCAAGGCAATGTTTAAATAGGAGGCAAGCCAGGGCATCCCCTTGCCTGATTCGATCCTTTATCTCAAAGGATCGAGAAATTTCTCCCTGTATCCTAACGCTGGCTTTTAAGTTAGACATTGTCATTCTCGTTAATCGGATAAGTTTTTTCTGGTATACCAAACTCACGCATTGATTGGTATAGTACTGTTCTCTTGACACTGTCGTATGCTGTTGAAGTCGACGAATAAGGGATGGGTTTCAATGTTAAATTCTAATGTTTCCTTGAGGATCTATCTTATTAAATGAATCAATGTCAATTGTTGATTCTTCTGGTGTAAATCCGGCCTAGTATTTTCCAACTATGCCAACTGTGTTAAAACTAAATTTCAAAAACAAAATAAATAAGCATAATCGGCGATATAGCCTTAATTAAAAGTTACAATATTCATTCTTCAAATTTAAGTATGCATCTCTTGTGTAAAACTAGTCTTGTGTCAATCAATCTCGACCAAAAAGGCTTATAACGTAATTCAGATATACTTATTTTTTTTAGTTTTCAAACAAGCCGTAACTATTCAGTTCAATCCATCTCTCCACATAACACTAATATGATCCAGATCCTAAAGATTAATAATTTATAAATAATTTATTAATTAATCATTAAATTCAGTTTTATGTGCAGAATAATATCTCTATTGGCATTTTTTTTATTTAAAAAGAATAACAATAATTTTGTTTTATTTTTATTGAATATGTATTTTAAATAGTACCCACCATTATGACATCAGTAAAATATTAAACAGTTTGAAAAGGCATGCAAGTTTTACAAATATTTAAATAAACATTTTTTTAATTATGTACATACCATAAATGCCACTATATATAATACAAGCATGTCCAAACCACTTTCATCTCGTGTCATCATTTAATAAATTCCTTTCAATTAGTAACTTAAAGCAGTTTGTTAATCAAATTAGTATTTAATTATATTTAGAAGAAGACTAGCTATACCACAACTAAATATTGGAGAACGTGGCGAATGTGCGATAGCGCGTTTGACTACATGCTATCAACGACGGCCTACAACAATGCGTACTACCACCCCTTCACTCAAATTTGCTATTTAATCCCCGTTAAACCCTATACCTAAGCAAGAAATCCATTTTAAAGGCTCGAAAGTTTCCTCAAAGTGGCCTGCCACCTAGAGGACATTTACTCTTCGTGTCCCTAAACTTTCTTCCCCCTACATCTTCGCCTACTTTCGTAAATAGTCGATACCCATGGAAAGACTCCTTAAGAGTATCACAATCCCTAACACAAAGAACAGAAGGAAATTGGTTTTCTGTAGTTTTCCAATCTCATTGCACAACACAGCTACTCTTCACACATTTACTAAAGAAAGTCCAAAGCAATTTAAAATTACCGTTTTATTGATGGTGTGGCCCTGAATTCAAGTTTTGGTTTTAAATAACCACCTGATGATCCGAGAAGAATCCTCGAAGTCTTTGCAAATCATTTCATCCAATTAAATCCAAGGATCTTCCCTTAACAGAAACTTCCATTTTTAGGTACATTTTTTAATTTAGAACTGTTTGTCCAGTCCAGCCCTATATAATTCTTTCAGAATTTGTCCTAATCTGTTTAGGTTGTATCTCTTCACTAGATGTTTCATCTTTTACTTGTTAATTTATAATTCTCATCGTTTGTAATCTTCCTTTAGTTTTCTAGTCATATATTATAATTGTCCATTCCTTACATTTTCCTTTGTCTTAGGAACTTTGCAATGTTTATGCTATGGAGAATCGGTGACATGCACATTGTAGCAGAACTACTAGTCTACATCAGGACTAGTATTATTTGTAAAAAAAAACAAGGACTATTGCACTAGTAAGAATATGGCGATGGTTTTAGAAAAATATACCTTTGAATCGCCATCTAGTTACTATGCTTTTTCAAACATTTAAATACTCATCGTTTGGTTCTGTTAAAACTTCACAACGAATACTAAGCTACCAGAAAAATAGGTTAACACATATCTGAAAAGGTTTGAAAAGATAAAAAACCCTGTTTCTTTAATGATTGCCAACCTCATAGATCTATTATCATAAATACTATGGAGAAAAAGATTTGCTCATTAGATCGGTTTTAATTCCCGCTAACAATCCCTAGAAGAACTAATGTTCTTAGGAATTGCTGACTGATTATTTGGATTTTTCGCTGAGTCAGTAGATATCTCTGGTTTTGAGGTATGTTTTCTTTATTGCAGCTGAATTTTTATCAAGATGTATACCTATATACAAGCTATTTAATACCCTACAGTTCTATATGTTGGTTTTCTAGTCCATAAAAAATGGATACTAGTTACAATAAAAAGTGTATGTACCAGAGTCATCTATCTCATTATCAAGGGCGGCCCGTCGGTGTAGGCAAGGTAGGCGCCGCCTACCCTGTTCGGCTGTTCAAATGTAAAATAATAAATTATTTATTAATATAAATTACTTAATTCAAAACTGTGATTTATAAAATTTGATTTAACACCTCTTAACCTATTTAAAATAAAAAAAGCTATTTTTTTATATTTTCCTTGAAGTTAATTATTTTACGCTCCTCGTAGTAGTAAAAGGGGCATCAAATTTTCGCCTTCAAAGAGTTTCGGAAAGTTTCGTTGTAATCATAACACTTGTTCTAAACAAGGTTAAAGTAAAGGGTCTGTATTTTAAAGTACATAAGTGCTAATGAAATTATAATAATTGTTTTTTGTTTTTTACTAGGAGTTTAAGTATTTTATAAATAGGTAAGACAATTTAAATTTGTTTATGAAAAGTTAAGTGACAGGTTAATTTAAGTATCTAATATAAAATGAATATTTTAAACGATATAATCTGCAGTTTGATTAAGACGCCTTTTTCAAGGCGCCAAAATCAAGAAAGATTAGAAATTATTGTAATGGGTCGGCCTTTGCCAAATTTACAAATATTATCCATAGATAAGAAGGATAATCGACCATTTTCTAGATCGTTTCAAACAATATGGTATAAAAACCATAAATGGTTATGCGGTAGTTATTTTAGAAAAACACTTTTTTGTTGGCCTTATCTACTGCTTTCAAATTTGAAGCAAAATGTGTTAGAAATTGTAGGATATTTTTTGAAACGGTTACATCAATTCCTGGTTTTTTTAATCATTCGGCGAAAAGAACATTAATTCTGAATAGAAGTATCCCAACAAATTGTGAAACTAGATGGACTTTAAAGTTGAAAATTGTAAGCGTTGTTAATTCAAAATGGAATGAGTTAATTTCAGTTTTCAATCAAATTATCGAAGACGAAAATTCGGGTGCCGAATCTATAAATGTAGCTCGAGGATATTTACGAAATTTTAAAAAATTTGAGTTTGCTTTGCTTTTTTGTCTTTATAACGAAATTTTTAATATAACTGATATATTGTACAAAATTTTACAACTAAAATATTTAGATATAAATTTGTGTCAAAAAGAAATAAATATAGCTTTGAGAAGAATAAGATAACTTCGTACGATCAGGCTTTTAATAATTTATTTTCTGTGGCTGAAACAAGGGTATCAGAATTTAACTCAAACCCACCTAAAAGAATGAAAGAGTCGTCCGATGTGGACCGGACTACAACATATAAAGCTTTATATTTTGGAATTATAGATAATATTATTATGCAACTAGGAGTTCGTTTTAGAGATTTAAAAGATTTACATTTTTTTAGCCTTACAAATTCTTCACAATTTTAAAATTTTTCAAAAAGTTTTCCGCATAATTTGATAAACACAATATTCTTAATTATTTGATAAAAAAAAAATTAATTAATGAATTAAGTGTCATTTACGAAGTTGAACAATTTTATACTTTAAATGTTATTAAAATTTTGCAATATTTTAACGAGAATGAATTAATCGAAATATTTTCTGAATCATATAAATTAGTTGTTTTAATTGCTACTATACCCGCAACTTCAAGTTTCCGTTGAACTTAATTTTTCTTGTTGAAAAAGAATTAAAAACTATTTAAGAAACGCTATTTCGCAAAATCGTTTGACAGCTTTGTTTTTACTTTCAATTGAGAAGGATTTTCTTTCCAGTTTGTCTAACAATGAACAATTTCACGACACAATTATAAATAAGTTTGCTTCTGCCAAATACAGGTGCATTAATTTAATTTATCAGAAATAAAATCCGTTTAACTATTTTTAGGTAAGGCATTTTCAATTGCAAGAATAAGAAATTAAAATAAAATATATATATATATATATATATATATATATATATATATATATATATATATATATATATATATATAAACAAAAAATGGTACTTCGGTAGCCCAAAAAAAAGTTCTTTTCAGCTTTTCCACTTTCAGATCGGCATCCTAAGCTTTTCAAGCATATATTGACATCTGGCTTATGGTTTATCCCACAATCCGCAGCTGGGCTGTGGGATACTGTGGTCAGGATACACGCCAGCGAATTCGAATTTTAGTGGCAGAGAATAGAGGGGCTTTTTAAACGCCCTGTTCTTCTGAGTAGCCCAATTAAATAGTTTCCTTCTCCAAATGCAATCATGGGATAAGGAAACTTGACGTTCGGGAGACGCGAGATCGAGTGACAACCTGGCGGGTGAGCCGGGGGGTGGCAAGGAAGGGTTCTTCCCGAATCTACTCGTGGCACTCTAGTTTTCGGATGAATAGTGTTATGGTCGATTTGGAACGGACCGGGGGTGTATATGTCATTGCGCTAAACACAATATGTACATTAACACGCGAACTATTTCACTTCCGAGTTTTTTTAAGAAATAGGTCCTTCAAATCTGCTTTTTTAAAAGTACATAGGACTTATGCCTAAGAAAAATGAAAATAATATATATATATATATATATATATATATATATATATATATATATATATATATATATATAATATATACATCACTTCAATTTTATTTAACATTGATTTCGCGCGTGCAACTGACATTCAAAGTCGCTGGTCGCTTCAAGCGTTGTTTTTGAAAGAACGGTTCATTCTACAGAAAAAGTGCGAATTAACATTTTTTATTTGAAACATTTTTTCTACGGTGTACAGGTTCTTGGTAAATCGATTTTTTGAGTTTTTACCCCTCTACGAGGGAGGTTTTAAGGGGAAGCCCGAGGGTGAAAATGGTAAAGCTTTTTGCATCTTTTTGGGGTCCCAAAATTGATATTCTCGACAAAATTCAGCTTGTTCGTATGTTTAGCTGTTAAACCTATGACGACTTGACTAAATGATAATTTGGCGATTTCAATGCCAAATTAGGACTCAAACAAGATGAGGCAAAATCCGCTATGAGAAACTTTGAATATGGCGAGACAAATGAGAGAGGTAACCGGCTTATTGATTTCTTACATCAGGAGAATTTCTTTGGGTTCATCAGGAGTACGTTAGGGAGACACCATATCATCGAAACTGTTCACTATACTTTTGGAATATAAATGTAAATATGTAATAGGCAAATCTGACTCACAAGGACATGAATATAAACAAAGAAAATTTTATCCATCTGAGGTTTAAAGATGATATTGTGCTAATCGCTGATAGTATAGATGAGGCCAAGGAACTTCTAAATCAGATCTACCTTTCCTCTTTAGAAGAGGATTGAAAGTAAATATTATGTCTAAAGCCCAGATAATGACAAATCTTGTAGTCAGTGAAAATATATGCGTAAGAACAAGATCCATAGATCAGGTAATGGCCTATAAATACCTAGGTCACAAGATCGGCATCTTCTTCTTTAGGTGCCGTCTTCTTAGCGAAGGTTGGCGATGACCTCTGCAAAGTCTTCCCTATTTTGGGCTTTCCTTATTAAACTTTGAAAGTCTAATCCTGTCGGGCCGCGTCTGCCTTCTATTTTCCCTTCTATAATAAGCTGAAGGAAGTTATACCTGTCGTGTCTAAATATGTGTCCAAGATAAGACGTTTTACGCTTCTTGACAATTTCTGTGAGTTCACGTTCTCTATTCATACGCCTTAAAACTTCTTCATTTCTAACGCGGTCGGTCCATGGAATTTTCAGCATACGACGAAATACTCACATCTCAAAGCTCTCTAAACGTCTTAACGAGCTGACTGTTAACGTCCAAGCTTCCACGCCATGTAATAGTACACTATATACATACCACTTTATCATGCGGTATCGTAGGGACAAATCAAGATTACGGGTAGTGAGTAACTGTTGCATCTTTAAGAAGGTGTTTCTTGCCTGTTCTATTCTACATTTAATCTCTTGTTCTTGGTCTAAAATTTCATGTATCCAACAGCCTAGATACTTAAACTTTTTCACTTGTTCAACTAGATTGTTTTTGACTAGTATGTTTATAACTGGTGTGTGTTTTTTTGAAATTACCATCGGCATAGGAAAAGATAATCAAACCGTTGAGCTTCTCCTTCTTGATCAGTTTTCGGAAAGTTGAACATGTTTTCGAATCATCTGACTTCTCAATATGTATAAGAAAAACCTGTAATCAATTTGTGTTGTCAATATGAGACAAGATCCCAGACCGTCAGCTGCGGCGAAAGGAGTGGCTGATGCTATAGAGGGAATAGCAAGAAATGGAACTGTGCGTGTCATGTGCCTCGAATGACAGATAACAGACGGACAAAGTGAAGGTCGTCCACAAACACTGACGATCTAAAACTTGAAGATCTCAGAACTGTGAATGTTATATATAATTCAACTGACTTGATTTAAATAACCATATTTGAGTATTAGTTAAACCGTTCAATATGAATAGGTTGTTTTAAATCAAGTCAAAAACGTGGTTAGGAACTTATTGGCATACAAAAGAGAGGTTAGAAATTACGCATTCTGCAAAAAAAGAGGAATGGTACCCAGAGAAGAAATGTCTTTAAAGAAGTAGTAGGATTTATATACGTAAGGAAAGTGTTGCTGGATCTTTGTTACCTAGTTAATTGATGATGTGATGATGATGACGATGTGCTCTCCATGATAAAGATATGCTGGACCTATCAAAATTCCAGCTGACTGCTGACTGCTCCAGGAATCTGGAGCATATCCGTAGGTAAATTAAAATTCAAGAAATATATTGTAGTCTTAGTTTATACTGCAATTGACTGTGTAATCGTTATCGAAGTAATATTTTAATGATTGTTTAAATATTTAGTTATATTAACATGAAACAGAACCAAGCGATAGATAATACTGTACATAGATATAGAATAGTGAAATATGGAAATGCTGCATGTTGTTTTGAGGATTGTCGTTACATTTTAAGTGTTTTGTTTCTTCTAGTCCAAGTAGTTTAACTAGTAAAAAATCCAACGAACTAATACAAGGTGGTCTCAGTTCAATCAAATCGGCGGCCACTACAATGGTAAAGAAGATGGAAGAAATCAAAGAAGCCATATCAACCTCCACCAATTCGACACCTGTTAAAGTCTTGACAGGTGACAGACTGGCGACTGGAGACGCTCCTGAAGGTACGGAAGGCGATTCGAATGATGGAAGTGATTGTGGAGACAGACACAGAAAGATTTCCACTGAAATGAGCAGTTATAGAGGAAGCGTGACCAATTTGAAGGAATACGACGAAATTCTGCCCGAGAGTCTGTTTCCAATGCCGAAAGAGGATAAAACTGGTAAGATGTCATTTATTTATATGGGTTTTCTTAAAAAAAATTAACCTAAAAATTAATGCAACAGGAGGAAACGTATCAATCGTAGAGTTTTAACCGCCATGTAACCTGGTAAATATTTCTATATACCTATTACTTTAAGGGGGTATATTCACGTTGCAGTTAAAATGAGTAGCATTCAAATAAACTAACGTTTAACATTTCTTTGAGTAGATGGCGTGTACATCATATTCCAATGTTTTAATTTTCCCGAAATTTAATTCTCTGAACAGCGACATTGTTGCCGGCGGTGCCAAGTACTGGAACTTACGATTGGTACCGTTTGCTCTCAATGAGCAGTATTCTTCAATGTCAATTGATATTAGTTATTAGTTTAAGTTTCAAAAATTCTAATTTTCGAATTGGATGATTGGATCATTCGATATAATTTTTGTATCATGTTTTTGTTTATTTACCTTTGAGACAACATTTTAGTAAACTGAACTACTAGAAAGTAGGATCAGGATACCCATACTTTTTGTATCATTTAATCAATTTTCTAGTTCAGAAACTATTGACAAAAAATTTTCTGTATGAGCTAGACATTTTAAAGCATTTTAAGTGGAAGTCGGTATAGAGGAATTAAGCGAATAAAAACTCAAGTTTTTGTATTTTAATTTAAATTGCAATAAAATTCATGGTTGAAACAAAACAATATGTTACAATTTCCAGAAGGCTCTATAAAAAACATAGTCCCAAGATATTTCAAATACCAATTTCTTATACTAATTCGTTGGTTTCTATATATTTTTATTTTTAGAAAGTGAATTAGACATAACCTTAACTACTTGCTCGCAATGCCACAACTGCTCGTGTCTTCTCTACGATGAAGACATAATGGCGAACTGGTCACCGGAAGACTCCAACCTAAACACAGTATGCCAGAACTGTAACAAACCGACCGTCCCGTTTTTGACTGTTTCAATTACCGGTCCAGATATCGAACCGTGCGATCCGTTCAGCATACCATACCTGAACCCCCTCGTTTTAAGAAAAGAACTAGAAAACATTTTAACACAAGAAGGTGATTTGTGCTTATCGGACTCCAAGTTCGTCGATGATCACCCGATTATTTACTGGAATCTCGTGTGGGTGTTCGAGAGGATCAACGTCCAGACGCATCTCCCGAATTTATATTTGAGAAAAAAGGCCTACTCTGAAAATACTGGCAGCAGCAATAAACTTAACGTGGAGAATGGTGATAGGTTAGTATTCATCGCATTTTAAAAGGGAATAAATAATGTACATGTTATATTATCACATTTTGAAGCACTATTTACATACCTACTTTAAGAAATCCATAAATTTTATACATTACGGCAAGCGAGAAAAGGCTGCTCACCTGCGCGTAAATAGAAAAGAAAGTTTCATGAGAGAGATGAAATAAGCTTGTAATCATGCTTGTTCCGAATGCGGTGTTGCCGCGTCAAAAATTTAGTTGTGATTTTAATTTCGAAAACAATGTATATTAAATATTATTTTAGACAATATTTACGTAAAGGATGTGGTTGATTTTAAATTTAAACTTGTAGAATACAAAAGGAATAGAAGTTAAAACCTTATCAAACCGAAAAAATGTTATTGTTGATCACTAGATAATCCATCCGAGCTATAAATATCTTCATCAGAATCACTGTTTGCTGCGTCATTATCCAAGTCAATCATAATTTGATCAAAAACTGCATCAAGTAAAGGTTCTTTCGACACAAAGGCATCCTCAATTGAAACGACTTTATCACAATTTTTTCCATTTTCACACGCTCTTACACATTACTTTTTAGTTCTGAATAGTTCTGAATTAGCTTCTTCTGTAGTAAACTTGAACACACTAAAAATAATTTCTGTTGCTTGAGATCCTAAATATTTATTTTTTATTGAATCGTTTCAAAAAAATATTTAAATATTTGACAACACTGCAGTTAATTTAACGTTAGGAGCTCGATCTCCTCCGCTTGACTATCAGAGAAAAAATAAATTATGTCATAATATTAAATTTGGTCAACTCTGAGCAAGCCACTTCTCGCTTGTCATACTGTAAACAGATACCTGCAGAATCAAGCGGATCTCGTACTATTAGGTGTGTCATAGTGGACCACTTGCTACATAGTTGCCAGTTTGGTATCGAAATAGAAACGACTTCTTTCAAAAGAGTGGAATATTATTACTTTATATTTTAGTATTTCTAACATTTTATTATTACTCTAGGTTATCAGGCGGAACAACTTCCATGGAACCAGTTGAAGAGGGAACTGATCCTTTGACTCAGGAGCTCACAGCTTTGGGTAAGTTGTAAATGTATTTAATTTGAAAACAGTACAAATATAATTATTTTTCTGTTTCTTTAAAAGCTGATCCTAAGGAAAAAGAAAGTAAGTTTGTGTGTGATATCGTTTGCCTAATAGTAATACATTGCTTTGAGTTGTTCTATAAAAAGGAACAACATTCTAAGCTTATTTAGTGTGTAGTTGAGAACATTTTTGACTAGCAATCTACTTCACAAGAAATTCTAAGTACAGTTGTTCCTTGATAATCCGACACCAAAGGGGTGTCGGATTATCAAAAGTGTCCGGATTACCGAAAGTGATTATATATTTGGCATTGTTGTGCTAGCAGTAGCCTACAATATTCTTAAATTTTATGAGGAAAGTGCTACCCAGATTAATATGCAAATGAAACACCCATTTCGGCTAACTAGACATTGTTTATTAAAAGAAATATGAAGCTAATAAATTTAATGTGCATACAGTGTGTAAATAATAACTTATAAACATTATACGTATTAATAACTAAATGTTGCAACTAAGGTAAATTAATTATGGACGTATGTAAATACAGTAGACTCCCTCTATAACGAGAACTGCAATGGCAGACTAATTACCTCGTTATAAGCCGATCTCGTTTAATCAAACAACAATAATACTGTGCATACATATGAATATGTAGTTTTCTAAAACATTAACTTCATATAGTGAAGCCATTCGGAGCAATATAAGATGCTAAATATTGTTTGAATGGCGTTTTTGAAAAAAAGTTGTTTACTTTACACAATGATATACGTTAAAACAAAAAATCTGTATTCTGTACATCTATATAAAGCGTATTTTCAATGATAACATAAACTATTACTTCTGCAATTGGAAGAAGTCTGTCATTTTTGACTGCTTTAAATTGTCCAGTATTCTATCTGTTATCTATCATATTTTCTAAATATGTGAGACAGTTGTATGCTTCTTCATTTGCGTTTTGTCTTTGGATAAAGTTTCTTACAACATTTAAAGCACTTTCCACATCTTGTCTATTAGGACCTTCTTATTATTAGGTGCGAATGGTCAACCCCCTACAATGACACTTGTGAATCATAAATTGTAAAGTTCCGAAGAAGTTTATTGCGGGCGGCAGTAAAAAGCGTATTTATTTATAGCCACGGCCGGGCTAACGTAAAAATCACGTTTTTCGATCTTATTTTCTCTCGTTATAACCAAATTTGCCTCGCTATATAGGGGGTTATAGTTCAATATAAATTTCACGAGACATCTAATGTAACTCGTTATAAGCGAAACCTCGTAATAACTCGTGTTCGTTATAGAGAGAGTACACAATGTACTGTGCTCACACTTTGAAGAAATCTTTGATTGTCTTTTGCTTTTTCTTGTTTAGACAGTCTGTCATTGCTTGTTCTTGTCCTTTCTTTCTTTATTTTATGTCCTTATAGACACTTCGTCTCAGGACCAGTAACTTCGTGTGGAGTCATACGTTGCCATGTTATCATATCCACTGGTAACTTTAACATCCTAATATATAAGACTAAATAATGTAAACTAAATTGTAATATATAACTTTTAACGGGTTTTTACCCATATATTTAGTGGCTCAAAACATGTACACCTAGACACTGATGATGGAATATGAATTCCGAAAACGTTTTGTCTTCATGACATAGCCCGTTTGGGTTTTTTTAATTTATATACCTTTTATAAAGGATTTTAACAAAAATTTTTTGTGATACATGGTATACAGCCAGCTACAGGAACTTAGTTTCCTTGTGGATTGTAATGAAGAAGTGTGTTTTCAACAAGTTGAAGAGCGAGAAACCGAAAACATTGTGGACGAATGTGAACCGCATACTTAAAATTTGACTACGAGTCTCAAAGGTAAAATGTTCATAGCTGGTGTATTGTATCTAATCTTCGGAAACGTACTATAAAAAGGAATATTTTGCATATTATTCAAGGACCATCTGGACAGGCAAAAGATGCTAATACACCATTAGATGTATTTCAGTGTTTAATGAACGATTCTGTTAGAAAAAATTCTGTTGCACACCAATACTCAAATCAGCCTAAAGTCTAAAAAATTTAAAGTTTTTAAACATACTAATTCTCTCGTAACAAGGGATGAATTAAAAGCTCTTGTTGGACCACTTATATTTTCTTTAGCACAAAAAGATAACCATCGTAGAGAGATGTTTGATTCCAAAATGTCTGGCTCCGTTTAGAGAGCAACAATCAGCTGCGAAAAATTTGATTTTCGTCTACATAATCTTAGGTTCGATGATAAAACCACAAGAACTGAAAGAAAAAATATAGATAGGTTTGCCCCTATCCGGGAAATATGGGAGGAATTTATTTTTAATTGTAAAGAGTCCTATCAACCAGGTAGCTATGTAACTATTGGCGAGCAGTTATTAGCTTTTAGGGGCCGGTGCCGTTTTAGGATGTATATCCCGAATAAGCCGGCCAAGTACAGAATTAAAATTGTGATGACTTGCGACGTGGGTACCAAGTACATGTTAAACGCAGACCCTTACCTCGGCAAATTTACACACACAAATGGAGAATCTCTAGGAGAATACTATGTTAAAAAGTTGGCTGAAACTATTTACGGAAGTTACCGAAACGTCACAATGGACAATTGGTTCACTTCAGTGAACCTTGCGGATACTCTTTTGAAGCCTCCTTACATGTTTACAATTATTGGTACTTTGCGGCAAAATAAACGAGGGATACCCCCTGAAATGGTTAATCTTAAAAACAAAGAAATCGCAAATTCAAGATTTTGCTTTGACCGAGAGAAGACGTTAGTGTCGTATAAATCCAAAAAGAACAAAACCGTTCTAGTTTTATCGACAATGCACTAAGGTTTAGTTGTTCCTCCAACTACTAAAAAACCAGAAATAACATTGCACTATAACCAAGCAAAGGGTGGTGTGGACACTTTCGACCAAATGTATGGCCACCGAAGTTGCTCCCGAAAAACTTGAAGATGACCGCTTTGTATTTTCTATGGTATGATAAATATAGCGTGTATAAACTCTTGGATTATATATAATCATAATTTATCAGGAAATAATCAGGAACCAATCACGAGAGAGGCTTTTGTGTTAAATCTACATCAACAACTCACAAGGTTATGGCTTGAAAAGAGTTTTGCGATGCCGACTTTGCAACGATCGGTGAAGCTTCTGATTAGCGATTTAATTCGAATTCCTTTGGAAGTTGCTGGCCTCAATCAACCTTTTAACAAACGTACTACATGCTATATATGTCTCCCTAAAAAAAGACGAATGACGTTACTTCATTGCAATCACTTCAAACGAGCATTTTGCGCAGAACACCGTGCTCTTTGTTGCTTTACCCGTGACGTAGATAAATAAATTTTGAATTTTTTTTGCATATTTTAGGCATATAAATATTCCATTATTCATTTAAAAAATTAATTAAAATTTCATCTTAATTTTTTGTTTTACTTTTTTGGAATTGAAAAAAAAAAGTTAATATTACGAATGGTTAGTATCTACGGAAGTGTAAATTAAGGTTAGTGTTCTAGGGTTAATGTAAACAAAATAGTGACAAAAAGAAGTTACTCTCAAGTGGCGATAATACTCAACAACGTTTTGATAAACAATCTTGCAAACTCACCAAGTTTCCTTTACAATACTCGTCAGAGCACCTGATCTTCTTCTGATAAGTTCGACAGCTCGTTCATCATCATCATCATTTTGGCTTTACAACCCTGTGTGGGTCCTAGCCTCCCCAAGGATTTTTTTCCAGTCGTCCCTATCCATCGCCTTCCTCCGCCAAGCACGTATTTCCATATTTCTCATATCTTGATCTATGTTATCTAGGAATCTTGTTCTGGGTCTTCCTCTTCTTCTTTGACCAATAGGTCTATCAAGGAGCGTTTTTCTAGCTGGGCGGGTTTGCTCCATCCGCATTACATGGCCTACCCACCTCAGATGTCCTATCTTAATGTGTTTTACGATATCTGGCTCCTAGTATATTCTATAGAGTTCGAAGTTGTATCGTCTTCTCCAGACACCATTTTCATTTACCGCTCCATAAATTCGCCTTAGTATTTTTCTTTCGAAACATCCTAACATGTTTTAATTGCTTTTTGTTAAAGTCCAGGTTTCTGAACCATATGTTAGGACTGGGCGTATTATTGTTTTGTAGAGTTTTACTTTTGTATTTCTTGATATAACTGTAGATTTAAAAAAAAGATTAAGCCCAAAATAGCATCTATTAGCCGTGCAAATTCTGCGGTTTATCTCTGCGGTAGTGTCATTTTCAATATTGACTAGCGTTCCCAGGTATACAAATTCGTTAACTGCTTCGATGACGTCGTTTTCTATAACAAGTGGCCGTAGTATTTGTGGTTGCGTACCTATTTTCATGTATTTCGTTCTTTTGGTGTTTATTAATATTAAACCCATTTTTTAGCCGCTTCCTTTAGTGCTACGTACACCTCTCGTGCTGCGTTTTTCGTTCTCCCAACAATATTGATATCATCAGCATATGCTAGGATTTGCACAAATTTGTTATATATTGAACCGGTAATTGTGATTTGTGATGTACGTATTACCTTTTCCAGAGCTAGATTGAATAGTATACAGGAGAGTGGGTCTCCCTGACGTAGCCCGTTATTTGTTTTAAAAGGTTCAGAGAGTTCCCCTGGATTCGTACTCTGCATTCAACTTTTTCAAGGGTTAGTTTGGTTAGACTTACCAACTGATTTGGTACTCCTAGGTCTAAACAATTCTCTTCTATTTACAGAGTCGTAGGCTGCCTTGTAGTCTATAAATATGTGGTGCGTGTCTACACCGTATTCCAGTGTTTTCTCTAGAATTTGTCTCACCTCGACAGCTCGTTCAGTGCCGTATATTTCCCGACGACTGTCACACATACCAGTGTTTCACCGTTATGTTCCTTTAGTTTTATTTAGTTCAGAGCTTATTGACTGACATAATTGCTTATTTTATTAAATTGTTATCTAGTGACGTTATATGACATTTTAATGTACATGTTTTACTTCTCTAGCACAATTGGCCGCTCAAGTCCATTTGCGATGTCACTGGGATGAGCCCGGTTTGCATATTGACGGTCCTCCTATGTACATGTTGTGGAAAATGAGAGATACTTCCCAGTTTAACTCTAACGGAAGGAGCCTAATTACAAAGACGTAAGTTTTTATGTTATTTTGTACAATTAATCATAACGATTTGCAAATATAATAGTAAATTGCATATGAACGGTAAAAAGTGTTTAGTAGGTTCATTTTGATAATTACATAATTGAAACAAGATTTTATAGTTTATTATACGTTTTTATTCAATAAAAGCTCCTTGTACTTCAATACACTCGAATCAATAACCTTGTATTTTATATAAATCGTTTCCTAATAGAATTTTGTGAAATACTGGACACTGTAATAATTCGTGCTGGGATTTTCGTTTAATAGTTTTTAGCTGTGAAAGGAAGTCCCTTCCCTTAATGAAAAATAATTTTTTTTTCACCAATTTTTACATTCTGTTCACAACGGACCTTTTAGGTCGAGTGAAAGGATGATTAAGCGTCCACTCATACTGAACTTTTTTTTGAGGAGGAAATCTTCATAAGACCGTCTGAGTAGACCACAGCACCCCAAGAACCTTGGGTATTGCCCCCTCCCCTGGCGCGTGGGATTCAGTCCGTTCGCCCGATCCAGACACCCGTGAATCCGATCGAATCAATCGCGAGAACGCAACTGCCTACTCACTAAAACCCCCTCATTTCCAGCCGCGGACACTCGATACGTGTTCTTAGGAAACGTTACTTCGCCTGCCCCGCTGCTGTCCCTCTGTCTACTTCATGTCGGTAGGGCCGACACGGAATAAAAGTCTTTTATGTCTTAAGTCTTCTGTCACCCTCTCATCTCCCATCTTGTCTCGTTCTTTTTGGTGTTTTATTTTACTATTTCTGTTATTAGGTCTACTATAATGTTGAAGTTCTCTGTGTTTTGGTATGTCTACATTCATTATATTCTCTGATGTTTTCTCTCCTAGCCTTGTTCTCATATCTTGTTTATCGTGGAAAACGTTGCAATGGAATACGCAATGTTCTGCGTCGTCGCGCACTCCGCATTCTATACATAAATCACCTTCAATTTTCCTTATGCGATATCTATAAGACCTGAATTAGCCGTGCACGCTCAGGAATTATGTAAAAAAGTAATTTGTTCTTTAAACCTACATTTATACCACTGTTTCACATCTGGAATTACTTTCTTTGTCCATTTCGCTTTTTCTGTGTGTGCCTCTTATTCTTGTTGTCATTCGTTTAGCATTTGTTCTCTTACCTCGGCTTTCATACGTGTTCGGTGGCCGATATATATCATTGTCGTATAAGATCTTACGTTCTTTCGCTAGGAGGTAAGTGGGGAGCGTATTCGCAATCACCTGCACGGCTATCGTAGATGGATCCTGGTACGCACTTATTACCTTGAGGAGTTTTCTTTGGGTTCTTGTCAATATTTTTTCATATTTGTTACACTTCATACGTTCATACTTCATGAGTTAGCTTCGTACGGGTTTTTTTCTGGATTTGGGTAATAATACGTGTCTCGCTAACTTCAATTTATCTGGGAATTCTTGCTTATTCAAAAGTTTATTGAATAATTTTTCTTCTTCTTTTTATGTAGAAATAAATCTGTCTGTTTTATAATGTGCCTCCAGTAAGTTGTTGTGGTCTTCCTACTGATCGTCTTTCTATTGGGGAACCGTCTCTTGCCGTATTTATGTCTATATGTTGCCATTTGACTTATATGATCGTTCCATTCTACTCTTCTATTTCTTACCCAGTCCTTGATGTTCTCCACCTTGCATCTACGTCGTATATCTGTTCTTCCAGCTCTGCCTCATAGTGTTTTGCTGTAATTTTTTTAAGTGTCTTCATTCCTGCTGTTTCTAACATTCTTTTTGTCCTGTCTGTGCCAGGTCGTGTTTCTGCTGCGTATGTCAATATTGGTCTAATGACTGTTTTGATACTCTGATATTCTTTTTCTGTATAAGTATTCCGTGGATTCCGTATTCAGTCCTTCGACTCTGATTTTTGTTTGTTTTGGCGCCGCTCTCTTAGGTGTGAAGTATTTCATGATGATTCTTATTTTACATAATACTGGGCTATGGTCGCTGAGTTGATGCATCTTACGTCAATTATTTTTGATGGATGTATATTTCTGTTGGTTATAACGTAATCTATCATAGATCTGTGTCCATGGGTATTGAATGTATATTTGTGTTGGTCTTTGTGGTTTAAAAATATGTTATTTATTTTAAGTTCATTATTTTTGCAGAAGTTTATCATCAGTTCTCTATTTTCGTTTTTAACATTCCCCTTAGGTTTTTGCTTAATTCCGGGTATTACTTCTATTCAAGCAAGGATAATAATATCCCCCAATATTATCATCTTCCCTCTGACTTGATCCTCTACTTGTTTCAATTTGTCATAAAACGTTTCCCTTGTTGTTTGAGACTTGCTATTTTCTGGGCCGTATACTCCGATGATGTTCAGGTCTTCCTTTGCTGGTATCTTTGATGTATTAGTAAGGCTACAACTTCTTTGTCCTTGTTTTCTTTTGCTACTCCACTGTAGATTAGTATGTATTCACCTAATTGTGATTGTCTTTTTCCTTTATTTTTTGTTTCCTGTAGAGCGCAAATGTCTATTTGTTTCTCTTTCAGCACTTGGGTTATTTCTTGGTCCCTTGAGTTGAGCGACATGTTGATATTCCATGTAGTAATTCTCATCTGGGTTTTGGATATTTTTCGCTTGTCCTTATTTCTTGCCGTGGTCGTCGTCATAGTGTCAAGCCATTTCTTTGAGCAATATTCGTTTTTACGATTGGTAAGTTGCTAACCTAGCCAATCACCCTCTACATTTTATCCGGGCTTCGGATCGGTTGTGGTAACCGCAGAGCTGCTCAATCCACCCGCAAGTACCCCAGGCAGTGTTTCATTGAATACTCTACGTATCAATTTGGCTTTCTCTTTTACTACCAGCTTTATTGCATGTAGCATGACTATATCTGGACTTATTGCTTTACCTGTCTTAATACTTTCTGCTGCTTGAATGATCTCTCCAGTAGTAAATACTGCAGGTCGAATATTTTTTTCTATCCGTAAAAATGTATTGTCCGGCTTCCTTGGAAATAGGGTGTTCGCTATTGCCATCTTTTCTTTTGTACAAAGGTTTTTTTTTGCGCTTTTAGATGCCTCGTTATGTTCTTCTTGGTTTCTGTGCTTTTGTGTTAATTGCATGTGTGGTCTGTCTGTTTGTAGTACTTCTTTATGTGCATTTTTGATATTTTCTCGGAACTTATTGAAGTTGGTAGTTTCTTCTGGTAGGTTATTTATTTGTCTTCTATTTTTTTTATCAAATACCGTCCTCTTCCTGCCGTAGTGCCAATTTCGTACGTGATGTACCGGTGAAAGGTATTAGGATAGTACATCCTAACCTAACCTAACCTAATGTTCAAATATTTGAGGTAATATTGACCATACAAGGGTTTACTTTATTTAATATATGTAGATTAAACATATCTTTTCATATTTTTAACATTTTTTTCCAGGTTTATGCAGCAGATCATAAACTACATACGCGTAAGTGACCTAGCGGAACCAGTGAGGACTTTATCGAAAGATAGAAAAGAAGACGAAAACAGCAAGTGCAACTCAATCTATAGAGACATTCTATTTTTAGCTTGCAAAGTATTAGGGCGGGCTCAGATCGATATTAACACGTTTGACAAAGAGTATGCAGCAGCCTATTCTAGGGCAACAGAAAGACAATATAAGCTTTATCCGCAGGATAAACCCATCAGTTTATCGGCTCTTTATTGTAGACAATATTTCAGACCTCTAACATTGCCTTGAGTTTTACTAGTACAGGTTTTCTGTTAAAAGTTAGGTTGTTATCACGAAAACGCTGTATCTGTGAGACACAGCTGTCAAATCAAACTCGGCTCCATTTATGCGGGTGGAGCGTTAGCATATATTTTATAATTAATTGTTTGTACAAAGATAATATACATATCTAATAAAGAAATATATGAAAACTATTAGAAATAGTATTTGGAATAATGTTTTATATAAAACTTTCGTACTACTTACGTGCAATGTTAATTTTGTGTCCAAACACATAATTTAGATAAAAAAAAGTGTAATAAGTTTTAAAATCGTGTTCCTGTAAAGTAGAATGGGTTTTAAAACAAAATTAGAAGTATCTTCTACAGTATTTTCTCTTCGTTTTATTAGATTTGTTTCTTTCATTCTCATTTATAGTTGAAAAGTTGTTTTAATTCTTATATTTCTTCACGAAACTTTGCAATTGAACACAAGAATTAAAAAACTAAAAAACTACCTTTACCAGCCGGGATATAATCCCAAGAAATGTGGTCTTGAAATATGATAGAATTTTTTGAAGACCTTTTTCCATTTTGACAAGTGCCTTTGTGTTAAACTATCCATTAAGTATTTTAATTTTGATAAAAAATAGATCTGCATAGTCCCATCAACCTCTCGTATATTTTTATACTTTTGATTTTATTAAATCAATAGTAAAATACACCAAACAATTAATTTAAAATCGATATCTCTTACATGCACTCCGAGTTTCTCTAGTTACGCTTAATGCTTTAATTTTAAAACAATAATATAAGTTTAGTACATGTCTAGGTAGATGTACTCATATTAGGATCGATTTCGACTCGTAAAAGTAACACCGCGCTGTTGCCAACCTCACAATTTTTGCTTGATGCTAATTACTCGACTTTTTTAAATTGAGATTTTATAATCTATTTGCATACTAGAAATAGTACGCCTAAACAATTACACGTTAACAAATAATAATTATCACCAACAGAAGCGAAGTATGAATCGCCTTATACTCTCTCTAACGCTATTTTATAATCCTTCAGCCCAAAATATGCCTTCAGAACGATTATAATGCGCGTTCTTTTTATTGACTGTAAATATATATATTATCTTTTTCTTTATGTGCTTTGTCCGGTCTCCCTGATGTTGACAATGATTCTGACGATTTTTTCTCGATTCTGCGTAAAGGAAAATTGTGACGACCTGTCGAATTGGCTTACAGGATTTTAACGGTTATAGGTTGCTGATTCTTTATGTCGCCTCTTGTGGGGTGAAATAATACAATAATAAACTAATACAAACCAACTAGACACTTGGTAAATTAAATACTTTGCTCTTATACGGAACGAGAGAAATTACTAAGAACAACTTTCTTCTGTGATTGTTGAGTTATATGATGAGACTGTTAGAGCGAGCTGGCCGAAAGAGGATATCGGAAGTGATTTTTTTGCCAAGGAGGAGTGGCCTTTGACAACATAAGGTATTTGAACATCTGACAAGTGTCAGAGGTGGCGGTAATTTAATTTAAAATAATATAAAGTTTATAGTTGGTTTTTCAACACTGCGCAAGAGTTGACAAGACGGAGACAGATGGAAAGAGCTGAGGGAGACCTATGTCCAGCAGTGGACGCATACAGGTTGATGATGATGAAACTTAAGAACTAATACTTGAGATTAGAAAAAGTCTAGAAAGTCATGTTGATTAGCAAAAGAAGAAGAATTTGGAAAAAATTAGTGTTTTGCATAATTCGTTTATTGCTTAGCTCATTGTCCATTCTGCCATTTCTAGGAAGGTGGACAAGTCACCAGGAGACATCTCCCTTATATGGGCTAGGGCTCGCCGGACGCGTACTCTCGTATTAACGATAACTCCGCGCATTCACATAGGACATGCTCTACAGTTTTGTCTTCTCGGTCACACTTCCTGCATAGAGGTGTGTCTACTAGCCCCAGTGTGTGGAGGTGTTTGCTAAGTTGACAATGTCCAGTTAAAAAACCAACTGTCAAGCATAGGTTGCGTAGGTTTTTCCTGGTCATTCCCAAGTACTTCTTTGATGCTGACTTTTCAAGGTTACTTAGTGTTACCCTAGCAAGTCTAGATCATTGCCCTTCTTCCCATCTTTTCGCGTTTTTACGTATGGGAGTGACATTTGACAATTTCCGCGATTGTTGTAGTTGACCAACCAAAAAGATCCCCAGGTCTTAAGAGTCTTAGGCCTGTCGCCTTCCTAGCTAATTGGTCAACAATACGTTTGCCTTTATTCCTATTGTGTCTTTTAATCCACTTCAGGATGATGCTATTACCATCCGAAGCTTGATTTAGTGACTCGTGGGACTCCATTGCTAACCCTAATGTGACACGTGGTCTATTCAAGGATAGTAGCGCTTGTCTGCTGCTATCTGTGCAGATTATTATAGTTTTCACGGCTATACCTTTTTGGGTTATCTCTTTTGCGGCTATGGAGATACCAGCCAGTTCTGTCTGAACTACGCTGGCATTTTTGCTCATACCCCACTTTTTGGGTTCAGTGATCTGTAGTTATATGCCGCATCCTGAGCCTTCCATTTTGAAGCCATCGGTGTATATGCAATACGCATTTGCTACGTTTGACTCTCTATACTGTTTTGTTTTGATTTTGTAGGGTTTGTCATATTGCAGCATATTTAAGGATTTATGCAGTCCTGCTAGGCTATAACCAATGCCGTCAAAATGAGTAGTTTTACAACGTGCGCAACGAAACTTTATCATAATTGACGTTTACTATATACTTTTTCAAAAAATAGTTGTGACGACCTGTCAAAAGATTATTCTTCTTCTTTAAGTGCCATCTCCCGATCGGAGGTTGGATATCATCATCACTATCTTTACTCTATCTACTGCTGCTCTGAAGAGTTCTATAGAACTGCATTTAAACCAGTCCCTTAAATTCTTTAACCATGACACTCTCCTTCTTCCTATACTCCTTCCTCCTCTTATCTTTCCCTGTATTATCTAAATATATAAAAAGATTATTACAATTTACTATTAATTTATTTTTTAATGATTTGTATTTTGACTACGATTTCCGAAGTGGAAATCGAAATGTCAAATAAACTTATTTTTAAATAAAATTGTGACTTATTCCCAACAAAAATAGTAAATTGCATTAAGATGCCGCAAGAAAATAACTTCAAAACAGAAAAATTATTTTAAAATAAGGAGTTGTTATAAGCCGCTTCAAGCGCCAATTAACAACTCCTTATTTAAAATAATCTTTTTAAAAACATAAATACAAGTTACATATTATGTTTATATAGGATAAAGCCACAATTGATTGTAATGATTGTTTTATTATTTTTTGAATAATTTTTTTAAAAACGACTTTCGGCGTAAAAACAACTTTCAACGTAAATCGTAATGTCAAATAACAATAATTATAAAATGTAATTTTCATTACAATCATTTGTGGCTTAATCCCATATAAACATAATAGTTAACTTAGACATGCCACAAGAAAACAATTTCAGAACATTTTTTTATATAAATACAATATTTAACTTGAACATGTCAAAAGAAATTGAGAACCTCTCATTTTAAGAACCTCTTTTAAAAACTTCTTAAGAACGTCTTTTAAAAAATGTAAGAAAGCAACACTGCATTGTCGATTTTACGAGTTCAAAACAGCTCCACTTAAGAGCGCATCAACTACACATTTACCTTTAGTTTAAATAAAAACGCTTTTCCATTATTTGACTTTTAATTAAAGTTAAACATACGTGAATAAATATTTTTCTCGGGTCATAACTCATTTGGAGTATACTACGTAGCATCTAGTTTCCTCGCAGATACAGTGGATTGTTTTTGTTAAATTTTAGTTTAAGATTTTATTTATGAAGCATATTTTGTTTAAGGTTAACAGTATTTGCAGTAGGCAACTAGTGATGTAAAATAAAATTGTTAATTTCTCTGTTTTCTTTTACTTATACCAAAAAAATTATCTGTAGCCTAAACATACATCCTTAAAACTCCATGCTCAGCTTACGACAATGTATTTATCAAACTTCCTAAAAAGAAACTCTTTTTCCTACCTAGAAAATTGCGGATCTCTGCAACAACGAACTCCTTGACGAATATACGGATACCATGGAGGAAACACCTGTTTTTTCCACACTTAGTAAATAGGTCAATTCGAGCTTTGCTCATGGACAGGGAGGGTTCGGTTTTCTGTGGTTTTTCGATTAAATTGCTAAATGTTACGTGTCCATAAGGAGATAACAGTCACAGCTGACTTCAATGCGAAATATTAGGATCAATAAAAGTTTTTCTCCTCCTATCATGCTCCTTTGCAGGACAACCAACGCCTAACACCAGCGCCTACACAACACAAATGACGAAAATATGTCCTAAAAAGGCGCGAGAAGATGCTTAAACTTGACTGATATAGATGCGTTTATATATATCAGGCAAGGGCTGTAAGATAAATTAATCGAATTATTTGTTTTTGGATTAGACACACTTTCGAAGCATGTCTCACACTTCCTCAAAATATAACGCTGTAAAGCATACGCGAGTCG
Organism: Diabrotica undecimpunctata; assembly: GCF_040954645.1. NCBI lineage: Eukaryota > Metazoa > Arthropoda > Insecta > Coleoptera > Chrysomelidae > Diabrotica > Diabrotica undecimpunctata. The sequence continues at coordinate 132,203,204 of NC_092809.1, read as the reverse complement.
ATGATAGCATAATAACTATTAAGTATTTGTTGCGTTGTGAATAAGTATTTAAATTTCAAAATTTCATAATGTCCGGAATTAATCTTCTTACACACATGATTAATATGTGAGTGCCAGCTCATAATACTGTTTAGATAGGAGATAGAGGAGTTCTCCTATAAAATCAGGAAGAAGCAGAACTAATCTGACTTGAAAATGGCATGTTTGACCTTGCCGAAACGTCAAAACAATGGCTTTTCCAAAAACCAAAATTATTCAACGCAGACGCAGAGTCAAACCCGGAAAAGTACAGAAACCAACTCTGAGTTGGTTGTTACCTCTCACGACATAAGGTTCACTTTTTCGAACTGGCAAATTGGACGTTCCATTAAAAACTATAATCCTTTATCATCGACTTAATGTCTTATTAATTATAATATTAGTTATTCAAATTATGTAATTTAAGATCATCTGACTTTATCATGTGGCTAGTTCCAACTACTGTGTAGATATTTTTCACTGATGATGATCTGATAGGATCGAAAACGTTCTGAAAATTTTTAAATTCATTTTGGATAATTTTTAAAAATTTTAATAATAAAATTTTATACCATTTTACAAAAAGAAGTTTTTACTACATTGTAAGTTTTTTTAAACAATAGTATACAGCCAACCACTGGGAATTTCCCTTTTAAATTTTGATTCGTCTTCTTCCTATGCCGTCTTGTCAACGGAGGTTGGGGACCACATTTCTAAAAGTTTCTCTGTCTTTAGCAGCGTGGAATAATTCTTATACATCAATGTCTGGTCAGTACCGAATATTTCGCAGCCATGACTTTTTCTTTCTATCCTTTTCCATCTCCATTCCAAGGTATGCTGTCTTGTGTACTTTTTTGAATGAATTTTAAGAACGCTGCCATTTCTATTCGTACCCTGATCTGGTTTGGATCCAATTCAGAGTTGATGTTCCCAGATATTTATATTTTTTCACTCCCTCTATTTTCTGAGCACATAGGTTAGTTGTCCATTATTTGTAGGACATCGATATTATCATAAACTTGGTCTTATCAATGTTAATGCCAAATCCCATTTGGATGCGTTTGCTATAGTCTACATCTAGTAAAGTCTTACTTATCGTGTCGTCGGCAAATCTTATGGTGTTTATTATTTCGAATCAATTCTTATTCCCTCTTTTGTTTCCATAAAGCTTTAAGGTTAATTCCATATGCTGTACTTTGTCAAGAGCCTTTCAAAAGTCTATGAAGCGTATATGCATTCTTGTCATACTCCAGACATTTATGCAAAAGAACTGCCATTACAAATAACTCCTCTCTTGCACCCATGCTACCTCTAATTAAAAGTTAAATTAGATATACAATTTCATAGAATAGCTGCATCGTTCTTCTTCGAGTGTCAATTTTGTTTCCAGATTGATATATGATTATTGTTTAGGAAGTTTCGACATATTTTGTAGGTAAAAATTAAAAGAGAGATAAATTTAACATTTTATTAATAAGAGATGTTTTAGTAAGATATTCCTATGAACTAATAATTGCTACATATGTACTGTTTCTTTGTATATGAAGGCAAAATATCTGGGGTTAGTACATTAAGAAAAAACTTTCATAGAAAAATTTAAGAATAAAGTAATATCCAGGAACATGCTTAACAAATAAAACTTTAAAATTTACTATTTATAAATTCTCATAAAATTTGATACCACATTCACCAAGTCTGTTGCTGTTCCAAGAAGACTATTTTCAAGTTAGTTATAAAGATTTGGTTAGTATCTTTAATTCATTAATTTCCAAGAAAGAGTAACTGAATACTGTTTTATAGTATTCAGTCATAACATTTTAAGATCATCATTGAGTGAATGCCCATTTTCTTTAATAGGAAATTAACAAATTAAGTACCTGTGCAACTTAATCAAATTGAGCATACAGGAAAACCTTATAAAAAGGCATAATAAAGCACAAAATCACATGTGTTATTTAGTGCTTGACAAATTCAACTTTTTACACATTTAAAATAATTATCTTTATCTGACTTTGTGGAAATTCAGGTAAATCAATAAAATAAAAAACCATAAATCTGATTCTTATTTACCAACTCTAGATAAGAATTATTAACTCGGAAATATCTTTTCGCCTATCCATACATAGTTGTAAATTTGATGAAAATTGAGAAAAAAGTAGTTTTCAGTGTTTTATTTATAAATTAAATTTTGTCAAGCATCAGTTGAATCCATCAATTACATGCTTGCATTTGAACTGATTAATACATATATATAAAATGTTTAATGGTACATTTGTTAAAGAGGATTTATTATATAAATTAAATAGATTACATTCATTTTGTAGAAAACAGTGACTTGTGGTTTCTCCATCATTGAAACATCCAGCAATGACCAAACTTTATAGCAAAAATACCAATAATATTACTGTTATACTATATATATATATATATATATATATATATATATATATATATATATATATATGTATATATATATGTATATACTATAATTAATATGAATACAGTAAATAAATTTGTAATAAAGTAAATTTGTTGCACGCGATTGAGTGGCTACTAGGAATTCCGCCCAGAACGTCCATCTATTTTGTAACTAAAACTTCAACAAAAAAATCCTTATGAGGTTATTTAAATGTATTATATAAATTATTGTAATACCCACAAAGCCTTTATTTTTCTTAAGTTCTAAGACATAAATATGAAAAGAGTCCTAAGACATAAATATGGAGCTTAGGAAAAAGCTGGAGAAAGATCAGACAAAAAGAATTAGATCATAATAGGAATTTATGTAAACGCATTTATAAAACTGAAGAACTACTTTGCAAGCATAATCTTGACATATATATTCGCTCCAGCATGCTAACATGCCCTGTCTTCACCCGTGCCGGCCTAATACTGTTAGTCTGAGCTCGATGGTACTTCAAGCAGCACAGACTGGGTGGGAAAGTTATCATCCCTGACAAGAAGCGTTCCAATAGGTAATAGAGAATGTCCTATATGTATACAAAACTATAACACAGATGTGAATAAAGTATAACTAAAGTAAATGTCCGAAAATCAACTCAGAACATGACATAATTGCTGCAACTGTATCATTAACTATAGCTTTGTCGATGGAATATGGCACAAACTCACACCTGGTGAACATAATAGGTACCTCAGAGCTGGCAAACTCTGAGGGTGTATAGCCTTGGCATGGTATGGGCGCCCTGCAATGCCTGGCAGCATTCCTTCCGAATTCGCACTAGTAAAATGGAACCGAGATAAAAAGAGATGGCAAAGAACAGGAACCCATTTCTAAACAAGTAGAGTGAATAGGCTGTATCCAAAATAGGTGTCAATAATCCCAATTACTGTAAAAATGACATTTTTTTGATTTTTTGCTTACCATTAAAAAACTTATTTTTCGTAGTACCTACCTTTAGTTGCAACTTTCCTAATAAATTCTCAGTGATTACATGAGTTTTACGCATATTTCTTTAACTAAGAACATATGGCGACAGATTAGGAACTTTATTTTTACCTCGTTTGATCTTAACTGTCCTGCATTGAGATGTATTAAAGCATTGCAGTTTGAAAGAATTATTTTTCTTTAGAAATCGACAAAGTTTCTAAAACTTTTCTCGTTGCGGTATCCCAGAAGCATCTTTGATTGTCAATATTAGCTATATACCTATGGCAAGTTAGTGCTATTTTTAATATATCGTGTCCATCGGTAACGAACTTTCGTTATTGCTCCCAATCTCTATTAAACCTTAACACAAGGGATGAATGAAAACTAAGACGATAAGAAGACAGATCCAATCAAGACCAAAAAAAAAATGGCGAAAGCAAATTGAGTACTTAAATGAAAATAAAAAGCGTGGAATACAATTATTTTCCTGCCAAGAGAACTTAACGCTTGGCAGGAATTAAGAAATTGAGAAGTAATGAATCGGCATACGAATTAAAAAAAGTTCGATGCTTAGGTTTTGCGCGGTCCGCCTGCTCACCTGAGTATTAGTGCGGATACAGAAAAACTGATGAAAGATTCGAATCCAAAATTTTTAATCCAGAAGTTTATACTTCCGGTTTCGTAAAACATATTAATTAAGTCTCTGAAATAATGTTTGGGGAGAACATGCGTCAGTTAATGACATATTAGTCGCCAATGGGCGTCGAAAATTATGTCATTGTCCTCTAGCGACTTCTATGTAGAGGGAAAACATACACAATAGGACTTTTCATCATGTGACGAACAAAATCGCAGGTGTCATTCAATAGTTTCTTAGTTTCGTACTGTTTTGATCAACAACGGCTGTGAACGCAGTATTATCACCACAATTGCATCAATCATTAGAAAAAATCGTTGATGGCGCTGCATTTATTTATAATTTCGTTGAAGCCTATAATTGTACGCAATTAAAAAGGTGGCTCAAATGTCATGGACGTCCACGAAAAGGAAGTGAGCTGATTGGGAGGTTAGGCATCATAACTTATTTACTATAAAAATAATATTGTAGGTATAGCACGAGATTGTTTATAAAGGAATAAAGGTTTCGGAAAATTACCGTATAACGACACCTCTTCGTTATTCATTTTCGTGCAGATATCATCATAATTTATTAAAAAATTTATTTGCTAATTGCAACACTTTCTTTTTTATTTTCATATTTCTTTTTTTCAATAACTACACTTTCTTCTTCTTCATGTACCATGACCTTTCAGAACGTTTGTTACCATCATAGCTATCTTAATTTTATTCACTTCCACCCTAAATAGCATGCTTGTATCAACACCATACCAATCTGGCAAGTTCTTCAACCATGAGGTTCTTCTTCGTCCTGGACTGCGTTTGCCTACTATTTTTCCTTGCATGATATTTTGTAGCAACCTATATTTGGGACCTCTCATTACATGTCCGAAATACTCCAGCTTTCTCTGCTTGATGCTTTTTATGATCTCAGTAGTCTTTGTAGCTGAGACGTTCTAGTATCGTGGAGTACACTTTCTTTAGTATTTTTTAATCTTAATAATGTGTTCTCAGGTACTTTAACATGCTTGTTTATAAAAAGCAGTACGAAAATAATGGCTGATACTTGAGACGCATGCGCACAAGAAAAATTGTGATGAAAAGGCCTACATTTTCTATTAATATAGTATTTTAAATAGCTGAATTCGATCCAGGAACTTCTGTAAAAGTTAGTATGATTGTCCCTTATACCTACTCTGTTTTTGTAGAGCATTTTATCCCACATTATCAGAGCGAACTTAACATATAAAATGGACATGGAGATAAGAGAATGGTGTTCCTTATTAGATTAACTTACATATTGTGAATAAATGGGGGTATTCTATAAAAAGGAATTATTTCATGACAGCAAGATCAAATCTTGTAGTAAGGAGCAAAGATTATAAATATAATCTATAAATTTATACGAAATATTTTAGTTTAAGTAGAAAAAATGACTTAAACGTTATCTGAATTAGTTGTAATACTTTTAATATATTTTAATTTAATATAGATATCCTACGGCAAGAATTAGTAAGTAAATACTAGAACAAAATATCTAAAATCAATACTTTATTAAAAGTTTGTTACAACTATAGTGACACCATAACAGACTTTCGTCCTAGCCAATCTAAAATTACGAAATTGGTCTGATGAAGACTCCACTGAAAAAATATACTCCTTATCTAAACCATTTAAGCTAATGACATTCTCCGCACATTCTAAAAATGTGGTAGAACTCTTCTAACTACCTGAAGATATGTATTTTAATATTTTCGATCTGTCATTAATATCAGGGGAAATATATGTATCTGCATCTTTAACTTCATCTTAATTACAGTTAATTCGAATGTGCTGCATACCAAAATTAATATAATTATGCAATTCGACATAACTTTTAAAAAAGTGGCGCAGTAGGCGACACTGTAGACTAGCAAGAAGCTTTATAATATGTTTTCTGTATTTTTCAAATTTAATTAATATTTTTAAAGTAGAATAAAGTAATTTTATTATTTATTTATTATTATTTTATAGATTTTAATAAAATTCGCGTAAATCGACTATTCCAACTGTTTACTGTGACTGCGAACCACTATTTCCTTTCGCGGCGCTACTTCGGTGACGCTCGACTCGGCGTTTTGTTAACAGAAAAAGTAATACAATGCCAGTATAGAAGCTTCGCTTCAAAAATATCGATGTTAGAAAGACACACACTTATTGCATTTTTTAAAAATTTGCCTGGCGATCAAAGATTTCATTAGTACTGTCAGACATAGTGCATCTAAGGAACCTAAAAAATTGTTGAATCAATATTCCCGACTGTTATAATATTTGTTTTAGTAGCTGAGAAATATTTTTGAAGATTTTTTTTTTAATGTTCCTATTTTTAATTAAATTATCCTCCCAAAAATGAAAGTTACACGCAAATACAAACTGTGAAAGAAAAAAGATGTTAGCATTGAAATTATTGAAATATAATGTTAAAAATTTGCTCATTTTCGACTATCTCTATGAAGACATCAGGCCTTATTCTAGGGTCTCAGTCACCTGAGTATGTGCCCGAGGTGACGCTGCGGAATACGCCCTAAATCTGAATCACTTTGACTAAGGTATGGTAACTTTAAAGAATCTTATCAAAAAACCCATACTATTGGTGTAATGATGGTGTTATTAACCTTAATCTTCGATTTCCTGTGTCCTTTTGTCGAGCGGAATATGTCAGTCAGCGAAAATAGACTTGGTTGCCCTTTATTTATTATTTTTTATATTTGCTTTTTCTTTTCCCTATGTATTTAATTCGACTCCTAGATATGTGACTCTATTCACTGCTTTAACATCGTCCTCTACATTTTTTGATTTCCATATCCCTTTGCTCTTGTCTATGTTTTGTCTTTTGAATATTTATTTACTATACAAACTTTTTGGTCGCTCTTCTAAATTGTGAATATCTTTCCCTCGTCTCCTTAATTCTGTAGCATATAATGACAGTGTCATCAGTGTAGGCGGAAAGTTGTACTGATTTTATTTGATAGGAGATTGGCTATTCTGACATTCAGCTGTATTATGACATATTCAAGAGTCAGATTGAACAGTCTTGGATCCAGCCTCTCGCCTTTTTGTAGACCTTGCCCTATTTGAAGCTTTCAGTAAGTTTATTCTCTAAGCGGAGCTTTACTGATTTTGAGTCAATCGTCGCTTGCATATATTTTGAAGGGATGTTTAATTTGTAGGATGTTATTAAACCGGCTTTTTTTATTCAGTCATAAACTATTTGAAATCAACGAATATTTTATGATCTGAATATGATGATGAATATCGTGTTTTCAAGATATATTTAACATTGGGTTTACAGTGCAGATTATCAGTTTTTGATCGAGTATGGACCTCCCTGTCGAATGCCGGTTTTAGATTCCCCCATATCTTCACTTAAAAGACCCAACAAAAACAGCTATAGGAAATAATTCTTACCTAAATTAGTAGCCTGTAAAGAAAAGGACAGAAAGCAATTTTAAAATTAAAAATAACGAAGCCTTTGGCACTATTCCTGTCAAAAGAAGAAAGTAGGTAGAAGACATGTTGGAGTGGGATAACTTTAAGCGTTATGTCGCTCAACAACGTCCGATGTATAGTACAGCAGAAGCAGTGAGGTTTTCAAAGCTGTATATGACTCAATGTATAGACAAAAATTACTCCAGACTATGGCGGAATTTCAAAAACCGCTTCAGTTTGTTCAACTGTCGAAACTAACGGCTGAGGTAAAACAATTGCAAAAATGGACTAAGAGAAAGAAACGGACTGTCGTGCCTGCGTAATTCGAAAATCGCAGATGAGTAGAATTTGCACAATGTTTAATAAATCTGTACAAGTGGTCGGATATGCAGATGCCGTCGACATCATTATCAGGTCGACAGAATTTATTGGCTAAGTTTTTCGATCTTAGGACATCTGCACTGAGATTGGGATTAAAAATAAATTTTCAAAATAGAAAATACATGTGCAACATTAAATCAAGAAATTAGATATCTAGATTAAGAAGTGATGACACGTAATTAGAGTGTACAGGTCAAAGAAGTTTACGTTAAAGTCGTTATAGTATGGAGAGAAAAGTTTCCAGAGGAAGGGAAAATGGAAGTTTGTTCTTAAGGTTTGAAAACTTAACTGATGATGAAACCAGAATAGACTCTGATCCATACTCCCGAGACTGTACAGGGAAAGTACCTGTCAACGCAAAGAAAGAGCATAGGCAGCTGAGACGAGACGAAAAACGAATACTAAAGAAGAGAGAGTATATAGAAAACCAACTGAAAGAACTAGAGAAGAACAAATTGAAGCGCGATAGTTCTACAAGTGTGTTAACCAGAATAGAAAGAAATTCAAACCTAGATTATCAATGGTTAGACACATAACAGGAGAGATAATTGGTGATCAGGACCAGACACTAGAAAGATGGGCAGCAAACTTTGAGGAGAGACTATCTAAGAAGAAAGATAGAGTTGCAAGAACCAGAAATCCAGCTCGAAGACATTGAAGACGAAAGTGGGAACGGAAATGTCCCAACAAAGAAAGCAGTCATCAAAGCAATAAAAAAATTGCTAACAAAGGTCCTGGAGTAGAGTCCCAGATCGACTATCGGGATATTGTGGAAACATAATCGGCAAATACCAGTGTGGGTTTCGCAAAGAAAAGTCAATTATCTATCTAATATTTCTTCTGAAATACTTTGGAAAAAAGATATGAGTATGGACTCAATGCTCACCATCTGTTTGTAGATTTTAGATGTGCCTTTGATGGTGTATAAAGAAATGCACTACACAAAGCCATTGTAGAATTCAATATCTCAGAACACTTAGTAAAATTGGTGAAATCAACCCTCGCAAGGTTAGAATGAAGAGCGAAGTATCAGGAATTTTCCAGATACAGTTAGGACTTCAACAAGGAGATAGCCTATCATGCCTTCTATTTAAAATTGCCCTAATTAAGCTATTAGAGAATCTGCGATAACAGGAGGAACCATTATTAATAATACTGTACAAAAAACCAGCGTACGCCGATGACATCGACATTAATGCAAGGAGAAAGACGGACCTGGTCCAAACGTTCACGAAATTGGAAGCAGCAACAGAATGGTGCTACAGGTTAATACTAGTAAAAATAAGTAAAATACTAGTGAAAGAACAAAAGTATTGATATACAGAACTGTTATCAAGCCCGTCCTTACCTACGCGTCAGAAACATGGACGATGACAAAAAGCGATGAAGAACGTTTAGGCTCTTTCGATATATTTATAAAGGCGAGCACGAAAACGGATTATCACGCAGGCTCAATAATTTTGAACTTTACCGTCTTTCTAGTGAATCTGATATTACGAGGTCCCTGAAAATAAACAGGCTGCGGTGGCTAGACCACATCTTCTTCTTGTAGTGCCTAACCGTTTCGGATGTTTTCCACCATCATGGCAATCTGTATTTTGCAAACTACTGCTCTGAAAAGATTTGTAGTTGTTTTGTTGAACCACGTACTTAGATTTTTCAGCTAGTTTTCCTTATAGAATTAATTGCAACAACCCATATCTTTAGCTGTTCCTCATGATGTGACCGAGGTATTCGATTTGGCTGTTTGTCTAAGCCACATAAAGATAATAAAACAGATAAAGCCGCTGAAACACATTTATAACCAAAGAACGGATGGAGTGAGAAAGAGAGGCAATCCCAGAACAAGATTTAAGGTACCTATGTTAAGAGTACGGAATTGGAAAAACATGGCGAAGAATAGGAAGGAATGGAAGCTGATCGTGGAGCTGGCCAAGAGAAAATGATGACGACTGCGAACTTGACCTAAATTACACATATAGGCGCATTTTCGGTAAAGGTTAGTCCGATCTAGACAAATTTTGATATCCCAAGACTCTGGGCAGTGTTAGTATTATGTTTGTACTACCGACTCATAACAAAGTGTTTTTATTCTAGCCTTATACTGAAATGTAAGAATCCTCTTCTTCGTTTCATTTCACAAGTGTTAATAGATGTTTTCTCCCTAATTAATGGTGTCTGTGGTATTAAATATTGACATCAAGGTCTGATTGTGATTATGTCCCACTCCCCCCACCTCGTGTCTATCCATAATATCCCTTTTCCCCTAGCTTACCATTCCCAACTCCTTCACACACAATTTTAACAGGTGAAAAAGCACCAGAACGAGTGTGACTACGGTAAGATGTGGGACTATGTATTTTAGTGAGCTTGGTACTTGCCTTTCGACGAACTTTCAAGTTTGTTGCGTCGAATTTGACGCGGTAGAACCGAAACAAATTTTGTTAATTCGTAACGTATAGGCGAAATTATTCTCTTCTTACCACACTATTTAAAACATTTGGTTCTATTTACAGGTTTCTTCTTGGGTATTTTTGTTTTTTATTCAAAACTGTATTTTTTAGAGATGCGTTTTATAAACGTATAAAATCTCTCGTTCACACGTACAAAACATGAAAAATTTTGCAACAAACGAAGCAAATTGACCATTATTACATTATGTATGTCTAGAAAGGTATGAAAAGGTATTTGAAGCATAGCGAAAAAATATTCTTCCTATTTTAACATTACATATACTTACTTTTGATCAATATATATATATATATATATATATATATATATATATATATATATATATATATATATATATTATTTACATTTAATATCTATTTTTAACTTGGGAGTCTCAATAATAACTATATTTAACATGATTTCACATGGACGTATGATGGGTCCTATAAGGACTTAAGCCGTTCCCAGAATCTCTCTAACTCTCTAGGGCTTTGGCCAATCATATAGAGCCACGGCCTCGATATTGGTGTTAGGGAGCAAACCAAACATTCATTATAATTCCTTGGTCACGCTTTTGAGATTTATCATTGCGGAACCATACCATTCTCTTTCCAAAGTCAGCTAAAGAGAAAAAAATATGACCTAGAAATCTACAAAGTTCCGATGTTTAAAGGAAAAAAATCGATCTCGATCATCTTTTGATTGAAAATCCATTGGGTCATTGCACATTGAATTTATTTGTTCAAAAGTAACTGGGCGCAGACGGACAAGCTATAAGACCCGTGGGAAAAAATATCCTTTTTTTAATATGTTTAATATTTTCATTTGATTTGTTAACGAGAATATAGTAAATTGTAATGTAACCTCTCATAGAAAAGTTTCAATTATGACTTATACCAGTAAATTAATAGGTGTTATATCATATTTCAAAATGAGTTGTTTTAGATTTGTTATTTTTGGAGAAAATTTATATTTTTCTGAGCTTGATATACCCAAGAACTTTTGAATTTAAAAATAAGGGAATAGAGCATAAAGCAACCATTCTGGCAGTTTAAATAACTAAAACAAACATCAACACGCCTCGCTAATTTGTAATCACTTTAAAGTTTGAAGGAAAGTATGATCTAAAGAATTCATCAACAAATTTAGCTGTGCATTCCAAGCATACACTCTATCTACGACCGATATTTTCTAACTTATAAAAATAATAAATGCCCAACTGAGCTAGTTGGAATCCAAGTATTTCCAATTGCCGAAATATGGTAAAACTTCATATTAGCAGGAACTCTTATATTAACCTGAAATTGGAACAAAAAGAAAAAACTGTGTTAACTTACGATTGAACTTACAATGCATAGTTTTCGAAGACAGGTATTTCACAGAAATTTTAAAATATGTTCTCTATAACATTTTCCATCAAGAACGTGAGTATGGTAAAGTTTGTTTAGCAGAAAATGGTTGACTTCAATTAGTGCGGTCGTAAATATTATTAAATCTATCTGACTTGGCCCATTGTTAAGACCTTGTACCTCAGGTAAACCATTGTTACCTGAAACCGGACCTTTTATACTATTATCGGTTAACCCAGATATTCGGTACTAATTGAAGTCAACCATTTACTGCTAAACAAACTTTACTGTAAACTTATTTTTACCAATGTTGCCACGTTTAAAAAACATATTGTTTCTTGAAAAAATACTAATTTATTGCGATTGCAGTTTTCTCTTTTCGACGGTGTCTTATAACCAGACTTAGGGAAATATGTACAGAGCATATTTTGTCTATTTTATGCAACTAGTAAACTTTTGCATATTTTTATATAAATCGAAGTAAAATGCATAAAAACACTAAAGTAATGCCCCTATTTGGATGCAATCCGTTTAAATGTTCTTGGTATTTTACAATAGATAAAAATCCCTTTAATAACAGGGAGAGATACCCATTATTTGAGCGGGAAATTTCTGTAATATTTCCTTGAAACCATATCAGGTTTTTGATTCACGAGAAACTTCTTCCAGATTTCTGTCATCCATTTTTCCTTGGATTTTCCGTTTTAAAATTTCATATTAAGTGGCGTAAATATTGTATTAATAATAATCCTCAGATATCCAATGCACTTCAGGAATTAATTTTTATAAAATGTCAGGGTGGTGTACGTTCACGTTTAATTTATATAATAGAATTTGTTTTGTATTGTTTATTTTTTTATTTTGTTAAGATAAAACATCTCAATTGTTCCAACAATACTTTCTTGCAATTATAAAAAGCTTGTTTGGACGGTAGTGAAATGTCTTTATCGAATTCGCCTGTTAATGAACTCGTTGAGGTTACAAATTCAATAAAATATCGCTTTACTGGCCATTTTTTAACTATAATTTTTATTTTTATCGTCGTCGGCATTAAAATGTATGGTATATAGTTTACAACATTAAGATTTAATTGTTGTATATATTCTGATTTTTTCTAGATGCATATATTTCGCCCTCTATCATTGACAGTCGAAATACCGAACCATCACTGACCCGCAGTGACGCCTAATATCGGTTTTTAATAAATTCGACAGGCATCTTGGTATCTTATGCTACGAATCTTTGCAGGAGGGGATAGATACACGAACATTGAATTTTAACATCACAATGTAATGATTCCTAACAAAATATACAAAAATCAAAACACATCTAATATACAGCAAGTAATAGTAACAGTATATATAATTATAATTTAGACAATATTACATAAAAAAGAAATATAATTTTTGAATATTTCTGGCCAATTATTATTTGTAAACAATGCTTAAGAGTATGAAGGACTTTGGTGCATAGTGCAAGAATTAAAAACACTATTATTCGCATGATACAAAATAATTACCATGATTTTTATTTTTCAATCAGCACTCTCCAAATTGAGAAAAATGCTTAGACCTGAGAGGAGACTGATAAAAAGATGTTAAAGAATGCTAAATCATGAAAGAATTTCAAATATTGAATTGGGAAAATATATCCACAAACTTAAACACAACGAAAGGTTTAACACGGCGGTTCTCGCTATCTAAAAAGTAATGCTAATTGAGCGCGCGAGCATCGTTAAGTATTACTCCTGGCACATATCAGGAGTAATACTCAACGACATATCTAGGATTAGTGTGCAAACTATCGCACGATTAACGATTGTATTTTTCTTCTGTTTTGCATAGTAAAAAATCAGTGTGCGGACTCGTTTATGTGGAATTATCATTTAGGATTGGAAAGCGTGAATAATTTGAAAGACAAATGTGACAAATCTTTGTCACATTGGGTGTAGAATACACCACATATCTTTCAAAGACTGTTTAAAAATCATGGCTTGAAAGTTATTTTTATGTATCATCTCCGTCTTGCAATCATTTATGAGAATATTGACACTTATTTGATAACAATTTAAATATCTCTTAAGTTTAAGACACAATACGATTTAAAATGAATTTCATGCGTTATGCACCAGAACAAACCAAACGTATAGAGTACATATGCGTATTAAGATAAACGAGAATAAAAGTAATAAAAGCTTAACCTCAAGTTTTGATTCACTTCTATTTATAAAACCTACCTGTTGAGCAGTACAAGCCACAGCTAAAGTAAAAAGGACAAATTCCTTATTTTACTCAGTTCTGCAACAAATGACCAGCCCACTTGCCGCCGATTTCTAAATATAAAATATATATATCCTAATCTCTACCATCCATCCTATTCGACTTTTTAGATTGAGCTGTGGCGAGCACCGTTGTGATACAGACGTACCCTCTTTAACAACTATACTAGTGAATGTGTAGTAACATTTTCATCACAAAGTGTGTGCGTAAGGAAAATACCGTACTTTAAGAGAAGCAGTTTTTTTTAAATGTAGTGGGTTTATACAGGGTGACCAATTTTTGTGATAAAATTCAGTAATCTTGTTCGCCATTTTCGGTACGTTATGTTTGAGCTTTTTGTTAACAACGTATATAAGCGCTATCATTAGTTTAACTCTTGTCGGTCTAAGGTAGGCAACATGTGGGATCAGGGCAGTGTGGGATGCACAGGGTCGCCTTCCGTTAAAAAGTTCTCGGGGTGTGAATTTCAATGTTTGGTTTTTGATTAGTGATTTCCATGTTCGACATATATTTAGGGTGTCATCTCTATTCTTTAGGTTTCCTTGTAATTATATTTCTATTGATTGTCTTAATGTCCTCGTTATATAATTTGAGATGGCGGCAATCTGTTATATTAACTGTTATATATATATATATATATATATATATATATATATATATATCCGGAACTGGCCGGAAGTTCAGGGTTCTGAAAGGATAAGTCTTGTCAAAGCACGGAACTCCGGAGGCAGGAGTGAACTATACAACCTATACAAATATACATTCCAGCAACACCCGGAACATTAGTCAGCCTTTATACAGATGGCAGATCCATAGCGCCAAACACAGGAACTAGAAATCTACTAACTGCCTTGAACGCATTAGAAGGCTGGTGCATACAATGGCAAATAGTTGCAAACTCATAGAAGACTCAAGCAGTAATGTTTAAGAAGAGAAAAGAACACTAAAAACCCAACTAGGATTACTCAATGGAGTACATCTCTCGTATGGTGACTCAAGGGCACCACCGAAAAGAATAACCAAAAAACCTACAATAGATGTTTAAGAAAAGATGCAAAAGTACCCCGGTACATAGCTGGACCACCTCTTGCTTAGACACAAGCAACAGGGTACCAGACACAATGGAAGAGAAAGCATGAGTAAAATTCGGCCAACTAGAAAACTACCAAAACCATATCCTGCGGGAGATAGTAGGGTAACAACAACTACTTGGTAATACATATATAAAACTAGATAGCATTGTAGCTCTATGTAACCGTAGAAGAACTAGCTCCTCCTATAATTCACCGTAGGTGATAATACTTAATCCTTTCCTAAAAGTAAACTTTATAAAAACTATAAAGATACTAAAAAAAAACGCCACCTGTGACAAAAATACTACTAAAAAAGACTGAGAGGGACCCACTCGCTCCGAGTCGCCTCGCCAGGCATAGCCCGAAACAGGGACTCATGACGACATGACAAAAGGACTATAACACCTCACGCTGTTCTAGTTTTATACACGGAGAATACGTCATGTAAAGGTCCCATTTCTCGGGGTTAACTTTGCTATAGCTCACAATTAGGAAGACAGTAGTCTACCACGTGGGGGAGTGGTAGAGTATCCAAGGAGCATTGAGGCTGTGAAGATTAAATTAATCTCTGGCTAGTGCAGGTGCTAACCCTACTCACACCAAGTACTGTATGTCCGATTGTCCTATTCGGGAATCATGGTTCCAGAGGCGGGATTATTATTGTGCGTACGTGTGAGAATTTACGTTTTGAATGAGGCTATAGTGAGGCGTTCTTTCAGATTTGTTTGTCATTAAGAAATGTGGTAGACAAATCTAAAACAACGTGTATTTAATTATAAATTTGGAATCTTACCTACCTCTTTCGCACTGATCCACACAAGGTTCTTTATAATATATAAAAACTGATTTTATCTAAAATTGTGATGAATTCAACGTGAATTTTTGTACGTGTGTCTTAAATATAGATGTCTTGTAATTGATGTAGTTTCCAAGTAAATTTCTCGCATTAATTTATAATCTTAGATTTTTCTACTTAACTTTCACTTTGTCTACTATCTTGTTGAGGATATATTTTGTTTTCTACTATAAAAACAGATATATTGCATATAATAAAAGTTGATCACCTTGTATAATTTATTTTCATAAGTATTTAACAGCAAGCGGAGTTCATTTGGGAATTTAGCACTGAGAAAATGGAAACATCTTCAAAGTAATAAAATCATGAGGCAAAGTATATAAAATCGATTTAAAAAAGAAAAAAAATATTAAATGTATATGAGTTCCTGCTAAAAATATACAGTTACAGTATTAACCAGTCTTTATAGTTTCTACTTAAAGTTAAATAACTCTACTGGCAAGCTAGTTGATACAAAATGATAATTTTTTCGATGACATATTCATTTGCTGGAGTGTTGTAACATAGCAGTAGAGAGAGTAGGAGGTGAGTCGTAACTGACCTCGAGATTTCACGTCTAATACATGTCACGAAAAATAGAGACTAGAAAAAATAGAGTAGGAATTATTAAATCTACCATTTACAGGGTTCCCAACCCTCGATGGCATTTCTAAGGGTTGTGAAGGAAGACGAAAGCTTATCTGACATTAAACGAAAGATTTTGTGGAAAATATTATACCAATTTAATTTTTTAGAAAGAAGCACAATTGGAAGTAAGGTCAAAAGTATTGAAATCTGCATATTGGACGTAATAAAAAGTTTTTCTAACATTTGCCAGACAGAAATGACTTCAGATATCTTTTATACAGATGATTGACTTAATTCCAGAAAATTCTACAATCATTATAAGCGATTGAGACTTCGTATGGTTCATCTTGTAGTTTAGTCCCTTTCTCTATCTTTTTGGCAAGTATTTTTGCTATTATTATCGTGCTTGAGTTTCCAATTGTCAATATTTTTAGAAATTATCCAGTACTGCTATATGTTAAGTAATCTTAAAGCTACTTTAAATGAAATGATAAAAATGTAACCGTTGAAATCACTATACTAGTGACAAAACTGTCCAAATCAGTCTTTGGGTAATATCTATTCTACAATTTGTAACTTGAAAGCCCATAAAATGAAGAAACGTTATAGGCTTTCTAAATATTGAAATTGTATACTCGCCGCTTACCATAAAAGTATTTTATAGTCAACGGTTATATACTTTTTCTGGTAGTAATTGAAATAATACAACTGATATACAACAGAGGCATTATTTTGCAAAATATTCGTAATATAATATGTACATATATCGTTCTACTGTTGTACATATTTGTAAATTCGCAATAATCTAATATATGATTTTTAACGACACCAGTCACTTATATTCATCATTTGAACAGTCTCTTGAATGTTGTTACGTCTCAAAGTCGGTCATTGTCAACAATGTAATTGTTTCGGACTCTTCTCTCCTTCAGGTACCTTTCCCATTACTGAAGGTTGGCAATTATTACAGCCAATAGTTTTCTATCTTGAGCTGTTCTTAGTCAATGGGTGTCCATGCCTGTTCAATCTCTTGCATTCTTCAGTCGCGAGCAGTCTCTTCTTCTTGGACCTCTTTTTCCTTCCATTGTGAGTCGTAGACAGTTGTATTTTCTTCTCTGTAAATATGTTCTATATCACTTGTTTACAATATTTATGAGTTCTCTCTCAGTCCCCATCTTTGTCAGCACCTCATTCTTGGTAACGTGCTCTAACAGATCTACCACATTCAAAGGCTTCTACCTACCTTATACTTGTAATTTCAAGAGTCCATGTTACCACTTCGTATAACAGTATCCAATGATAAGGTAGAGTTTGTTAGGAATTTCTTCATTCTTTGAAAGGCGGACCTAGCATACTCTATACGAGCTCGTAGTCAAGATCGTTTGTTATCCAGCAACCAAGATACCGAAATTTTTGTAAGGGTTCTATCTGTTTGTTATAGATTACTTTTGTTTTATTTGTGTTTATTTTCACCTCTAAAGTATCTCCTTCCCTGGTTATATTATTCAAAAATAGTTGCAAGAGTTCAGAACTAACCGCAAGAATGACGGTGTCGTTTCGGGTTCAAAAATTGCTAGTTTCTATATATTTTCTCTTGCTGAACCAGGTAATCACGATGGAATTGTTTAATGTCGATTAAAAGATAGTTTTATCTTGATTTTTAGCACATTTCATAATCATAACTGATTTTTTATTTTTGACTGTTTGATATTGTGACTGGTGCATAGTTTTTGCATAGTTTAGGCTATAACGGCAACATTTCTTGCTGAGAACGCTTCGCTTGTGTGAAATTCAATATGCCACAAAATTGTGTTCATTCAGTGAACAATTTCTGTTATATATGTGGTGAAATAACATTGTTATCGCAGAGACATAACCTCAGATCTGTTGGGAAAACTGCGTATTATTTTGATATTAAGATAGGGGACCAGAACAAGACTTGGGCACTACTTATTTTTCGCAATTCTTGTTCAGTTATATTACAAGAATGGTTGAAAAGAATGTAAATACCATACTGATAACTAGTACTTCTTCTTGACTCTATAATTAAAGTAAGGTTGTTAATGAAGAAATAAGGATAGTTCAATATCCGAATTATTCCACCACAAAATTATAAGTTGGGATTAAAATATGAAGTTAATGTTGCAGAAAAAGAAAATCAAACAAATCTTCCACATCTTATGATCCTGATTGAAAGAATATATAGTAAACCGCACATAACGGAATCTTGTTCAACGTGACGTCGGGATATCCCATTACAGATATCATCAGCAGGATGGACTTTTTGAGAAAAAAGATTATTTTGTCATTAGAGACCTATACAAACGCAAGTTACACTACCCATAACACTGCTGTTCACATAATATAAAAGCAGACTGGCCTGCAATTTGATAAAAAGATCCAGCATTTGACAGATCTTTGCAAGCAAAGAAAAATATGTTTGAGATGTTCTATTGTATGTAGATTTTTAGACAACAAACAGATTATAATCACCAATAACTCGGTTTAAATATGTCTTAAAATCCACCTTTTCCGTTCCCACTTCGATTTCTCCCCTAGTTGTGGAGCTGTGAGTGATGAGCATGAAAAAAGATTCCATCAGAATATTATAGTAATTGAAAAATAGTATCGAGGTCATTGAAACGAAGCTATGCTTGCAGATTACTGCTGGTCTGTATGTAGATACCCCTGAAACTCACAAAAAATAGAGCCCGACGAAATCTGCAATTTTCTGGAGAAAGATCGAACAATCCTACTCGAAGGACCAACGTATGATTCGAATGCCCTATGTTCAGACTTCTGGATCGACGAAGTAAAATAATACGCAGTCGAATGTTGTAGAGTAAATGATTTAATGGTAGCCTAAAATAGATACACTTAACGCAAATTCAAAATGACTAAACGTATTGACTAAGGTAAATATTCCGATGGTATATACACAAGAGAATTAAATCCCAATTTATAAGCTCACAATATAAAACAACAATTCATCGAAATGCAAACAATTTGTACCTTTGGCACGAGGTGCTTATATCCATAAAATATTTGCATTATGAAATTATGGTTATAGTATTTACAAAGGATCAAGTTTTACTGGAAGGAAAATGACCTCCTCAATAAATTATGTCAGATTGCCAATTAAAGCGTATAATTTGTGATGTCGGTTGATTATAAAATATTTAAATTGCAAGCGGTGACTCCGATTTCAATTACTTTTAGAAATACTCTACTTAATTCTGACATCAAGATAACTATTATTTGACTGAACTACATGAACTTATAATACATCTTCTGATCTAAAATGTCGTTAAAATATGTTTCCTAGTTTCCCAGTACTCAAAATATACTAAATTTGCCGATAACGACGCCGTTCTAGAAGATTATTTTTGTGTTTCGTAATATTTGATATTTCATGGCATTTTTTTTCTTTTCCTTGTGATTTTATTAATTTTTGTACCAAGCTTTTTTGTATAACGAGGTTTACCTGGCTTTGCATAGTCATTTATATATAAAATTTTGATATAAAACCACACCTGTGGCTTTATGTCTTTTTACAAGCATCATTTCTTAGGAAAAACAGAAATAATAGATACAACAAGCGTCAGCTAAGAAAAACCAGCACTGATTCTCATGTTCGTACCGCTCTAACTCAATCCGTGTTGACATTGATGACGACACGACACTTTGCTAAGAATATCACCTCTCGGCAACATTCAGAAATACTAAAAATGCCCGTCTTTGGTTCTTCCTATCTGGCGATTATTACACAACCCATTAGAATAAAGAAAAACGATTTAATATTTTAGAAATACACTTTATTTCCTAAATTTTGTGCTGCAGACTGGTACAGCAATTAATAAAATCGGAATAACAACAAAAATGTTTTTATAAAATAGAAGAACGGCGTTTTTGCCGGCATGTAAATATTTATACTATATATATAATAAATCGAAATCAAAATTATTTTATATTAACTCATAGTCACACAATACACGCACTTTTGTACACTCACACTGTATTTTTTTGTATTAACTTGTAACAATGCTACAGATTAGGAAGTGATAAAAGAATGCCTTAGTGCATTTTGATTACAGCGATATGAGCGGGCATGATTTTTTACTTTAACAGTAGGAATAAATCTTTTAACAAATATTTAAAATTACCAATTGTTCTGATATTACCAATAAAAATCTAATTATCTGTAGTAAATTTTTCAATTAAGCATTATAAAGTGGAAGCACGGGCAAAAATGGGAGGCTTACAAGCGCAAGTTTGATCGCCTAATGGGCAGGTCTTAACCTATGCGAGTTATGATTCTTAAATTTGTACCGAGTCGCGCACCTACGTCACTTGGGAACTAAAAATCCTCCGTGTAAATATATGGTTCTTTTATGATTCAACTACATAAATCATTTGACATTCAGACTTTTTTTTAAGAATTTATTGTATATTTGTGGACTTAAAAATCCATACAATAGTAGCATATCAACACTAAAATGACAGGTTGTGGCTACTTGTAAAAATACAATCAAAACGCCTACAGGTACTGATGTAAACTACTTCATATTTCCAGAAAACGAAGATTTGTCAAGACACTGGGTAGATACTTGTCGAAGAGAAGATAAAATCGATTTAAAATATGATGGGTAAAATAAATATTCTGATGAATCCTGTTTCGTGATATTGGTGGAGAACAACAACAAATTTTATAAAAAAATTTACCACAAACTCAAATGGAAGAAAAAAATGAGGAGCGAAAAGTTATTTCCGGTACAAGTAGTTTTGTTTAGCCTGTATATTTACCAAGAAGAAATGGTTTCCCCTAATATAAATTGAATAGTGTGTATACATTATTAAAACATAAAATTAGATAATTTATTACTCACAAAAGTATATACAAGACAGAATGATATCTTAAAACAGGATAATATAGCTGAAAGTCAGTAAGAATGGTACACCTACAAAATATGAATATAGGAAGAACACTACCAAAGATTTAGAACCGGACAACCATCATGAAGAAAAAAACAAGGAACCCCAGAAAAAATGGATCTCAATTATTCTCAAGTAATTTTAGTTTTTTGTTCAGTTGAAAACTCAGGTCAGAGATCAGCTTCATGGTTTGTTTTAGAAGGGCAGCATTTTTTATCTCCAGATGTACGTAGATGTCACATTTTATACAGGAACCAGCCCATTATTGCATTTTTTTCTAAGCTTCTTTGGGATTAAAAATGAAAAAACTGTTGCTATACATAACTCTTATCAAACCTGTCCTCACCTACGCGTAAAAAATGGAAAAGGAAAACATTTATTTGAAATTTTGAGGTCTACCACCTTATAGTGAACCTAACATTACCCAGGACAAATGTTAAAGACCAGGTGGGGGAAACCGAAGAACATTAAGAATGAAAAAACTGAAAACTAAGGCAAATAATAAAAAATAATGGAGCCATTCTAGAGGAGGGCAATTAAGGATGATGATGACTTTATTATTAATGAATGATAAGAAAATATAAAAAAACTCAATACAGTAAAACCTCCCTTAACCGAAACCTTTTTAACCGAAACATCGTTTAACCGAAACGGCTGACAGTTTCAATAATTTCGTCAATAAAAAGTAAATGTTTGTCGCAAAACGTAAACAATTCCGTTAATTTCACTCACCAGTTGATGTCTATGTGTGTTGGGAAATCACAAAAACCAAGAGCTCTAAAAGATATTTCCGAAAAGGCATTTTAAGGTATAGAAGCCAAAAAAGTTCATGGATGTCGACCACTTTATTTTTAGAATGGTTTGAAAATGAATTCGTCTCAAGTGTAAAATCCTTTTTAAAATCAAAAAACCTTCTCATCAAAGCATTGTTGCTTGTTGACAATGCGCCCTCACCCTCAAAATCTACAAAATGGTGACAATTGTCAGATTTTTGCCACCGAATATCACAAGCTTAATCCAGCCGTTAGACCAGGGAGTCATAGAGACATTCAAGAGACATTATAGAGAAGCATTCTTAAGACATCTGTTATTACAGGAGACGAATTAATCCAAAAGTGTTCCCGAAATTCTCAAATCTTTAACAATAAAACATTTTTATTGGTGAGCTGAGTCGTGGGCCAAGATCAAATCTTCAACTTTGGAAAAATGCTGGAACAAACTTTTTGATAAGATTTTGATTGACGATCCTGAAGAAGAAAATGGTAAGAAAACGACAGAAGAAATTAAACCTTTCATTAAAAATTTGCCGGGACATGACGAAATTAACTAAGAAGAGATGCGTGACTGGTTAGCAGCTGATGATTCAGAACGTGAATTCATCGACCAGGACATCATTGATATGGTTCTTTATCAAGACAACCTGAGCATATCAGATGACGAAGATGACGACCCAAGAGGCAACAGGCAGCACAAGACCGTCGACGAGATTTTCAATGCTTTAGAGGAAAGAATTTTATACAGTAGGCCTAATTAGTTAGGGACACGACTAGATTCTTAATTTTTGTTGTCATTACATAAAGTTTTGTCCTTTTCAGATTGCTTTACGTTTCGTCGATCAATCGAATGAGGCAAACTCATGACGTTCTGCAAATTAACGATGGAGGGAGAGAGAAACATCGTTGTCAAACGAAAACGCAAAAAAAATAGCAGATTTCTTTAAAAAAGCATGTTAAACTTGTTCATTTTCCTTAATTTTATTACTTTATTTTGGATTTACTTATTAGAAAACATTACGAAATCAACTCATAGTATTTTTTAATACCAATACTTTGATCAAGAATATTATAAAAAACCATGTTATTTTTAACCGAAATTCTTGTTATCCGAAACGGCCTCCCCCCCAATTATTTCGGTTAACGGAGGTTTTACTGTACTACTCAAACTATTCCAACTTTTTATGCTTTTGGAATGTAGTCTTATTGTTATACACTAAGATCAGTTTTTATAGACTTTGTGACATTTCTGGAATAAGTAGAAGATAGTAGAGGAAGGATTAATAGATTTTGTAAATGATTCGTTGCCAGCCATTGATTGTCAGCGATTTGAAAACCACTAGTTACAAAAATCTAGTAACAAACATCACAACTATCAAATCTCAAGTAACAAGAGAACGAAAGAACGCTGTCTACCTCCAAATTCCACCGTATGGTATTCTCTTCACTCGGAAAATGAATTAACCACAAGCATTTTGACTGAAAAACTTTAATTTTACCATAAAACGCAACATATAGGTATTGACGAATGTTATGTCGTAGAAATATCTACGAAGCTTTCCCACTAAAGGGAAAATAACATGAAAAACAGCATAAACTACAATGATATCAAATAAAGTTATAAACTTTTTGAAAAATTACAAAAAAAAATTATGTTTCACGAAGAAATATAGGCATCATCTCAATATCAAAAGCAATTGTGATGGTTGTTACTTTTTATTATTTAAAGTATGCTTTCTAGATATTGAAAAACTTATTAATCACATTTACTAATGCTTTTTTATGCTAAAGGTCACAAAGCCTCCATCCATGGTTTATACAAACCAAGAATAATATTGCACAATTCTTTTTAATAAAAGAATTTAATGTTTATAAAGCTGAATTCTAAAAATTATCAATAACATATACTAACTTCTCTTATTTTATAATAAAAAGAGAGGAACAAGATAATAAACCATTTAGTTCATGTTTGCACATTACTAAAAAACCCACCAATATTGTAAAAAATCATTACCCTCTCACCACTTTCGTAATCTGTAGCTAATTTAAAAATCAAAGTGATTTGTTATAATAAATTTATAACAGATATCACCCGATCTTTCCAAGAAATAGAAAGAGATCACTAGTAACAAGTCCAGTCTACCTACAGTATTGAGCACCGGAGCTTAAAAGGCCCACGCCCATGTCCGTGGCCATGAGACCATTTTTTCCTATTTGATTTGTCCTTGCGAATTTCTCGAACTAATGTGTAGAAGGCATCGTCAACTCCCATTCTTGTTTTTGCAGAGGTTTCTACAAAAGGTATACCATATTGCTTCGCAACCTAAAAAATAATTAAAAATAAAATCTACAAGAAAAACGAAATTTTTTTAGTTGGATGTATACCATGAATCACAAAAGTTTCATTTAAAAATCGTTTATAAAAGGTATGTAATTTTTCGGGTTACATCACAGAACGTTTTCGGACTAAAGAGTCCATCGTCAGTGTACTATTACCAGGTATACATGAGTCACTAAAACCACTAAATATCTGGGTAAAACCCTTAAAAAGTTAGAAGTTACATTATTGTTAAAAATATGTTGTGATGTTACAAGTATTTAACAGATATCCTGCATGGCAACGTAAGACTCCCAATAAGGGCTGTTGCTGACCCTCAGACCTTGTCTGAAAGGGTTCTAGATGGCAACTCTGTAACCCATAGTTTAGTCTAGAACAACACATATTTAACAATACTGTAACACAAAATAAATTTTGTAACCTTTTAAGGGTTTTTACCCAGATATTCAGTGATTTGACTCATGTATACCTGGCGATATTACATTGATACTGATGATGGGGTCTTTAGTCTGAAAACCTTCTGTGATGTAACCCGAAAGGGCATTTTTAATTAAAAATACTCTTTTTAGCTCTTATGAACAAACAATGACCATATCTACTCCGTTATATAAATGTAAAAGCTAGGTAGTGACATAAAGAGATAAATATAGAAATATCGAAATGGGATTTCCCAGAAGAAAGTACTCAATAGAAAGAAATGAAGACGTAAGATAAGTTCCCCAGCCTAGAAAGAGAAATAGGTGGAAAAAAAATATTATAGGTATCTGATCGTTTTTTAACCCTTGAAGCGGGGTATCTCAGGAATCCCAGTAATAAATGTTATTTAATATATATTTTAATTGCACACGTTGGCAACAGCGCGTCTAGATATGTATTGGAACAAAGCCTCCTCATTTATTTTTAGTTTATGCTGAGACCTGTCACGTGTTCGTTGCTTTTTACGACGAAAAAAGTGCGCTGGGGTTCCGCCAGTACCCCACTTAGGCATCTACGTTTCAAATTTATAATAATTATTTGTTGAGTTTTTTATCAATTTTAGAAACGTGAGTTCAGAAACAGAAAACAATGTAGAAATTCAAAGTGAAGAGGACTCAGACTAGAAATCAGAAGGAGTTGATGAATGTGACATAGATGAGGCAGTCCCCAAATTAACCGCAAAATCCGGAATGCAATGGTTTTGTCGTCCCTTTCCTTCAACAAGAAGGTTACTGAAAAACATAGTTGATGCTCGTCCAGGTATCACTCAGTACAGTAATCATCATCATCATTGGCTCCACAACCCATGGCGGGTCTTGGCCTGCTGAAGGATAAGTCTCCATTCTCTCCTATTCTTCGCCTTGGCTTTCCAGTTTCGTCCTCCCAACATTCTCAAGTCTTCCTCCACCTGATCCTTAAATCGTGCCCTGGGTCTGCCTCTCCTTCTCACTCCATCTATTCTTTGGTTATAAATGTTTTGGCGGCTCCATCTCATTCATTCTCTCTATGTGACCTAACCACCTCAGCCGGTTTATTTTGATGGACCTAATAATATCAGGTTTGTCATACAGGCGGTAAAGTTCGAAATTATAGCGTCTACGCCATAATACGCCCTCCTGTACTCTCCATAGATATGTCGGAGGATTTTACGTTCAAAGCATCTTAAACGTTCTTCATCGCTCTTTGTCATCGTCCATGTTTCCGACGCGTAGGTGAGGATGGACTTGATAAGAGTTCTGTATATCACTAGTTTCGTTCTTTTTGTAACTAGGCTTGTTGTTAAAAATTTTTTTAATCCGTAATAAGCTCTATTTGCCAGATATATCTGTCTGTTAATTTCTGCACTTAATGCATTATTCTGATTAATTTGTGAGCCTAGGTATCAGTATAGTAATAGTGCCAATAATGACATTGAAACGGTTGGAAAGTTTACATACCTGGGAGTAGAAATATATGCCGATGGAGCAGAGGATGGAGAAATACGAAAAAGGATAACGCAGGCAAACAAAGCTTATTTTGACCTCTCCCATATATTTCGGTCTAAAAGTGTCTACCGAAATACAAAGATGAGAATCTATAAAACTTTAATTCGGCCAATAGCATGTTATGGCAGCGAAGCATGGGTCCTGAAAGAAACATCCAAAAACAAACTCGACACATTCGAAAGAAAAGTACTGAGGAGAATACTAGAACCTGTGAGGGAAAACGGAATCTTCAGAATTCGATATAACAACGAGCTCTATCAACTGTATAAGGAAACACCCCTGTCAGACTTCATTAGAATACAAAGATTGCAATGGGCCGGACATGTGATACGAATGGGAGAGGATAGGCTACCAAAACGAGCACTGAACGCCAGAATGCAGGGAAAGAGACCAGTTGGAAAGCCAAGAAAGCGCTGGGAAGACACAGTAAGCAGCGACGCACAAGCACTTTTAGGAGTCCGTGTATGGAGAAGAGCAGCCACAGACAGACAAGGGTGGAGGCAAAAAATAAAGGAGGCCAAGGCTCATTTTGGGCTGTAGTGCCGTAGAAGAAGAAGAATAGTGCCAATATATTTAGAGAAATATTTAATTTATTTATAACAGAAATAAAAGACATACTTTGTTGTTACAAAAATAAAGAAGGAGATAGATATTTTGACGACTGGAATAAAAAAAAGCCTACTAATCCAAAGCAATGGACTGCGCTAACAACAGAAGAATTATCGGTGAATGACAACAAATAGAGTAGTAAGAACGGCAAGAAGCGGTTCTCCCCAATAGGAAGACGATCGGTAGGAAGACCACGAAAACGATGGAACGACAACTTACTGGAGGCACATGTCTACAACAGACAGTCATGTCTACATAAAAAGGAGAAGAAGAAGACTTTACTATATTACTGCAAGTTATATACCGGAAAAATGTTTATGTTAATTTTAACTTATACAGTAGACTCCCTCTATAACGAGAAGTGAAATGACAGACTAATTACCTCGTTATAAGCTGATCTCGTTATATCAGACAATAATAATACTGTGCATACATATGAATCTGTAGTTTTCTAAACCATTAACTTCCTATAGTGAAGCCATTCCGAGCAATATGATGCTAATAAATATTGTTTGAATGGCGTTTTTGAAAAAAAGTTATTTACTTTTATTGTCAATGAAATATATTAAAGCATAAAAGAGTTGTTTACTTTTATTATCAATGATATACGTTAAAATAAAAAATCTGTACTTATATTTTTTTCCAAATACATAATGTATAAAGCGTATTTTCAAGGATATCATAAACTATTGCTTCTGCAATTTTAAGAACTATGTCATTTTTAACTGCTTTAAATGGTCCAGTATCATTTCTTCATATTTTCTAAAGATGCGAAACAGTTGTATTTATTCGTTGTAAAGAAGTTTATTGTGGGCTGCAGTTAAGTTTATTGAGGGTCTGTTTGAAAAGGTATTTATTTATAGCCACGACCCGACCAAAAACGTAAAATACGTTTTTGGATCTTATTTTCTCTCGTTATAACCAAATTTGCCTCGCTATAGACGGTTATAGTTCAATAGAAATTTCACGGGACATCTAATGTAACTCGTTATAAGCGAAACCTCGTAATAACCGTGTTCGTTATAGAGGGAGTATACTGTAATATGTATATTTCTTTGTTTTTTTACTAAGTGTTGACAGATTTATGTACGTATGTATGTAGTACGTATGTATGTATGTATGTTGACAGATAAAGTAAATTTATGTGAAATAATAATAAAAAGTAAGTTTTGTTAACAATTTGCTAAAGAGTTGATATTTTACATAAAAACTAGTTGGGGTTAATAAAGTAACCCGCTTAGGCATTTCGATTACTTTTAGTTGCTTGGGCACTCAATGGTTAAATCATAGGGGAAACATAGTTAACACTTTCATTGCCGATCACGCCCCTAGGAGTGATCAGCAACATTCAGACGGCTCCGCAGTTGAACTGTTGATATTGTGTCGGCACATACTTAAGGCTTTGCTTTTGCGTATAATTTTGTTGTTTCCGCGATTTTTTTTTGCTACAGTGCTGGAACTTGTGACGTGAATATGGATGACTGTGTTGCTGGTCCGTCTAAGCCTAAAAGGGGAAAATTTTCAAGAAAGCCTCTGACCGAAACAGAATTACTTTATTACTTAGAAAACGAGTGTTCTTCTAATGATTACATAGACAATTCCGATGATGATAGTGATTTTGTTGGAGGTAACGAAAGTGATGAATCCGAGATTGATGAGCAAGTGACATTGCCAAGTTTCACAAACACAGAAACAGCTAGTCTACTAGACAGTACTTTTAGACAGGCCACAGTTAATTGGCAGGATACTTTGGATTCAATGACATTTGTTGACGAACAAATTCATTGACCTCATAGTGTCTGAAATAAAGGAATATGCCATACA
Organism: Diabrotica undecimpunctata; assembly: GCF_040954645.1. Taxonomy (NCBI): domain Eukaryota; kingdom Metazoa; phylum Arthropoda; class Insecta; order Coleoptera; family Chrysomelidae; genus Diabrotica; species Diabrotica undecimpunctata. The sequence continues at coordinate 132,174,316 of NC_092809.1, read as the reverse complement.
AATTTTTCTGAGCCCTAAAATACAACAAAAATCGAGAATAACTGAGTGGAAAGAGCTGACAAATGAAGAATTTTTAGTTTTCAATGGACTTGTTTTACATATGGGAATAATTAGACTCAACCGTGTGGTGGATTACTGGAAACAAGACGATTTGTTCAATTTGGCGGTATTTTCGAAAAATATGATTAGAAATAGATTTTTGCTGATTCAAAGATGTCTTTCATTCAAAGGTAAATAAAGACAAATCTGTTGATAGGCCCAAAGCCAAAGTTCGTCCCCTAATTACGTTTTTCAATGAAAGGATGGACGAAATTTAATATCTTGATCGTGAACTAAGTCTGGACGAATCAATGATTCTATGGCATACAGTTATATAATATGTTAACAACTCCCAATGGATGTATTTTACGATTTCTTGTGTATACCGACATGATGAACGAAACGAGTGGACATGGACACACTGATAAGGTTGTGATCAAGTTATTGAGTGGAAAACTAAATGTGGGACATTCTGTATACATGGACAACTTCTACAACAGTTATGGACTTGCTAAAACATTACTCGATAATGGAACTTATTGTACCGGTACTCTGCGTGTTGGCAGAAAGAATTCTCCCAAAGACGTAACAGACTGCAAACTCAAGGTGGGTGATACTATCGCAAAATGTGCAAATGGAATAATTATAGGGAAATGAAGAGATAAGAGAGACGTGTGCTGTATTTTATCACAATAGGATAATGAAATGGTTGAAGTGACAGATCGAAGGAGCCGAACTAACCTTAGTCAATAGTACAATATAATAATTTTATGTTGGTGATAGATAAACAGGACCAAATGTTGTCTTATTATCCGTGTGAGTGAAAAACTATCAGATGACCAGTGAAAATTTTTATTCACACACTACAGCTAATGCTATAAATTCGCATAACCTTCGCAAGTATTCAGGAAACAGAATGTCACTCCACAATTTTCAGCTTTCTATAAGAAATTTACTGATAGAATCACCTTTCCGTTCCTCATCAGGGTTGTCTCAAGGAAGTGGTGAACATTAATTGACATTACGTGAAAAAACAGAATTCGGTGCAAGAATTCATCGCAAAAAGTTTAAGACCTGCTATGAGAAAGGTCGGCTTAAGGATACTAGGCATATATACAAAAAATGTCCAGGAGAACCGGTTTATTGTTTGGATTGTGCACACATAACACACAATTAAATTTTAGAATGTTTCTATTCGTTTATTTTATAATCTAGTTTTACTTTGTATTTTGTGTTTATTTTGTAATGTATCTGTAATACATATATTTCACAATATCCCTGTTTTTTTATAGCACACCTAAAGGCGTGATCTGGCACCTAAGTACGTTTTCTGTGGTGAGTGCCGATCACGCCTTCGAGCGTGACGTTAGAAAAAAACAAAAATTGATCAACAAACTATTTTTAATGTAATACTGGCATGAAAAAGGAAAACAAACAAATGTGAAGTGTTTTTCACTATACGGCTTAGACAAGTACTTCTGAAATATAAGCTTGGCAGTGAACGTGTTAATGAAAAATAAGTATCGAGGTACTGTCAGATCGCCCTTTTTTTATAAAAAAGGCAAAAACAAAAAAAAAGATTCTTCTACAACCAACAGATGCCAAGTTAGTAATTTTTTTAAATCATATCTCTTTTGTTTAAAAATATTAGGAATTCAAAATTTCGCAGATTGTCAATGAATACCTAAATTTATTGATACAATTGATAAGTTTACAATTTATATAATTTGAAATAATTAGTAGCCCTTTAAAGTGAAGGTTTTTATGCGGACTCTGCCAAGGGTGAGTGGTGGGGGAAGAAGCTTGGAATTCACCAGATTTTGATATTGAAAGTTCAAATTGAAGCGACACCCCTTAAAAGTATGAAACTAAGTTTGATATTAGAACAGGCAACAAATTTCTAAACACTGGAATGAAGAAGAATAATAAATTAGGAAATTAGGATCTGAGATCTCTCTCTCTCTCTCTCTCTCTCTCTCTCTCTCTCTCTCTCTCTCTCTTCAATCCTGATCCCCCGAAGGGAGTGTAGTGGTCATCGTGATGTCGTGTATTGTCCGCCTCCAAAGATCTGTGTCTCTGGACATTTCTTTTAACTCATGCATAGGTCTTTTGCATATGCTGGTAATTTGATCAATCCATCTTGTTGGAGATCTTACTCGTGATCTTTGTCCTGCTACTTTTTTATACTTCTTTAACAGAATATTTCAGTGGCATCTATTTTTCTTCTTTCCGATTGTTGTATGGTCCAAGATTCACATTCGTATGTCAGTATTGGGAGTATTAAGCAGTTGATCAACCTCATTTTTACAGTTCATGAAATTTGAGAGTACTTCCATATTTTGGCCATCTTTCCTACGGCGACTTTTGCTAGATCTGGGATAGGATCTAGAATCTAGGATATAAGAAACAAAAAACGGACCAACAATAATTTCGAACTTAAAACAGGCAGAAGCCTATCAACATATTACAAAGAAGAATAATAAGAGCAATCGGGACCTAACATCAATATCCTTTTAAGAGTAAGTAACGAAAGCTAGACAGAGAGAGAAGGGAAAAGAAAAAACTACTTTCCTTGGAAAACTAATAGCCACTAGGGTTAAAAAAATCAATAAATTGATAATAATAGAATAAAAATGAAATTTGAAAGAAATAATCCAAAACAATTTCACTTCTAACAGTAGGATAATTAAATTTAATGTGTTTCCACCCCTACAAAGGAATGATAACTACAGACTATATGGCTTGTACTAGCACTCGAGGTTATCTGAACATTGAGTTAATGGGGCCTCTCTTATTGAGTTTCGAGTGCACGAAGTTTTGTTAATTTATGTCCCCAATATTTTTCATGACTATCACCCTTATAATGAATTATTGTGACTAATTGTGACTAATATAAATGCATCATCACCAAATTCCCGTAATCACAGTTTAGACTTATAAATAATAATTTAAAAAATGAATAAATTGGATATTATTTAAACAGATGAATGAGTCAGCTAATTTGTAAACATTAAAATACTGTAGAAAGTTATAATTAACAATTTAATAAACTACCAAAAAAATAAAATGTAATAATACTTAATTATACTTTAATCTATATACAATTAAATAATGACAAAAATAACGTCAAAGTATGAAATATGTTATAAATTCAAAATTATCCAAGCAAGATATTTAGATAATTTTTATTTAATGACCTGGCACTCTTTGTGGAAATTTGTACAGTTTAGGAAACTTAATATCGACAGCTAGATATATTTATTATTATTAACATAATTAACGCAGCAACAGAATCACTTGGAGAGAGGAAAGTAACAAACACTAACATATCAAAAAAGAAAACACCATGGTTTAGAGAGGAAGTGAAGATAAAATGTGAAGAAAAGAAAAAAGCCTTTTTACAATACAGAACACAACAGGCATCACTATAAATGAATCAGAAATGAAACGAATACTTTAGTTAGACAAATAAAAAGGGAACACTGGCAGAGCTTCTCAAAACAGATGGAACACAACTTCTACAGAACACAAAAAGAAATATGGAGAATGATCAGAGAACAAAGAAAAGAGATGAACGAACTAATAAAAACGAAACACATTCAGAAGCATACATGAGGAGAGCACTTTCGATTCCTATTTGCTAAAGGTGACAATAATGAACCACCAACACCAGAGGTGACAACAAATGAAGAAATAGATATTGAGGACTAGGAGGTAAAGGAAGCATTAAGGAAATTAAAGAATAAAAAATCTCGCGGAGAGGACAGAATACCGAACGAACTCCTAAAGTACGGACGATCAGATCTGACCAAACAACTACTAAAACAAATCCAAAAAATAATAGCACACAACAGAATTCCTCAAGAATGGAGATCGACCATCATACCTCTCTTCAAAAAGGGAAACCAATCGGACCCGGAAAATTACAGAGGAATTAATTTATTACACACAACACTAAAATTAACAACCAAAGTGATAACAAATAAACTGAGAAACCATTACAATACAACAAACCGACATATCTATGTTTCGTGGACCTTAAGAAGGCATTTGACCAGGTCAAATTAAAGGATGTTATCCACTTATTGTACGCAAGAGAGATACCTCTAGGAATAATCAAAACGATCGAAAACATTTACCAAAACAACACAATAAAAGTAAAAGTGGAAGAAGAACTAACCGACCCTATTGAAGCTGGCAATGGGATAAGACAGCGAGATTTCTTGAGTCCTCTATTGTTCAACCTGATCATGGATGAAATAAAAAAAAATAAAAAGAACTAAAAAAGAATACCAAATGGGAGAAAAACAACTTAAAATAATCTGCTAATCAGACAATGCAAAACTACTCTCTCAAAGTGAAGACGATTTACAACGTATGCTGCACCAATTTTAATATAACCGACAGAAAATTTAACATGTTAATTTCCCAAAAAAAGACAAAATCCATGGTTACAACAGCAAATTTACTAAGATGTAAATTGGAGCTGGAAGGTCAGATAATAGAACAAGTGATGGAGTTTAAATATCTAGGCATCACATTATCTAGCTACGGAAAGCTCGAAACTGAAGTGGATGGTCAAGTGAATAGAGCAAACAGAGCCGCAGGCTGCCTGAATGAAACAATATGGAGAAATAAAAATATCGGAAAAGAAACGAAAGGCAGAATTTACAAAACAGTCATCAGACCACTAATGACATACGCGGCAGAAACTTGACCTGACACAGAGAGGACAAAAAGGATGTTAGAAACAGCAAAGATTAAAACAGATTATAACAAAAAATCAAAAACATTCTATTTTACAAAAGGTCAAAAAAAGCAACCAGCAAGACCTTTGGCATATGTTCCAGTTAATAAAAGAAAAAGTGTGGCAAAGTGAACTCTTTTATAAGCAATGATAAGTATCATCGAGTCGCTCAGAATTTCTTTCAAAAACTCTTAATATTAGCAACAAGCCAATTCATAAGCGTTTGAAGGTCTAATGATAGTGTTTTTTACTGCAGAAGATAAAGCTAGAAAAAAATCTCATAATAAAGTTAATAAAAAAATTTTGGTTTTAATAAACAATATATTGAGATTTTTCCTACACTGGAGCCCTGTTATTAAAGGAAAGATACTTATTTTATATTATTTTCAAAATAAAAATTTTCTTGGTTCAAATAAATAAAATAAATCTGTAAGCTCACACATCTATAGAGAATTAGTCAAATCATGGGGATTTGGGAGGTTATAGCTGAATTATTTGTTAGAAAAAAATTATTCAACATAACATATGTCAATGGGTACCCAGGTACCTGGTTGGCAACACAAGTGTTAACTATCTCAGATCTAGTATAATTAATGATGGCAACTGCAAAGCAGAAGAAAGAAGACAAATGAATTTACTGTTAATGAAATATTAGTGGATTTATATACATCAGAGATGAAAGGGACACTCAAAGATATGGAGAAAATGTGACAAAAGTCTACCCAGAAAAGCCTTTTTTTAACAGCGCCTTGAAGAAAAAAAACACCCTGTTTTCTGATACAAACAATGTCCTTCCACCAAGACGAAGCAGCTGCTCACAAAGCTGTATTTGCATAGGAAAAATACACCTTTTTTTATTTAAATTTGTCAAAAGAACAATGGGTTTGTCTTTAACATAGCTGACACTTCATGTTATTTTGAGGGGTTTGAGCATAAATTACTTTTCAGAAACCATAAAAGAGTTGGAAAACCTTGTCAAGTGTATTACAAGAAAAAAGACTATGTTGAAAAATTAATGAAAAAAGTAACAAAAATCATGGATTTTCTGAAGTATGCTAATAGTATGAAACTACCTTCATATATCACTAAAGTATTTATCCACATATTTTTTAGTCTTCATCTAGTTACTGTGAAGTTTTTATAAGTTTTGAGTTAAATGTTTTGCAAATTTTTCTTTTACTTTTATCTTTCAATGTGCCTTTTACTTAATCGTATTTTATTGTCCTTACTTTCAATTATTTACTCATTTCAATACAAATTTTGCATCCATACACAGTGGCGACGCCTAGTGTAAAGTATTGGGGGTGCACACATATTATAAAATATAAATCTACATTTTAATAAATGATCGTTTATAACACTGACTTTTGCATTTTGGTGCATTCATAATCAACAAATTGGGTTAAGGACAACAGGCACTTTTAATTTTTTTTTGATAGATATTGAAGAAAATTTAATTGATTTTAAATATTCCATGCTAACTTTCACAAATCCCTCCAATCTTAAATTGTTTGGAACATTATAAGAAACATAGCAAAATTTAAATGTATAAGTGCCATACACATTCACATTTGATTTGTGCACACTAGTCAATCTAAATCATGGGTTATCACAGAGAAAGGGGAAGTGTGTTCGGTGGTAATGGCCTATGGGAATTGATTTATAGCTGAGCAGTGCAATAGAGGTTGTGTCTTATGTCTCAAACCTTTGAAGTTTCTGCATGTTGAAATAGAATAAAAATAATTAAATAACATATTACTTATAAACTGCTCGGATCTGTGATTTCTGATTTCAATTACTGTATAGTTATATAAGAATATTATTTATAGAATGATAAATTTTACATATAAATGTTTGCATCAAAATAATTGTGGGAGTGCATGTGCACTTCAGAAGGAACCACCACTGTCCATACATTATTTCACTACTCTAGTTTACTATCTATACCTTCTGACATGGTCACATTCCTGTACTGTCTTAATTGTAAATATATTTTTTGTCAACCTATTTTTCTTAAAGATCTCAATTTGTGCTCTTGTTTTATGTTAAATTTCCCTCAAAAACCACAAATCAGCAATCTAATGAAGACAATGTAGTTTTTATCTTTAATTTGTGGGTATTGTGGTTAGAGCTTCAAAATTAAAGAAGTTTTTATCAAGCTTAACCAGAAATGAATCGACAGTTAACTGCTTGCACATATCTTGCCACATAACTTAAAACCTCTGATATGAAATAACAACACATAGATTAATTAATGTTTTCTGTAATATCTAAATGAAAATTGCTCTGTTGACTTCAACAGTGTTAATTAAGTAGTTAAATTTATATTAGTAAGATATTTTAACTTGTATATCTTGTTCTTCTACTGTATTCCTTGTACTTGTTTAACCCTGAGCAATAAATTACTTTGTATATGAATAAATAATTATACAATATTTGCACAGAAAATTATTCACTTGACCCAAAAAATAAATGAAAATAACATAAATATTAATACTTTTAGATAAACTATAAAATTGGTGAGGACATACATAATGAATAAAAAATATAGAACTTTTAAAAAGCTGGGAATAAGCAATATATATATATATATATATATATATATATATATATATATATATATATATATATATATATAATTGATAATTAATACATTAATAATCAATTTATTAATGTTTTGTATTTTGGGAATGATTTCCAAAGTCGAAATTGAAACTACAAAATATTTTAAAGTAAAATTGAGGCATATTCACAGTAAAAATAGTAAATTGTATTAAGATGCCACAAGAAAATAGCTTCAGAACAATATGGAAATAATTTCAAAAGATAAAAAATTAACCATCAAATTTTTTAGTGCAAAGTTGAGTAGAGTAAATTTTTATTGCATAAATTTTCTAACATAATTGAGCAAATGTCACATTATTAATCACAGATTAAAAAATATATATTAACATCACAGATTAAAATATATTAACACTACAAATTAATATGCTGATCAGAGAGAAGGATAGGCCAGTCACTCCCCTACACTATATGGCCCAATGTTAACTAGGTGTTGAAAAAACTTTCTTTTAAAAGCTCGATAGTGTGTTTCTCGTTGGATGTCAGATGGTAGACTATTGTAAAATTTAATACACAAATACAAAGGACTTCTCTCTGTTAGAGACAATTCATGATTTGGAAGAAGGTGATAAAATAAAGTAACATTTTTAAAGAGGAACATAATACATTTAAATATATAATAGATGGCTGAGAAAGTGAGTATATTGAGTGATTTGAATCAGCCTCTACAAGATTCTCCCACCTTTAGTCCTAAGCTCACTGGACTGTCTTTTTTGGACTATAAAGACAGTTGAGCTATCTACTGCAGTACCCCAGAAGATTACTCCATATGGCATAACAGAATAAAAGTTTGCATAATATACTGATAGTAAAATCTCCTGGTCTAGATAGCTCTTTAATACCCTTAATGAGTAGCAGGCTCTATTCAGTTTTTTTTGTTGTATTTTGTATTGTTCCCTCCAATTCAGATTTTGGTCAATATGAAGACCAAGAAATTTAACTGATCCAGCAGGTTTATGTTTTGCTACAGAAAATTGACTGTATCTGGGAACTGTTCTCTTGACTGGCTGGTTCTAAAGTAAACTCATGTACACCTGGTAGTGGCTTGACTCATGTAAGTACACCTGGTAAGTATTTAACCACATTGCTTTTTTAACCTAGTCGAAATTAAATCTTTACCTTTGTATTCACTAAAGTGGTAATACTTATTCCAGGTAAATACACTGATAATGGACTTGTTAGTCCGAAAATGTTTTGTGATGTAGCCCGAAAAGTTCTTATAATCATATATCTTTTATACAAGATTTTTAAATAAAACTTTTTTAAACTCAAATCATTCATGTATTGATATTGATGTTTAAAAAATGGTTAAAATCAGAAAATGCACCAAAGCATAAAATGTAGATGAAATTTCTACAAAAATAAATGAAGGGTCAAAATGGAACAAATTTCTGCATCCAGACCTTATAAAATTTTAAAAAATAGAGTAATTGTAATATTTTGGGGTGATTTATCAAAAACATTAATTAAAATTGGTAGAACCAAGTGTTCCTCAGTTAAAAACATTGTTAATTGGTCTATAAGTGCTAGAAAAATGAATATAAATAATAATCAAAATCTAAAGTAATAGGAATGTTAGTCAAAGAATCACCAGAAAATTGTACAGATTTTCTTAAAAAAAAATTCCTTCATAGCTTTGTTAAATATTCAGTAAGGGATAATAAAATATCTTAACCTTCTGTCTCAGGTTTTAGTGTAAAGTACTACAGTACTACTATATAACTAAGATGTACAGTTTTATGTATCCTTGAAGCATATATGTGGTTGTTAAATTAGAAATTGAAAAATTTCTGGTGTCTGTGTTGGGATTGAACCCAGGCCATCCAGTTTGATAAGCTAGTAACTAGCCACCACTACATTTGAATTTGCTAAACTAAATAAAATGCAAGATTTCAAGGGAAGGCCCACTGGAAGACCAAAGAAGAGATGGGAGGATGAAGCAGATGAGAAAGGCAAAACCCTCCTAAAAACACATTCATGGAAAATAATAGCAGTAGACCAAAATCTTTGGAATAGCTTATTATTGAATGAGAATAGTGGACAGGACTTTTTAGGTCATTAGATGATATGTAAAACTATAAATTATACACTGAACTTGGAGAATGAAAGGGTATCACACAGAAGATGAGGAAGAACAAAAATGTATTATTTCAAGCAAAAAAACATACAATACTCACTAATAAATTTATCATTAATAAACAAAATAGAAAGAGGACAGGAAGAAAGATAATTTATGATCTTTTTTATTCTTTTGGACTTCCTCTACTAACCAGTTGGTAAACACTGTAAGTATTATGAAGTACATAGTAGTTTGAATTGCGAGATGTTTCCAGTAACATTTCTAGTAAAACAAGAAATTTTGTTTGACTTTACTTTATGGTCCATAACCTCTACCAAAAAATAACTTGTAAACATGTTCCACTTTTTTTGGGTTGAAAGAATCTAAGTAAGTAGTGATTAAAAGGACAATAATCATACATGCTGTCTCAAATAGATATCCTTTAAAGACAGGAAGTAATACAAAGCATAATAAAGCCACAATAGTATACAAATTGGTGAATCACATAGGATATAATGTTTCACCAATAAATATAACATTTAAGAAAAAAATATGGAATCAAAACACACAGGAGATTGGAATACAGAAATTTATGTAGTCAATTCGTAAAAAATAAGACAATACATTAAAGACACAGTTGTCCACAATACTCTTAAACAGCAATAATATACCCAAAGGGTATATTATTGCTGTTACAGCAATAATGTACCCAAAGATAGGAAAATATTGTGAATAACAATATGAGCACATATCATTAAATAGAGAATGTTGAGAAATAAAATTTACAGAGCACAACAAAGCTGACTATATAACTTCAGAGCATAATGAATGACAAAAATCATTACCATTACAGGAAAATACATTAAGTTTTCACTTATAAAACTTCAGATGAGAAACTACTACTTAAATTAAAAAATTACTATTAAACAAGAAACTACAGGTACTGTAGTTAACAATACTGGAGAATATATTTAAATTTCAGAACTGTAATAAATTTTTATATGTATGAATTTAAATAGGAACAAACCTCTCTTGCTTGGCTCATATCTACTGCCCAAGCAGATAAGTCACATTTATTTCCAACAAGTACCATTGGAACTTCTTCTGCATCTTTCACTCGTTTGATCTGCTCTCGATATGTCCCTATGTCTTCAAAACTCTTTGCAGAATTAACTGCAAAAACTAAAAGGAAACCTTCACCAGTTCTCATGTACTGGTCTCTCATCGCACTATACTCTTCTTGGCCAGCCGTATCTAAAATATCCAAAAGACAAGTGTCTCCGTCTATCACTACTTGTTTTCTGTAAGAATCTTCTATTGTAGGATCATATTCATCTACGAAATGGTTTTGTATCAACTGTATGGTTAAAGCTGATTTGCCCACACCACCAGCACCTACTACTACTAGCTTGTATTCAGTCATTTTGGTCTTATGTACAAACAAATTTCTCCTGGGTGGCAGACTTGTTGAGTATCTAAAAACTTTCTTCTGGATATTCTTTAGCCGCTGTCAAAGCATAATAAAAATAAAAACAACACACTGAACTTGAAGTAATTAAGATCATTCACTCAGTAAATGAGTTATTTTAATTAACTATAATTAAGAATTTACAGACAACACCAACAAAAACGATGAGAATGTCACTCAAATCAAGAAAAATATAGTTTTTAGTAATTTTATGAGATCACCCAGAGGAGTGACTTAGGGTTTTTATTTATTATCAGTTTCACCAACAAACATCAAAAATCACTACAAACGTCATTCGTCAAATGGTATGAAGCAGTATGAAGCAGAGGCGAGGCACGTATTAGCAGTTTCGGCATCGTTAATTCTGAAGATGCCCGTATATTCATAGGCGAAGATGACTATTTATTTGTAAGGTTTTAGAAATAAAAACAAAATATAACTTAAAATTACAAGGTTAAAAAAAACGGTGATGAACAATGGATGATGAAATATATTGTTTTGTTCAAAAAATTTCGAGTAAATAATAGGATATAGGTTTTTGTAGACGATCAATGTTGATATAAAATCACTTTAAACATTAAATTTTCAAACCCTGTAAAGAATTATATGTCTCTGTCTAAAAAAAACGTAAATGAATCATAATTCAGTTGCTAGCTTCACAAGAGTCATATTAAAACTAATATACCAGGGGGTGAATCGTCAAACGGGCCATAGCAAACTCAATGGGAAATGAATTCCTGCTTCCCAAATTATTTTACATCAAAAGTTATTTGAAACTATTTGTAGAGGACCGAAATCTATATTGAAAACAAATGTTAAACTTGTTTGTTCTACGAATTCTATGAACACATTCCAAAATTTTGAAAATTAAATACATTTTCCAGAATATTGTTGTCAAAGTTAGGCCGCACGTGGTGCACTTATTTGTATAATAGGTTTCGTTTGGTCACTATGATGTTAGATATTAATAATGATTTGAATTGTTAATATTTTTATTTTGTGATTTATCGTTTAAAAAACAATAAAGTTGCTATTCATTCAAAAGGATTAAAAAATATATAGAAAATACTGGGACTGTGGTTCATAATTATACCTGTACAAACAGTTAAGTATTGCTGAGGTACCAAGAAATTTAGAAAATCAAAACGAAACAGTAGTTGAAAATTCCCGCGGTCTTAAAAATTTTGAAAATAAATTAATTCCGTTCGTGCTAAATTTCAATGTTATCAAGAACTAGAGAAGGAGATGCGGATAGACGAGCGGAATATTATTATGAAATTATAGAGGGGGCCAATGCAGACAGACAATTAAAAAAAAACATTTTATTTAGCAAATTCAAAATTAAAGGGTTTGGTCTACAAAAAAGCCTGTTATTATTGAAATCAATACCCAATATCGTCGAAAAGTAAATGTCTGGTTAGGAATTTTTAGATACAATATTATTGGACTCTTTTTCTATGAGGAAAATTTAAATTCATAAAGTTTTTGCAGTTGCTACAAGAAGAGATTTTACCGAGACTTGCAGATGCAGATACCCTGCGCACAATAACTGGGACGGAACTGGATAAAGAATTCCTTAAAAACAGTTTTAATAATTGTTTGATTGGACTGAACTGTAGCATTAAGTGACCTCCGAGATCTGGAGAAGCACAAATCGGGAGAGAACGTACGTAAAATTCCAATCATCAAAAATATTATTTTGTAGATTGGCTAAGCTGTAAAACCAAAAGTAACATTTTGACATTTGACAGTGACTTTACCGCGACAGAAAACAAAAAATTATTTTGTTGTTGACTGTTTGTGAGCACTATCAAATTCACTTCGCGGTTTGTTTTAGGTGTAAGGCCTAAAGTGTTTCTTTTCCAAGTTCTAAAATCTATACATAACGTCTTCCTCAACTATGCCTCCGAAATTAAAATTCTCCGAGGGAGAAAAAGTATTATGTTTTCACGGCCCTTTAATTTATGAAGCGAAATGTTTAAAATCAACCATTACCAAAGAAAAACAAGTCAAATATTTCATACATTACGCCGGCTGGAACAAAAAGTAAACACGTTGTTCCTAAAAAATTACTTTTTTATTAATAAATAAATTTTAGTTGGGATGAATGGGTTCCTGAGAGCAGAGTATTAAAATATAACGAAGCCAATGTAGCTAGGCAGAAAGAAGTTCAGAAAGCACACTCGGCACAACAAGGTAAGAAAAAGGTTACTAAGAAGAATGCCGTTGCCAAAAGTGAAGCATCAAAAGATAGTGACTCTAGAGCAAGTACTCCGGTAGCTGAAGTTGGCAAAGGCAAGTAGTACACAGTTTTTGTTGTATGTAGAAATTCTAAAACTTCCTTTTTACCAGCTGAAATTAAATGGTATGCAAGTGATGCTATATATTTATTATTGCAAGACATTATTGGGTAAAATGCTTGGTTTGAATGATACTTTGTGCACATGTGAGTGTTTTTTAATAAAATTTCATAGAGGATTATGTAGAAAAATGATAATTTTGCTCTAAATGAAATAATGCCATCTGTGGGTTGAGATGGGGGTAATTGTTAACTCATCATAATGATTTTCATAAATGCACAACAAAAATGGTATCTCACTCATTAATCCACTGAAAAGATGTAATAACTTTAATTAACCTAAGTTAACAGCTAGATTGGGTAATTTACCAGTAAACATTTTGTTATTCAAAATCAACTTCATTAGGGAAATTTTAATTGTAAGATTGTGAAATCATATCTGTTCTAATCCTCAATATTTATGTCAAAGAGGAATGAAAGAAAATCCACAATGCCACTGAAAATTTACGTATTTTATTTAGAGGTATTATTTGTTTTACATTATAGTGATATAAGTAAATATAAGTCTTTGAGAAGAGAATGCCCATGGGATTAGATCAATTTTTTTTTTCAAAAAGTTATAAACTTTTACTTTTTTGACTTGGGATGAACAAATTATCATATCTTAGCAAAAAATGGGCTGATCCGGTTTCAGAAAATCTCCTTTTTTGGGCATTGAAAGAGTTTTAATGTATTACATTAAAAACCATTATGCAAGCATTTTTACACAAAATAATTATTTAGCTAGTATAAATTGGGAGGGACTGTTTCTTAATGGTACAGTTGATAGTGGTCATTTTTATGATATAATTTACTCACTGATAGAACACTTTGTTCCACTAAAGAAATATAAAAGCTCTACCTTCCCCTCTTGGTTCCAATCAGAGCTGCGTAACCTAATTATATGTAAAAAAACAGGCCCACAAACTATTTAAAATTAGTGGTAGGCAAAATGATTATGACCGATTTGTGACTTTAACCCCTTAACGTACACATTAATTTTGAAGTTATGGTCAAAAAATGATCGAATTTTTTTTTTAGTAAAAATGTTTTGTTTTGGTTATAATTGAATAAAAAAAATATTTTCAGTGGCGTAAAACCTTTACTTTTCGTGGAGGGGGGGTGTATGCAAATCCGTTAAAATTTAAAAATTTTGTTCAGACGAAATACTTTGAATAGGTAAATAGTAGTATGATTTATATGAACAATACAAATATTCCAACATATTTTATTGACACACACACACACACAATATTGTATTTTAGATGAATTATAATGAAATTTAGTAAAACAAAAAACATACACATTACTCTAACCTACCGAATATTAGATGCAAAATTTACTTACCAAACAATATAATAATATGTTGAAAATAAGGCACAAATTAGTTCAAATGCAAAAAACAATAAATATCGACTTCAGACGACTTTACACCGGCAAGACAGAAGGCTTGTATCAAAACAAAAGTTCGACAATAATATCGGTTATAATTGATGATGATTGCAAATTACAAGTTATAAGATAACAAATATATTTTAAAGTAACTCAATACTGACTGAGCCATCTATTTTATAATAGAAAAATAATTTAGATATATGCTTACATATGTCTCTTTATACAAATATCCACTTTGCAAGGCTTGAAAAATTTTATGGATGAAATTTAACCTGCGCCCGTGTCCCAGAAGAGCGCGTACAAAATTACCAGTAAGGCGCGCCTGTGTCTGAGACGGGCAAGTATGTTAAGGGGTTAAGAAACCGGTGTGAAATTTTAAGAGCAGACTGTCAGAAACAGTATTTAGATGGGATACAAAATAACATTTCCGATAATCCAAAATATTTTTGGTCTTACATTAAAAGCAAAAAAATGGGTATAATATACCATTCAGAATAGTCTATAACGGTAGAGTTGGTTTAAATGTCAAGGACTCTGCCAATATGTTCGCAGAATATTTCTCATCAGTCTACTCAGATGAACAACCAGATACTTTACCTTTTTTAGTTTTGACAGTTCAATGAGTTCTATAATACTTACAGCAACTTAGGTCTATGATACTATTGCAAGTTGTAAAAACCGATTATGTTCAGGGCTGGATGGAATCCCAGCCCATTTTCTGAAAAAATATATATGTGTACTTACAAAACCAATTTTATTTATTTTTAACAGATCACTCGGTACTGGTAGCTTTCCCAGTTCTTTAGAAGAAAAGTTTTTTAAAGCCGATTTTTAAATCGGGTGCAAGGAATGATATATCAAACTATCGAGCTGTCTGTAATCAGTCAGAGCTGCTTAAGTTGCTTGATTGTTTGTTAGTAAGAAACTGACATGGAATTTTAGAGGCATTTTTAATCCTGAACAATTTGGCTTTATAAGAGGGAGGTCAACAGATGCCAACCTAGTTTTGTATGTCAATCATATATATAACAGCTTTGAAGAGGGATTCCAGGTTGACTCAATCTATACTGACTTTTCCAAAGCATTTGATTGGGTCAACCATGTGGTCCTCTTACAAAAAATAAGAGCTTTGGGTATTTTGGATCCCCTTCTTCAGTGGATTTCAGAATTTGTTAGTGGCTGTACGCAGGCAGTTAACTTAGGAAGTGACATTTCAATTGAAATAACAGTTCCTTCAGGCATGCCACAAGGCTCCCATTGTGGCCCTGTCTTTGTTTACATTTAGATAACTTTATTGTTGTCTCGTTAGGCCCATTCTGGAGTTTGGATCAGTTGTTCAGTTTTGTAAAATGTTTAGATAAGTACATTTTCTTTGGGTGCCTGAAAAGTATTGAAAAAAACAGATATGTTTATTATTTATTTATGTAATAATTAGCCTTTTGAGAATAAACCCCATTCTGATAGATTACCGATGTGTATTGGAGTGTTAATCCTAAACAACGGAAGTTGCTCAGGTGGCCGGGGATCGATTTTTACATGTTGTAAATTTGTTTTTTAATGCTGTCATGGAATCGACATTTTCTTTGATAAAGTAATTTATTTATTTAAAAGAATACTGTGTAAAATGGCAGCACAAGTGTTTTAAAAGAAAAAAGAAGGCGAGGACTCCTTTTATAAACTGTGGTTTGTCATTGGTTTGGCGCCAACATTGGCTCCAACACAGTTTTGTCGGTACACACATTCGACGAATGCTGTTGGGGCCAACGTTGGCCCCCATGTGTGGAGCCGGCGTTAGCTTATTTCTTCTCCTTTATTATCTTCTGTACGATGATCGTTATTATACACACGAAACCATGTTTGGGTTCTTTCCGCAAAAAGCTTAAATATAGCGTCAATATCTAAATTCCGACTAAAAATGGACTCTGATTGTTCTTTCCCGTGGCCCCTCAATTATTAATGAGGTAAAGATTCTGATAGCAGACACATAGACTGATGACAACGGTGAAGATTTGATTTAACCTATTAATGGTCATAGCTCTGAAAACGAAATATTTTTTATAATTTTTTTTGTATACATAATTGTTTAATTTTCTAATTGGAGGGTAAAAATAGATAAGTTCTAGGGTGTAGTTTCAATATTTAATTGATATTCGTTAAAAAAAAATATTGAAAAAAGTTATCAAAAAGTTATTTGAACAAGCATTGGGAATTACAATATTGCAATATTTTATTTACTGCTATGTGATATTATTCCTAAATGGTTCTCTAATCATATCATATCAATAAAATTTGAATTGTTTGTAATAAAATTTTATGACCACTCATTATACTTTGGTGTGATTCATAAAGTGAATGTAACAGAGCAGTTTTTGTGTTGCATCAGAGGGTTTTTTATTATCGTAATATAAAAAAGCAAGTTAGACATTGGTGGGTTAGTTTCAATTTATTAGTATTGTTATTTGTGCTAAAGCGAGTTCTTAGTATTGAAATATTTTGTGTGCTAAATGAAAATTTCTAAAAGGAAAATGTAATGCTAAGTCTAATATTTATTATACAAATACGGAGAATATGTTTCTATTTCAAGCAATATTAGAAAAGGATTCTGATTTAGAGGAAGCAGATGAAATAGATGCGGTGTATGTATGCACATAAGTATTCCTCTCCGCCAACAGAAAAGACATTTTCCAAAAAGGAACAAATTCAACTAAATCTTAGTGGGAAAACGCCTTTTGGAGTGTTCTTTATTTTTTGATAACACTAAATGCATAAAATAGTAAATTATGGCCTGTATAAAGTAAATACTGAGAAAAAACTGAGTCGGTCAGATAGCGAAGCGGGGCAGGCGGCCGACTCTCATTCGCTTCACTGTCGAATGGTTAAGTGGATGTGCGTTCAAGCCCTGGCTCATTATACAGAAAAATAAAAAAGGCTAACGCAGCAGTTTAAAATTATAAAACGAATCTGCTTTGCTCCTCCATAGGTTCCTACCGGAAGGGCGTGGCGCCTAATATACCGATATATATATATATATATATATAATATATATATATATATATATATATATATATATATATATATATATATATATATATATATATATATATATATATAAGAATAAGAAAAAAGAAGTACTTGTGACTCGTTTGGAACAAATATATAACTGTTTTGGATGGGTTGGAGTCAATAATAGGGCTATTGGTTAACTATTTTTTTATTCTCGATCTTTCAATTGTGTTTACAATTATTATCAAGAGCTAAAAAAGACAAAATACTTACAAGGTTGAACTAAAAAGAAAAAAACAATTTTTGTTAACTTACCAAATAAAAATTAGTTTGGTAAGTAAAAATCACTGCTTACATGTAAGCAGTGATTTTTACTGAGAGAAAAAAGACAAAGAAGGTGGCTACTTCATCTATTTATTGAAGACGTTTCGGTTTCTAATCAGAAAGCATCATCAGTTCATCTAAAACAAACAATATGAAAAACCAAACATCCATAGAAAAGTTATTATAAGTGTGTTACCTTAAAAACATGTAGCAGTCAATGATATTAAATATGTAAAGAAGCTTACGACAATAATGGACATTATAAGATTGTGTTGTATACACAATTAATTGAAACTAAATACAGTTTACAAATTGACTCAAACTTAGCACAGCAAAAGACCATGTGATAATTGTACATGTATATAAAAATTAAGTAAAAAAGCTTAAGTAAAAAACATTAATTTGCAGAGAACTAACAAGATCATAAGATCACTTCCAACAGTATATTATTAGTTAAATTTAATTTTAACTTTAGGTAACATTATTAAATTGATTAAGATTGAAATATAGTAATATTTAAAAATATAATGAGGTTACCACTCTTAGATTCTTAGCTGCTGCCGGTTAAATCCGGTTAATCGAAGGGAATCCCTTCAATTACTTAGAAATATTCTGATTGAGAATTCCTATCCATCCTATCTCATTAATAAATACTTTTATTTACAAAGCTATGGTTCCTCTTTAAATGACATACCCAATGACCAACTTAATTAGTCTTAGAACTAAGAATCTGTAAGAGAAAGTTATTAGTTATCACACCTAAGACTAATTAATGCAAAAAAGTAAAAATGAAAAAAAGTGAAAATTTGAAAAAGTGAAAAAGTCCCAAAAATTTCGGAAAAAAAGTGTAATTTCTACTATGTCGATTTCGTCCAAAATGTGATAGAAGTGTTTGTCGTGGTGACTTCGGGACGAATCAACAAATACATGTAACGAAATATCAACACAAAGCAAGTCGAAATCAAAAAGTCGATGAGACCTAAAGTGTAGTGTGTTATTTTTATAACAAAAATATTTCAAAGTCAATAAAGAAATAAAATACTAAAAATATTTCAAAGTCCCTAAAAGAGAAATAAAATAGTAAAATTATTCTTTTCGGTCTGAAAATATTTCAAAGTCCCTGAAAGAAAATAAATATTAGAAAAATATCCTGTTATTTTAGATCCGAAAATATTTCAAAGTCCCTAAAGGAAAAGAAATAATTTGTCAGAAAATATCCTAAGTCAAAAAAGCTGAAATAAATACAATTTAAATACAAATTAGACTAAGTCTCGCTAGAGAACTTAGAAAAATCCTGAAATAAAAGGATAGCGGTTAGGTGCAATAAAGAGCAGAGTTTCTGGGAACTAAATCAACCAGAAGGTCTCTAATGCCAAGAAGCCTGGTTCTGCGAAGCCCTGTTCAGACCAGAACAGACTTTTGGCCTTCGTGCACCTATACTTATATGAAATTAAGTAGGTCAAGTGCTCCATGGCGCTCTGCCATTGCCAGTGCTCAATCTCGGGCAATACTATTGGCTGCAATTATGTTGCCATTTGACCAATCGTAAAGCTGGAATTGAGCTTCAATTTCGGCAATACTATTGGCTGCAATTAAGGTTGCAATTTGACCAATCGTAAAGCCGGAATTGAGCTATTGGCTCAAGAAGTGACGACAAGCAAAGAAATAAATATTGAGGAGGAAGAGGTCAAGGAAGCATTAAGGAAATTAAAAAACAGAAAATCACCTGGTGAGTACAGAATACCAAACGAACTCCTAAAGTACGGAGGACCAGATCTGACCAAACAACTACTAAATTTATTGAGGAATTAATTTATTAAACACAACACTAAAATTAACAACCAAAGTGATAATAAATAAATTGAGTGAAATTCTAGCAGAACACTAGCAGAAGAACAACAAGGTTTTACGTCGAGAAGACCCTGCACCGACGCTATATTTATAATGAGGCAAGTGCAAAAGAAATCATTAAAATACAACAAACCCGCATATCTACGTTTCGTGGACCTTAAGATGGCATTTGACCGGATCAAATTAAAGGATCCACTTATTATGTGCAAGAGAGATACCTCTAGGAATAATCAAAATGATCGAAAATATCTACCAATACAACACAATAAAAGTAGAAGAAGAAGAAGAACTAACCGACCCGATTGAACCTGGCAATGGGATAAGACAGGGAGATTTCCTGAGTCCTCTATTAATCAACCTGATTATGGATGAAATAATTAAAAAGTAAGAACTAAGAAAGGATACCAAATGGGAGAAAAACAACTTAAAATAATCTGCTATGCAGACGACGCAATACTACTCTCCAAAGTGAAACGTGGATTCCATGATTTACAACGTATGCTGCACCAATTTAATATAACCGTCAGAAAATTTAATATGTGAATTTCCTTAAAAAAGACACAATGCATGGATAACAGCAAGATGTAAATTATAGCTGGAAGGTCAGATAATAGAACAAGTGGTGGAGTTTAAATATCTAGGCATCACATTATCTAGCTACGGAAAACAGAAGTGGAAGATCAAGTGAGTAGAGCAAACAGAGCCGCAGGTTGCCTGCATTAAACAATATGGAGAAATAAAAATATCGGGAAAGAAATGAAAGACAGAATTTACAAAACAGTCATCAGACCAATAATAACATATGCGGCAGAAACACCACCTGACACAGAGGGACAAAAAGGAGGTTAGAAACAGCAGGGATGAAAACACTTAAAAAAATTGATGGTAAGGCACTATGGAACAGAGCTGGAAGTACAGATATACGACGTAGATGCAAGGTGGAGAACATCAAGGACTGCGTAAGAAATAGAAAAGTACATTGGAACGATCATATAAGCCGAATGACAAAAAATCGAGTAGTAAAGACGGCAAAAGACGGTTCCCCAATAGGAAGACGATCAGTAGGAAGACCATATAATCGATGGAAGGACAACTTACTGAAGGCAGATTGAGAAACAGACAGAGTCATGTCTACATAAAAAGAAGAAGAAGCTTAGAATGTAGAAATAGATGCTGTTGTTACTTTTAAGGTAGAAGCTACACTGCGACGACTGTCTATTGTGCGTATCTTTCTCGCCTTTTCTAACGTTTTCTCAGAGCAGCTTACGAATTCCTATTTCTCTCACTAAGTTTAGAATATCTAGAGACTTTATGTTAGCTAAATCCACTTATCTTATGTGCTCCCGGACGAATAGAGTTCTTTAGAGCACGGCGGGCAGTTTGAACATATATCTATGAAAATCATTTCACACCAAAACCCACACCTACTACTTTCAATGTCGTTCAAGGTGATTTCTCAGTTGAAAATGTACATATTTATTATATTCTTTTCTTTTTTAAGAAATAGTCTATTTGATAACGAGTGTACATCCTGTAATTCATTAAGGAGCAATATTTTGTGTTTTGTAAAAATTGTAGAATTAAAATATTTACATACATTAATGAAACTCCCTGTATATATTTTGTTGTCTTTGTGCACCCTTTTTTTTCAATTAATTATTTTATCGCAAACATAAACATATAAACATCTTGACCGGTCTATTGTGAAATACCAATGGTGCACAGATTTGTACAAATAAAAATCCGTTCATAAGCTTGCTTTAATTACAAATGTCATTAATAATTGAAGTTTGTTTCTAATTACGCTGTCAAAAAAAGTGCCCGAAAACATGAATTCTTTAAATACGGATTTAAGTGGTAAATTTTTATTTAGTATTTTATACTAGTATCGAGAGTATTATGACTACTACAGTTAATTGAAGACTTGAGTATGAAAAGCTGTTACAAACAACAAATTTTTATATCGGTGCAAAAAGCCTGTACTTTATCAGAAAACATTAAAATTGGTTATTGCCAGTTTATTGTAATTTTATAAATTATCAACACCGAGAAGTAGTCAGATAAGATTTATATGCTTTTTCAATATTAATGACAATATTTTTGAAAAAAAGGTATATGTATCTACTTTTCATCCCAAAGTATGTATATATGAAAATATATACGTCTACGATAAACCCATTTGTTGACGAGTTTATCGTAGACGTTTTCTCATGATTCTTAACCTTTTCTTTATAAGGCATTTTGTTTTTGTCCTAAGAAATATAAAACTGATGAGATTGAGCTGTTCATGTTTGTGTAATTTTTGTTTGCAGGGTTTTGTTTTTTCTACGGCTATATAAACGCTTTTTAGTATAATTTCATTGAAATAATGATTGGTTAAATCGGGTCAATTTTGTGAAACATAGTTCTTAATGTGACGATTTATTAATTCGTGCAGAGTACATGGTCTTGTGTAGTATGGATCCAATTTTTCGCAGATCATCTTGCCATCGTGTAGGTGGTCTTCCTCTGTTTCATTTATCTGTTCTTGGTCTCCATTCGGTTAACTTGCGTATCCACCTTCCATCCTTCATCCTTGTCGCGTGGCCAGCCCGTATCTCTTTCAATCTGCAAGTTCTCTCCACAACATCTGTAACTCTGGTTCTGTTTCATAGGTCTTTTCTCATCTTGTCTTTGATTGTTACTCATATCATTGAACGCTCCATCCTCCTTTGTGCTATTTTAGTTTTGAGGTATTGTTTTTTGTTAGGGACAGTGTTTCCGTTTGAGATTAATCGGTATGTTATCGTCTCTAAATAGAGCTCGACGCTTTATATGCTGCTCATCCATGTACTATTTTTCTTGATACGCTGCTCATCTATGTGCTATTTTTCTAAATTCCATTCATTTCGGTTGTTCCATTGTCGTTCTCTTGTTCAAAGTTCTTTGGAGCTCATTGATTTTCTTAATCCTTCCATCCATGTTTCCTTCGGTTTTCCTGTCTTCTGTCTTCCTGTCTTCTGTCTTCCTGTAGGTGTCCATGCGAGTACTTGTTTTCTATTCGCTATACATACTCGTACCATACGAGCTGCTTTTGTTGAATGCCATCCATTATTGTACCTTCTATTCCCATGCGATCCCTGATTTCTTCATTTCTTGCCCTCTTCTTTCTCGAATTTCCTCAACCTGCTTCTTATTACATCCATTACTGTGGCTTCTATCTTTTTTCGGCATCTCTCTGGTAATCGCCACGTATCAAATCCGTATAATAGCTTACTTTTTAACAGAGTTTCTTCTCTTCTTTGTTATATTCTCATTCCAGAGAGTTCCGTTAAGGCATCCTATAGCCTTCCTAGTTTGTATTATTCTGGTGTTAATTTCTTAATCATGTGTTCCTTCTCGATTGAATATTGTTCCTAGATACTTGTATTTCATCAACAGTTCTTATCTCCTTGTTATCTAGTATAAGATTTGCTGTGCCTGTTGGTTAATCCCCATATCCGATATTCTTCAGCCAACTTCCTTGTCATGTATTCCATATCTTACTTATCGTTTGCTGTGACGTGACGCAGTGTTGAAGAAATGCAGTAACCTTGACATAACCCTTTCAACCCCTAGTTTTGTAATGCACTTATGAGCGTGTGATTTATATTGGCATCTCGAAGTACTTCTTAAAGTTGTGTTATTGGCTCTGTATCCTAGGTCTTTTCCACATCAACAAAAGTTATATGTACTTCCTGATTTTTACTGTTTTCTTTTCTATGATCTGCTTCAAACAAAACGCATAGTCAGTATAGTTAGTTTTTCTCTTTTATTATGTGCTTTTGTGGTATAACTCATTTGGTTAGATGGATATACCGTTGCGCCATCTAGAATTACTTCTACTTATTTGATATGTCTAGTTCAGACACCAAATGGTGCGATATATCATGAATTAATATTCATAGATTTCTTTAAATATCTTTAAAACTCCCGTCAACAAACTGTATATAATCGTTAAATATATTTTAAAGGCACAAAGAAAAAGGAAGTTACAACACCATCCAGTGGTCAAGATTCCAGTTCGGACGTTCCTAAAAAGAAACGAGGACGTCTGGATCCATCCGTCGAAGCTGAAGAGCAATATCAAAGCAAAGTCGAAGTGAAAGTAAAGATTCCGGATGAATTAAAGCCGTGGTTAGTTGACGACTGGGACGTCATTACGAGGCAAAGGAAATTATTCAATTTACCAGCTAAAAATAGTGTAGATCAAATTTTGGAAAATTATTTAACTTATAAGAAATCGACGAAATCGAATAATTCGAGTAAGGAGTCCGCTACAATTGAAATTATCAAAGGTGAGTAAAGCGTTATAGGGTTTACGCCCAATTCGATATGTAATGTTTTTGATATTTTATGTATATACACAAAAATAATGTAATATCTTAGGTGATCGATATCTTATATTTTGTCTTTAGTATGTCCATAAGGTTATTGTGTGGCTAGTCATATTCTTTGTTATATCTATCTGACAAACAATTTGTTTGTTATCTAGTGTTGGTGTATGTACTGCCTTCATTTTATGCATTTTACTTTTTATCTAACCCAATTTAGATAAGTTCTGTCGTCTGCGGCCTAGTCATCCCATAATTATCATTATCCGTACAATTATCCCTATGTGATGTCTACTTCACTAATTAAATATCTATGGAGGCTTGATTCATACCGATATTAGGACTTTTCACAAAGAAGTGTTTTCTCATTAAGATATCTCATATTTAAGAAAGGAGATAGAAAACGATGCGAAAACTACAGAGGAATAAGCGTAATATCATCAATAGGAAGATTATATGGGAAGATACTGCGAGAAAAGATAGAGCAAGCGATAAAAGGCAAAATCGGAGAGGATCAGGCAGGCTTCACGGCAGGAAGATCATGCATAGACCACATATACACACTGGAACAACTGTTGGAAAAGAAAAAAGCAAAAAATAGAGATATACACTTGGCATTTGTGGACCTGAGAAAGGCGTATGACTCTGTACCAAGGTCAGAACTATGGGAGGCAATGTACAAATTAGAAATAAAGACGGAACTCATAGAAGCTACAAAAGCTCTGTATAAAGAAAATAAAGTGTCCATTAAAATGGGAACAAGAATCATAGGAGACTTCACCACAACAAAAGGGCTCCTGCAGGGTTGTTCCACATCTCCAACCCTATTCAAAATATACTTAGAGAAAGCCTTGACTACATGGAAAAGAAAATGCGAAGGCATGGGAGTACCGGTACGGAACGAATACCTATATACATTAAGTTTTGCAGACGATCAAGTAGTGATTGCACAAGACCAAGACGACCTCAGCTACATGATGAAGAAACTACAAGAAGAATATACCAAGGCTGGCCTAGATATTAACCTCGCGAAAACAGAGTACCTATCTACAAGTGAAGAAGACATAGAAGATCTACAGATTGATGACAACGTAACAATCAAAGGAAAGGATAAATTCAAATACCTGGGGTTTATAATCACGAAAAAGGCAACAACAGAGGAAGAAATTACACAAAGATTAGGACAAACAAGAACAGCAATCCGACAACTTAACTCAGTATGGTGGGATAGACACCTAAATATGAAGACAAAAACGCAGATTTATAAAACATTAGTGCGAAGTATTATGACATATGGGGCTGAAAATTGGATCATAAACAAGAAAAACAGCAGTAAGATAGTAGCAACAGAGATGGAATGCCTGCGAAGATGCTGCAGAGTAACAAGAATGGATAGGAGAAGTAATGACGAAATAAAGCAAAGAACATCAATAGAAACAGACATACTAACATATATAGAACAAAAAAGACTAAAGTGGTATGGACATGTAAGAAGAACTAGCGACAGCAGATGGATAAAGAGAATAACCGAATGGAGCCCCATAGGAAGGAGGAAAAGAGGACGACCCCGAAAATCCTGGAGGAACGAAGTAGACGACGCCATGAGTAAGAGAGGACTAAACGATGGAGAATGGAACAACAGAGAGAGATGGAAACGGTTGAGCCAGGGGAGGCAGTGAATACTGTAGAATCCCTAAATATATATATATATATATATATATATATATATATATATATATATATAGTGTTTTCTAATTATCGACTATTCGTTTTCTGGGTTTGAACCGTATCTTGTCTAGATGACCTATTCATTATTTCATTTCTTGACATTTTTCTTCAGTTTAGCTTCTTTATGAACAGGAAAGATCGCTGTAGGCTGTTTAGCGGTGGCCTAGATTTCTACAGTCGAAATAATACTGAGAGGCAACAATCCGTCAATAAACAAGCAAAATTGTGTATATAAAGGAAGAAGAAGAGATAATACTGCGCTGGTTCTGGTCTCTGCCTGTCGTAAAAGGCGACTAATGGGATGGAACGAGAGATCGAGAGCCATCTACCAACGTGTCAGGATCGCATAAAGGAACGCAAATACCTGTTATGCAAGTAGCCAGAAGACTAGAAACATTCACGCTTACCACATATGGTCTTTCAACAAACTTGTTAGAATTTATTTATATGGAAAAACAAAACGTATTTATGCAAATAATTTGAATGTGGATTACAGACTTTCTATATTTTGATGTAATGATATATCATTACAATGATAAACAAGATTGTTTACAGTTACCATAATTTTAACGGGACATAAATAATATTCAAATGACAAATATTAATTTGCTTATATAATTAGTTCGAATTTAGAAATAATTATCAACATTAGTATTTTCAACTAATGTAGAAACCACAGTTAGAATGCAGTGCAGGTAAGATAGACAATGTATTTCTTATGAGAGAACGGTCGACCACGTTGCCGGTTTGCCCCGAGCGGCGCATCAGGACCGGATTTAAGAATCATAGCTGGAATATACGCGCACACACCAATTGCAACAACAGTTGTATAAAAGACTATCATTATTGTTTCAAATAAATCATAATTCAATCATCCATGTATAAATAAGAGAGTTACATTGTCGGACTAAACAATAACATGAAGAAAAATAATATAAAAAAGTAAAATATATCAAAAACTCATTGTCGATCGCTTATCTATATTTATCAATTTTCAATAGCTTCCATTGTGAACATAGTCTTTGGGAAATAAAGATCATAAAGTCATTAGGAGAAGCGAATCAGTTTTAATTCCCATTGTCCACTCAAACAAACATGTCTCTTTGCTGATTTGAATACTGACTTTTAGACCAAAAACTTGTTGGCAAAAACTATGAAAGCTCAAAAAATGTTATTTCAAATCCTTAGTAAAAGGTATATAATAAAATACCCAAACGGGCTATATCACAAATACATTACAGAACTTTTTCGGAATGTAAATTCCATCATCAGTGTAACAAATTATACATGCTATGAGCCACTAAAATATATGGGTGAAAACCCTTTAAATGTTATTAATGTATAGATATGTTACATTATATGTTATTATAAATTAGGATGTTTAAGTTACCGTTGGAATTGGTAATATGGCAACGTATGGCTCTACATCGGTTACATGGTCCTGAGACAAAGTGTCTTCGAGGACCTGTTGATAACAACAAGTTGGATAGAGACAAGTACGACAAGTACAAAATTGAAACAATTGCGGAAAAATATGGCGTTAAGATTTTGCGACTGCCGTCTTACCATTGCGAGCTGAACCCGATTGAGATAGTGTGGAGTCAAGTGAAAAGGTATGTGGCTTCAAACAACGTCGATTTTAAAGAAAAACTAGTAGAACGGTTGATCAAAGAATCTTACCAACCCGTATCTAAAGAGCAGTGGCATAATTATGTGAATCACGCCAAGAAAGTAGAAGAAAAAATGTTAGCGGTGAAAAATTTGCAGGAAGATATTGAAGCGGTGATAATTAATATAGATGATTCAACGGATGAGGACGATTTACATATGGATTGCGATTAGTATTAATTAAAGAGAAATATCTCAGATTTAATGCTCATTTGTTTTTTTTAATACTGTACGTACAGTACCTTTCAGTTATGATCTTCTTGTGTATTTTATGTATGTATATTTATCGTGTCGTATAGGGTAAACTACTTGAATTTTTTTTGTATATATTTATATAAGTATTTACGAGGTATTAGATATTTTATGTATACAGGCATTTTTTATACAATTAATTTGTTTTTTTTGTTTATTCTCTTATTTAACTCAGTTAAATTAGTAAGTAAAGATTTTTGAAACGAAGCGCGTATGGTCCTGATATATCAGTCTATAGCCAAACTACCATACACCTACCACTGTGCCGACATGAGCGGCATCGCTGCGCGCCGTAAGACCTACACTGCATTCTAACTGTGGCTTCTACTGTAGGTATAAATAATTAAATAAATCTATTTACTATCTTTAATGGGAGTTAACCACAACTTCAGTTTTAAAAAATATTTATATTTTGACGTATATTATTTTATATGGGATTAAACCACATTTGATGTTTTTTTTGGTGAAGTTTCTGACTGTTCTGAACTTTCTGTATTTAAGGTTTGTGTTATAATTGATTATAGATGATGTCTCTCTCTTCTTCTTTTTTAGGTGCCGTCTCCCGATCGGAGGTTGGATATCATCATCACTATCTTTACTCTATCTACTGCTGCTCTGAAAAGTTCTATATAACTGCATTTAAACCAGTGTTTAGACCAGAGAGATTTATCTCTCACCTGCTATTAATTTGTTAGTGTTGGTGTATTCTTATTGCTTGTTTTAGTATTGGTCACCAGATCCTGCTAAATTTATTAATATGCTTGCTACACATTTTTCATCATTTAGTAAGATAAGAGCTGCTTCTTTGATTTTTTGTTGTCTGTTTCTTTCATGACCTATTTTTCCGTGTCGAAGAGGAAGCTGATAGAAGATTTTAGGTTGAAAGAAGATTACCATGATAATTTTTGTGTGAACTTAGATATCTTCTCTTTCTGTAATAGTTTCTTCTGGTCCACTCTTATGACATAGGCCTCCCCTTGTGTTTTCCATGTTTGTCTGTTTTGAGCTATCTGGTATTAATTTCTTCTTTTCTTTAATGTCGTCGATTCATTTTTTTTTGTGCCTCCTATGTATCTTTTATGTATTAGTCTGTCCACTTCTCTTTGTTCTCTCTTGCCATATGCCCTGCCCATTTCCACTTAGATTTTGCGATGGCTTCGATAATATCTACTTTGATTTTTCTTCTTAGATCTTCGTTTATTTTATGATCTCTTAAGCTTACATTTACAGTGATTCGCTCAATAGCCCTTTGAGTTGTTCTAAGTCTATAAAAGTCACAACATGACTATACAACAAAGATGAAGATTTTGAAAACAATGGTCTTTTCCATTTTTTGTATGGGTTGGAGTGCTGGTCCTTAAAGGAAGTTTAAAAAAAGATGACTGAAATCGGTAAAGTCGTTGTCATTATCAATGCCATGACATGGGGAAATAGAGATGCATTTTTATATAATAGATTTTTTTCTGTTGCTCTTAAAATGGAATTCATTGTTTTTAATATCTTCACATTTTTATTTACTTGTATGACCGTTTTGTTTCTCTATATTGATTTGTTCCTTTTCTTAGATTTTTCTTTTCTCGATAGCTTCTCGAGTGGTTTATTATAATTTATTGTTTATTCGATTTTATTTTGGGACCGGTGTCTTTAATTGCTTCTTTTTGAACGATATTTGAATGATGCAGTATCTGGAAATTAAACACTAAACAATTTTAATTCGGAAACGTAGTTTTAGCTTAGACCTTACCAACTGTGTAACTGAAATATTTAATTTTTTCTAATATAATTGTATTTTTTTAAATTATTTCTAGGTATAAAAGAATACTTCAACGTCATGTTAGGCACTCAACTCCTTTACAAATTCGAAAGACCACAATACGCCGAAATCCTCCAGAATTACCCCGATAAGCCGATGTCAGACATTTACGGAGCAATCCATCTTCTACGTCTATTCGTCAAACTAGGTGCCATGCTAGCTTACACGCCATTAGATGAACGAAGCATACAATTACTGCTACAAAACGTACAAGACTTCTTGAAGTATTTAGTAAAGAATAGTGCACAGTTGTTTAGCCTTCAAGATTACGGGAATGCTTCTCCTGAATACCATAGGAAGGCTCTGTGATATCAGGACGAACTCGACTGGGATAGTTGCGATTAATGCAGCTCCGTATCCAAAGAATTTACATGTTGTTTTCGGGATGTAGTTTTAAGACAGAGTTATAGAGGTTTAACGCTAAGAATGAAATTACTTTCGGACGATGATGCGGAGCATCATTGTCAAATTTGATTATCAAACTGCCAATCAAAATGTCTTTATTTATTAAGTCATAAATTATTTGTAAGAATAAGTTAGCGGACGCAATCTTTCATCTAATAGCTTAATTTAATACAACATGTAATGAAATAGGAATTGATTTGAAAGTTTTTTTTTAATTTGAAAACCGGGGCTTTTCAAAAAGTAAGCATTGTATCAATTTATTCATACTCATCGAATAATTTATGTTGGCTGAAAAAAGTAACAGTGGTGGTTGTTGTTGTTTACTACATGATCAGTTAAGCTACACCGCTCAGTTTATAGCACATAATCACTTCTATGTGAAGCAATTCGATCTTTTATTCTACAGAAAGTTTGTCCAATATATGTCCAATTGCAATCTACACAAGGGATGCTGTACACAATACTGGAGACACTGGCTCTTGGTGTTTTGTCCTTAATATCAGATACAATTATATTAAGAGTTAAGGCAGATCTATTGGCAATTTTTACATCAATGACAGGTTTAAATAATCTAGAAAATCTTGGTAGTGTCTTTAATATATGGAAAAGAAGTTATATGTTCAATGCTCTGATCATCAGTTGACTCTGTAGAACTCACGTTTTCTATGGTACATTAAATTTCTTTCAATATTGGAGCTGATATATATTATTTTTTTTTAGCAAAGTTGGTGGGTTACCATAGTAACCATAGTACATGGTTTCGATCCTGGCTAACTGCTTATGAACCCAACTGAACTGCAGATCCAATGCTTACCGACATTGGCGCCAGTGACGTCAGAATTGGACTTTGTCTAGCCCAATCGTCCCATACTCTGCTGAAAATATTCCAATATATCACGTAAAAGTCTATTTGTCCTTTTAACTTTGACCTAATGTTATTAAGTTCTTTATCCTTGCTCTATCATCGGTGTTTTTATATATATTTTTTTATTTTGTCTCTATTTCATGGTTCTTCGAGGGCGCATGCGTCTTTTTTTCAGAGATTTTTTTTCCTTGATCTCTTGTGACGGTCGTTGTCTCGAAAATTTTTATTATATTTTCATGTTACCTTGTTTGTATTAATGGTAGTGTAACACCCAAAATTGCTCGTCTAAACGAGCTTATTGATAATTACATAACAAATTGAAAGATACGAGGGCGGTCCGATAAGTACTTAGCCTACAAAAAAAACTGGAAAAGTGGCCCAGTGACTTTTTCAAGTCAAGAAACAAGATGTGACACGGAACCAAATCTGGAGTATACGGTGGATGTGATAGCAGTCGTGTTCCAATTCTCCCAATTTGGCTATGGCGACGGCAGAGGTGTGAGCCGGTGCGTTGTCATGGTGGAAGAGAACTTTTTTCGTCGCCAAGTGGGGCCGTTTTTTCTGCAATTCGGTGACGAATCGGTCCAATAATTCGGCATAGGGGAGCCCTGTGATTCAGGTAACCACAGAAAACGGTGCCCATTACCTTTCCGGCTGATAGGACAGTCTTCGCCTTCTTCGGAGTACGTTCGCCGGATGAAGTCCACTGTTTCGTCTCTTAGGTCCCAGTGGATACTTGTGTTGTCCACGGCCTCGAAACGATACAAACTCCTTCGGATTGCGCTTATTATCCGGAGTAAGCAAATGTGAGAAAAGTATAAAAAGGATAAGCGATCCTGCGCTTAGGATATTTTTATGCTATTTCAAAAACTCTCTCTCTCTCAATCTATTGCGTGTTAGCGAGAAAGTTTAACTCCAGGTTCGTTCAATTCATCATCATCTTATATCATTGACTCAAGTGGTTTTTTATTGTCTCAGAAACCGTTCACCAGCAAAATTGGTCGATACGCCCAAATTGATCCACTAATTTAAGGCTGTCGTTGAAAACTGTTTACTTTACGATACCTATAGTATAAATAATATATCATGTACACAACCTTGTAACCAATCAATTTATTGTCTAGAACGATAGTTTGATGGATCTTTGCTGTCGTTTGCATTGAACATTAAAATTTTACTTGTTTTTCATTTGTCAGACATTTAGACCGTATATTTCATAACATTTCTCACTAATTAATTGGAGCGATTACTGCACAACTTTATAATCTACGAATAATCGATGGGAGGTAAAGATCTTCGGATATCATGTTGGCTACCATATTCGCTATCGTGACTTTATTGACAGCAGCTCTAAATAACGATGTAGTTGATTTTCCATACCATGGCCTTAGATTTTTCAGCCATGATGTTCGTCTTCTACCAGGACCACGATTACCTTAGATCTTTCCCAGAATGATCAGATGTAAAAGATCATATTTTTCAGGTTGTCTCATAATGTGACCGAAGTATTCCAGCTTGCGTTTCTTTATTATATTGACCAGTTGTGCTGTTTGGTTCAGCCGTCTAAGGACCTCCTCATTTCTAACTCTGTAGACCCAGCTTATTTTCAGTAGTCGTCTGTATACCCACATATAAAAGGCTGTCAAGCGTTTAAGGATAGCCTCAGTGAGATAAAGATCATGGACAACTAAATAAACCTCTTTCGGCCTCAATCTAGTTATTGTCTCCATAAGAACACTATTATCCTGTAAAGAAAAATATATTGGCCGAACATAAAAAAAAGCCTGGTATACCAATGCCCTGTTCACATTTTCATAAATTGTAACTTGTTTCGCAACATTGGCAGAAGTTTAACCAAATTTAACTTCAAGCTTCAAACATTTCACTCTTTATGTAATTACGATTTAAATGGGAATAAGCCACAATTAAAGGTTACAGTAAGTTTATTGATGTTTATTATTTAAATACACTATGGTTTAATTTTTCATTAACTTTCACTGTAGATAATAATCGCGTCCCACAAGCATATTCTAATAATACTTGTAAACAAATCTATTTGTATTTTTTATTCAGCTTATTATGGAGGTTATTTCATTTTTAGCGTGTATTTATTAATTTTTAAGAATAGTTTCCTCGCTTAGCCCATTGTTACGTGTTAATATAAATTTGTAAACGTTGCCAAATTTAGTTTAGTCTTTTTTCAGCTACTTTTTCAGTGCAAAGGTCATGTGTTTCTCTTTCTTCCTTTTCACATGTGTATTAATGTCCTTTTTTGGGGCAGGTAATTTTTTATTTCTATAAAGTCATCAGTATTTTTGAGAATAGGATTTGATGATTGCGTTTCAGAAGTTGAAAATTATTTTCGAATATATTTGATGACAAGCATAATATTGTAATGATTTTCCCCGCAACTGTTCCAAGAAAAACAAGTAAAATAGGGGAGGTAACTAAAGTAATAGTAAACTATTAAAACTTTTACAAAATTGTTTAAATACTGTTTACTATTTACTTTTTGGTAACTGTCACTGAAAACGTTCATGAATCGACTTTAATATTGTTTCTCTCTTCGTGCGCCCATTTCGATTATTTTGGACCATTCTATTAGACCAGCAGAGTCGCACAAACATATTGGTTATATTATTGACACATTTAAGTGCACACAGTTCGATTACTTTATTAAAAATCTTTCAGATAATGACATTTGAGGAGTGAAGTAAACAGCATCATCGCATATGTCGTTTAGTCCAAAATCTATCATAAATAAATCAATTACACTTACGGCTTTTGAGTAAAATTTAATAACTTCCATTAAATAATTACCTAACTTTTTTTGATGCCTTTAATGCAAATATTTCTTAATTACACGCATAATTATGAACGTTTTAGTAAACATTGCCATGTTCCAATTAGGCGATCATGAAATAAGTCTGTTTCAAGGCAATAAAAATTCCATTTCGATTTTATGAGTCTCTGTATGTTCTCAATTAGACTCCGATCCGGAGAAATTGCTTGTCACGGAGTAGATGGGATTATACTGTTATCCAACCATGTTCGTATATATCAGGAAGTGTGTGCTCAATGGTAATCGATAATACACTTTTCAGCTGTACTTAGGAAACTTTACTTTTTAATTGTAATATATAATAGTCTCCCGTTTTTTATACCGCTGTCGCGGCTTTGGGAGTATAGCAGGGTAGTCTGCTATATCTAGGGCCTACGGTATACAAGGAAGGTAACATGGCCAGTGCTACGCTTCAACCGTCTATTATTACCCCTGGTTTTACCCAAGGTACTCATTTTTATTCAGGCTGAGTCGACCTGGGGCCTATAGACATTTTTAAAATGTCTAGATGTTCTTGCCGGCGGTGGGATTCGAACCCCGGACCACCGGCTTGCGAGCAGAGCATCCTACCGCTTGCGCTACGCAGGCCCTACTTTTTAATTGTACCTTTGCATAATATTCATCAATCATTATGGCCCAACTGGAAAATGTATATTATATTTATCAGAAATCAAGACATTTTCAACATTATCATCTTGAAAATCGCCGCACAGTTGAATACTTACCATATTTCCTCTCCAATAACAGCTGGTATCAGATTTTTTTGTTCTATATCCAGTAAGCATAAATGTCTGTCGAATGGTAGTCCAGTCGTCAAAGAGTTGACCCCAAAAGCATACGAACAATCTGAATTTTGCAGAGAATATTAATTTTGGGACCCCAAAAAAGATGCAAAATAATTTACCACTTTTACCCTCGGGCTTCCCCCTAAAACCCCCCTCGTAGGGGGGTAAAAACGTAAAAAATCGATTTACCAAGAATCTGTACACCATAGAAAAAAATGTTTTAAATAAAAAATGTAGTTGAGATAATTCTAAACAAAAATGTATATTAGTATTTTTTGTGTAGAATGAACCGTTCTTTTAGAAACAACGCTTGAAGCGATCGTCGATTTTGCATGTCAGTTAAGCGCGCGAAATCAATGTTCAATAAATTTTGTATCAGCTTGACGGTAAAAATTCGATATCTTTTGATCCAAATATCCTATCGACAAAAATCAAGATGCGTTTTAAAGGTTAAGAGTGCAGCTTTCCTATGCAGTTTTTGTATTTTGCCGCTAAGAAACTCAGATTATATACAGGTATTAAATAAATTAACGTGGCGCGATTTTTGCCATTTTTTGCATCTTTTTTGAGGTCACAAAATTAATATGCTTGGAAAATTCAGCTTGTTCGTATGATTTTTAAAGGTTCGGTGACATTTTCGTCTCGTGACGACTGGAGTAAGTTCCTGTTTACTTCTAAATCATTTGTGGCAACTTTTGAAAGCACATGTGTGAATTTCTATAGCCCTATTGCAGTAGTTACACCGCAATTACTTGATCTATAAAATCCGTAATAAAATTTCGAAAGTTAAGTCTGCCTTAAACAAGCAATTGCGACATAAAACGTTTTCTTTCAGAGAAAACAAATATAGGGGAATGAAAGAGAAATACATAGTAGTACACTAAGTTAAAATAAATGATGATTTTTTCGTTTATGCCAAATTTGACTTCCTATACACAACTTCCTTGTTTTTGATGACGTGAAAAGGTAGCGCTGAAGTTAAAATTGATGTTTTTTAATATAGATTTAAAACTGTTTAAGTTCTTGAATAAAGAACCAATTAACAATAATTGTCCTACTTTCACGAATGCGTTTCCTCGCCCCCGAGTCAAATAACTCCTACCGGCGCAAAATGATTGAAAGCTTTCCAATTGTTTAGTGATATGTCTGCTAATTCTTGTTACCTGCTGTTCATAAAAACATTTAAATAACTACTACTGACGCAGGTGGCGGATTTAGAATCAATTGATAATGACACAAGGTGTGTACAGGAAAGAGGGGACAAACCCATTCGAATGAGCTTTCGCTCATTTGGCCTTTCTTGGCTTCATATAGCTCAATTGCCATCGTCATTAGAGCTCTAATAACGACAAGATACTCTTATGACCTTTCTCATAAATGTCTTTTGTACACCTGCAGTATGGTCCTTGACAAACCTGACAATGTATTAGATTTTTTTGTAAGACTCTATTATCTAGACAAATAATCAGGATTCAAAATTCTTTTATGAAGAAGCATCACAGCTCTGCTCACCTTTTAAGGGGACTTTGGTGTCTCTGCTCACAAATAACACGTGGCATCTAATATACAAGTACTTTGCAAAGAGATTTCTTAATCCTGATTGTCCAATGTGAGTTAGGCTATAAGATGTCAAAAGATTTACAGGTGAAACTAAAACAATTATTTTTAAGTTATGTAGACTGTGGGAAAAATTGAGACTTTCTATATAAATTGAATTCATTATAAGGATTCTTTCGCGTTCGCAATATCATACAAATTATTTTTAAGAAATCTGAAAAATGTACAAAAAGACTTGTCTCAATTCTAGTCCCAGAAACAAAATGAATCTTTAATAATAAGATCTTGTTCACCAAAAATTAACAAGATTTATAATTTTTTATCGTTAGAGTAATGTTTTTAAATTGTTTTATATTGAAAACCTATTGTAGTTTAATATTTAGTTAATGTCTGAACCGTATTATATAGGTAATAGATTTTTTAACAGTTCACTTTAGTAATCGAGAATGTCATTGATACAATAAAAATTATGAAGTTTTGAAGTTTATTTTTTACATATTTAAATTAGCATTAAAACAGAAGATTCTCACTGAATTGTAATCTATAAAAAACAGATTTTTGGCGACTTATCTTCAGAA
This sequence comes from Diabrotica undecimpunctata, assembly GCF_040954645.1. NCBI lineage: Eukaryota > Metazoa > Arthropoda > Insecta > Coleoptera > Chrysomelidae > Diabrotica > Diabrotica undecimpunctata. Next base: position 132,137,625 of record NC_092809.1, on the reverse strand, counting down.
CAGGTTGCAATTGCACTTTATGGAAGAGAATCTGAGAAGAAAATATAATAAAGAAATAAAATAATTCGACTTAAGTATCTTCTAAACTAATTCATTATATTAAGCCAAAAAAAGAACCATCAAGATAAGTATTTAAAACGACTTTCAAGAAAAGCTCTAGGTAAGTACGAGGCGTAAACTCAAAATTTTGCACAAATAGTAGAAGGAAAACATATTTTTGGACAAAATCAGCTTGATTGTTTTGCAAAGTATTCGCCTTTTGAAATCAATACACTTTTACATTTGAACAAATCAATCGTCGTAGCATTGAGGTCATTCTGAAATTGGTATCTCAAAAATGAGATTATTGAGATACAGAAAGAAATCACACGGTACCAAGTAAGGATTGCATGCAGGATGGCTCATCAAATGTGACGATTGCGGAATTTATCAATCACATCTAGCAAATAGATGGTTGTATATTATTTAGTATTGACGGTTCTGTCATTCCCTAATTAAATTATGGCAATATCTGCTTAAATCAAGCCGTGCACAGCATCATTGATTTTCGGCTATGATTGGACGGACTTCTCGGAATTGGTCACAGGCTGTTGCATCCACGCTTGAATTTTTCACCGTCTGAATAGTTGATGGGTCTGGTGCTGTATCACGAAAACCAAGACGAAGTCAATCGACGCATTGTACAGGATTTGAACATTACTGAGAGTGTTGGTCATTATATAAATATATTTACTTTGTACGGAAATTATTGTCCCACGTGAAGAATAATCGTAAAAATCAATATTTTATATTCTCTCAAACTTTGAACGCATCGCTACTTATTAAAATATACTAAAATCATAGGATGCAGTGGAAGACTGATTAGTGAGGAACTTAAAGAACAAACAGGAATACGATGAATGGCAAGAGTAGTGGATAAAAGTAAGTTATTTTTCTATCAAAGCCAAAAATTGTCGGTTCTTTATGTGGTTTTAAGATATATTTAAAGTTTTGTGGAAATGTCTTAGTAATTTTAATTACAAAAAATTGTTCGAAAACAGATTAGGAAATACGGTTGATCTTTGAATATTTCCTCGCAGCTTTAAACAAAAATATGCATATAAAAACATAACAAAAATATATTTAGTCTTATAAATGTACATAACAATTTAAAATTTAGTTATTAACAACAGAAGACGAAAATATTTGCTTTAAAATATGTGGTAACTCTTTAGTATCATTGCAAATAAAAGCTTTCCCAGCTGGTAAACTCCTCCTTAACCTAAAAAAAAGAAAAATCATTAAGTTTCCTAATATATACAGTGCCATAAAAATATAGGTTCGTTACTAAATTTTCAACCAAGCAATTTAATTGGACCCAGGCTGCGAGACTTGTTCACCTTTTGAAATGACGTTCGGGTGTAACAATTCATTCGAGCAAGGTGTATTAATTCGTGTATAAACCGGAATCACTCCAACGCTCCAGACCATCCCTTTCCCCACCTTAGCACTCTGATACGCCGTAGGGGCACAACTATCAGCCAAATGCTCTTCGTATGGGAGTCCTGGGTAAAAGAATTCCAAAATGGTTCCCTAACCGATTCAAATTCATGCTAGCGTTAAGCGCTTTATTCCTGTTATCCTCTAGTGACATCCGCGAAAATGAAATTGGTTATTTAAGCCTCAAACCTCCGCTCTGGGCTTCGCCCAGTTCGGAGACCTAATGCTCAAGGGGTTGGGCCCTACGTGCCAGGGATTTTGGTTTTTATTTTTGGTGGCTTGCGCCGGATTTTTGTTAGTATTTTTATGATGGCCGAAGCCGTTTTTTTTTTTTTTGACTAAATACATTTTAATAATGAATGTTACTTTAAATACAATATCCCAAATTTTTCATTGAATAAATACATTTCCCAATTTTACTTTAACAGTAATATGCGCAAATCAAGAAAAGAGACCACGGCAACAAAGACAGAAAAGATTGTCTCGCCGCTAAGAGAAAAGAGCGTTTCCCTACATTGACCTGGTCCAATGTCAGAGACAAAGTGGATTTGGGCAGGGAGTACCTCTCAATCTCTTGGTATCCTTATATACAACTTTGTTCAATAATTTCTGCCGTTCAATAAAAGATAATTCTATTAGGTTCGTGGTTTAATTTTTGTAAAGATAGTGTGCCAAATATTTACAATACGGTTCACGTTATTTTCCCAATCTGCTGAGAACTTCTGAATTATGGGGTACCAAGCCTTAATTGGTACCGATAGAGATTGTATAAACGCTCTCGACTTTTTCAATTTGTTGAGTGTTTACCAATAGTTTAGTATTTATTATGGGTTATTTACTGACGATAATGTATTTGGTCTTTTTTATATTCAAGTTTAGTCAGTATACTACTTCTATCACGGGAATCATTTATGTTAATAACCCTTCCGTACCATCTGCCAATATGACTGTACTGTCTGTATATCTGATGTTGCTTATTTCTCCGTTCATAATTTCTCGTCCACATCTTTCATGGCATGTTTAAAAAAAATTTCGGAGTATATATTAACGAGAAGTGGGGACAATATTCAACCCTGTCGTACTCAGCGTTGTATTGGTATGAGATCTGTCAACTGATTATCTATTTTTATATTGACTGTGTAATTGTAGTATTATATATGTTATTAATAAACCTAAGATCTTTAGCATCTATACCGATTTCTTTGATTATCGATAAGAGTTTGCCATGCTTTATTCTGTTGAACGTCTCTTGGTCGTCTAATCAAGACCGTTAAACAAGTGAGCCCTGCGTTCTTTTATTACAAACTGAGTATCTAGTTCTTGCATTAAGATGGATAATATATTTCACTTACCGTTCGGCTTGGTCCCCCAAACTTCCAATAAATACGGCGCATGCGTTAATATTTGGCTTCTCGGTCATGGCTTTTGCGAGATCTTCTGCTGGAATACCGTATCTTTGTAAATTGGCATCAGACAACACGATAACGATTGATTCATCGTACGCCTCTTCGTCGATATTTGATACTGCCCACTGGGTGGTCTCTAAGGTGTGGTCGCCTTGCATACAATACTGCGAATGCGCGTACATTGTCTAAAAATGATAAAATGGTGTATTCAATTAAATAAATTTTATGTAACTGACTGGGATGTTTGAATCTAAGATTCACTCCTATGTCTTTAATATTGAATGAAAATTAGTAGCCCACTTCTGTTACAGCAGGATATAGCAGATCTCAAAACAAAAACGCTCTTAAGACAACAGATAAACTCTCCAGGTAGGTCTAAAAAGACCAAGAACAGCTAAAGCTTAGCACCGAGGTCACGTACCGACGAATGTGGGCTCGATGGCCAGACCCTTCGGGCACCCAGCTGGTGAGAAGAACAAAATTTATTTTGCACATTCGACCACTGGATAACCGAACACACACTATCTGGACAGCGAGACATCAATCTAGCTTGTCTGAAATATACGTAGGAGATCTCAAGTAAATTTAAATAATTTCGTCAGTCAAAGGAAGTATAGTTCTTCAAGCTACCCCTAACGCTAGGTGGCTTAACCACCAAGGTAACGGAAGATGCTTCCTTACCCAGGGCATCTAAAGTAAAAATTAGTATAGCCTCCCCTTTCGGTAAATGTCTGCGAAGAAAAGGGGTGAAGGATAGCTTGGGGGGGGGGGTCAGATAGGTACCGTTTCAACGGAGCGTGACCGGTTTGATCTTCATGTGGTTCCACTATTTATCGGAACATACATGTATCGGTAGGAGCTGGATTATACGCTTAGGGCGTGTGTGTGTAAAAATTAATAGTGGATAATAGGATATTTACATATATATATTGGCCCCTAGAAGCTAACCACATCCAGCTTATTTAAAGTATCAAGTTGGCAACTAAACACTTACCAACGAATCGCATTAGTTGCCTTAAAGTTTTTATCGCTTTTTCGTCGTAATCTATCTAGTACAGCTCCTCCACATTTAATGGAGTGAAAATAAAAAAAAAATAAAAAACATAAATTACTATTATTAAATACATACCCTAAGAACTTTCAATCTATCGTTATTATTTTTAGGTGGACTATCTATATCAACAAATCGAATATTATATTCTTCTCCAGAATGTCCAATGATGTCGTATTTTATTTTGTCGTCAAATCCTTCAAAAGCTTCCATCACTAAGACTACTGCTTCCAGTTCTTTGTCCAAACGGCCATCGTATGAATTAAACCTATACATACTTCCAGATACGTCTACTACAACTCTAAAAAGCTTTGGTTTTATTTGTGGAGTACCCAGCTCGGGCTTTTGTTCAGATCTTCGCCGAAAGATCGTCTTTTCCCCCAATATCCCTAAAAAAGAGTTCATTATTATTAGTAAATTTTCTATTTTTTACTAATAAAAACTAAAGGTTGAGAATCTGAGACAATAGACTTAACAATGCTCAGCCAGTCAGACTGATTTCCATTTGCAAAACAAGACGAAACCAAAGAAAATAGAGCTATGGTCAAAAAGGGTCATTGAACCATCAAATAGTCCTCAAGCCTCACTTGTGGTCCTTGTAAAGAACAAGGTTTTTGTATTGACTACCCCCAGCTGGATTGAAACTGACTGAAATATTGGATACTCTATTTGCGTTTCGCTGGTTTTCCAAGTAAAAGAGGAGCAGGAATGGAGCCAGCTGATTAACAGAAAATTGAATTCTCGATACGATAAACCCTTGTGCAATTACGGTTATGCCTTTTGGTCTATGCAATGCTTTCACTACATTTTAGAGTGTGTTTGAAAGAATTGTAGAAATAAATAAAAGATGTCAATAAATAGTATATATATATATACAAGGTGCATTTGGTTTAACGTTACAATACAATAACGGATACAGTCCAATACCTATTCCAAAGTACTTTTTTTGTCGTATTGCCAGATTCCAGTAAGAGCCTATGAAGGTTTCCATTGAATTCTGACAGGCAACGGTGGGGGAAATATTTTTTGGGCATGTTTTGTAAATAAATAAAACATATTCCAAAGTACTTACCATCAATCAGTTTAACATCATCTAGCTCGCCAGTCGTTTGATGTCTATACCACTGTCTTTCTTGGTTTTTTGCTTGCAGGTTATTTAAAATAACCCTCAAAGCCTGAACTGGTCTTTCTACTGCAATTGAAAATTGAGAATAGATAGAATGGTCGTACTCATCCATTCCTATTTCTTTCAGTTTTTGTTTGAACGCGTTTCTACCCATTTCTCTGGCTGCCCTTTTAACATGTTCCGGAACTTCACTTTTTTCTTGATCTGAAAGCTATAATAAATATTCCATAAGTAAGATCAGACTGGCTCAGCCATAAACCTATCGTTAAAGTGCAATTTTGTTAAAACTTATTTTATTTATATTATTCAATATCGAGTCAGTACGATATCTCAGTGGCTTGGCAGAATTGTGAGTGGCATAGCCATATTTCAAAAATAAAGAAGTGAAAACGATTTCCGGAGCCACATTTCAGTTCGATATTTTTAAAGAAGTAGTATAAATATTCCATGTGGCGTAGTATAAATATTATTCCATGTGGCAGAAGATCGAGAAGCCTTCGCAATGTTGATCGCCAACCTCGGATAATTCTATATGGCACGTATTATAAAATCCAAAGTGGATTTGCATGAGCATCGAGTAAGTCTATGTTTGAGTAAACAGTACGACAAAGATGATCCCTCGTATAGAAAAAACATGGAAATTTATTTTGCCATTATTTATTTATTTGCAAAAAAATTAAAATTTTATCGTATATTGATGAGATCGTTAGATATGATTTGCACACACATATTTGACTCAGGATATTTTGTAGAAAATACTACTGTAGTGTTTGTACCGTATTTAGTGGGAACTGAAGTACATTTGCAAATTGTAATACATGTTTGTAAGGCTCTGTACCACAATCTATGGAAATATTTTGTGCGGAACTGTTTTGTGAATGTTGAATAAATCCCTTGTTACTATATAAGCTCGCCTTCATTGTATCTACAGTATTATATCCGAACGAGTACTGCACTTTAATTTATAAAAGTCGAATATGCGACTCACCGAACACAAGCTCGTTAATTTATAATTGTAGAGGGATTGAAAATTGATGGGAACGGCATTTATTAACTCCTAAGAGACAGTAGTTAATATATCCATATTCTATACGATTCTTCCGTTTTAAAGTTCATTAATGGATTATTAAATGGTTAATAAATAAATGATTTAAAATTATTGATGACAGTGGTAATAAAAAGACTTTATCATTTACCTGAAAAATCTTATGGCCTTTATCCAAACGGTATGGGCCACCTTTGCCTCCCAAACCAGCGGTATCTCTTCCACCAGTTCCACCTGCCCATCTATTGCCTCCTACATGAGGTGCATTATCTGGATCTTCCTCTCCATGTTTTGGTTCTTTTGTATCCAGCCTAGTTGAAAGAAAAAACGTATATACATAAAATCGTCTATTGCATGCAGATTACGTGGTACTAATATCAACTATACCCAACGCAAAAATTGATGAATGCAGGCTAGGAAAAAAAGTTCATATTAAAGAAGATAGAAATAGATATTATCAAAGCAAAAAAATAGTAAATTACAATACCGTGAAGTAATATGGAATATTAAAAACTAAAATGTCTTTTTCTTCCTCCTCGCTATAAGCGATTCTGCTTGTTCGTTGACTGATTGACACCTCTAAGAGATTCTAGCCCTTGGTAATTTATCTCTTGCTATTTTGACCAAAAAAATGAAAATGTAAAAAGGGAGAGAACATAATATACAATGTCTTGTAACAAGAAATCCGTATGATAAAAAATCAGCTAAAGTTCTCATACTAATGGAAAAAGGATTAGACGAATGGAATAGAAAAATCACTATAGGAGGCAGAAAAATCAGTAACAAGCAATAGGCAGATGAGACACTAATACTAGCAGGTCTAGCAGCCAGCTAAGTCGAAATGACTACCATCATTGATCGGATAAGCACGGAATTTGGACTTCAGATCAACACCGGAAAAGGAAAAATAATGATCGTAAACAGTGCAAATAATAATCTACTGCACATACGCCAAGTAGAGCATCTCGAAGTAGTGGATAGATTTGTATACTTAGGCTACATGATAACAAACAAAGCGATTGCTCTTCAGAAATAAAGCGTAGACTAGCAATGGGCTGAACTGCAACAGCTAAATTAATTAAAATATGAAAAGACCGAACAATAACTAGGAAGACTACGCTCAGGCTGGTTAATGCCCTTATTGCTTTCATTGCTACATATGCGGCCGAAACGACTCTCAAAAAAATCGATAGAAGTAAGATCAAAGCTTTAAAAATGTGGGTTTACTTAAGAATTCTACGCATGTCCTGGACAGAATCCAGAACCCAGAACCAACCTGTCAATTCTGGAAAGGATTAATATAAAAGACAGCCTATTAAAAAAAAGTGAATCGAGCATACCTAAATTACTTCGGTCACATAGCTAGAAGAACGGGGACCATCGAACTATTGGTAGTAGAAGGCCGAAGACCAAGAGTAAGATCTCCAAGAAAATGGACAGATCAAATGAAGATTATGGTGGGAACATCCCCATATGAAGCCATCCATCAGACACAGGATCGCAGTCAATGGAGACAGTAAGCTAACAATATTTAGAGTCACCAAACTTTGATAATGGATTAAGTAATGAGGTGGAGGATTTTGATTACAGGATGATGATGAGCAAAACAAAACCTCCCCATGTGGGGACATCGGAGATATGGTCAGTATAGTCTTTAGCAAGATCTTTAAATCAACTTATATACAAAAAACGAAGATATTACAAATAAAAGGAAATGCATCAAAAACAATTAAACTGGTAACTTAAGAAGAATGAAACCTAAAAAAGTTTAATAAGAAAAAGTACAACACTATCAACAGAAATGAAAAAATTAAAATCATGAAGAACAAAAACAAACTAAGGGCATCAAAGCCAGAAATATACATCAATAACGATCTAATGCAAGAAGAGATGAAGATCCAACAAGAAATACGGAAAATTGCAAAATTTCAACAAGAAAAAGGTATGAACACCAGAGAAGGTTATCAAAAATTAAATATTGACGGGGCTATATGGAAATGGAACAAAGAGAAGAATGAACTGGAAAAGGCAAACCAAGACACGCCAAAAAACCGATAAAACAACAAATATCGTACACACAACAAAAAACGGAAACGAAAATGACAAAGGAAAAGGACATGAATAGATTAGATAAGATAAAACAGACGAGCAGGAAAAAATATAATAGAAAAATGAAAAAACGCGATGAACTAAAAATAAGTACGTGGAACATCAGAACAATGCTTGAACCAGGAAAAATGCAGGAGATTGTCTCAGAACTAGAAAGATACCAAATTGATATTGCAGTGATTCAAGAAATTAGATGGGCAGGTCAAGGAGAAATAAATAAAAAAAACTACACACTACAGTATTCGGGACATGGAAAACAAGGTCAATATGGAGTTGCTTTCATAATTATGGGAAAAATAAAAAATAACATTATGCAATTTAAACCAATAAATGAACGTATGGCTTACCTGAGAATTAACGCCAAACCATTTAATATATCAATCATAAACGTATATGCTCCAACTGAAAGTGCTGCTGCGGAGGAAAAAGACAAAATGTATGAGGAACTTGAACGAGAAATGGAGAATTTACCTAGAGAAGACACAATACTGGTAATGGGAGATTTTAACGCCCAAGTAGGTAAGGAAGACTACATTAACCAAGTAGCAGGTAAACACACATTACACGAAAAAACAAATGACAATGGTCAAAGATTATGTAACCTAGCAGCTAGTACCAATATGATTATCATTAGTACAAATTTCGAACATCCTAAATACCATAAAGTAACATGGATTTCCCCAGACCAAAAAACATGGTCCCAAATAGACCATATTCTGATTACAAGAAGGAAACAAACATCGGTTACGGACGTGAGAACTTACAGAGGTGCGCATGCAGACACAGATCATTTTATGGTGACTGCAAAGGTAAAACAAAAAGTCAAAAGAACTCTAAAAAACACGACAATGAAAGACAAATGGTACGTAGAAAAACTGAATGCTCCAGACATAAGGATTAAGTATGCTGATGACATGAACAAAAAACTAAAGGAACAGTGTAAATATACAAAGGATATAGAAACAGAATGGAGAAATTTAAAAAAATGTATAAATGAAACAGCGGATGTACACATAGGAATAAAAAGAAACAAAAAAAAACAAGAATGGTATAATGAAGAATGCCATAACATGCTAAAAAAGAAGATAGAAATTAGACAAATGTGGATAAGAACAAATAGACAGGATTATAGGGAAGAATACAATAGAATAAGGAATGAATGTAAGAAAAAAATAAGGAAAATTAAACGTGCCTGGTTAGATGATAAGATAAAAGAAATAGAAAAAGAAAGTAAGAACAGAAACACAAAAGCATTTTATAAGAAAATTAGCGAGCAAAACAAAACTTTTAAAGGAAAGATAAAAGGCATAAAAGATAAAAATGGAAAAGTATCAGAAAATGATGAAGAGTATAAAGAAATTTGGACTCACTATTTTAAAGAATTATTAACAGAGCAAGAAGATCAAGACCTAAATGAAAACGTAGAAGAAGAGACAATGATGTTAGGAAACCAGCTAGAAAGACCAACAAAAGAGGAAGTTGAGGAAATTATAAATAGCAGCCGTAATGGTAAATCTTCAGGATCAGACGGGATCAATATGGAACTTATAAAATATGGTGGTGAAGAATTAAAAGAAAAACTGTACAATTTAATAAAAGACATATGGGACGAAGAAAAAATGCCGGAAGAATGGAACAAAGGACAAATTATCACGATTCATAAAAAAGGAGACCAACAAATGTGTAATAACTACAGAGGACTGACGCTATTAAACACAGCATATAAAATTATGTCGACCTTAATACATCGAAGACTGACCAACGCTATGACGAATATCATAGGACACTATCAATGCGGATTTATTAAGGGAAAGTCTACAACAGATGCCATACATACAGTTAAACAAATTATGGAAAAAGCTCATGGATATAAAATAGAAATTGAACTGCTTTTTATAGATTTTCAGCAAGCATTTGATACAATAAAAAGATCAAAATTAATGGTAGCTCTGAAAGAAATGGGAATACAAAACAAATTAAGACGATTAATAAAAATGACAATGAGTAGAACTGTAGTGAGTATAAAAACTCAAGTAGGAGACACAGAAGAATTTGTCATAAATAAAGGGGTTAGACAAGGAGATTCGTTATCAGCAACCCTGTTTAATCTTGCCCTGGAATACATCGTCAGGAAAATAAACAAAGGTACCCTTAGAACTAGAGAAGGACAAATAATAGCATACGCTGACGATATTGTGCTAATAACAAAAAATAGAAAAACAATGGAAAAAATGTTAAATGAAATGGTAACAGAAGGAAAAGTAATGGGATTAAAAATAAACCAAGAAAAAACAAAAATAATGAGATTTGATAAAAACTTCGAAAACAAAAAGGTTAGACTAGGCGAATACATTTTTGAAGAAGTCGAAAAATTTAAGTACTTGGGAATATTAATAACAAACAATGGAGAAAGAGAAACAGAAATCAAAGAAAGGATTATTACAGCAAATAAGACATTCCATGCAAATAAGAAATTACTAAAAAATAAACTATTGAGTAAGAAATCGAAAATGAAGGTATACAAAACAATAATTCGACCGACGATGATGTATGCAGCCGAAACCCTCAGCATGACAAAAAAACAAGAGGAAAACCTTAGAATACAAGAAAGAAAAATACTAAGAGCAATACTGGGACCAATAAAAATAAATGAAAATGAATTTAGACAAAGAACGAACCTTGAGCTACTGGAAGAAATTAAGGAAGATATAGTGTGTAAAATAAAACAACAAAGAGCAAAATGGCTAGGACACGTATGGAGATCAGGATCAACTACGACGATATTCTCAATATTGGAATGGACACCAGCTGGCAAAAGAAGACGTGGAAGACCAAGATCTACATGGTTACAAGAAGTTGTAAATGATCTCAACAAGGCGGGCATACGACAGTGGAAAGGAAAAACCAGAGATAGGACACAATGGAGAAAAATAACTGAGAAAATTAAATAAGGAACATGAGGACTGATCTACCTCAAAACATAGATCTAGAGAGCGTAAGCGGCGTAACCCCTAAAGGGGTGTTTAGCCACATATATATATATATCAACAAAGGGGAAAAGTATACGAATAATATATGAGATCAAATTGAGAAATTTTGCAGAAAACTGGGAATAATACGTAAGAAATAAAGATACCGACAAGCATGGATAAACGAGAAGTAAAGTTAAAACCTTTAATGGAAAAATCCTTAAATGAATATTAACTCTACAAATTTACTTACCCACTATACCTATTTACTGTAACATTTTCCTTCGCTCGCTTAGCTGCAATATATTCGGTGGTTACAACGTTTTTAGAAAACCCATGTTTATGTAGAACCTCTCCTACTGTTTCTAACATATCGGGGCTATCTCTATCGAAGTCGAAAACATTGAACAATACATCTTCTAAATCAGCGTTGGGATATTTCTAAAACAATTCGGATTAATTTTACAAAATTACGAGACGTGACAATTAAATTCAGAGACAGTTAGTACAATATTTTTATTTAGCAATTTTTTATTTTTTTATTCCAATATTTTTTCCTTCACCATCCCTAAACCGTGCGTGCTGCGCCTATTTTTATTTTACGTCCTTAGAAGACGAAGGGTGCTAAATCTGCCGAATAGGGTGGGTGCTTTAGGAGCATGCGCATAATTTTATATTTATTAATGTCCACATATTTACCAATGGCCATAATACTTAATCGACGGTCTGTTCGAACTATCTCAGTTACTTTTTGAACCTTCAAGTTACTTTTTAGGTCACAGGCCACCAGGGGCGTCCCTCATCTTCATCGTTATTCTTCCTTCTTCTCGTGCCACTCCTAGCGGAGATTGGAAATCATCATGGCCACTGCGACTTTGTTAGCAGCGCGCCTAAAAAGTTCAATCGAACTACACCCGAACCATTCACGTAGATTACGAAGCCACGATATTTTTCTTCTTCCCACACTTCTTTTGCCCTTAATTTTGCCCTGCATGATATTTCTTAAAAGTTCGTACTTTTCACCTCTCACAATGTGCCCCAAGTATTCCATCTTTCTAGTCTTTATTTCATTTAGAATTTCGCATCTTTTGTCTAAAGTTTGGAGTACTTGCGTGTTAGTGACGCGGTCCATCCATGATATTCTGAGAATGCGCCTATAGCACCACATCTCGAAAGCTTCGATGTTTTTTGTGGTCAACTGTTTTAGTGTCCAAGCCTCTACTCCATACAACAGGGTAGAAAAGACATAACACCGCAGCATTCGTATTCGTAACTTTATATTGATATCACGATTGCAAAAGAGTTTGCGCATTCTATTAAAGACTGATCTAGCGATATTCTTCCTACCATCCTTAAAACGTTTGTACTACTTGAAAACTCTGGCACGGTATAAGCAATAATTTCCATCAACTCCCTGCAAAGTTTTCCTTTATAGTTTTTCGACGAGTGTTAACAAGTACTTTAAATTCACTCTTCGCTTAATTTGTTTTTCCAATTTTTTACGGCGCGAGTAATTTTTTCACCTTCGTTATTTGACGATTACAACTAGACTGTTTTTCTAGCTGTTTGCAATTTTTACCCATTTATCTGTCTAAGCAATCTTTAGTTTTTAAATCTCTGGCGGCCAATGCATCTCTACAGGACCGGAGGCTAAGACCTTGGTCTACCTAGTTTTCTTCTAGTGGGCGGAGTCTACTTTTCTATCTTATTTGGCCATCTATTTTCAGGTATTCTCAGCGGGTTTTCATACCAGTTTAGTCTTTTGACTTCGATTATGTCTAGATCAATTTCCATTTCTCTATCAAGTAGTAGTGAGCCGGCAACATTGTCTCCAATAGTCCATTTTCATGGTCTTCATTTTTGATTTGTTTCCTTTGATTATATATATATATATATATATATATATATATATATATATATATATATATATATATATATATATATATATATATATATATATCATCATCATCATCCAGCCTCAAGAGTCCACTGCTGAACATAGGCCTCTTCCTCATGTTTCCAACCCCGTCTATCTTGCGCCGCTCTCATCCAGTTTTTATTGAGTCTTCTTAAATCGTCAGTCCATCTTGTAGGTGGTCGACCGACGCTTCTCTTGTCTTCCCTTGGCCTCCATTCCAATAACCTCTTTGTCCATCGCCCATCTGTCATTCTGGCTATGTGTCCTGCCCATCTCCATTTTAGTCTGGCTACAGATATATATATATATATATATATATATATATATATATATATATATATATATATATATATATATATTTCATTATAATGGATTAAAAAAAAAACAAAAAACGAGATGCGGAACTCAGGGAATGACCGAGGAGGAGAAACATAGGTTTTTAATATATTTTATTAGATTCGATTTTATTTACATAATTTTATTTAGGTAACACGTTGACGTTTGTTAAACATCATATTACTTTTATAATAAGTGTATATGCACGTACATATATTATGTTATTACTGTATACCGGAAGGTTACTGCTCGCTCTCGATTTTTCGAGGCACGCTAAATATGATTTACCGAGCACACCGAGCAATGAGAAGTATTCATTTCAATAAAACAAGAAAAATCAATGGGCTAAAATCTTACCTGAAGATGTTTTACAATATTCACAACCTCTCTGGTAGAATATGGATAGTTAATAAGACCTTGATCTGCCATATTCCTTAGATCACCAAAAATTCCAACTAATTGCTTAATAGTATTTACATCTACATCGGGTCCATATTGTTTTAGAAGTTCTATTTCAGATTCTCTAGAAGGATTATCAACAGAATGGCTACTGAAAAGATCTCCCAATGAGCCGAAGAAATCATTTCCCAAAAAGGGGAATCCAGGTCTGTTTGCTAAAACAATCATTCTAAAATCAGGATGAGTAACAATAATGTTATCGGCGTTTGATCCTTTCACTACTTTTGTATTTGGGACAATTCTTCGACCATCGCTAAGAATCATCTCTCCCGATTCTACCAGTGTTTTAAGAATGCATGTAACATGCGTTGGTGCTTTGTCTGCTTCGTCTATAACGAGAACGTGTCCATATTTAATAGCTTTAACGAGAGGCGAATCTTCATGTACCAAAATCCCATTTTTTATCGTTGGTTGTATAGTAAGAGTTTGTACTGTCGTGTCTCTGTGCAGTTGTATATACTCTCTAGGTCTCTTTAATAGTTCCAAGAACCTATCGACGATTTTGTTCTTACCCACACCTTGGTTACCAACAAGTAGCAAGTTGTAACCCAACTGAAAATCTTGCAAGAGCCTCTCCATTAGGGACAAATGTTGAGGTACGTCATAAAACAAGGTGTCCGGAATTTTGGTTAAGTTGCTGGCTTGGTATAATGGAGCGGTAGTAACTCCTATGGTTAACACACCGCTTTTAATTTCGCATTTAATTTTTGAATTTTCGTCCTGAAAAATAAAGTTTATTCCTATTTTCTCCATTGTTTTATCTAAGGCTTGTCGAGTAAGAGAAGGCAAGAATTTTATCATAAAGGTTTCTTCCATCAAGTTGTAAACATCGTCTGTGGGGTATTTATTCAATCTTGATGCAATTTTTAAAATTTTTCTCGTCGACAGATGGCCCGATAAGTTTTTCAGAGCTGGATCGGTATTGTCTCGTAAGATGTGTGCAAGATTAATGATTTTTTGCAGTGGTTCTGAAGGAGGACCAAACTAAAATAAAAATATATTATTCAAAATTGTTTAAAAGTACATAGGAGTAAGAAATGTAATTTTTGGGGTTCCCGTATTTTTATCAAGAACAGAGTAATAGCGTAAGTGCCTTTTTCTTACGATTAGTCTAGCCTTCGATTACGTTATATGAGAGAGAATTGCTGTCTAGAAATCAATTGGCTGTTGTTTATAGAGAGTGTGCACCGTTCTTAGCAACAGGATAATATGAACATATTGATTAGAAACAGATGGAAGACATGTTTTACAAACGTAAAAGCAAGACCAGAAGCAAGAGCAGAATTTAGATCTGATCATAAATTGTTATGGGGTTGCTTCGAGCTGAAGGTAAAGAGAACCAAGCTGTAACAGACTCACAAAAGATTTGAGATTTCAAATCCAGAAACATTTATAGAAACTAGCATTTCAGAGACATAAAACAGTTTAGAATAAATGTGGAAAGCATTCAGAAATGTCACAAAAACCTCTGTAAAACGAACCAGAATAGAAAAGAAGATCGTGAAGAGAAGCACTGGATAACAAATAGAACGCTGCAACTTCTAAAAGTTAAGAAGAATCAAATCTCTCTTACATCAGAACATCAAAAAAATAGAATTATGTAGATTGAGCAGAGAAATAAAAAGAGCATGTAGGAAGGTAAAAAATAAATATATAAGTGAAAAATTCAGAGGTATGTAAACCATTATGAATCAGTTTTACAACAAAATCCGATATCTAGCTAGATAATTTAAACCAATCACACAAACAATATAAAAACCAACATATTAAAAATACGAAAAGTGAATTGCGGAGATATGAAGAAAATACTGTCAAAGACTGTATGCAGTTGATCCTCAGGATACAAGTCATGACGAGTTTACTGCAGAGAGACAACCGACGAACCGACATCTCCGAGGTAGAAAAAGCAATTATAACGCTAAACAATCGAAAATCTCTTGGCGCAGACCAGATCATAGCAAAGGTTTTAAAAGAGACAAAATAGGTTGGAACAAATGTTAAGGGTCTTCCCAGATACTCCCAAATATGTTCAGGTCGTGTTCTTTTAAACCTTCATTAACTATCTCAAAATGGTGAGGCCGGGGATTATATTTATATAAATATTTTGATTAAGGTTATGCAGACTTTTCATATTTTGTTATTTTTATACACTCATATAGCAACATGAGTTGTTTTACTTACTTTTGTGGTAATTACATGGATTTCCTCTTCTTTACTCAAAGTTCTCATCTCGTGAAAAAGAAATATACTTAACATTTCTGGTGACATCCAATTTCCCGTTGGAGATTGCAAATTCGGAGGTTCACCGATAGCAACAATTCTGAAATCGGGGTGTATTGGGAACACTCCGTTTTCCGTTAATTGTTCTTCGGTCAAGTTAAACTTCTTTTGCAAAACCTCGTATCGATTTTTACTTATTAGTCTTTTGCCGTCATATAGTTGAAGTTCGCGATCTTGAACTAATCTAAAACAAGTTAATGGTAAATTTAATTAATATTAAACTCAACTGAAATCAACTTAACAAGAAATAGAAAAATCCAACAACAACAACACATCTGGATTCGATCTCATAACAGGATTGATACTGAAAAATCTACCACAAAAAGTATTAGTGGCGGTAAATACAATATACAATAGTGTATTCAGACTAGCATATTTTCCAATTCCATGGAAATTTGCACAAATAATTATTGTTCGAATAAATGCATACGAATACGCAAAACAAAAAAATATTTTTTAATTTAGAAATAAAATGTAACTCAACTTTTAACAATACTTTGCCAACAGTGTAAATATATCAATGACAATAGTGTTTAGTGTTTCGTGCGCATAAAGACGTATCCAGTTTCCAAAAACACTCCCCGGACACCAGGCACCCACCTACCCTGAGAGAAAATTAAGATCAGGTCGAAGCAACATCTCTGTTGGCAGAAGCCCTCAAAAAATCCGTCAAGGATTTACTACACACACACATTTACACCGTACTATCCGATCTCTCAAAGATTTGTCTCGCTTTTGGCATAATAGTGCCTTTTTTGTGTGAACCAGTAATTTTGTCTAAGAAGGTTTAAGGGTACCTTTAGATACCCAGGGTTGCCACATCTCTACATTCAGAATTTGCGTAGTAGTGACTTGGATGGACCAGAGTGTACACAGTTATTCGAAAGACTTATATTAACTAGTAAGTAATATTGTAATTCTAGCATTTATGTTTATGTTTGTTTTGTTTTTGTTTATGTTCAAGTTTTTTGATATTATTTGTATTTTTAGCTGTGATAAAATCTTAGTATCTTTGGATAGCTTTTTGAACTGGTAGTGTTTAAGAAATTCCTAAACAGGTAAAAGCTCTCATATTTGTATCCAGCAACCTATGTTTTACACACACTCTCTCTCTCTCTCTCATTTAGGACTTCTTCATGGTTATCCTATTGTGGATACTAATTTTATCTACAATTATGATTCACAAAACAGCAAACCTAAAGATAAAAGATCATCCTATCGACCAATCAGCATATTGTCTACAATGTCTAACATATTTGAAAGATTACAGCTTTTTAGATTAAAGAAGAATATTAAATAAGAAACCTAGATGTAGAAATACCTAAGCACCAGTTCGGATTTCGTGTGAGACATTCTACAACACAACAGAACCATAGAATAATAACAAAAATCCTCACTGCCATTGAGAAAAAAAATTATTCGCTGTGTTCTTAGATACAGAAAAGGCATTTGATGATAAAGTATGGCACAATGGACTCTTACACAAAATTAAAAGCATCCTTCCAACTCTCTAGTACCTCATTATAAAATCCTATATCCAAGATCGTTACTTCCAAGTAAAATATAACACAGCACCTTCAACATATTCTCCCATTAAATCAGGGGAGTCACAAGGTAGTTTGCGAGGTTCTCTCCTTAACCGATATTTACTGTAGATATCTCAACCACAAATACAACAAAATCTCAACATTCACCGATAACACCACCATGATCACTACCGACAAGGACCCCATCATGGCATCCACGTAAAACCACCTTCATGATCATCATCATTATCAACCTTTATGCGTCCACTGCTGGACATAGGTCTCCCTCAGATCTTTCCATCTGTCTCTGTTTTGTGCGACTTGCATCCAGTTCTGAAGCTAACACGCTTCAGGCCGTCAGTTCATTTAGTTGGTGGGCGTCCTCTGCTCCGTATTGCTTCTTGCCTTGGTCTCCACTCTAAAATATGTTTTGTCCATGGGTTATCTAATAATCTAACGACGTGTCCTGCCCAATTCCATTTTAACGACGCGATTGTTTTCGATAGCGTCTGTTGTTTTTGTTCTACGACGTATTTCTTCGTTTGGGATTCGGTCTCTTAGAGAGACACCCAACATCTGGGGCTCCATAGCCATCTGAGTCACGCCAATCTTATTAACTACCTTTTTTGTGAGTGTTAATGTTTCCGCTCCGTAAGTGAGTACAGGTAACACACATTGGTCAAAGATTTTCCTTTTGAGGAATATGGGTAGATCTGATTTAAATACATAGTTTAATTTACCAAACGCTGCCCATGCTAATCTTATGCGACGTGGGAGCTCACATGTCTCGTTATCTCTGCCCAACCGAATTTCATGTCCTAGGTACTTATACGATGTAGTCTGCACAATATTCCTTCCATCACCAGCAATATTTCGATTTAGCACCAGATAAGTGGTCGTTAGTGCTGTATCCGATCTAAATCCAGCTTGTTCTCTAGGCTGATAGAAGTATAACCTAGACATACGAGTATATAAATACCTCAAAGCTACATCATGTAAAACACTTACGATTCGCATAAAAAACTTACTTATGAGGTGATCATGGGTAAAAACAGCAGCAACCAAAGATCACTAAATAAGGGACTCTTACAAGACTCAGTACTTGCCTCTCTACTTTTCAATAAATATACTTCTGACATTTCTCAAAAACTAGCGAAAAATGTGACTACACGTATGACTTAGCCTTGGCAGTCATCAGAGTGGATCGATAAGACTTTGAGAAACAAATCCACACAAATAAGCGAGGTAATCCGAGGTAAGGGCGTTTTACAAAAGGAGGTTTTTTATTGGATCTGTCAATATAATCCATAGATAAAAAACATGTAATGGAGTAGTTTGGTACCCTGCTAGTCTTTAATGTGAAGTAAATATCCCGGTCTTATGAAGATTAAATATAATTTTCTAATGTAATGGAGCCTTTCACTCTCCGAGTCAGTCTTATGTCTAGCACTGCCTGAATTTCAATAAAGACTAAATATGTAGTATAAAATAAAATTTAGTTACGTATACTTCTATTTTTCACAATAAAAATGTAACGCGTAATTTCATTTTACGTACCTGTGTAATACTGTCAACGTACTTGGATGTATTCTATTGATACCATCCAAAACAGCGATTTTTCCTTCCAGCGCCGCCTCTATCAACGGCGACAACTTCCAAATCGTATCTCCATTATCTAAAGTCGTTCTCTGTTGAATCAAGTCTCTCGACGTCATGTCTTGATACAAAACAATATTTTCGACGTCTTGTCCAAAAATTTCCGCCACTTTATTCACGATCATACTTTTTCCGCATCCTTTGGTTCCAACAATACATACATCAGCAACTTTTAAACTTTGTACGATGGATTCTAACAAAGCATTTTGGTACTTTGTTTCGATATAGGAGTTAACTGAGGTTGATGAAGGGGCGGGTATTTTGGTAGATACATTTGCAGACTCAGTTTGCTTCGATGCGGGTAAACCTAATTCGGTCAATAGGTTCTCTACGTGTTGCACTCCATCTTTTAGAAATACTTTGTAAGGGTACAGCCTGTAAATTATTTCGTACGGCGATAAGCTTGGGTTTTGTTCCTAAAACATTTAAAATATAAGATTATTATAACCATGATTTTATAATTACTACATACTTTCATTATATTGGTTAGCCAATAACCATAACAAAAGACGATGCATTATATTCACAAATAATATTTCGGTATATAACATACATCGCATCGCAGAAACTTGGAAAAACTACTGCTCAGAATTATACAAAGACACTTTCAAAGGTGTATGTCTCAGAACATAAGAAACATGCAATCAAAGAGAACCAATCATTTTACGAGCAGAAGTAGAGAAGGCTCTCGACCAACTAAGAGCCAAAAACCCCTTGGGATAGATCGCATACCAGCGGAGACTTTGAAAGCAATGGGAAGATTGGCACAGATGTAATACTGGATATGTGCAACATGATATAGATCACAGGTGAATGACCTGATGGGTGGTACGAATCAACTTTTATTCCAAATCCGGAATCCGAATCAAGAAAGGACCACTAATCGTTTGGAGCAATTACAGGACCATTGCTCTTATTCTTTATGCAAGCAAAATGCAGCTGCATATAATGAAAGGAACTAAAGAACTGTCTACTCGCAGACATAGCCGAATAACACTGCGGATTCGTGCCCAGAAATGTCGGTGCCAGCACCCTGTTTTAATCCTTGTGTTATTTGAGATGGGTTTGTCATCTCATGTTGTGTCTGTACCTGGGCTACTGAAAGAATCACTACAGGAGGCAGAAAAATTAGCAGCATACGAAGTCGAAATGACAAGCCGAATAAACAAAGAATTCGGACTTCAGATCAGTACCTGAAAAACAAAAATAATGGTCGTAGACAGGGCAAATAATAATCTACCGCACATACGCCAACTGGCAAATTTCGAAATAGTAGACAGATATGTATATTTGGACTCCATGATATCTAACAATGACGATAGCTCCTCAGAAATCAGTCGAAAACAGGCTATTAAAAAAAAAGTAAACCGAGCATACCTAAATAACTTCGGCAACATAGTCAGAAGAACGTGGACTATGGAACTATTAGTAGTATAAGGAAAGGTAGGAGGCCGACGACCAAGAGAAAGATCTTCAACAGGAAGGATAGACCAAATAAAGAATCTGGTAGGAAAATCCCTGCATGAAGCAGTCCATCTGACACATGATCACAGCTAATGGAGGCAGCAAAATAATAATATTTAAAGTGACCCCGAGTTACCACGAAGGGCGTACTGGATGGGGAAATTCTCATCGCTCAATAACTAATAGGAAAGGTGTAAATAATGTATAACCAAGTAAACACCCGTAAATCAACTGAGAACGTGACATGGAGCTACAGTTATGTCATTAACTGTAGATCTGATTATTGAAAACGACACACACACTCACTCATTACACGAGTACCTACACCATTTTTAATCGTCAAATCACCATGCAGCCACACAACAACTGACTCATTGTTCATGGCTAAGATTTGTACTGCGACTACTGTGTTTCCCAATCCCCAGGTAGAACACCATCGTACCGATGGGTTGTATGGTATATGGGGAAAAGGTGGAAAATTTTGGCCGATAATAGCTTTGCTACAGTATGGCTGTGTAGCCACAGTCAATAAAAGGTCTATCTATATAGCCGATCTGCTAAAGTGCCTAAGACTTTTAAAATAGTTAATGACAGTGGTGTACAATACGCCAATTGGCTGCAGTACAACCAGTATAAAACAAACGGCTTCCAGAGAAGGAAAGATCATGTTCTCATATAGAAATATTGCATTCAACAGTGCGTAACTAGATTATATCAGTTATAAATAACAATAATCAGGTTCTCATATAGAAATATTGCATTCAAAGATGTGTAACTAGATTATATCAGTTATAAATAACAATGTACGGGGTGGCGGCTTATGCCCGGTATTTTGCTGAATGAACAACTTAATAAACCGAGCCTTGATTTGTCGGAAATTTTGCCCACTTATTCTCTATAATAAAAAAAAAACTTTTCTGCAAATTTTCAGACTTATCGGTAAATAATATCTGCAAAAAACTCAGACTGAAAGACAGCTGTTGCTGAAGAATAACACTTTGCTTAAAGGTCGTTTAGGGGCTCAAAAATGGAAAAATGTTGTGTAAAGATAAAAAAAAAAAAATATTTCATGAACCTCACTTTAATTTTTAAATACTTACCATAATAATTGCAGCTAACAATAAATTGTCCAAGGGGAAATCTGGTAATCCTAATGTGGCACTCTCTTTAGTAAGAAGGGCAAATGCACATGCTACAATTTTTTCTAATTTTTCTGGAGCTACATTGGGGGCTAGGTTACGCATTACACCCAAATACTCCTGCAAAAAGAAAAAATGTAACACTATTAACTCTAAATTGGCAATTGTATTTAATTGATATAATTGAGTTTGAGTTAAGTTGATCTTAAATGTCAAAACACCCGTCTAGTCCAGTCGGGACGTCATTTAACCTTGTATGAGGATTGTCCTAACCTTAAGGGGTGGCCAATAGTAAATTTAAAATCGCAACTGAATTCCGCCATTGAATCAGCCGCCATCTTGATTTTAAAGGAAAACTGTTTTTGCTCAATATCCCCGCCATTTTAAACTTTTCGACAAAAATGGTAAGAACTGAAATTGTTGCAAATACGATTTTCTACAATTTCTTTTTGCAAACTTTTTCGTGCGGTCGATATTTTCTGAGTTAAGGGGGAAATAGTGGAAGGGGGAATCATAATTATTGAATTATCTCGTTTATTATTAACTTTACGACGTGAATGTACAGAAACAAAGATGAAGAAAATTTTATTTTATACAATTTTGATCCCTTTCATTTTTGTTTTGCTAAAATCAATATTTAAGGTCGTATGTAGGTTCGTTTCTGTTTTAAGTTTGCTGCCGATCACGTCAGGCCTGGGGTTCGTTAATGACTTGTGTGTCGTTAATCTTACTTAAATGTTAATTGTAGCACAAAAAATCAAAATTGTATAAATACGATTCTCACCATTTTTGTTTATGTACATTTATGTCGTAAAGTTAATAATAAACGAGATAATTCAACAATTATACTTAGTTACTATTTTATTCCTTAATTCTAATAATAGCGACCGCACGAAAAATTGCAAAATAGAAATTGTAGGAAATCGCAATTGCAACAATTTAATTGTTACCATTTTGTCGAAAAGTTTAAAATGGCCGAGATATTAAACAAAAATAATTCCTATAAGCAATTCCCACAAGGTCTTTGACTAGCCTTTGCAGACATTTTCATCTTGGGCTATCAATATTGCGTAACGTGCTTATGATCGTAATGTACATAAGAGAGGCAAAGAATCACATATTACTTAATTGAGGTTTTTTCGTCAATTCTTCTGAATATTTGCATATCTATAGTTAACAAATTAGGTTTTTTTTTATTCTGTAAAAGACATATTATATTAGCTTCAAAAGTATTTAAATTTAGTTATTTAAAGATAAGAAATACACCTCGTAGAAGGGTTAATACGGTGATGAAATAAATACTTTCTTGCACTTGGGACACACCCAACTTCGCATTCATTGCATGGAAAGTAGCAATATAGAAAACCCCATCAAAATTTAGTGTAAATTGGTTTTCGCAAAAACACATTCGCTTTAAAATCTGCTGAATTGGATTGAATTGAATCAAGATGTAATTGGTACGTAATCGCAGAAAGTTTAATGACTTAGGGCGGATCCAATGATAGAATTTTAGAACAATAGATAGAATTTTGTTTCGTCTAAAATAGATATTTTGTAGACGTAATAAAAATATTGAGTAATTGTGCAAGTTAGCTACGAATGATGATACATAGACGAAAGTATGCTAGTTTGTCATGAATATATATATGTGAGTGAATAAAAATTCAAAGCATTAAAAGAACAGCAAAAGGGAAAAGCTGAGAACAATTCGAAAATGAAATAAGCGAAAAATAACAACATATAACAGAAAATTCTGGTGTACTCTATAATATCTATGAATAGAAGCAAGAGGAAAATAATAAAGGAAAGCAAGGATATAGAATTCTATTAAAAACAAAAACAGCTAAGAACTTCTTCTTCTTTATGTGCCATGCTTGTTTTCTAGCGTTGTTTATCTTCGTGTTAGAAGCTGCTGGAATGTTCCTCGGTTGGTAGCTGCATGAAACAATTCCTCGACCTGTCCACTGTGTAATGTTATACACCCAGGAAAGTTGTTTTCTTCCGATCCAGCGTTTTCCTTCTATTTTACCCTGACTGATCAACCGGAGTAACCGATATTTAGGTCCTCTCATTATATGACCGAAGTATTGGACCTTTCTCATTTTGATAGTGTAGATCAATTCTCGCTCTTTGTGCATGATGTTGTTCTAATACAAGTTTGTTGATCACACTCCACAAGAGTGATTCTCGACTTCACCCTGACCGTTGTGCATTAGCCAAACATGTCCATTCCACTGGTCATCTCATGGACTATACTAACACTACAATTCTCCACCGTGAGAACAATAAATCTAAAAGAGAGTTCATTGAAATGTCATATATTTTTCTTAACGATTTCTCCATTAATGTTAAGAGTGACATCAAGAATCTAAGCGATATATACCACTTCTTACTTAAATGCGATACCAAGAACACTACAACATCACAGAGAACTAACTTGACTGATATATCCATTAACAACTAACCTACTTAAATAATAATTTTCAGTAATTAAAAAAAAGATAACATTCCCTTGCTTTTTCTTAGATACATCTCAATAAGATATATAATAATAATACATGAACAATATAATATTTAAAAAAAAATTTAATTAAGAAAAATCTTAAATAATAATATTACCCTAAACTGGGAATTAATTTCATTTTGTTACACCAATGAACCTTAATGACATTATAAGGAATCATAAGAACTACTTTGACATGTCAGCACAACAAGGATCTACAGACCGAGCGTGTCTTATAAAATCCACGGCTTCGCGTAATCGTACTTGTGAGTTCGTGAACTATGATAGTCGACTGGAGTTACAATTTGCCAAATTTAAATGTAATCGTTTCCACTCATTCATATGTATAATATATTGAATTTTTTAATATTGCTAATTTTATTAAAGCTTTTAATATTGTTTTTTTTATATAAATAATAATATTAAGTAATTAAATATTGCACCTTGCTTAAAAAAAGTACGAGATAAATAACTCGTTTTTTATATGAAAGTGCAATTTTCTTGCAAATGCTTGGTTTTTTTGATAAGATAATACAAATTGTATGAATAGTAACTAAGCGTTGGGTAGTCAGTGCCGAATCTACGAGGAAGTAAAAAGGATCTTCTGAATTTGCCAATTCGTTGACTGAACATACAGCCAAGACAGGATGGAATGTTGTCAGACCGTTAACAATATTGAAATATAACCAGTACGTGACAGAAAACGATGTAGAATATGTTCTATCGATAAAATTAGAAAAAACACAATTTACGAGTGTGCTGATTGTGACAAAAAAAACCTGGACTATGCATAGGATATTGTTTTCGCAAATACCATTCAACCAACAGATAGATTGCATTCAGTATATTAGTTTAAATAAAAATTTTATTCTCTAAAGACCTTTTAATTGTTACCTGATGTCCCACTAACAATTCCTAATCTGACAATATAAATATCTTGAAAACTTTCACATACTAATTTACATATTAGGCAGGTATTTTATATAGTCACAATTCTCTTAAAGATTTTTGTTTCATTGAAAACTGAACCTGATATTATAAACACAATGCTGTTTAATATTAGGATTTTCATTTCGCTTGTTGAAACTCCATACGATATTAATTTCTTGGAAATTTTTATAAGGCAGAGAGTTTTATAAAAAAAAATTGAAATTGAAGGTACTACACAATCGAAGAGCTCAAAAAAATAAAATATTTCCGGTACTCTTCTTCCAGATCGTATTTTGATTTCGAGATAAATTTAAATTTGGGAATTTTTTTATTATTTTTCCACTTTTTTCATGCTTTTTTTTAATGTAATTTTAGTGTATAAAATCCATCCAATGGCGCTACAGCCCAAATCGGGCCTTGGCCTCCCTCAACAGGCTTCTCCAACCATCTCTATTTACCGCTGTTCTTTTCCATGAACGCGTTCCCAGGCAGTTCCTGGCATCCTCATCGACTTCATCTTCCCATCTCTTTTTAGGTCTTCCAACAGGTCTTTTTCCCTGCATTCTTGCATTTAATAATTTTCTGGGGATTCTATTCTCATGCATGCGGACCACGTGCCCTGCCCATCGTAATCTCTGCAGTTTAGTATGTTGTGCTAGAGTTGGTTCGCTATATTGCTCGTATATTTCTCTATTGTACCTAATTCGCCAGTTGTTGTTTTCACTTATTGGGCCCAGGATCCTACGTAATATTTTTCTTTCAAACACATCTAATGCATTGGCAGATTTCTGTGTCACCACCCATGTTTCGCAACCATAACTTACTATGGGCCTGATTATTGTTTTATAGACCCGGAGTTTTGTTTTCCGGTGTACGTCTCGCGATTTGAATATGTGGCCCATCGCGAAATAGGCTTTATTTGCCAGCACAAGCCTTCTATTTATTTCCGGTTCTTCTTCATTGCTTGCGACCAGATCCATTCCTAGGTATGTGAATCTATTTACATGTTCTATATCGTCATAGTGTATAAAAGCCATTACAATATTATCCAAATTTTATTTGGAAGTTTTCATCTTAAGTGTTCAGAAACAATTTGCTAGGAAATGAAAATTTGTTTTTTTCCTTAGTTCTCGATTTGCTTTAATATTTCTCATTTGATTTATTAAAAAATATTGTAAATTAATTTTTTTGAATAATTATAACAACGACTCAAA
This sequence comes from Diabrotica undecimpunctata, assembly GCF_040954645.1. Lineage (NCBI taxonomy): Eukaryota > Metazoa > Arthropoda > Insecta > Coleoptera > Chrysomelidae > Diabrotica > Diabrotica undecimpunctata. The sequence goes on along the minus strand of NC_092809.1, from coordinate 132,111,015 downwards.
TTCGAGTCGCTTAACACAAATAAAGAAAATATAAGGAATATGCTCACGACTCGGATCTGAGTCTTTTCTTCTTTTCGCATGAAATATTACAAATTTATTTAAAATACCCTTTATTTAATATATACTTTATTTATTCATCAATATTTAAAAAAAAATACTAGTCAGCATAGCGGTTGATTTCTATGGAAATGCGCTGAACAGTGATAATGATTGCATATTCTAATTTAATTAATTTAATATTTTTGTCTTTTGGTTGGTGTTATATTGGAAATTTTCCCTCTCAAGGCAAATGTCTAGATGACCTAAGACACGAAATGGATAAAATTAATTCTATTTTTTTATGGAGAGTTTTTTAAAATGGTAATTATAAAATATTTTGTTATTAATACAAGTAATTTTTTTTATTATTTGCTGAGCATTTAGAATTTCGACTAAGCAATTTTATAAACTTTTTGGAAAATAGCATTTAAAACAAGATTCTGTTTTTTTATTTTTTCTCAAAAAATAAAACAAAACTAGTGTAAAACATATAGGTATATTGACATATAAAAAAATAATTTAATTTTGTAATAAAACTTTTGCAGCTAGTATATTGGCTTCTTCTGAGGAGGGCTTCTGCAGTTTTGAACTTTTCCCCTTTTTACTTTTTTTTGGTTGGGAAAAATTTTCTTTGGAGTATAATTTTTTTATTGGAGGGTGTTCTAGATGTGGATGGAAAGGCCAAATTGATCTGTTTTTGACTTCTCATAGCATCTATGGTGGGTTTTACCGGAGTAACGATTTTTTGTACAGCCTTTAATTCTTCTAGGGAAACTAAATCGTTTATTTGCTCCTTAAGTTGTAAAATTAATTTTTCCTTTGCTTCTTTTAAATAACTTTCTTCATCTCCTCTTGTTTTGCTAACCGCATCAATCAAAGCCCTTTTCTCGTCATCGCATTCAATCACCAGGTTATTATCATCACCTAAATAAAACTAATAATATATCAGATAAGTAATTTATTTCGTCTATAAATTAGTTCTACACAGCCTGAAAAACAGCAAAGTTAAATAAAAGTTATATATCAAAGTGTCTACTATTACTGCCACCCATTATATTTATCAATATATGTCGATCTAACATAATAACCAAAGGAAAAGATCTAAAAGTTTTTCATATAGACCAAGCCACCCAATAAGCTAGGAAAATTACCTATAATAAAGGGTACATACTTATTGTATTGGAAACTTCAAATAACAGCAGTGCCTATACCTAATTAAAAAAAAAATAATAATTTTAGAAAAATGCATTTTTTAGACTTAAACAACAACGTGTTTATGTCATTATACTTATAAAAATTTGTAAATTTCCACAAAATGTTTCAATAAAATTAATCTGTAATTTTAGCTTTTTAGAAACCATTGCATAACCATGTATATTATTTATAAAGATGCATTATTTTCATATACTAAGGTATAAAAAACTTTACCTGCTAATAAATTTGTATTTGGAATGGTATTCTCTTTAGTCAAATCCATTTGGGTATACTTGCAAACTAAACGAATATGTTTACACATGTTCCATTTTATACATGAATCCAAGCATGTACAAGTATAGCAGTGTATACAAACTTCGCAATCTTCACACACTAATTTACAAGGACAACTTTCTTTTACCTTCTCAATGGTATACATTTCATTGCTTGAAGTAGAGGGCACTAACCAACCATTATCGGATTTAACTACTTTATCAAGAGACTGACTTGTGGCGTGCCTTTGTCTTAATTCAATAATTTTGGTAGAGACTTTACCTTTGTGAATCACAATAAGTCTCTCCAATAATTTGTCTTTAACAAATTTCATAATAGCACCTATTGCCTTCTCTAATCTCTTGACGAATTTTCCATGTAAATAAATATGTTTTATTGTTCTGTGCATCCTTTCAATGTGCATATTGGTATTTAGGCCACAATGCAACCTAAAACAATATGCCCAGTGCTCAGCTTTATATGCATAATATTGCTCGAAATAAATTGCAAATTCCAGGGTATCTGAATCTTCCTTCAAATATTCCAGAAAATTTAATAATAATTTATTAAAAGCAGATGAATCAGTTTTTTGCAATAATGTCCTGAGCATATGATACACCTGAACCTAAAAAATGTACAATTAATTTAAAAATATAACATTTATATTATAGTTCTTATAATGTACTATCAAATAAAATTACTTTAATATATTAAAAGCTTCAACATTATATATGTAACAAATATTTACTTACTTTTTTTTCCTTATTGAGCACTTTTTCTAAATTTTTTCTCCATGCTTTATCAACATGCCAGGTGCAATACAATCTAAAAATATGTAAATTTATAACTTATTAAACAGTTACATTTTTTTAATGTTACCTAAATTCAGCAGGCTGCATAACCTGCACCCACGATTTATAATAAAAATCTGCCATATCGGACATAAATACTTTCGGTTTAATAGCCTTGCCAACTCTTTCTTTAATGCATTGAAAAAAAATATTCATACCAATGGAATCACTGCGATTTGTTATCAAAAAAGCTGTTCGGTAGCCCTCTCGCAAATCATCCAGTACTAGGATAGTATGTAGTTCAAACCCATAGGCATTTAAACCATGGGTCCCATCAATACAAATGCAATCCTCCCCAAATCATAGCAATAGGTCTTTTTGTCCATCTGTCATTATAATCAAGAAAAAATCTTCATATTTTAGTTCAGGATTTTCTTTGCGTATAGTTTCTTATGGTTTATATAAAAGCACACATTCTGAACTTTTCATTACACTAACCCTTGCATCAACACTTACTGCATCATTTTCATGACGTACTGACGAATGGCATAATTTGAAACACTTCTCAATATTATACAGATCTTTTTTTGTTAACAGATGCAGTCGTTCCAAATGAGAGTTAGACACAGAATCTCTTATTTCATCCAAAATATTTTGAAACGGAATTTTTGCAGCTATCTTTGATGCCACATTTTGTTTTTGTGCTTGGTTTAGAAATAGATGGCCTAAAGCTTGCTCTTGTTTGTGCCGCACATGAGTTGGACAAAAGTTGACAATATATTTTTTATTGTCTATGAATTTAACATTAATTCTTGCAGGACAATAACTATTAATTTTATTTGAGCCTTGAGTTTTAAGTTTTCTGATATTCTGCCCCTTCTTTTTATATTTACCTAAAAAAATTAAAATTAATGTCAAATAAGCAGAATAATTTTTTTAAATTAAAAATTAAAAACAAAAAAAAATTGAACTCACCTGACCTATGACAATTATAGTTTGTTTTGGTACAGTTACCGATTTTCTTTGAACCATACATTTTTACAAATGATGAGAATGTTTCTTCTTCTACCTTGCATTTCCAAGATTTAAAATCTTCAAAAGTATCAAATATTAGGTAATTATTTTCAATGTTAATGAAATGGTCACTCCTGTAGTGTGAAATTAAATTTTCTCTACCAGAATTAGTATTTTCACACAATGCACACTTTAATTTTGTTAAGGCATTACTATGAGTTTTTTTATGAGAAACCAATTATTTTAAATTATGAAAACTTTCAGAGCAGCGGGAACATACATAAGTTTTCTTGTTAACAGGTGCTATTTCGTCTAATTTATCTGAAAAAGAAAAAACATGTATATAATTATTGTGTTTGGCTATGATTGACTTAGTGTATTGGTATTGGTTATACGTTATACCTACTTGAATGCTGCTTTTTCACATGAAGTCTAAGATTGCTCAGATTTGCAAACTTTTTTTTACATTCTAAGCAAGGCACAGTAGATTTGCTTTGTTTAATGTCTTTTGGCACTAGTATAATGTAGCATATCTAAAAAAATTATTGTATAAGGATACTGCATTAAATAAGAGGATAAATTAGAGAATAAAATAATATATTACCTGGATGTTTTCTTTCTACATGTGCCGTTAAGTTTGAAGATTTCGAAAAGTTTATGTTACACTTAGTACAACGATTCATTTTCTACTTACACAAAAAAAACACAAGAGTTTAAATTATAAATACAAAACTAAATTTATAATATTTCACAACGGTCAAAAACCACACTTAAATGTATTCACACCACAGAATATTAGTTATACGCAAATATTCAAACAGAATCAACAACCAAACATCCGATACAGTGTCTCAAGTACGATTGCGCGAAGCCGTGGATTTTATAAGACACGCTCGGTCTGTAGATCCTTGTGTCAGCACATGCGTTCTGGTAAAACAGAACCTCACATGTGAACTTTCCAACAATCAGAAATTTATTTATTGCCGACAACTCAAAGAATTAAGTATTTTCTTTTAAATGTAGTTGCATTGGGTTTTTCGATTAACCTTGGGTACACCTTAACTTTTCAAGTTCATAGCTACCATACATTTCCAACGATAACTTTTTTCACATAGTAACAAAAAAACCACAAACTAGTTAAGTTTTTTTAAAAAACCACAAACTAGTTAAGTTTTTTTGTTTTAACATCCTAACTCTACAATTCTAAGTTACGGTAAGATCTCCAGTGTTTTTTAAATAGATAATATATGGTAGCCAATTATAATTTCTTCTCTTTCAGCCCTGAAAGTATTTACGAGTTTACTATATATATATATATATATATATATATATATATATATATATATTATGTATATAAATGATAAAAAAATTACCAGAATACACCACAAAGATAAAAGTCGAAAGCTTACAAGATGACTCCACAAGATACCTATTCCAAAAAAAACTAACAGAGAGAAGCAGAAACATATATATATATATATATATATATATATATATATATACATATATATATATATATATATACATATATATATATATATATATATATATATATATATATATATATATATATATACAGTGATGAGTGTCTTACTTACCACCCGGCTTTTTAACGTAAGAGATAGAAAACACAGTTACCTTGTGAAATAAAAAGAGATGAAACTCGTAGAGGTGAGAAATAATCGGAAAAACCTATAATTTATTTTACATTACATTACCACTATCGATAGTCTCACACCTTTAGACGTTAGATTCGAGCTAAATCACCTCGGTCATAATTATTATGAGTAACGTCGAATGTGTGACGTATTTCCATTTTTTAATTTCGCATAAAGTAAAAACTGATTGACCACAATAAAGCAAAAATGTGAATAAAATAATTTAATTAATAGTGATTATTTAATCTAAAGTTTTAAATTATTAACCAAGAATAATTTCTACTATGATTTGAAGAGTTTCATACACTTTTGTCACGGAATAATTATAAATCCTTCGTGGATTAGTGGTAAGAATTTGACATTGCGATGCAGACATCGCAGACAATTAGAGTTCAAAACCCACATGTGGTTTTCTTTTTTTTTTTTTTTAATAATTTGAAATTATGCAAAGATCGTTTTGCTTTGAATCACTAAACAAAAAATCTTATTGACAAAACAGTATCGTCGTACTTTCGAAAATAAAGTAAAAACTTTTAAAGTATTTTTAAATAAGTAAAAATTCTACAAAAATAAAAAAATATCCGTGGCCACTAATCAATCGATTAGGAAAAGTCGCACTGAGATATTCACTGACGATGCGAGAATTATGTGCAGGACAACCATCGTGTTGAAACCATATGGAATCGAAAGGTATTGGTAAATTACAAAGGGCTGGGACAATTTCATTTTGCAGAAGTTCCAAGTATTTCAGCCCAGTCAACATAACGTTTATAAAAAATGGACCAATGACATGATTCCCTATTATGCCTCTCCAAACATTTACTTTTCGAAGACGCTGGGTACGAGCGACATAAATCTGACGAGGATTTCCTCGAGATCAATACCTAGCACTGATTGAATTGTGACGGCCATGCAATGAAAACGTACATTCATCGGTGAACAAAACGTTCTCTAAAAAATGTTCACCTTGATGTGACATTTCCATTTCAGTTAGACAAAATTCTAAACGTCTATATTGATCCCCAGGGAATTGTTCGTTGGATTTATGAAGTTTATAAGGACGGTATCGATGTCTTTACAAAATTTCACCTACTCTAAATCTTGGAATTCCACATTGTTCTCCGAGACGAGGTGTTGATTGGGTAGGATTTTCCTCAATACTTGCACAAATCAAAGTGTCCCTTAGTTCCAAATCTGGATTTACCTCCCTTCGTCTGCGAACTCCTCTTGGATCGAACACGGATCCATAGGTAAAAAAATTACGTATAATAGACTGAATTGTTGATCGTGCTGGAGCCGGCCTATTTGGAAACATATTTACAAATTGTTGTCTAATCATGTTGTCTGATAATCCATTCACATGCCAGACAACAATTTGCACTTTTTCCTCGACCGTTAAAATCCTTTTCACGAATTGTTTTTTCAATAAAAAGTTTCTGTTAACACTGAGAATTTAGTGATGGATTTGACATTAAACAGTCTTCAATGGATTATTTTCCATTCACAACTGAAGACTGTAAAACTGGAATTGAATTTGAAATATTTTGTATTTCTATTTTATAAAATTGGATTAAGAATAAATTGTAAATAATGAGTTTTTCGAAAAATTGTTACCTAATATGTATCATATTTTCTATTATTTTTGATCGAGTAAAACAAAAATTTTACCTTGGTGTGAATTGAACCCCAGTCTTCTTATCAATAGACAACGTCTCTAACTATTACGCCAACTCCTCATACAACAATTGTTTTCGGACTGAACATACCTATTTAGTTTAGTCAAATATTTCAGTTGAGTTATTTTTATTATTAAATAAACTTAAAGATTTATAATTTAAAATCGCTACTAATTAATGTTTTTTACTATAATATATCTTAATATATTTAATCATTGATTCTAACATCAGAAATTATTAAAATAAAATATTTTCGAGGTCATCCGTATAATTATGACTGAAGTCAAATAGACACGTCTAATAACTAGCCTTATCTCGTACTATCTCACAACTTAATCTGTCTTCTATCCTTTCCGCTATTTTGCCGGGTGGTAAGACACTCATCACTGTATATCATAACATTCACTAATGTTTGTATTTTGAGAACGATTTCCGAAGTGTAAACTTACTTTAACCTTAAATTGTGGCTTATTCCCATTTAAATAATAATTACTTTATCATGTCACAAGAAAATAGCTTCAGAACAATATTAATGTTTATTGTGTATGCAGTAGGTATATAATTCTAAAACAAATTATTAGTTTCTGAAAGATAGAGATAGTTTTTGAAAGAAGTTCATTTATTATAAAAACTAAAACAGCAGATAAGTAATGACAACAATGGAAATTTTTTTCTACACCACATCAGATATTTAAATGCCTAAAATAAAAACTTTTGACTCATAAAAACTTAATAAATAGACCAGTAAACATTTTACAACAAAACTCTAAAACATGCGAAATTGGTGTGATCCGTAACATTAACAATAATAGTAATCAGTTCTCTAAAAGTTTTAATGGGTACAAAAAGTATAAGGTGTCTAAACTTCGCTCATTTTTAAGATTTACTGGATCATTAGGTAGTCGTTACGGTATAAAAAAACATTAATATAAGTTTTGCTACTATAATAGTTTCATTTTTTAGGTTAAATTGCAAAGTTGCGTGAATTTAATGTTCTTGGCATTAAAACTATTTGTTCTGTAAGTTACTTGTAAAACTCATGACAGTTTGATGCGCAATTATCTTTCTTCCAATCGAAGAATCATACCAGAATAATGAAAATACTTCTAACATAGTTGTACTGTACAAAATACCAAAAGAAGTAAATATAAAAATTCTTATAGCCCAGGCTGTGGACGGAAAAATAATAGGTTTCACGTTTAAAAGTAATACGGATATATACAAAGTCGAAAAATTCCGTCCTGGAAATTCCCAATTACATTTCCAAGATACTATAATCATCTAAAATGTAGTCATCTTTAAAATCATGAAAAATCTATAATTTCGTTTTGTTAACTGACAATGTTTGTAAAAGTATTTTGTGCTTATTTAAATATTTTATTTTTTATTATTCTTGATATTTTTAACATATAACCTTATTTAGGTACTTATTTTAATTCCACAACATTGGGGACGAACAGAGTTCTACGGCTCAGCTTCTCTTCGATGTTAGAAATGCATTCAACACTCTACAGTGAGTGGAAAGAGGTAAGGTGACATTCGAGGATAGGGGGTGTCCTATCTGATAAGTGTGGTGACGGAATATTTATCCGAGAAAAGAATCATGGTTGAGAAAGGCACGCTCGTTGATGTATCGGCTGGAGTTCCACAGTGATCGGTCTTGGACCCGACGCTATGAAACCTGGCATATGACGGGGTCATGAACTGCGGAGAAGGTATAACCCCTGTGTATCTCAGCTGTGCTGAGAGCAGCGCGGGACGAGTCGGATCTCAGATTTCGGGTAAGGCATACGTTCAACGTTGTAAAGGACTGGATGACAGATCACGAACTGGAACTCGCGACAGCGAAGCCATCATTCTGAGGGTAAACGGAAAAGACGAAAGATGGAAATCATATATGCACATCTAACATCAAAGAAATGCGTCAAATATCTGGGAGTGACGCTACACCAATATGGCGATTGAAAGGAGCATATACGGGTGATAGTCCAAAAGGCAGCGAAGAGTGCGGCTGCGCTGGGGAGGGTGACGCTCAACATTGGGGGACCCAAATCAAAAAGGAGGAGGGCTCTACACGGTGTTGAGCAGTCAGTCATCCTTTCCGCGGCACCAGTCTGGGGTGGGGCGGTAGAGTTACGGACCTACAAGGGACTTATGATACGAGAGGATAGAACGAGTCTGTTGCGAGTAGCATGCGCCTATAGGACTGTATCTGCGGCGGCCTTGTGGACTATCACGGGTTGTGTTCCTCTGTATGTGTTAGCAGTTGAAAGGAGGCATTTCTATTAGAGAAGAGAGCATTTGACTAAAGCCATAAGAAAAGAAGAAAGAGAAAGGTCATTCTAAAGATAGCAGGAAGAGTGGAACAACACGGAAGATGTTGCCCAGTGAACTAAGATGATGATCCCGAGCTTAAGGGACTCGATGGACTTTGGTCACAGGCGACTGGATAACTTCCGACTGACGCAAGTGCTCACAGGAGACGGGTGTTTTAGGGCCTATCTTCATAGGTTCGGAAAGACAGACACAGAAAAATGCCTATACTGCGAATTCTCCGACACTGCTACTCACACAATGCTGGAGTGTAATAGGTGGACAATGGAGAGAAACGTAATGTATAGAGAAATAGGTATATACCCTGTGACTCTGAGAGAGATGATCGGGAAGATAGAACGAAGAAAGATTACACTTTCGGAGTACGACAGTCAACTGCGCACAAGTAGGGCAGGGTGGTTTTAGTTGGTAGACAGGGTAACAGGAAGGCCCCTAGAAGGACCTCCTAGGGGGAAATGGGCTGGGATGTACTTATCTAGCCTAAATCCAACACACGCTAGCCATCCCTAGGGATGGATCAACCTAGTACGGTTTTATAGTTTATTCGTCTTCCGGGTTTGGACCGTGTCATTTGTGAGTGACCCAAAAGTGGGTTCATCTCGACGTTTCGCTACAATTGTATGTAGCTTCTTCAGGAGAACAAAAAAGAAACAAAAGACAAGAAGATGGGTAGTTAGCAACGGTAACTCAGTTACTCAACGCAACCAGAGGCGAATACTAACTACCAAGATGGGCATTTGGTCACAGTAACTCAACTACTCAACGCAGCCAGAGGTGAAAACCAAATGCCAGGACAGGGATTCACGTCCAACAGCTCAGAACACTAACGCGTCGAGAGGCAGGGAGTGAATCCGACGATTACTCCGCTACCGCTCCATTTATAGTCGCGGTGACCTGTCGTGTCGGGACGTATCGGCACACTCCGTGGCGCGAACGTCAAGAAGCGCGCGCTGGCCAATCATGTGGCTGCATCGTGGTAGCGGGACCGGACGGCGGCTCTAGACTGGGATTCCAGATGGGAGACAAGTAGTATCCTTCCTCTCGATTGATATTATGTGGATTTTTTCGGATCTCTAGAGATTCGCGGATTTTCCTGGAATAAAAGAAGGGGCTTTTAGAAATGATATGAGTTTTTTCGAACAATATGGAATGACCGGTTTCTTGGCAGTGTTCTGCAACTGCAGAATGGGAGAAAAGACCTGATCGAATGCATCTTTGATGCTCTTGAATCCGAGTTTTGACGGAACGACCAGTTTCGCCAATATACACTTGTCCACATGAACAAGGAATAGAATAGACACCACAGGAAGATAGGGGCGGTAATGGGTCCTTAGGAGAGGGTAGATATTGTGAGATTTTCTTGGGTGGTCGAAAAGTAGTCCTGATACCTTCCTTGCGAAGAATTTTGCCAATCCTATCAGTGACACTTCGAATATACGGAAGAAAAGCCACAGGAGTATTACCCGAAGATTCTGAATTTGTCGTCCTAGGGTGTAAAGGGGGATGTAGATGTCGGTGTGTAATATTTTGAATTGTGGACTTGGAGTAACCGTTGGCGACAAGGGTTTTTTGCAGATGGCCAAGTTCTTCTCTAAGGTTGTCAGGTTCAGAAATCGAAATGGCCCGATGGATGAGAGAGTTGATCACAGAATTCTTTTGGGCAGGATGGTGGTGTGATGAAGCATGTAGGTAACGATTCGTGTGAGTCTTTTTTCTATAAACAGAGTGACCCAATCGGCCATTGGGCTTGGAGGTGACTAACACATCGAGAAAGGGAAGGGACCGATTATTTTCTACTTCCATTGTGAATTTTATACTCGGATGTTGTGAGTTAAGATGATCTAGGAAGGGAGAAAGGGTATGTTGACCATGGGGCCAGATGATAAATGTATCATCAACGTAGCGGAACCAGACTTTTGGTTTTAAGGGGTAAGATTCTAGGGCTAAAGACTCAAAGGCTTCCATGAAAATGTCAGCAATGACAGGGGAAAGGGGAGAACCCATTGGTGTTCCAGATATTTGTTTGTAGAAATTGCCTCTAAAAGAAAAATATGTTGAAAGGAGGCATTTTTCCGCAAGATCTGCCAAAACCAAAGACTTGTTATCATTGGTCAAGTGATCTCGCAGAACAACTAGAGAGTCATGTATGGGGATATTAGTAAATAGGGATGATACATCGAAACTGACGAGAATGTCTTGGGGATCGACCGTGAGGGAGGAGATTAAGGTGATGAAATGTGTGGAATTTCGGACATAAGAAGAGGTACGACCAGTATAGGTCTTAAACTGATTCGACAAGTACTTTGCGAGTTTGTAGGTAGGAGAGTTAATCGTAGTCACAATGGGACGAAGAGGTACGTTGTCTTTATGGATTTTGGGAAGACCGTAAATTCTGGGGCAGATGGAGTTTTTCGGAACTATGGACTTCTTAACATCATCGGAAAGATCGGATTGTTTGATGGCATGGGAAATTTCGCGTTCGACTCTAGGAGTGGGGTCTCGAGAAATTGTGTTATAACAGGATGTATCCCTAAGTAAGTCGTTTACTTTCTCTATGTAGGAAGGAGTATCCAGGATGACTGTGGCATTACCTTTGTCTGCAGGAAGGATTATTATCTCAGAAAGAGAACGGAGATTTTTGAGAGCTATGAATTCCTCACGAGATATATTGGAAGTAGGGATTTTGGCTGTATCAAGACATTTAGCGACGTCAAAGCGGATACGGTCGGCTGGAATTTTAGGAATTGTGCGGAGTGCCGCTTCCACATTTGAAACTATTTCTTCGGTAGGAATTCTGGAAGGAGTGATAGCAAAATTAAGACCTTTAGATAGAAGACTGCTTTCTGCACTTGTTAATTGGTGAGACTAGTACGGATTTTAGAAAATTTACACCCTCAGAAAAAGAAAAAAAAGCTAGCAGGTATGCATACACTCAAAGTATATATATTAACACTACGTTATTCTATATATTTTATTTGTGAGAAAATTAGTACCATCTGGGAGCCCTGTGATCTTGGACTAATAGGAATAAACGCAAAGAGAATGATAAGAGGAGTCTTTTGCGCTAATGGAACACTTTGGAAACACAATGGAAAGTTTAAACTTTTTTTTAAACAGAAATGATTTTTTCATAAAAGTCTGGGTTTAATTTTATGGGATCACTATTTAAACATTGATTAAAACGACAAAATTACAAAAAAATTAATTTTTTAGATTCCCAAAAAAGTCGTCCTCATAGAAGTTTTTACTTTTTTCTTGAAAGTTAAAAAAATGCGTATTTTTAGACTCTACGAGGTTTGGTCTTTTTAATTTTGCATATAGCCGCTTTGAGGGCGCCACCAATAAAACCGTCCGATACAAATATAACCTCAATCTTTTGTTGCCATAAATCGGAGAGTTTCATTGCGATACACCAAGTCGTGTAGATACAGTGAATTTTTGAAATTAGCAAGTCGGTCGGAAAATGGATCTTAGCCGAGAACATTTTCGATCAATAATTTTTTACAATTTTCGGAGAGGATTATCACAACAGCAATGACTCGTTGAAACGGTTTCTGTGTTTTCTGTGTTGAAACTATTTCCCGCTGATATTGCGAATTTCAACGTGGTCGCCCCAGTCTCAGCGACGAATCAAGGCTAGGTCCACCCAAAACAGTCACAGCAAAACATTGATGCGGTTCGTCAGCTAGTTAAAGATGACCGCTGTGTAATATACCTGGAGATAGAGACATCTTTGGGCATTTCAAAAGACCTTGATCCAAAAGATCCTACATGAAGAACTGGGTGTTACGAAGTTGATTTCCCGTTGGATTCCTCATTTGCTCACAGAAGAGCAAAAAGCGGTTCGCGTCAATTGATGTTGAAAACCATTGGAACGGTTTAACAAAGGAAGCTCAAAAAACATTTATAGTATTGTTAGTGGCGATGAATCTAGGATTTACTCCTATGAAACGTAATATCTCCTTTCTTCTTCTTCGGGTACCATCTCCGCTACGGAGGTTGGCAATCATCATAGCTATTTTAATTTTTGAGGCAGTAGCTCTAAAAAGTTGTTTTGAGCTGCATCCAAACCATTCTCTCAGGTTCTTGAGCCATGAAATTCGTCTTCTTCCATGCTTCTTCTGCCATCTATCTTTCCTTGCATTATGAGTCGCAGGATGGCATACTTCTCGCCCCGCATCACATGTCCGAGATACTGTAGCTTTCTTTCTTTAATTGTAAGTTCAACTTCCTTCTCTTTACCTATTCTTCTCAGTACTTCATTGTTCGTAACTCTATCTACCCAGGAAACCCTCATAATTCTTCTATAGGTCCACATTTCAAAGGCGTTAAGTCGTCTCATTGTGTCTAGATTTAACGTCCATGATTCCACTCCATAGTATAGTACACTGTATACGTAACATTTTGTTAGGCGTACTTTAAGAGCTAATGTTAAATCTTTGCCACATAGGACCTTTTTCATTTTTATAAAATTAGAACGTGCTTTTTCGATTCTGACTTTGATTTCTGCAGTGTAGTCATTATTTTCTGTTATAAGTGTTCCTAGGTAAGTGTACTTTTTTACTCTTTCGACCTGCTGGCCTTCTACTGTCAAGATTTCGTTAGTATTATGGTTGTTTTTACAAATTTTCATTACTATTTTACTTATGAGTCTTTCCAGGTCTTGTAAACTATCGGCTATTATTACTGTATCATCTGCATATCTGATGTTGTTAACTAAGACTCCATTTACTCTTAAGCCGACTGTTTCATCTTCCAGAGTTTCTCGAATTACCTCTTCAGAATAAGCGTTAAATAATAGAGGTGGTAGTATGCAGCCTTGCCTGACTCCTCTCTTTATTTCCATTTCTTCAGATGTCTCTTTTTCAATTCGTACTAGGTTTTTATTTTTTAGAATTTCCATGAGCCGGTCATGTTTTACTTTATCAAACGCTTTATTGTAGTCTATAAAACAGACGTAAAGAGGACGGTTAACATCCAAACATCTCTACGTCAGCACGTTGAAGGAGAATAGTGCCTCTCTGGTACCCATACCATTGCGGAACCCATATTTTGTGTCACTAATATCCAGCTCCAGTTTAGTGTGAATTCTGGCGTGGATAATTTTCAACAGAATTTTTAAGGTATGTGACATTAAGCTTATGGTTCGATAGTCACTGCACTCTTTGGCATTCACTTTCTTTGGCAAACACACAAGTGCTGATGTCAACATTTCTCTAGGGATGATTCCCGTAGTATAGATAGCGTTGAACAGTTCTACTATTATGTCTAGGTTTTTCTCATTCACCAACTTTAATAGCTCGCTTGGTAATTCATCTGGACCAGCAGATTTATTGCTTTTCATTGAGTTTAATGCCTGACTAACCTCTGATTTGGTTATCTCTGGGCCTACATCTCCCGTTTGGCTATCTACAGATGTACTAGCTTCTCTCTGGTCATTTCTCTGGTCAATATCTCCTTTACATGCAGCCATTGCTGCTGCTACTCGCGTTGCCTACTGTCCTGCCCGAAATAATTCCACGGTAGCATGTAAGACAAATGACTGTTTACATACAGCTACCACAGTGTTGCATCAGTGTACCATCAGCAATGGAGGGTATAGAAATTACTGTGGCGGCAGCTCTGTGTGTTTTAAGTTGACAAAATTATCTTAACGTTTTACAAACAAATGAGATAGAAAAAAAAACGTCGATGTCGAAAAAGTCTTTTATTTGGATAATAATCTGAAACTGGCTTCAAACATTTTTTTACAGAGGAGATATGACAGACTTTTTCAATGAACTGACTTGTAAGGAATCCGTAAAATTTTTTAACTTTTGCAGAATGTCACGCATAGATTTTGAATTTTTGCTTCAGAAAATTATTTATTTAAAGTATCATCACCAGCAATTTTGCTGATTGTGCCGGAAGTTTTTAAAGCAATTAATATCGTTTTAAAGGACCAAATTAGGGTAAGCATTAAGTACAAATAAGAGTTAGGAATTATTTATTCTGTTTAACCATTATTGCAATATTTATGAAGTATTGTCTTCCGCCATGGCGTCTCTTGGCGACTTTTTTTTCGATTTCAGTTCTTCTATTGAGGTATTTTCCAAACGACGAATTTACATACTCAAGCTGCTAACTTCCCTGCTCACAGCAACGGAAGTGAGCTGCGTGTAAAGGGGATATAATAAAATAAACGGTAATCCGCTGTGTGGGTGTTTCACGATGAGGAAAAAAAAAACAAAAGTGATCTGTTCTCAAAGTGTGTCAAAAAAATGGTCGCAACTTTTGTGCCAAAATCTGGTCATGTGGCAACAATTGCTTTAGAAGATCAAAGAATGGTTACCTCTGATTGGTATATAACCGTTTCTTTATCAGACATTATTGCAAAACTTCGACAAACAACACACAACGGCGAATCATCCTACATCAAGACAATGCAAATGCTTACACTGCCCAAAAAACAATAAATTTTTTGGAGCTTCAAAACATCGAATTATTAAACCATCCGCCTTATAGCCACGACCTAAGTCCCAACGACTTCTTCACGTTCCCAAAGATCAAGAATTCAATGCGTGGGTAGCGATTCCAGTCGCCAGAAAAAGCCATCGATGCCTTTACAACAGCGATTTTGCAGGTGTCAACTAAAGACTGGAATAACTGTTTTATCAATTGGTTTGAACGTATGCAAAAGTGTATCGATCTTGGTGGCACATATTTTGAAAAGCAGTTAAGTACTTTTTTGTCTTAGCATTCATTATACTGGTACCTATATTAAATTGTTTAACATTCTAATCGAAATTCTAATATATTTATGTGTTATATTTTAAATTTACGTAAAAATATATTTTTTAAATTAAACATCAACATTACAACAGTAATTTTAGTATAGTGTTAACCCAAATAAAATAACATGAATTATAAAAAGAAGGCTTGTAGTTATGAAGGTCTTTTAATTTTTATTATGAAATATTCATTTAGTTCAAGCAGTGCTTATTTATATGATAACGTTAATCTCTGACTTAACTTTAAATTTCTCTGTAGATAATTATATAACCCCCGCAATAAAATTAATCACGAATCATCAGATAAAGCGCACGAAAATAGGTTAAACTTCTCTCCAAGAAATTCTAGGTTAACAGTGACAAAACAGCTTTCGTGATTTATGGTTCGGAACATTAACACTAAACACAGTAATAGGATCATCTTTTATTCATTATACACTACAAAAATTTGTAGTGTATATACAATATATATATATATATATATATATATATATATATATATATATATATTATATATATATATATATATATATATATATATATATATATATATTTTAGAGGATATATATATATATATATATATATATATATATATATATATATATATATATATATATATATACAGTGATGAGTGCCTTAAGAACCGGCAAAATAACGCAAAAGATAGAAAATATAATACGTTGTAAAATAAAAAGAGATAAAAATAGTAGAGGTGGGAAATAATCGGTAGAAACCTATAATTAGCATTATAAATCGATAGTCTCACACCTTTAGACGTTGGCTTCGAGCTAAATCACCTCGGTCATAATTATTATGTGTGACGTATGTGTGACGTATTTCCATTTTTTAATTTCACATAAAGTAAAAACTGATTGACCACAATAAAGCAAAAATGTGAATAAAATAATTTAATTAATAGTAATTATTTAATCTAAAGTTTTAAATTATTAATCAAGAATAATTAGAATAATTTCTACTATGATGTGACGATTTAATACACTCTTGTCACGGAGTAACCTGTATCCTTCGTGGATTAGTGGTAAGAACTCGACACAGACGTCGCAGACGATTAGAGTTCAAAACCCACATGTGGTTTTCTTTTTTTTTTTTTTTAATAATTTGAAATTATGCAGAGATCGTTTTGCTTAAGTAAAAATTCTACAAAATTAAAAAAAAAAAAAATGTAAATAAACGTATTTACAATATGTTCAAATAAGTCTTCATTAGCAGCAGAACAATAACCCAAACTGTCACTAAAGAAATATAAAAGTTTGATAGATCAGAGTTCAAGTCACGATGTTCTCATGCAGGCGCTCAGGGTTCAAATCCCGCAAGAAGGTTTTACTTTTTTAAAAATTTGAAATTATGCAGATATTATATCGTTTTGCTTTAAATGACTAGACATTTATTTCAGTTTTTATTAAAAGTGTTTATAGTAAAACATGAAAATCTTATTAAAAAAAAACAATGTCGTACTATCGATAATAAAGTAATAATTCTTCAAACATAAAAGAACGTTCTAAATAAATGTACTTCCAAAAATATTTAAATAGGTAAAAATTCTATAAAAATAAAAAAAATTATTCTAGTGAAATGTATTTACATAAATGTTCGAATAAGCCTCCATTAGCAGCAGAACAATAACCCAATCTATTATAAAAGTTTCGTCTAACATTAGTTAATGTTTCTGGACTAATACCTCTCATTGAATCAGAGATCTTTTCTCTTAATTCTTGGAGAGAATTAGGCCTATCGTCTTCAATTCCATATAGCTTGGACTTGATATATCCCCAAATAAAAAAATCACAAGGTGCAAGATCAGGTGATCTTGCAAGCCAAAAAATATCTCCGTGGCCACTAATCAATCGATTAGGAAAAGTCGCACTGAGATATTCACTGACGATGCGAGAATTATGTGCGGGACAACCATCGTGTTGAAACCATATGGAATTGAAAGGTATTGGTAAATTACGAAGGGCTGGGACAATTTGATTTTGCAGAAGTTCCAAGTATTTCCGCCCAGTCAACATACCGTCTATAAAAAATGGACCAATGACATGATTCCCTATTATGCCTCCCCAAACATTTACTTTTCGAGGACGCTGGGTACGAGCGACATAAATCTGACGAGGATTTCCTCGAGACCAATACCGAGCATTCATTGAATTGTGACGGCCCTGCAATGAAAACGTACATTCATCGGTGAACAAAACGTTCTCTAAAAAATGTTCATCTTGATGTGACATTTCCATTGCAGTTTCCATTGCAGTTTGACAAAATTCTAAACGTCTATATTGATCCCCAGGGAATTGTTCGTTGGATTATGAAGTTTATAGGGACGGTATCCATGTCTTTTCAAAATTGTACCTACTCTAAATCTTGAAATTCCATATTGTTCTCCGAGACGAGATGTTGATTGGGTAGGATTTTGCTCAATACTTGCACAAATTAAAGTGTCCCTTAGTTCCAAATCTGGATTTACCTCCCTTCGTCTACGAACTCCTCTTGGAGTGAACACAGATCCATAAGTAAAAAAATTACGTATAATAGACTGAATTGTTGATCGTGCTGGAGCCGGCCTATTTGGAAACATATTTACAAATTGTTGTCTAATCATGTTGTCTGATAATCCATTCACATGCCAGACAACAATTTGCACTTTTTCCTCGACCATTAAAACCATTTTCACGAATTGTTTTTTTAATAAAAAGTTTCTGTTTACCGTGCAAAAACACTTCTCGGTATGATATTATTTTTGATGGCTTGATGATTTGGTTAGCTGTAAAGCAGGCAGCTGTTCGCGCGCATCCATTACAATGTTGTTAATTGTTTTAAAAATCATTACCTGTACAGAGGAATTAATATTAACACTGAGATTATTTAATCCGTCTTAACCGGATTATTTTGCAATCACAACTGAAGACTGTAAAACTGAAATTGAATTTGAATTATTTTGTATTTCTATTTTTTAACATTGGAATAAGAATAAACTGTAAATAATGAGTTTTTCGAAAACTTTTTACCCAATATGTATCATATTTTCTATTATTTTTTGATTGAATAAAACAAAAATTTTATCCTTGGTGTGAATTGAACCTCCAATCTTCTTGTCAGTAGACCCCGTCTCTACCTATTACGCCAATTCTACACACAATAATTGTTTTGGATTGAACATACCTAGCTTTAGTTTCATCAAATATTTCAGTTAAGTTATTTTTATTATTAAATAAACTTAAAGATTTATAATTTAAAATCGCTAATAATTAATGTTTTTTACTATAATATATCTTAATTTATTCAATCATTTATTCTAACATCAGAAATTATTAAAATAAAATATTTTCGAGGTCATCCGTATAATTATGACTGAAGTGAAATAGCCACGTCAATAACTAGCCTTATCTCGTACTATATCACAACTTAATCTGTCTTCTATCCTTTCCGCTATTTTGCCGGGTGGTAAGGCACTCATCACTGTATATATATATATATATATATATATATATATATATATATATATATATATATATATATATAAAGTAGAATTTCTTGGGCTTAGGTTCATAAAAAAGATGGTCATGATACTAAGACATTTTTATTTACTTTTTTCTACGTTTCGGCAGGAACTCCATGCCTTTTTCAAGAAATAATGTTGACAAAAAAAAAACATTTTATCAAAGATATTATAAGGTTTAAAAGAGAAACTTTTGATTTACCAAGCATATAAAAGTTTGTTGCTAACAAGTATACATTAAACATCACAATTAAAATAATAATAAAAGCATAGGACAGACCCACTAAGTCACTACATGTAATATGTATTTTAAAAT
The DNA here is from genome assembly GCF_040954645.1 of Diabrotica undecimpunctata. Classification (NCBI taxonomy): domain Eukaryota; kingdom Metazoa; phylum Arthropoda; class Insecta; order Coleoptera; family Chrysomelidae; genus Diabrotica; species Diabrotica undecimpunctata. The sequence continues at coordinate 132,091,436 of NC_092809.1, read as the reverse complement.
TTAATATGTTGTTTATTGATGTTGGTTTATCATTTAAACAATCAGTTATTTTAACATCATAGGCGTTCTGAGATTATCTTTTTGTGTGTGTTTAAATTAAATTAAAATATATCTTGTTTAAATTTTCGACATCTTTTTTATCATTTATTGCATTATTATTCTTTTGATTTTTTGATTTGATTTTTGATAGACTATAGGAGCTCCCTCTTCTTCCTGTTTAGTTCACTTTTTAGGATCTTGGTTTTTTCAAAATCAAATTTATGTTTGTTTTCGTTTTTGTGTATTGTGTGGGCGGTTGATTTTTTTTGTCATATTTGTGAGAACGTATTCTTGAGTTAAGTGGCTGACTGGTTTGTCCAATATATACTCCATCACAATTCGAGCATGGAATTTCATACACAACATGCAATTTTTTTAATATGAATTAGTCTCGAATAATTAATCTCGAATCAAAATCTGCAAAGTCGAAACCCTATAACTCGATTTTTTTGGCGTCTCCCTTGATATTCGACTTGTAGAGATATTACTGCATTATATTTGTTTTAATGATTGACCTTGACTGTAAATTTTTACCGCAAATAGAACCTGTGCTATGGCGAATGGATAGCACATTAGTTTCCACTAATTTTTTTACTTGTTTAAGATCTCATTTAGTTATATTATTCCTCTTTCGTTTCTCGATAATATTCCTCCTTAGTTATTATTATATGAGCGTCTATAGTTGTTATAAAAACGGTGCATGGCCCTTGGGGATTGTCGACAGAAGTGAATACTCATATTTCATTATAATGGATTAAAAAAAACAAAAAAACGTGTATTATTCCTAATTCTATTCTATTCTAGTAATTTCGCCGCTCAGCTGAAAATCCTGTTTGCCAACCTGACTGTTCGCGAGGGTCGCCGTCCGAATTCGAAGGGATTCTTGATTAAATGTATTTTATATTTAAGGAGGGAATTTTGTTGAAAACCGTTAGTTCTAGTTCTAGTTTTGAATATCGAGTTTAAATTGTAAGCCGGAAATAAATATAAATAAATATTGTGAAATAAATTAGTGAATATCGTAATAAAGGCTTTATTAAACTTGTAAGTGTTATAAATGTAGAACCTTTGATAATAAATAAAGACAATAAATTGGATTAATAAAAATACTACAATATTATTCGATTCGTTTCGTTTCGATTCGATTCGGCTCAATTTTATTTTATTTTATTCGATTCGATTCAATTTATTCGATTTAGTTCGATTCGATTAGATTCAGTTCGATTCCATTTTATTTTAATTTATTTTATTTTATCTTATTTTATTTTATATAAATAATAATAAATTCAAAATTAGCCAAATCGATTCAGTCGTTCTCGAGTTGTTATAAAAAAAGTAAAAAAAAATTAAAATACCTTTTGTTAAACGTTATTTTATTTTTATAATCTATCTATGTAAAAGGCTAGGACGACAAGTCACACTGTTTGTCCGGTAGGGTAACTACGCCACCTAGGAAAGAAATCTGAAATACCAACTGACATTCCAATCTACAGAGTCAATCATATTTTGTTCTTGAAACGATACGTTTAATGAATAATACTAATAATATTAATTTCATATTAATATAATTAATAATACGATAAATTTTTTCGCAAAATTGACAAACATATTGGTTGCTGTAATGTTAAAATAGCATTTAATAAACAAAATAATTTAAAGCTGTATGTTAGTTTAGATTTATTAAACACCTAGCGCCACCTAGGAAAGAAATCTGAACTACCAATTGACATGAATAAACTTATCTGATAGATCAAATGTAAAATATTTATTTGTCAAATAAAGTACCAAATAAGAAGTTATCTGGAAGATAAATTGTGTTTATTGTAGTCTGTTGTTATGTTGTAGGTTATCGCGAAATCAAAAACACAACCTAAATGTTGTTGTTTAATGTGGGTGAGAGACATGGACCTGATTTTAGAGGATTTAATGAAATCAAAGAGTATGATGTTTAATGTTTATAAACTTAGTGTGAGAATATAATATTTGAGGCAGAATCGACCATTTTAATTTTTGTAATGATAGAGATGTTTTTAAAAGGTTTAGATTAAGTAAACCGACAGTGATCTATATTCTGAGAATATACTGCAAATAGTTGTTAATGAAAGATTATAAAAGTAGGTATTCTACCTCTTTTTGTTCACTTAGTTTAGGCATTCAATGTTTTCATAATCTTGCTAGTTAAAAAAAAGTTTGAATGGAGATAATATAAATGGGTTGTTACTTGGAGAATCTGATTCTACAGTGAAGCCATTTTTAAGGAGTCCACTAAACAATCCATAAAGAGAAATGAATTCCATATTAAAACCAGATATGTAAAAGAACTTTTTATGTATGGAAAAGAAAGATTAGGTACTATTTTATCCAATGGAAGTGGCTGTAAAATTGATAAGATTCAACCTTTCTAATCTACAGCAACATTCTGTAACCTAGCGAGAGATCCAAATGAAGACATTTTGTTTACGTTCTATCATTAAATTGGAGGAAGTTAAAAAAAATTGAGTGGAGTGACTGTAGATGGCAATGGTGAAGGCAAAATCACTAGTAGATGTATAAGTATGTATATTATGTATATTACCGTATACCGCAAGGTTACTGACACGTCTCGATTTTTAGAATCACGCTAAATATGATTTCGTACTCGTGCAAATCATACCGGGCGATAAGAAGTTTCCACTTCAAAAACCTCTTCTTATATGTTTATATTGTTGTACAATAAGTTGCTTTAAAATACAATTAATAGAATTGTTGAACTTTTTCCAGGATTTATCTGATAAAAGATAATCACCTTGTATTTTTATTGCAATAAAACACAACGTATAATAACAACGGTATCATGCCATTTTTTATTCTATTAAAGTTCTTAGGGGCGCCAGAATTGCTGTCCTGGATATTATTTTGTAGATCAACACACATCGCAACAGCTGTTCGTGAGTGGATGTCATTAGTCGAGATTACTAAGGAAACCTTAGCCAAGTTTATTGATTTTCGAGCTAACTACTTTTGTAAATGTTTGGGGAGTTACCAGCCACTACAACTATTAAGATTTGTACTAATTAGCTAGGCGTATTAATGGCATGTTTAGGATTAATTATTATGTAACGCATTTATGCATGGATACTCAGAACTCCTTTTACCTCCATTTACGATAATATATGTCTTTTAGACTTTTAGCACATCTATGATATATAGCCGATTTCATACGATTTTATATCTTAAATTGACTTTTTTATTATCCTCGGTTCCTTCCAGGAAGATAACAATGTGCCATTCTTTGTGTTGGGATATGAAAATATTAACCAGATATTTGTAAAGGGCTTCGTGTTTTTAGTGGTATATTTGTTTGTAAAACTATAATGTTTGTCCAAGTTTGGCCTACTATAAGACAAGAGAGTGTTTATCTCTCTCTTGTCGTTTCTCCATTACTGAGGATCGTGATTTTTTCCAATATTCCTAACAATTTTTCTCCATTAGTCTCTATCTTCAGCTGCTCTGAGAGCTTCGCAGAATAAGTTTCCAGTTGAATTCTTAATTTGGTTGGACCATCTAGTTGGTGATCGTCCTCTTGATCTTCTCCCTGGAACGTTTTCAGAAACAATTAATCTCTTCAATCTATCTCTTCAAACTTCTGCGAACCACGTGACCGAAAAATTGCAGCATACGTTGTAGACATATTATGGACAGCCTTTTTTTTATTGTCGAATTGGTTTAGAATGGAAACGTTTGTCCTATGAGCTGTACAAGGTATGCGCAACATTCTTCCCCAGCACCACCTTTCAAAGGCATCAATTTTCTGGCGCTCGCGTCCGCGTATAGTCCAAGTCTCTGCCCCGTATATAAATATTGAGAATACAAGGGCATTCACCCGACTCATCTTGATATTTTGAGCGATACATCTGTCTTTCCAAACTTTAGTTAGGCGACTCATCGCATTTTTTGCCATACCAATACGTCTCCAAACTTCTGCTTCACAGTTACCATCGTTAGTTCTACTAGACCCGAGATCCACTATCTGGTATTCCTGTAACATGTTAGTCAGTTGAATAGTGTGGAATCTGTCGACCAACATTTTTTTTGTCTTCGCTTTATTGATTTTCAGACCAACTTTATTGCTTTCGTATTCAACTGTTCGCAGAAGATTAAACATGTCTTGCTCATTAGCTGCTATAAGTGTAGTTTCATCAGCAAATCCTAAATTGGAGATTTTCCTACCAGCCATTATTACTCCACCGGCCCATCCATCTAAAGCCATTCTCATGACATGTTCACCTAAATATTGAATAAGTCAGGTGCGCATCGCGCATCCTTGTCTAACTCCTCTCTCGGTCTTGAATTGGTTTGAGAACTTCTGATCTAGTTGTACTTTTGCTGTATTGGACTGGTACAGATTTTTAATCTCACCAGGTGCATTGGTGTGCCCATTTCTATTAAAATGGACCACATATTTATCAAGCTTACACAATCAAATGCCTTTTGGTAGACAACGAAGCATATAATCATAGGTACTTGAAATTCTCTACACTTTTTAATAAGTTGTTTCAGGTTCAGGATTTGTTCCCATGTACCTTTAGCCTTTACAAACCCCGCTTGTCCCTGAGGTATTTGGTAGTGTAGATAGGTTTTTAATCTGTTTTTGATGATATGCAACAAGATTTTACTAGCATGTGTTATTAGTGACAGCGTGCGGTAGTTTTCACATCTGGTAGTAGTTCCTTTTTTGCGTAGCGGGGTATAAATTGAGGTACACCAATCAGATGGCCATTTTCCTGAATTCCAAACAGCTACACAGATATAATGGATGATATGTAATCATTTGTTAACTAGTAACTGTAGTATTTTACCTGGTCTTGAATCAATGCCTGGGAATTTATTTCTCTTTAGCGATTTAATTGCACCTTTGACGTCAGCCAGAAAGACAGTAAGTTCTCTAGGGTAGTCAGAGGGTCACTGATTTTCTGCTGGTACATCGTTATTTTTATATAGACAGTTTATTGGAAACAGTTTCGCCCTGTTTCCAATATTTTGTCAGTATCGGTCTTTAGATTACCTTCCTTATCTATTACAGACCACGTTTGAGATTTAAATTCGCTGGTAAGGAGTGTTTAGATATTAGCAATAAATATCAACGCGTGGAGGATGACCTCAAAAGGAAAGACATAAATTTAGCAGAGGAAGGTTGAAAAAGAGGATTGTAAATCAATCATGTACTAGTTTTTTTTTCCCGGTTTTTTATAGCGTTCTCCGCCTTCCGGTTCCCAGTTTCCAGCTACGTCGGTCATTCCATTCGCCAGGGTGGAGGTTTCTTTCCGACATTGCCTTCTGAATGTTGCCCAGTCAGAATTGTTTTGGCCTTCCTCTCTTCCTTCTTTCCCTTGGCGTCCATTTTAAAATTTGGTTTGGCAGCCTGTCGTCGTCCATTCTTTTCACATGACCATACCAGATCAGTCGTCTCCTTTGAATTTCGTCAATGATGGTTGACTTGACTCCCATTATATTTCTGATATGGTCATTTTGTATTCTATCAAGCCTTGATTTTCTAGCTGATCTTCTCCAAAGGTCCATTTCCAATGCAAGTAGGCGGCGCTCAAGGGATTTAGTAAGTTGCCATGTTTCGCATCCATAGAGCACTATATATGTACTAGTAACTGACTTTAAACGTATTGTAGTCAATATATGGCTTTTGGGATGTGGTGAGTTTCATTAAACAAACAATACTTAGCAACCTTTGAAGGTAAGCCAATTAGACGATTGAGCCTGCAGTTACCTTCAACTAATCTTATAGAAGAAATTTATATACAGTCCACGAGCTATCGAAGAAGCAAAAGATCCAGGGGGTGAAGCTATTTCTGAACCTAAGCATAAGCATCCTGCCCGATCTTATACAACCAGTCTCTCCTATTTTTGTCCTCATTCTGGATACTTCATCATACATACTTACTCTACATCATTACGTATCACATACATACATCACATACTCTATCAAATGTTTTCTCATGATCAGGATGATTACTAATAAATTTTTTATCGGAAATAGTCCTTGATGTATTTTTTAGTTATACTTTTGATCTTCAGTGTCCAATTTTACGATGGCCAATATAAAATTATCTTAATGTTGGCCATAACATTAATGATAATGAAAATATGGTATACTCTACAGGGAAATTATCAATTTTTTAGAATTCCATAGAGAGAATTTACACTTTCAGTCCAGTCCAATTATCATTTTTTTTTCAAATTATTTATGGATACATGACAACGATTAATTTCATAAAAAAGGTGAAGTGTATTCCGAATCCACTGTCTTTTGCTTGTTTAATGGTTAATTGTTATAGAATAAACAAAAGAAAAATCTAACGTACAAAATAGATATAAATTAAAATCAGTAAAAGAGCACCAGATTCACTAACCACGATCTCACTAAAGAAGACTTAAAAATACAATCACAAATAAGACAGTTAGCAAGAGCGGAAAAAAAACAAAGGAAAGAAGTAAAAATCAAATTCAACAAACTGATGGTAAACGGAGAGTTATGTTTTTCCCATACAAAATTATAGGGCAGAAACTTTAACACTGACGCAAAAATCCGCAAATAAACAACAAAGTTACACAACGAGCCATGGAACGTGCAATGCTAGCCGTGAGTCTTCGAGAATACATAACAAACCAACAAATAGTACAACAGTAGAACTGAGCAAAGTACTGAGCAAAAACCCAAGATGGATGGTGTACAAGACGAATCATGGAATGGAGGACTAGAAACTATAAAAGAAGTCCATCACTACCACCTACTAGATGGACCAAGGACGACATGAAAAGAGTAGCGGGGAACTGGCTACAAACGGCCCGGTGTAAAGAACATTGGAAGAAACTGAGGGAGGTCTATGTCCAACAGTGGAAGCGTTTAGCTGAATGATGATGATACCTTAAAGTTCTCCTTTTTAAAATCATGTCACATGTCATACGAAGTTACCATCCCTTTTGGATGAGTAAGAGGAGAGGGACCAACAGTGAGACAAGTCCTACAGTGGGACAATACCACTTATGTTATGTATATACCACAATACCATATGTTAACCAAGAGGTACACGCCTGCTTTATAGACTTTGAAAAGGCCTTTGACAAAGTACGCCACAATAAACTTAAAGAAATCCTGGAGGGTAAGAACATAGACACCAGAGGCATACAAATACATAATATTAAATCTGTACTGGAATCAGCAAGCTAATATAAAAATAGAAGTCCAAACATCGGACGAAATAGAAATACGTAGAGGAGTACGACAGGGTTGTATATTGTCACCGCTCTTGTTTAATACCTACAGCGAACAAATATGCCAAGTAGCTCTCTCACATGCAAACGAAGAGATAATAGTCAATGGGGAAGTTATCAATAACATTCGATATGCTGACGATACTTGACTAATGGCAAGAACAGCGGAAGATCTACAACATCTAGTTGAAAGTATGAATGAGATATGTAATAACTACGGCATAAGGATGAACGTCAAAAAAACCAAATATATGACCTTCAGTAAGAATCCAATACATGACACTAGTATCGCAATAAACGGTACCCAACTCGAAAAAGTAAGCGAATACAAATACTTGGGAACCCTCATCAATGAAACAGGTGACCAAAATCACGAGATAAAAAGACATTGAAATTGCCAGGTCTACCTTTATAAAAATGAAAAAATTATTTTGTAATCGTGATATTAGTATTCAACTACGAACTAGAATGTTAAAATGCCATGTATTCAGTACTTTGCTTTACGGTGTTGAGGCATGGACTCTTAAACAGAGGAATGTTAAAAATTTTGAAAACTTTGAGATGTGGTGCTACCGCCGTATACTAAAAATAAGTTGGGTGGATAAAATTACAAATGAAGAGGTAATACGCAGAATAAATAACGATCCAGAAGTTATACTGAATATAAAAAAGAGAAAACTTGAATACTTAGGCCACCTCATGAGAGGACAAAAGTACACATTCCTACAAAATATAATGCAAATAAAAATCCAAGGACGCAGAAATCCAGGCCGTAGAAGAATGTCCTGGATGAGAAATTTAAGAGAGTGGTTTGGCTGTACCACTAACGAATTATTCAACACAGCAGTAAATAAAATTAGAATCGCCCTAATGATATCCAATCTCCGATAGGGGAGGCACTCAAAGAAGAAGAAGAAGTAATATTTATGCAGTTTTGAAATATATTTAACTCTTGTGGATCCAATTTGTTTTACATGGCATGCATTACAAAATGCCGGTTGAGGTCGGATGTCTAACAGTGAGACATAAAATTAGGTCCAACACTGTTGGACTTTGACAATAATTATGAATACCTAAGTATTTTATTCTGTCCTATAAAAGATATTAAATTTGTGATGCCTCCTCCAATTCTCTGTGACACACAAGTCGACAAAGGGCTTCGTTTATGTGTGAAATAGATTTTAGTTTGTTAAATATTCAGTCAAATGTATTGCTTTCTTAAGTACGTTTTTGTTAATATGAGACTCTTTCACGTTAAAATATTATATCTGCCTTTTTCTTATAAGTTAATAACAAATACATATTTTGCAATGTTTCTTGTCTTACTGTTGGGCAACTGTGCCCAGCAGTGAGACAGGAACAGCTGATTTAATTAATTGCCATAATATATTCTACTTCATTAAAAACACAAAATTGGTCACAAAAATATTGAAACAGATGTTATAGGTTCAATATGCCTAAAAAATTAGTCGCTTTTGAAAAATAGTAGAAAAGTTATGCCAGTTACAAAAAAAGCGTCTTACTGTTGGTAACTCTCGCCTACTCTCTTAAGAGGGAATGAAATAACAACGATATATCGCTAATAAAGTATAAAACAAATAAACAAAACTATACAAAAAGCATTTATTTACACGAAAAAATTAAATTTCCCTAGAATCGTCAATTTTCTGAAAAGAAGAAGCACTCAACTGATCACTTAAATCACTATTATAAGGTCCCACTTTCTTCTGTAAGTTCGGTAAAAATATATGCAGTTGTCTCTTCATACCAAATTTTCTTTTCGGTTCGTCGTCGACGACAATATCTTCACTAATAACGTTTTCTTCAAGTCTCGAAGAAACTAATGCGTCTTCTGCGTTATCGACAGGATCGTCTGATTGCTCCAAAATTTTGGCATCCATTCTTGGATTGTTGGATTCTTGCAAGGGTTGTGCCGTACCTTCCACATGAAAGGAGTATTTGCTAGCTTCATAATCAGAAACAACGTGATACGAGGTGTAGCAACGATGCTTGGCGAACGTCTGTCTCTTTCTAGTAACAGGTTGAACGGTATAACTTTCAAGAGGAGGATCTATAGTTATCGGTTTGGGATAGTTGCCGCTTTGAATAGCTAGATCTAACCACATCAAAACTCTGTCAGTTAAAGATTCATTGTGAGGTTCTTCGAAGTTTGAAAGACTTAGACACGCTTCTTTGATGTACTCTGACTTACCATCTGGAGATTTATTTTTTGTATCAAGATCTATGCTATTGGAATTTATAGATAAGGGCATATTCTTTATCTGTTTTTCTGCTGCACTATTCACAGATACTTGCTTTGTAAATATTTTAAACGGATATTTTGGAGAATGATTCACTTGACTTTTGTTGCTAGTTTTACATCTCCTGTGTGGTTTAACATCTTCGGTTTCCAGTAATTTCAACGTCGATACATTAAAATGCGAGCTACTGCTTGATGGAGCAGATTTTACGGATCTCACTGAGTTGAAAGAACATTTCGGAGACACTTTTTTGTTCGGTGCGATGCTTTCTCTGCAGTTCAAAATTACGTGATGCTGTCCATCTTTCCACACAGTTTTAAAATATAGCGGTCTTTTACTGGATTCCCAATGTGTGACCATGTTTATTCAGCCAACCATTGTTTACTGAAAAATATTTAGTTTCAGTGTACTTGTTTATATTTCCAAGAAAAGAAACAAAAGTGTTTGGAATAAGTCACCAAAAATTTAATAAGTTTTATTATTGATTTCTACCTTTTAAAAACACATACACACTGTGACGTGGCTCTATTAGACAACAGACCCAGTTAAACGCAAGTTTAATTTAAATACAAATATACTCAAATAAAATAACAAAAAAAAATAAAATTGACTTCTATACAATTAATATGCAAAACAAAAAGACGAATACTCTTAAATAAATCAAACGAACTTCGGTAATCGATGCTGTTGCCTGTGAACAGAAATAAATGCTTCGGATAAGTAGGATGTAGGATGAAGGAAGGTCTAGTCATACCCAAAGATCGGGGAACGACCGATCAATACGATTAATAGTCGACCGCAGGAACGGGAAGGACTCTGTTCACTACTTAGAGGCTGGAGTAGAAGTTCTTGCCAGATTAATGCTCCGGATCGAACTTAGTTCCTGTCGATCGATCTGTACGTTTTTACCTTGTTTAGGCTATGGTGTCTCTTCAAGGATGGGGTTTGTGAATTGGGAAACGTCAATATTTGTATTGCCGCTCTTCTCGCGCTAATGTGGTGGCTACAAAGCAGTAAATGTCAGAAGGATCTCCTACCTTTTTTGGATGCCGGTTGGACCAAGCCCGCTACTAAGTACAAGTTCCATTGGATCAAACGGATCTTTTCAGATTATTTTCCTTTTTGTTTCGTTCGGTGTAAACGCGTGGAGGATAGCTGTGGCTGTGCCCTCACCTAGGATCAGGTATCGTTATGCAATGAGATTGAGAAACCACAGAAAACAATGTCCTTTGTGATTAGAATTACGGCTCTTAAGGAGTGTATGGGTGCTCACTGTTTTGTGTTTGGTGTATGTGGGTTTTGTATAGTTATTGATTTGTTTCTTGTTTTGGTGTTTGTATGTTTATTGGTTTGTGAGCTTGTGTGTTTGGTAAAGTGTATGTGTGGGTACATAATAAGTGTATGTATGAATGATTAATTGTAGTGTGTTTGTGTGTTTATGTACGGAGTTAAGTGAAACTTTGGTTTACGGAAATGTTATAACAGGAAGTAGATATGGCATATCCATACAATGAATTGGACATTTGGTTTAAATAACTGATTGCGTCCGCTTTTGCAGCATCTCGAACGGTATTTTAGCTAAATCGGAACGGAATTGTTTGATCTTGGGATCCGACAATTTAGTCGTTCTCTTTCGATCTTAATACTGTTCGTGAGTGCATTAGCGAATTTAGTTTTAGAGTTTGTGAAAACGTAAGAGGTGAGTTGATTTGTAGAGCGGGCAATTATACGAACTATTTTGGTGAATGGGAATTTGTTTTCGGATAGGTATCCTCGATATCTTTTTGTGATAGATTTTTGTCGGCAATGACTAAGTGGAAGTTTTGTCGATGATTTGGAGCAGGTTGCGGATTAGTTGGGCCTTTAGATTTGGGTTTGCACCCTGAATTTATGGAGATATTGCTATCTCCTGTGACTTGACTTAGTTTTGTCGTGAGATTTCTGAGGTCTAGAAGGTTGGTAGTTCGTAAAGAGACTGTCTTTTGGGCTGGGAAGACCTTTATTGAGTCTAACTCTGGGAGTAGATTGTTTGATTTGATTAGTCGATAGAATGATCTCTGTTGAAAGATGTCTGTGGAGATGTCCTCGATTCTGTAATTTTGGCTATTTAGAGGATGGCTAGATGTTCGGATGGTTCGAGGGGATGATTCTAGGTTGTAGGGGATATATCCGAGGAGGTTGTGGTTTTTAAGGATGCGGTAGAATTTTCTTGGACTAGAAAATGTTTGCGGGATTAGTGTGATGTAGTATTTGTGTGTGCGTTGTGTTTGCTTTCTCGTCGCTCTGCACGGCATTCTATACTCTCGTCCAATGTTCCATTTCCAGAGCGCATCGATGAAGGTGGTCAATTATTGATGATATTTCAAAATAACTTTATTTCAAATAAGTGGATTTGGGCAGTTACCTTTTAGAATATTACTCAAAATAATTTCTTAAGCGTTTATGTAGTCACAAAATATAATGACTCAATTCTTCTTCTTAGAGTTCTCTCTTCATTTCTGAAGGTCGGCCACAATTTGGACAAATCTTTCTCTTTCAATAAAAATTGAAAATAAGACCAGTTCACTCTCGGATGTCTTTCAACCATGAACATCTTCTCCTACCTGGACCTCTGCTTCCTTCAATTTTCCCCTCCATCAACAACCTCAAGAGCTCATAATGTCGTCCCCGGTGCACAAGTCCTGTAATTTTCTTCATACATATTTGACAAATACACGATAAAGTTTTGTGTAGATCTATCAACTCGTTCAAAGTTGACATATCACCACAGTATTTTTTACTCGAAAAAATTTAACATTTTGCATAATAGAATATTAATTTATAGGTGTATAACCAAAAAGTTCATGAAACATTGTTAAAAGTTTGTAAGAAATCTTCATCTTCAATAAGAACAGTAGAACGATAGGTGGCTGAATTTAAAATTCGTCATCGAAGAGGATTACATGAAATGAATGCATGAACAGTAGCATTCAGAGCAATGTCATGGGGAACATGGTTTTGGAATAAGAGAATAGAATATATGTATGATTTAAAAAATCGATACCTAGTATCCAGTGAACTTGTGTTAGTCAGCAAATGTTCCTATTAACTGTGAAATATTTAGTATAAGTCCTAGGGACTCTAATATTGCTCACATTAGATAATGTGAGCAATATTTTGGCTGAAGTTTTAGATTTCAGAAGGCTATGCCGTTGCTGTGAAAAACAACTTTTCACAGCAACATTTGGAACATTTTGGTAAAAATGAAAAGGATTTTATGCATGGTTTCTTCACTAATGATAGACTTAAGCCCATCACCTCAGTCTCAAATTAAAACAAGAGACTAGATAGTGGTGTGGACCCCATACTTTAGCTCCGAAGTGACTAACAGTCTAGAAATAGGATAAGAAAATGTTAGAATCGGTTGTTTTAGACGGAAACAAATTTTGCTAGTAGATTACATCCAATTAGTAAATCAGTAAACTCAGATTATTATAGTAACTTTTTGAACCAGCTGGTAAAAATTCATGAGAAAATAGCTAATTTACAGAAGGATATAATCATTTTTAATCAATGTAAGACAATGTAATCCTTTATACAATTCAAAAAATCATTGCGAAAATCAGTGAAAATCAGAAATTGTTGCAAAATCTATCTTAATCGCGAATTTAGCTTCGTCTGGGTTATGGCTTATCTCAAATATTAAAAAATTTATAAATATGAAAGATTTTCATCAGATAAAGAGGCAACAACAGCCGATAAAGCTGGACAATCTTCTGGATTGTCATTGTAGATGTGAATCCATAAATTAGGAAATTATACAACAGGTGTTGTGAAGTTTAAGGATATTATCTTGTCGCCTGTGAAGCAAATCAACTTGAAAGTCAAAGTATTTAATTATTCATCATACTTTCCTCTTAATTGGATACTAGACTTTTCAAAAACTAATTTTATCTTACTCTTTAAACCAGGTCTCTTCGTTGGAAACGAATTTACAACTTTTTTAGATCTTGTTTTAGTTAAGGAAAGACATGATAGTCTGAGGGAGCCAGGTCTGGTAAATGAGGGGGTTGTTCGAGTAATTAGATCCCTAAATCAAAAATTGTTTGTAAAAAATACGCGTTTTGTATGCGTAATAATCATCATGATTATTTGTATCCTCTTTACTGCTTCTCTGAAAAGCTGGTTAAATGAGTAGTTGATCCAGTACCTGAGGTTGCGGAACTATCACATTCGTCTCATTTCAACGCTCCATTTTCACATGTTTTTTCCTGTATAATAACTTATAACAGTTGGTATCATGGTTCTCTTATTACGTGGACAAGATTTTGGCGTTTTCGTATGTTTATTTCATCAACTAGCTCTGTTCCTTTTGAAAATCTTCACAAGAATTATTGTTCTATATATTTTCAGCAGTCTTCTATACTACTGTAACCGTTTCAAAAGATTTAAAAGAAACTCATTATATATTTCGATTATATTTTTTTTTAATAAAACTAATAGCCCCATCTATCTGTCAAGTACCTACCTGTAGCCGACTCAAGGATTCTTCTGTAATTCCCAAATATATCCGGTAGATGAGCATATTTTTCAACTTGTCACTCACGCCCAATTTCCAGATTCAGGCGCCATGATAGCGCTTCGCTCTTTTCTGTTAAGACCGTCCAACCGTTAAGACGTGTTTCCAAAGTGGGTCTCAATTCAGAGACCCTTATTGGAGAGGCTATAATGCTGATATTATATTTCTAATACTCGTCGCAAGATAGTATTGCTATGGAGTTATTCTAGATCATGGCCCAGTAGCAGTATCTTTTTATGGAATCCCTAACCCCTCTTATCTAGGATGGTGGTGATTTGATATAGTACGTAGCTGAATCAATGGTTTATTTGGTGACTGATTAAATAAGAAGAGAAACAGAGCAGATTAAGGTTGTACCAATTTTTATTATACCTACTTTCAAGACAACAGAAATGATTATGAACTCAAAAAAAAATGAAAATATAGTGAAGTGTTCTAATTTAATTTAAAGGTTTATTTTCTTCATTGTTCCTAGTTGATAAATAACTATATTATTTTCAATGTAAACAAATTTCGAAATTTGGGGTTAATATATATATATACATTCATTTTCTTTATAACCAATTCTTAATTTAATACGATACAAAGATTTTTTGTTTATGATAATGTTAACATAAAATAATATTTTGGAATCCCTTTGGGATGACGTAACTTTTAATGTTTTCTTTTTGTTCATTACGAAGAAATAATAAAGAATAGTTTTCTTGTAAACTTTCAATAAATCTTAATTTTTTTTTGCTCTTCCCCTTCGAAGATAAACCAGGGGTGACGTCCAATAGTAAATTATAATTTCATATTATCTAATTGTGCTTGAATTTAAAATACGATATAGTTTCTATAACCCCGCCCAATTCTCTTCGACAACGAGCGATTCTGGCCTTGTATATATTATTGTAGCACGGCAAGTGTTACAAAATGGCGCCCCCCAACGTGGGGCATGTATTAGATTTGCTCCATTTGTACCTTTGTTACAAAATGTCGCTCAGCGTGTGGGGCTTTTGAATATTCTTGTATCTTCAGAGTTTTTTTCAATATTATTAGTTGTTTTGTACCCCCCTGTGTATGTGGTTAATTAAGTCTGTATGTTTTGAACCATTTTTTTGGTTAAATTGTGTATTTGTTTTATCCAATTTTTCATTAAATCAACACTGCTACTATTTTAGAATTTTTTGCAAAGTATTTATATGTATTCGTTTTTAATCTTCGTAAAATTACGTAGAAATATTCTCGTCGTATTTTTAATTTTGTGAAATTCTTAAAACGTATTTGGAATGATGTAATAATTTACTGCTTACATTCGAATTTCTTTTTGTCGGTATTCTTAATGTGAACGATTATGTTTATTCCCCGTCCGCGTAAGGTAAACATTCCATATTAGAGAAATTTTGTTTATGTCCATAAATTAATTCGTATCTAAACGATGGCTTTCTTTGCAGTTCAGTCTTATTTGTTGATAGAACCATAATAAATATATTCCTCAATGTGTTTATTTTAAATAAACGAAATGGCTCTAAGCGTTTGTTATTTGAAAAATCAATTAAGTGAATTTTATTTCTTAACCTTGATTCATGGTTTTTATTCGCAGCTGGGAATTATATCTATATACAGGCTGTCCCTACGTAATTTTAAAATGTGTTATCTGGTTTCGTGCAGAATAATTACGCGAAATATTTTTTTGCGAGGATTTGAAGTTGAGTTCTTTGATCTTGGATGTTTAGTCTGTTATCTGTTAAATTTTCTTTTTAATTTGTTTTTCGTTTATTTTAAAAATTTATTTTTTCATAGTTTAACTTTTTCGTACTTTGAAAAGAAAATTTCATTTCCTGAAAAGGAAAATGCTTTCTATATTTTGCAGTCCATTGTTCGTTTGTTTTGAATGTATAAGGAAGTAATGATATGACTTCGTTTCTCTCTGCCTAAGGCGTCTTTGTTGAGAATATAGAGCGGAAATATTGTTATTCTCCTTCTGTTATGTTAATTTTATGTCTTTGTGTGGTCAGATGTAGTAGAAGTATGTTTTTGGTACTGGAATTTATTGTTATTTGTGGTTTTACCTTTTTTTTTCTCGAGATGTCCTGTAGGACGTACAGGCACGTGACCTGTATTATTGTATCTTGAGTTATTTGTGTGATGTCAGACTGTTGTATAAGCAGCAGCTTTCTTTTTTTGTCGTTGACATTTTTGCGGTCTTCTAATAGTTTATTAGACCACATATATCTTTTTGCTTTGAGACTTTTGGCTAAGGCTCAAAAGCTTTCATTTATTATCTTGTGTTCATGATATGGCACAAGTGAGGTTGAAGTAGTTTGCTGTTGTCTATTGTGACTCTTTGTATATACAGAGGTGAAACAACCCGCTGCCGCCTATTGTGAATTTACCTTTTATCTTTATGTCGACGTTAAGACCACGTTTGTTTAACAATTGAAATAGTTCTGGTACTACCGTAAATGACCCACTGAGAATTAAAAGTCTATATTATTTTGACTCTGTTGGAGTTCTGCTAAAGAATGGTAAACATTTCTTTGTGATTTGTATGACGACCATATTGGATTCAATTAGGTGTCAAAAATGTTTACTGTTCAACTTTTTTTATTGTTGTGGTGTGTTACATCCAACATCATGATTTTTTATTATTGACGATGGACTGTAATATTTTTCTATTTCTTTGGAAGATTGTAATGATTCTTCCGTTCCTTTTAAGTCTTATCGTAAATTTTTGTTTAGTGGAAGACTCTTACGATTTTTTTTTGTTTCTTTTGGAAACATCAGTCTTAGACTGAACTGTTTGTGTAGCGATTGTGGCTTGTATGCCATATACCCATTTTTCTTTCTTCTTCTCCAAGATTGTGTATTAACGGTTTGGATTTATTTTCTTCTTTTGTCCTTTTGCCAGTCTTCTTGCTTGGAAATTTTCCACTGTGATCAATCCCAGAGGATATTCTTATGGAACTATTGGCCATCCTGCCTTTCTTCTAAAATGTTCAGTCCATTCTTAATTTTTAATTTTTTAGTTGATTCCCTTTATGCCTTGCGTACTTAATCTTTGCTACCTTCTCCAGCGACTATTCAACCCCTCCGTGGCCCGTGTACAGGAAGAGTTGCGCTAACGCGAACTTTATCCTGGAGAGGATTCGTTTCCTTTCCAAATTTTTTTTGGCGTGGGGTCAGTACAGCACTGATACCCTAGTACTTAGTACATTGAATACCACTTTGCTTCGGCAAATCTGTCCCTTAGTGCTTCTTTCCCTTCAGGAAGTTGACACGTTTCAATTTTTTTTTGAGCTGTCTCGACAACCCTTGTTTTATGTCGGTGGTGTTGACTATTAGTCAGGGAGCATCCTGCTATAGTCAAGTGGATTAGTGGACCTATCCCTATTCCAATTAATAATTTTGTGTATCTCAGATGTTGTCGCAAAGAGACGAGCCTCTGGAAGTAGTGTAGGAGACTCCGCACGTCGATCTCCAGAGCAACTCAGTTTGGCTCGCACCCCAGTTCGTTGAACTGTTTTACTTTTTATTATTATAATATTGATCATTTATTGTGTTCAATATGTCTATATATATGTATATATGTCGTATTTCTTTTCGACATACATTTTATTTTTATCTTATCTTATTCTACTTCGGTACCATTTTCTTTCTAGTTTGTATAGATCGAGATCTTGAGTTTATGCTACCCCGACCAAGAACCTATATTGATTTTAAGGGTGTTTGCAAAATTTAATCTCATTTTATTTTTAGAATGCCTTGGTAGAATGTGATATTTTTATGCTTATGGTAGTTTATATTACAATGAATTGTACATACCTTTAGTTGTCTTCAAGTGGATACAAAATTCAATTTATCTTATTTTACGGATTTATAAATCCAAGTAATTTTTTTGGTATCTATACCAAAGATATCAAGATTCCTCTGTCTAGTTACCAATGATACTTCATTATAGTATCTGTTCATTTTGCCTAAGTTTTACTCTTAGTGTGAAGACCTTCGAATTTCGACTCTCTATTCGAAACCCCCCAAAATAATGTTTGAAAAGATTATTGCTGTCTAACTTCCTATATTCTGAATGGCCAGACACTGAGGAAGGCTAGGGATGAAGTAAGCGGATTCCCGCTAGTTGACTCGTCGGAATGATAAGCCATTCATAATTGTATTTCAGTAATAAATCTAGAATAACAGCCTCCCGCGTCAGGAAACTTTTTTTAGTTCTCCAATACCTGTTTAGTTATGTAATCTAGAATTATTTAGACCCTACCCGAAGTTGACCCTACCCGAAGTTGACCCTACCCGAAGTTGACCTACCAATGTTGTCCCTATTATAGGCGGATGATACACGTTAGTTATCACAAATTCTAGTTGTCATACTAATAACTAAACATCAGCCTTTTTTTGTTTCTAAATATAGATGTGTCTTACAGAAATTCTGATGTCTACCTCTCCCAGTAAACTTATTAAGGCTTGTCTTTGTAGAACTTTAATGTACCCAATTTTGAACTATTAGTAACTCTTTCCTTTTATTTGTGTATTTCTAAATGTGTCTATAATGACGCGCTGCGTTATTACCTTATGTTATTCGTGGATTAAGTCATAGATGAAAGACTCTATGCTTCCGAACAAACGATGACACATTTTTATTTTGTATCTTATGGCGTTAATGATACGATTGTATTATTATTCTTATGTTATTCGTGGATTAAGTCATAGATGAAAGACTCTACGCTTCCGAACAAACGATAACATTATTTTTTTTGTGTTTTATTGTGTTAGGTCTCATAACGACTACGCAGTAAATTATCTGTTTTGTATCTTGGTGACAACACTAGTATGTTTTGCTTTATATTACTTATGAAATTTCAAATAATAATATCTTAATTATATTGTTTCGATTGAATGCGAGCATTTGGTCTCAAATAATGATTTGTAGATATGTTTTGTTTTATTCCGCTTTGTTCATGATATTGGTTATAGGTGAAATACCCTATGCATTTTGAGAGTGAGAATGCAATTTTTTTTTGTTTACATTTTTATAGTTGAGTCATTTCTATGCGTTCTGTTTCGCTTTGTTCTGAAATCTTTGAGTTGTTCCCACGTGAGTTGTGAAAGAAGGATTCTGTGAGTCTAGATTGTAGCTATATTTGTCCATTCTGTTTGTCTTACCTCTCCGTATATCTATTCCCACTTTTGAAAAGGTTAGTATGGTGTGCCACCATGCCTAGTCCGATTCCACGCTGGTACCCAGTTGAAATCGTGGGGAGGGCTGTGTAACCGTTTCAAAAGATTTAAAAGAAACTCATTATATATTTCGATTATATTTTTTTTTAATAAAACTAATAGCCCCATCTATCTGTCAAGTACCTACCTGTAGCCGACTCAAGGATTCTTCTGTAATTCCCAAATATATCCGGTAGATGAGCATATTTTTCAACTTGTCACTCACGCCCAATTTCCAGATTCAGGCGCCATGATAGCGCTTCGCTCTTTTCTGTTAAGACCGTCCAACCGTTAAGACGTGTTTCCAAAGTGGGTCTCAATTCAGAGACCCTTATTGGAGAGGCTATAATGCTGATATTATATTTCTAATACTCGTCGCAAGATAGTATTGCTATGGAGTTATTCTAGATCATGGCCCAGTAGCAGTATCTTTTTATGGAATCCCTAACCCCTCTTATCTAGGATGGTGGTGATTTGATATAGTACGTAGCTGAATCAATGGTTTATTTGGTGACTGATTAAATAAGAAGAGAAACAGAGCAGATTAAGGTTGTACCAATTTTTATTATACCTACTTTCAAGACAACAGAAATGATTATGAACTCAAAAAAAAAATGAAAATATAGTGAAGTGTTCTAATTTAATTTAAAGGTTTATTTTCTTCATTGTTCCTAGTTGATAAATAACTATATTATTTTCAATGTAAACAAATTTCGAAATTTGGGGTTAATATATATATATATATATATATATATATATATATATATATATATATATATATATATATATATATATATATATATATATATATATATACATTCATTTTCTTTATAACCAATTCTTAATTTAATACGATACAAAGATTTTTTGTTTATGATAATGTTAACATAAAATAATATTTTGGAATCCCTTTGGGATGACGTAACTTTTAATGTTTTCTTTTTGTTCATTACGAAGAAATAATAAAGAATAGTTTTCTTGTAAACTTTCAATAAATCTTAATTTTTTTTTGCTCTTCCCCTTCGAGGATAAACCAGGGGTGGCGTCCAATAATAAATTATAATTTCATATTATCTAATTGTGCTTGAATTTAAAATACGATATAGTTTCTATAACCCCGCCCAATTCTCTTCGACAACGAGCGATTCTGGCCTTGTATATATTATTGTAGCACGGCAAGTGTTACACTACTTCTCAACCATTACCTGGAGATAAGGAAATTGAAAGTCTAAATCGACAGAATGAAGCCAGGAAGTTCGGTAAATTGGACCGACTTACGTTTTCCAATCAAGGACTAACTAATGCAAAGACAGAGAGAGAAGACTTCTCGGGAATGAGGTGATTGTCAGATGGGCTCTAGAGTATTTCGAGGATCTAATAAACGTTGAGAAGCAAACTGCAGTACAGAGAAGATCAACTTAAATAAGAGCTGTTTAAAGCAGGTGATCAAGGTGAATCAGGTATTAATTCGACATATAGAGATAGGTGATAAATTAACGTGTACAAATACAAAGGAAGTTATACCTCTAAACGTGGCATATAGAGTCCTCTATGGTGTACCAAAAAGAAGGTTGTCAATATAGCGGAAGATATATTCCAGGAGTATCAATGTGTATATCGTCCTATTCCGACAAACAATACGCGCTTAGAGTATAATGTGGACCTGCACATACTGTTTATAGATTTAGATAAAGCATTTGATTGCTTGATAAGAAGTGTTCTAGCATACATAATGCAAAACTTTGGAGTACCGACGAAACCGTATAATTTGTGACGATTACTTTGGAAGACTCTCAACCCATAAGGCTTGTGACGGTTACTTTGACAGGTTCCCAAGGGAAGGCATGTTGGAGTCAAATCAAGCAGACCTTCTTTCATAAACATGATTTATTGCCATACTTTTTAACATAGATATTCACGTGGTGGTAAAAGGACTGATTTTAACTGTAATAATTATAGTACACAATGTAAACGCTACTGTAAATACAGTACACAACGCTAATGTAAAAGTACATTGCTCTCAACATAAACCAAAATTAAATTGTACAAAACATTGAGTAAGATGACTGAGACAAGTTATTACCTTTGTTGCTAAAACGTGGTTTATCATAAAGACAGATAAGTCCTCTCTTCCAATTTTTGAAAGGAAAATACTCAAAGGATCTGCGGATCGGTGGCGGAAGGTATTTCGTGAAGAACTAGAAGTCATTTTAGATTTCAAGAGTTGATGGGAGAGGAGGACATAGTTAGGTTTGTAAAATAGAGAAAACTGGCATGTCTTGGACATCTGAATGAGACTTGAAGAAAAAATGTTGTATGGAAGAATAGCAGAGACAAGGAGAAGCCTTCTAAACAGCTAAAACCCACCACGGGTTGTAACACCGAGGTTGATGGCGACTGCTCTTTTTATATCTTCAAACCTGATAATACTTAGTTCATTTACGTCTGTTCGATTAACGCCTATTTGCGTATGTATTATATTTGAAGAAGGATCTCCATACAGGTCACAAAATTGATTTTGAAAACTCTAGAACCATAGCCCCCATCCGCTTCTATAAACCAAGAATTACCTCAGACTTCTCATATAGAAAATATCGTCCGCCCCACCCTTCAATCAAAATCCCGTCAGAAATGTTTGATCCAACCCCCACTGCAATCTCCACCAAAACCACGTCACCATCGACGGTATTAATGAACCGTTCCCTGTTATCAATAGCAGTAATGGATTGATTAGTGATCAGTGTATTAGTGTCTGGGATCTCGGGAGACAGACCTTGGAAGTCCGAAGCAGACATCAGAGAGGATGTCGAAAGCTCGACGCAGTAATAATCAACGCGGTTCAACCCGGAAGCCTGTTGAGTTTAATATTAATTTTTGTATTAGTAGATATTAATGTTGGCTTTAGGTTTAATATATGCAGGGTGTTTCAAAAAGGTATGTCATAAATTAAATCACGCATTCCGGGGACAAAAATAAATTGATTGAATCCAACTTACCTTAGTACAAAACTGTACACAAAAAAAGTTACAGCCCTTTGAAGTTACAAAATAAAAATTGTTTTTTTGCATTATCTCCTAAACTACTTGACATTTTGTAATAAAAATGGACACGTTACTTTCTTGTTCTGAAAACATTTTTCATACAAAAGAAACAACAAAATCTAAGCGCACAAAAAGAAAAATTTTAAGGGGGGTGTGCAGCCCTAAATTCCCCCAAACTTTTGAGTACGTTCAAATCAAATGAATTTTGTGGCATCATTAGTTTAACACATTATTTTTAAAACTTTTTTGCCTCATCACTTTTTCGCAAAACTAGTTTTTCCTAGTTGGCAATTAGTTTCTACGGATACAATAATTACAAACAGTTCCATCAATAATAGTCGATAATTTGAAGCTATCATTTATTGTGTGAATAAGATTAATATTAAAAATTTTGATATTACAATGGCCTACACATTTCAGGAAATGGCAGATATGCATTTAACTTTGGGTTGGATCAGATTATATTATGATTTCAATAAACTATCGGGAATATCGTAGGTGAATGTCAAGGAAATAGTGCAGCAGCCGCAAGGCATTATGTAGTAAAATACCCCAATCGAAACACACCCGATAGACGATTATTTCTGTCCACTGATCCTTGTTTACGGGAACCGGGTACGTTCCAACCGCAAGTTGCTGGGAATAGTGGTCGTCCAATAATGAATGCAACTGATGAAGACATTTTAGAAATCATTGAAGAAGTCCCTGGAACAAGTACAAGGATAATAGCTGCTTAACTTTTTTTTACATCTTTAAAGAGAAGAAGGAATAGCTGCTTAACTAAATGTTCCTCACGTAAGGGTTTGGAGGCGTTTGAAGGATCAGCTGCTTAAACCCTATCACTTAATAACGGTTCAAGAGTTATTGGTTGAAGATTATCCTAAAAGGATTGGATTGTGCGATTGGTTGTTAATGGAAAACACTCGAAATGTTAATTTTATTAGAAATATTTTGTTTACCGACGAGGCTACCTTCAGTAGAAATGGAATAACAAATCATCATAACGAGCACATTTTGGCCGACGAAAATCCTCACGCCAAAAAAACGACTCATCACCAAAGGACTTTCAAAGTTAATGTTTGGGCAGGAATTGTGGATAACAATCTAATAGGCCCAGTATTTCTTCCCAACAATTTAAATGGTAATAATTATTTGCAGTTCTTGGCAAAAGATTTACAAGAGTATTTGGAAGAAGTGAATATTGCAATAAGGCAAAATATGTGGTTTCTACAACATGGCGCTCCACCGCATTACAGTAATGAAGTCCGGGAGTACCTTTGCAGGCAGTATCCTGGTCGGTGGATTGGAAGGGGTCGTGACGCACCTATTTCTTGGCCACCCAGAAGTCCAGGTCTTAACCCCATCAACTTTTGTTTTTGGGGGTTTATGAAAGAGAAAGTGTATTCTGTAACAATAGAGGACGAACAACAATTGAGGGTTAGAATAATTGAAGCTGCAAATCAATTTCGTCAGAAAAATATGATTTTTCAGCGCCTTCTATGTTCATTATTAAAACGATACCGAATGTGTATTGAAGAAAATGGAGGTCATTTTGAACATTTATTGTAATATCATATTTATAGAGGTTATAGACATTTTTTGTACTTGTTAATTCATTTAAGCCATTTATTTAGTTGCACGTAATTTTTTAAAGGTTAATGGAAAGGGCCGTAACACAAAAAAACTGTTTTTTGAAAAAAGTGATAAGAGGCAAAAAAATTTTAAAAATAATGTGTTAAACTAATGATGCCACAAAATTCATTTGATTTGAACGTACTCAAAAGTTTGGGGGGATTTAGGGCTGTACACCCCCCTTAAAATTTTTCTGTGCGCTTAGATTTTGTTTTTTTCTCTTTTTTATGAAAAATGCTTTCAGAACAAGAAAGTAACGTGTCCAATTTTTATTACAAAATATCAAGTAGTTTAGGAGATAATGCAAAAAAAAATAATTTTTATTGTTTTTTTTTGTACTAAGGTAAGTTGGATTCAATCAATTTATTTTTGTCCCCGGAATGCGTAATTTAATTTATAACATACCTTTTTGAAACACCCTGTATATATATATATATATATATATATATATATATATATATATATATATACCTAGATGAAAATGTCAAGAAAAACAAAGAAAATCATACTGCCGAAATAAGCAGACGAGTAAGAATAAGGGAAACTTAATACACAGATAAAAATATGCCTTTAAAACTATATCATTTCTCACATACGGAACTCAAACTTGTACGTAAATGTTGAGAAGAAAAGAAAAACTCAAAGCGTTGGAAAGGCATATGGTGGGTATCTCACTTAAAGATTACAAGACTTACGAAAAAATTTGGAATACATCAAAAGTAAAAAAGATGGCAAACAAGCAGCTAAATCAAAGTGGAATCAAACTGTATAAAACGAACGTCTTAAGAATGATAGATGGAATCAGAAAATAGGGAATTGGCGACCTTACAAAGAAAAAGATCAGAAAGAAAGCCTTACAAGAAAAAGAAAGCCTCAAATGCGTTGGAATTACGACATTAAAAGATCTGCATGACCAATGTGGCCTAGTGACCACAATAGACATGTATGGAAAGATCTGGAAAAGGCTTATATTCGGCAATACGAATAGAAAAAAGAAAAACGCACTAAAAATTCATTAGCAATTTTACGATAAGGACAAATGATAAAGCCAATACATAAATATGTCCTTATTACTATACTGTTGAATTTATGGAAGTGAATGTATGGAATGATTAAATAATGGTGTCCAAACCTTATTATTGTTGTATTTTTGTAAGTTTCTGGATGAGAGTATTGATATTTCCATATTGTTTCAATTAAGTAATGATTCTTAAAATTAGTGTAAATACCAAATTCTGGATCTTAATTTCAACAAAAAAATAATTTAGTTAATTTACTTGCCGATTAATAAAAAAATGCCACAATAAGAAAAGAAAAAGTAAAGTTTTCCAACACTTTTGTTTCTTTGCATAAATATGTTCGATATGAACAACATACATGGAGAATATTTACCTTTTGTCCCAATTTGACACTTCTCGAGTTGAGGACACGGCGAAAAAAACAAAGATGCACCGCATCGCGGTGACACGCGATCGTTGATCGAAGATTATGGGAGCAGGGACAGGCACAGC
Source organism: Diabrotica undecimpunctata (assembly GCF_040954645.1). Classification (NCBI taxonomy): domain Eukaryota; kingdom Metazoa; phylum Arthropoda; class Insecta; order Coleoptera; family Chrysomelidae; genus Diabrotica; species Diabrotica undecimpunctata. The sequence goes on along the minus strand of NC_092809.1, from coordinate 132,065,917 downwards.
CACGACCGCGTTCTAAGACATTTGCCCCGGAAATAAAAGAACTGAATGAAACACAATCGGGATTCGGGATATGATATAGAAAAGCGACCACCGCAGTCATAGAAAACGGTGATGGGACCCGCGCAGACTGCTAGCGATTTTATCGCTGACTGGCGAGATTCGATTGAAAGCTATCGTGTCGATATTGATACAGATTAAGATCAAATTTCTTTTTATATTTCTGATTTTTCTATAAAATTCGAACAGAATGGTGTTCACATTATCGGGACTTATATGTTCATTTGCATTTTATATAATGTGAAAAAAAATATGGGCTACGCTAAGAATTTAATAGCCTTCAGGTTTTATAATATAATTCAAAATAAGGTAACTGTACTCTTTGCCGACCATGTCCTATCGCCGACTGCAATTAATGTTTTTCAGCATTAAAAGCATTATGAAAAGTCCATGTAACTACTGACACTTTTAATAATTTCCTTTTATAAATCCTAAATATGGCAACATTACAATTATAAGCAAGCCCATTACTAATGCAAAATTTGACAAATTTTAACGGATTTCTCAGTGGTAATGCCAAACTATATAAGGCAGGTTAGAAGAAGCATTGTGCATGTGTCTTGGCCTTATTAAGCGTTTGTTAATATATCAATTCAATTTTTCAATTAAAATTAATTTACAATTAAAGAACCGTAGGTAAAAGGTGCATTAAAACATAAAATCAACATTTTACCGACCAGGAAGTCGGAATTAGGGGAACGTAGTCATTAAATATTGATAAATATTCATATTTTTTTCTTAAAGGTAATAAACCAATGATTCACTTGAGCATTTACTGTGAAAGTTGAACAAAATTGTATTTTTTGGAAGAATTACTTTCATGAAGAGCAATATATTAATTCTTGTCATTTTTCCAAAAGTTTGTTTCTAAACGGAAAAAAATAATAATATTCGTGGTACTTCACTGTTTTAAAGGTGAATGAAATTTTAAAATATTCAAAAGTGGTCTCCTAAAATAGTGCTTTTTCACGGTCGGTAACAGAGTACAAAAAATATATTCTTCTTCTTCTTCCTCTTTATAAGTAATTCTACTTGTTCATTGGCGGATTAATACCTCTATGGAAGGTTGTCACTCCACCTTTTGCGCGGTCTTCCGATACTTCTTCTGCCGATTGGTGACTTATCTCTTGCTATTTTGACGCTCCGTTCGGCTCGCGGAGATAAGAATACGGCCGAGGTCAGAAGGCTCTGCCTGTCGTAAGAGGCGACTAATAGGTAGGAATCGAGAGGTGGAGAGCCGTCGCTTGAGGTGTCGGGTCTGTAGAAACGCACTCGAGGCGCTTAGGCGTCACGGTCACCGGTCTACACTCCTAGTATCCGAGACGAGACTCTCGTGGGACCACTCTACTCTCATTCCAAGAGAACCAGGCGAGGTTGAACGAACTGAGCCCGTACACACCTGTTTTGGCCTTACACCACCAGTAAGGGCGTCGGTGTCTCGGCACGTACCCGCCTGGAGATTTAAGAGTGGTAGAGGAGAGATCCTCGGCGGCGACCTGTCTACGTGCGAGGTGGAAATTCCTCTGCCTGCATCACCTGTCCGCCCGTGGGAGGGGATAACGGATGGGTGAGGTAATCGCAACACAGGTACTACGGGGAGGGTGGATGCCCGCGATGCGTATGCAACGCGCCACCCTCATTTTGGTGTCGGACTCGTAGGGGCAGTGGAGGCGCTAACGGTCGTATGCCGAAAGGCCAGGTAGACCAGGGTCCTGCCAGTTTTTATAATTGGAGAGCACAAAGCTAAGCTATGCTATTTTGACGACACGGGTCTCCTCCATTCTGCTTATGTGGTTATTCCATTCTTTTTTTCTATTTTGTGTCCATTCATTTATACACTGTACGTTACATTTTCTTCTAATGTCTTCACTTCTCTTTCGATCTCTCAGCGTATTTCCTGTAATTCTTCTCAGTACTCTCATCTCTGCCGTTTCCAGTAGCCTTTGCGTTGTGACTGTGTCGGGTCTTGTTTCTGAGGCGTATGTCATTATTGGTCTTACACTGGCTTTATAAATTCTTGACTTCTCAGTGTTAATGTGTCTGTTTCGCCATATAGTGTTATTAAGGCATCCTGCCAGTCTACTTGCTTTTTGTACTTGATCTCTCACTTCTTTGTCTGGGTCTTCATAGCTAGACAGTGTAATTCCCATGTATTTTATTTTCATTACTTGTTCAATACTGATGTCATAAATTTCTATTTTACATCTGGTTGGTTCTTTGCTGACTACTATTGTTTTAGTTTTCTGAGATGAGATTGTCATATTAAATTCTTTTGCTCTTGTGTTAAATCTGTGGACCAGTCTTTGCAGACTATCTTCATCTTGGGCTATCAATATTGCGTCGTCTGCGTAACAGAGTATTTTGATTTCTTTGTTTCCCATTCTGGACCCTCTTCCTTTGTTAACGGTTTTGATGATTTCATCCATGATCAAATTGAAGAGCAGGGGGCTTAATGAATCCCCTTGTCTTATTCCGCTGCCTATTTCTACAACAAATACAAACAATATATACTGTAGCCTATTACCGACCAAGAATTATGCACTTCCTCTTTCCAGATTCAAGAAAAACTTTTACTAAACTGAATAAGCTATGTCTGAAAAAAGAAAAAATTATACAAAAGAAACTCTTTAATAAGTATTGGATTCCATTCGATATGGAATGTCGTTTGGAAAAGCACCCACAGAGTTCAAAGGCTGAAGACCAGCTGAAGAACAATCCATAGTAGATTGGATTTTATATTTAGAAACTGTTGGTTTTCTTGTAACAAAAAATTAACTGTTGGGATGTGTTGCAGAACTAGTCCGCCGTCTAGAAGGAGCAAATAAATTTAAAGACGGAATTCCAGGCTTGGTACGAAAATATATTCTCATATTCTCAACCTGATTTTTGCTCTTACTAGGTGATGGTCTGTATCTCCATCTGCTCCCCTGAGGCTTCTTACATCCAGCACATTACTTCCATGTCTAGCATCGATAATTACGTGGTCAATTTGGTTCCGCGTGGAGTGGTCATTAGAGACCCAAGTCTGTTTATAAATGTTTTTATGTTGGAACATAGTAGACTTTACAAGCATATCGTTAGCCGATGCTAGCTCTACGAGCCTTTGTCCATTGTCGTTTGAGATATCGTGGAGGCTGCCTTAGTCTCCATTCCAATAACCTCTTTGTCCATCACCCATCCGTCATTTAAGCTATGTGTCCTGCCCATCTCCATTTTAGTCTGGCTATACTTTCGATGATATTACCTTAGTCCTTATCCTGATATCTTCGTTTTTTAGTTTCGTTTGTCTAGCAGAGTTATTCCTAACATGGGTCGCTCTATTCTTCTTTGTGTGACTTTCAATTTGGTAGCTGAAGCTTTTGTTAAGGTAAATGTTTCGGCTCCGTATGTCAAACCTAGTAGGGCGCATTGATCAAATACTTCTCTTTTCAGGGATATAGGCAGCTTAGTTTTAAAAGTTTCTCTAAGTTTTTAATGCATACCCAAGGAGTATCGGTAGCGGGTAAATACTCCTTTGTGATCTTGGTAGAGGACATGTATACGGCAGAAATAGCAAACCTGTCCACGCGAGGTCATTTTTCCCCAAATATCTTTTTACCCTCCCATCTACACCTGTTTTCGGTCCACATCCTTTTTCTTCTTATTGTGCCGTCTCCTTTCGAAGTTTGGCGATCCGAATGGCAATTATAGCTTTGGAAACTGCTGCACGAAAGATTTCTGAAGATGAGGGATCAAGTAATTTCCTCAGGTCCTTCAACCATGAATTCGGGCGTCTTCCTACCGATCTTGTGCCCTGTACTTTACCTTTTAATACGATGCGGAATAATTCATATCTTTCACCTCTCAACACATGACCCAAGTATTGAATTTTCCTCTCTTTGATTATGTTTACTAATTCTTTTTGTTTACTGATAGGTACTGCGAAGTACTTCATCGTTCGTATTTATTTATTTATTTATTTATTAACGGAATCCATTTACAATAGTTTTAACAAAGCTACAACAACAATAAATTTTTAAATTATCAAAACATCTCGGAATAATAAACTATAACAAACTTTAATACAGCTACCAAGGGTAGAATAGGATTAACATGTAAAAGAGATCACTTATTATAAGATACCTTTTAGTTGTTTTTTTAAATAAACTAATTTTGGAGTTAAAAATATTTATTTGTCTTGGCAGACTATTAGCACTCCATACCAATCGTGAAATCGGTTCATTAATACCATAATAATTAGTATTGTGAAATGTCACGAAAAGATTTACGATTGCCTGTTGTTTCTACTAGGTACTTTAAGGCTAACGAGTGATTACAATTGAGGACAATCTATAATAGCATTAATGACTTTGTGCATAAAACATAAATCTAAGAATGTCCTCCTTGACTCAAGTGTTGGTAGATCAAGACTGTCCCTTGCCCACTGATACTCATATTCCTCTCTTTGGTATCCACTCCTAAAATCTGCTATCCTCAAAAATTTATTTTGGACCCTTTCAATCTGTTCAATGTAACAGCTGCATGATGGGGACCATACAACTGATCCATACTCTACAATGGGCCTAACAAGACCACAATAAAGTCTTCTAAATATGAACAAAGACAAATCTACAGATGTATGTTGGATAAATCGCAGTACTTTTATGGCCCTGTTTATTATTTGATTGATGTGGCTTGAGAATGACAGTTTGGTGTCCAACCAGATTCACAAGTCTGATACTTCATTTTTAGAGGCTAATGGCAAATTATTTATGGAATAAACAAATGTAATTGGTTTTCTTTGCCTCGAAAATGTCATTTTATGACATTTGTTTATGTTACACAACATTTTGTTTAAACTACACCAATCATAAAACGATTTAAAATCTTCCTATAGTAGAACAGTGTCATCATATCATAGTTTTTCATCGTCAGCAACATAAGAACACTACAAGATTTTTTGTATTTTTGTACTAAATCGACCAGAGACAAGCAAAACAAAACAGGCCACAATGGCAGCCTTATGCCGTCCCTGGTGGTACCGTTATTTCAATTGAGGTATCAATCTCCAAGCTAACTGTCTGAGTACAGCCACTAATAAATTCCGAAATACACTGAAGAATGAGATTCACAATACCCAAAGCTCTTAGTTTTTGTAAGAGGACCCCATGGTTGACCTGAACAAATGCTTTGGAAAAGTCAGTATAGATCGAGTCAAGCTGAAAACCTTCTTCAAAGCTGTTAAAATATATTATGATTGACATACAAAACTAAATTGGCATCTGTCGACCTCCCTCTCATAAAGCCAAATTGTTCAGGATTAACGGCTTTAAAAACCCTTTTCTTCCAGAGAATGGGAAAGCTACCAGTACCAAGCGATCTGTTAAATAACATAAAATCTGATCATTCCAATTCTGAGCTCCACATCTTCCACATTATATCCGGCAATAATATGGAGAAAACCAGATGTAAAAAATCTGTAACTTTAAGGTGGAAATTATAGTGCCAAAAACTGAATGGTCACATGACACCTGGCCGCTAACGATGCCCTTGGGATACTGGGTGAAATCTCATTGAATATTATCCATGTTCCTGTATGTGGGGTTCTACAGGACTCTACAGGAATTGACAAACTTTACCAAGCTCATCGTGGAAATTAGTATGAACACTCACCAACACGCAAGGCAAGCACAAGTGTCTCAAAAAAAAAAGATTTCATTATTAAGGAGAATATGTTTTTTAAACTCTCGTATTGATTTAAACTTCGTAGAAAATGTATAATACACGTACTTTATATGTCCATGTACACAACTCAATTAGTGAGCACTCTTTACCACACTCGTTATGTAATATTCTAGTTTGTGCATTTTCTTTGGCATGTGGTTTCATTGGCATAGCACAATCACAATGCACAATCTTTTCATAGATCTTTATTTATTTCTTTTGTGTATATATTATGTAAAATTATTTCAAATGTTAGAAAGTCCATAATATAAAAGAAAATCTCATACTATTTACTCATAGTGTGATATAAACTCCATACAGTCAAATATAGGGAGTATAAATGCAGTTATAAAGAAATAGTACAAAATCAGGAAATTAACAGTACTTACAATAGTTCGAATATAAGTAATGTAAAAATAATTAAACCTTACTACAAGATGCAGAAGGATTGGATGAACCAGAGCTGAAACATAACAACAAAAAAAAAACATAAAAAACTAAAAGACTTACCTGGTAGCTGTTATTGTGGACATATCTGGCTTGGAAACGGGATCTCAAAGGAGGGTCCAAAGGATTTCCCCTGTATCTGTAAGATAACATATAAATTTAAAAAAAAATTTTCACTTGTAAATAGTTTTTTTTTTGAATTCCGAAGTGGAAATTGAAACATCAAATATAACGTATTTTCCATTAAAAAATAATCATGTGAAGTTATTGCTTAAATAGTTAATTTGGAAAATACCTACTTGGGAACAGGTAGACCCAACGCAATAAATCTAAAGTTGCTGTCGACTCTAACGAGCTTCCATTTTTCTAGTTCTTTCTCACCATGTTCCTAAAACCGTATTCAATAATATATTGTCTACAAAAATATCGACATAGCTATTCACCAACTTTCAATAATTTATCATATCTAGCTGCTGGAATCAGTAATCGGCCATCCTCTAGATGCATTTCTCTATTTTCTAGTAGGTTGTTTAAAACAGGTAATACATTTCTTTCAGCTTTTTCAATTCCATCTAGGATTAAAATTCTTCCTTCTTTGGCAGCTTTAACAGCGCTCTGAAATAAAAAACATAAACCTTCAATATATTATCAGATAGGGATAAATGTTTTATAAAATAAATCTAAAAATTTACTACATGTATTATTTTTATTTAATAAAATTACGGGATCACCCTCATCTCAGCATGCCTAAACAACTATTTTTTTAAATTATTTATAATACAGCTACATTTTATCTTTTATACACACAACCATTTCAAATTGAACATACCTGATCAAAATAGTTAGCTGTTCCTTGAACAATTTCTCTTCTCTGCTTTAAATCAGATTCTGTAGTATCCCTGCTGAGTGCTACATATTCATGTTCTCTGTTAGTCAGTTCTAAATACTGCATAGCTAAATGTCTTCTTCTTGGTCCTGGTGGCCCCAAAAGAAATATATCCTGATTTAAAAGGTCTTTCTGTAGAATCCATTTTAAATGGTGTAAACTGCTCTTTGGAATGTCATCATTATCTGAAACAGATATTAATGTTTAGCGAAATATATGTTTTCATGGCTATATTATGTGAGCTGAATAATAAACTTTTAATAATCAAAAAGCTACCAGCTACCAATATTAAAATGTCTCCAAAAGAAAATCATACTGAAAGAATAAGTATTGAAGAGTAAATGGAAAACATGATACAGGAAATAATAGAACACTTTGAAACCTTTTAAAAGAAAGTCAGATGAAAAGCTGCTTGGCATGTAAGTTAAAATAATGAAAAATATTCAGTTTCATAAGTAAACTATAACTGAAAGTTAAACATAAACTTATTCAACTTACAATACTTTATTGGCACATATTCAGGACGCTCAGCATTCCTAATTTCTTTTACAATATTTCCTAAACTAACACTCTCTTTTGAGCTATATTTTTTAAATACACAAGTGACATTAATGCTGTTTCTATTGATAATAGACTTGGTAACATTATGTTTCAACAGACTCAGTAACATTTTAAAAATCTTATTTCTAGACTAGATTTGAATATTGTTTTTCATGCCTAAAACTCAATTTCAATTCTTCTAAGGAACAAAGGTTATGTTTGCGTCATAATTGTCACTGTCAAAATCACATGGAAGAAATTTAAAAATTGGACTTTCTCCTCAGTACTTTATAAAAGTATAAAGTTATGGGACTTATTTTTTAATATGAAAAGTTTTTAGAAAATTCTATTATTCAGCTGTTACGATTGTTGATTGATTTTGATTGTATTATATATTTTACCTACCGAATTTAAATAATCACTTGTCCTATTTATGAATAGTTCATTAGAATTTTATTTGATTTTATCTTTTTAATCAAACCGGACGTTTAATTTAAAACTAGCTTAGTAATGCTTAATATTAGTACCTATTTGATTATACATTTATTATCCAAACAAGATACTTGTTTTAAAACTAGCTTTGTAACGGTTAGTTTGCACAAATCTTAGACTATGGAAGTTCTGAGGTACAAAGTCATGATTAGTCATAGTATCATGGTACAAAGTTATAAATCAAATAAGCAAATACGCTAACGGAAAATATTCTAAGTATTATCATGTACGTTAATGAAAACAATCAACATTGTATTTTTAAATATAATGTAATTTTGGTTGCCTACATAGTATACATTCCATAAAAAAATAACATCTACTTGCGCGAATTTAATACAAAACACAAACTAAGTATACATAATTTACAAAATACATTTAAATTATATTAAGTAACACTATAATTAATAACTTAAATAATATTAAGGAAAATAATATAATCTCTAACAGAGAGTCCTAAAATACCTATTTATTTATGAAAATATAAATTTTTATTGAATAGTCTAAAATCACTCGAACATTATATCTTAAGTTGCCTATTAGATTGAAGCCTACTATAATATTGTTATTTTCATACATGGTACAATGAATGTGTTCCTTGTAGAATACCATTATTTTCATTTTTATACACGGAATAAACAGAAAACTCTTGATTGATGTCATTTTGTTTAGTCCGGTAGTATGGGCGCATTACTAGGAAAAATATTCTCATTTCATCTTTTTGCACAATCTTACTTGAAATGGTTCCCTTACCCTTATAACATAAGTGCATTTGCCCAGAGAAAATGATGGTCGAAAATTTTTTGATTAATTTTTTTAAACAAATTGTTGAATTAAGTTTTTTTGTCCGGAACAAATTTTTTGAGGTTAACTGACTCCAAACAAAAAAGGTCCTTAAAAACTTTTCTCTAAAATGCATCGATTTCGAGTTATAAACAACTTAAAGACTGAAATGGCCGTTATCAAAGCTCGATAACTCAGTAAAAATTTAATATTTTGAAGTTTAGCAATCGTCAAATTAAACTTACAACTCTATTTTACAAAATCCTGACGAGTTTTGTCCATAACTTTAATGCAACCCTTTGTTGTTTATAACATTTTTCACCAAAGCAATTTTTTTAAACCAATTTATCCTTTTGTTTATAATATGCAGGTTCCCGTTATTTTTACTGTAACGTTATAGCATCATAATTTATCGACTAAAACAAGATTAAGTTTGTGGGTAAAAAATAATCAATGTGTTTCGAAGTTCAGACGTTCGTCAAGTCTATATTGTAGTGAGATTAAATAAAACGAGCGGTTCGAATTTATATAAATATATTTATTTATAAGTTTACAGTTCGGTACTCTCTTATCAACTAAACTCTACTCCTAACATCGTTACATATATATACCAAAAGTATTATTCTAGAATCTTCTGGGGTAGTCCCACCTCTAATTCGTCTCATCGAAAGTGTATCGAAGACGGCGATATTGAAATGCCAATTCTTGCGTTTTCTAGATTTATCCTTCTAAGAATTATGACGTATCGGAGATGGGCTATTTCGTTACAATATATCCCGATGCAACGGTATATCAAGTTGTTTATGATTTTTTTAAACTAACTTTTGCAATTTAAAATAAAGTTGAATTACGTATTTTGAAACTACTTGACTTAAACTTTCCTCTCATATTTTTTATTTTCTTAAATTCGATGTCCAACCTATTAAAAATGGCTTCGAAAAACGTTAAAATTGACTTTTCCTCTCATTTTTAATTGTTTATTTGTATTGTGCGCTTAAACAAAATATTTTAAGCAAAAATTACAACAATAACTTTTGTCTTATAATAACCTATATTGTCCCAAACATAATATAAACAACATACTTCTTCCAGTAGCAGACATAGATAATATCAGTAGAAACAACTGCAAACAAAGATGGCAACGTTTATACAACCAAAGTACAACTGGAATAAACTTTAGAGCTTGCCAACCACTAATACCCAATGAGAGATGGTTCAAATATGAGACAAATAGGTTATTTATAAAAACAATAAACAGAATAAGATCAAACCACGCACTCACTCCTGCATACAAACACAGCATAGGTATTACTGATAACCCATATTGCTCCTGTGGTAAAGTGGGAGATCTGCAGCACTTTATATTGGAGTGTGGACAGTACAAACAAAGTATCAAAATGATGTATGAAAAACTAATTGAGCTAAATTGTTCATTGCCTGTCAATTTAAATACAATTATTTTTTCAAATAATAAGCAGATATTAAAATGTATCTACGAATACATAACATCCTGTAAATTTAAATTATAAGTAGTTTTAGGTATTCAAATCAAAAATTGTAAATATGTCAAAAATTGAATGTGTATACCAACATATTACTTCCTGTAAATTTATATTATAAATAGGCTTAGGTAATAAAATCAAAAATTGTAATTACCACAAATAGTCTGGCTAATTGGCTATGCCAAAGCCATTATACAATAAAAAAAAACCTATATTGTCAAAAAAGAAGCATTTTTTTTAATATGTTTAAAAATTATTATAAATAAATAGGTTCCCGTGAAAAACTTTCGGTAAACTTTTAAACATGGCATATTAACATCACAATCTATCTATTAAAACAAGTTTTAGCTTGTGGGTATGAAATCGATCTTTTCGATAAAAGCCACCCGCCTAGCATATGCTATAAATAGGTTTAATATGACGATTGCTAAACTTAAAGTATTATTTTTATAACTCGAAAACGATGCTTTTTAGAGAACAGATGCTAATAGTACAACAAACCACTGCAGCATCACTAAGTTAGGTCACTGGAGACGAGGTATTAAATTAATAATAAAATATAAATAAATATCATTTGATAGTAAATAATAATTAAGTATATTTATATGAAATTATTTTAACACTAGAAATTAGAAATGCCACAAAAATTTAAAAAGATGATTCAATATTGTTATTAGGTAATTGGTTGACATTTATGACTTTTAAATTTTGACAATCGTTACGAATCGAATCTTTCATTGATATATATGTATTATTTTAATGTATTACTTCTCATTTAATGTCTGTATTTTTGTTAATTATTTTTCATGCAGCTTTTAATTTAAAACTACTTAGAATAAATATATGATGACTAGAAATGAATTGATCCAGACTAGTGAATCGATGCGAATCTCCTATATTGTATATTGTGACGCTACCCGTGGCGCTAGTTCCGTGACGCTAGTCTCAGAATTTTACTGTAGAGAAAAAGTATTAGAACGCCAGTATAGAAGTATAGAGGCTTCAAAAAATTAGCTTTATTTTATATATAAAACATGCTATATGTCATGAGCAGCGTATTTTATTTTAAAATAAAAAATGCTTTCTACAATAAACTTTTGTTTATTTTAATTAATTTTATTTAATTTTATTAAATGTTATTTAATTTTATTTAATTTTATTTAAATATATTTAATGTTATTTAATTTTATTCAAATTTATTTAATTTTAATAATTTTTAATAAAGTTTATATATTATATAAATATATAATGTCATTTTAGTAGAAAGAGAATTAAAAATGTAAACGAAAAATGTCATACTTAATATATAGGGTGTCGCGTATAAAAAAACATAAGTTGGTATTATATCTCCTTAGTGAGACTCATAAAAAAATTTGTGTGCACCACTGATTCCTTCTATAATAGATCTATCAAAAGTTCCGATATAGTTTTTCAAATTTTTCTTAATAAAGAAGATATATTATATAACCTTGTCGTTTTCGACATTTTTCAATAATCGCTCCGTATCTCGCTTATGTGGTTAGCTATTGATGATTTGATTAGGCAATCGTTACAATAACGAAAAAAGAGGACATCTTAACTACCTTTTTCTATCTCATATAGTTTTCGGTATCTCTGCAAAACATCATTTGGGACACCTTGTACACGCTCACCTTCCCACTAAAATGGAAAACTTAACATAAACTTTTTTCGTTTTAGGACCTAATCTTCATAATCCAATAGGTCCCCATGACGCTTTAGTAACTGCGAATTTACCATCCCAGCTTCCTCTACTATAGTTATCCTGGAGTAGATTATCCTTTTTGTTAAGAACGAGCCAGTTAACCGGCCAAAAAAAATTAAATTTGACAATTTGTTTAAAATATTGTTTAAACCATTTTTGATCATCATTTTCTCGTGACAACATGCATTTTTGATATAAGAGGACTATTTTAAATAAGATTATGCAAAAATATGAAATGACAATATTTTTTCTAGCCAGTGCACCAATACTACCCGGACTATAATATGGCAAATTTAAACTGCGCAAACCGCAAACCTAGAAATCCCTAGTTGTCTTGTTTTGACGTTTTGGTGTGACTTTTGGCATAATATTGAATTGAACATTAAAATAATTTATTCAAGGTATAGTGGGGTAGTAAAATAACATTTTATTATCAGTCAAGTTCAAATAAACAAACCGTTACGCTATATATTAGCAAACAATCGCGGCAGGTCGCATTCCGCTCGTACGCTATAAGGTATTTTAGTTTGTTGTGAAAGTCTGTGGGAGGTTAACGTATATCAAAAGCGGTGAAGGCGGTAAAACTTAAAAATGTTGCGAGCTATTAGAAATACGTTTAATGTTGTACAAAAATGTAATTACAGTGCATATGCTCTTCCTAAACCTCAACCAAACCCAAATGTTCTATATTCTGGGGTAAGTATTCTATTTTTGTTACATTAGGTAATTCTTTATATTTGGATTTCTTTTTATAAAATCATTTCTACATATTAAAATTTTTTTTTCAAAAATTGGTGGATGTCTTGATATAATCACATATAATTATTTCACTAAATATATTAAACCTTGTACTAGTTTTTTTAAAGGTGTCTAGTTTTTGTATTTCTGAATAAACATGTTTATACAAAAATAAATTGGGTCTTTTTACGTGTAATTTTCATCCAGTATGTAATGATGATCTTTTGGTTACTTTCCAGAATTATTTCTTCAAAGCAATTTAAATTTGAAATAATTCACCATCGTTCTGTATTATAATTTAGTCTTTAGATACTAAATCTTCTCTTACTTTTTTACTGAATTGTCTTTTCACTTGCTGACAATTCAAACATAGAAAGTTACCATTTTAGTCTTTACATAATTTCTTTTTGGTTCTAATGAGTTAAGTACTGTATTTCCTTAATTTTTAATACAATTTATTTGTCTTTGCTGATAATTAAATTTTGTCTGCTCTTCATATTGGGTGTGTCTTTAAGGTAATGGTTTTTATGTGAATAAATAATATTTTTGCTCAATATCTCAACATAATTTAAAAGGATGTGTAATGGTTGCATGAAAGCTGTAATTTGTGCTAGGGACTACTACACAGAATATTGATAAATTGTTCTTTAAAGATTGTACTTAATTAATATTGCTATCTTGTTTTCAAAATGAAAATATTGGATTAATCACCTTTTTATCTTTATAAATAAAAAAGGCAGTCAACCTTGTGTGGAGCTATATATAACAATTTAACAATAAAATATTGCAGAAATAATTTAAATAATTAAAAATTTTAATCACTTATTATTTGAATGAAGAACAACCTACAATATTATAAATATCAAAACAAATTTATCTTTTATTGGTGCTTGTTATAAAACTTTTACAAAAAGAGTTACTATGTATGTACCTTTCTATTAATTTTATTTTTCTTAGTAGGTATATTTAGAATAAAAAAATCCAACCACATTTATCTGTTTCTGTAACTTTTTGTTTCTCAAATTTATAAGTTGTGGTTATATTATATGTCCACTTATCTACTGTTTACAACTTCCGGTTTAGTTAGTAGAGGAGTATTATTGAATTTTAGACTGCACAGGAATACTTAGTAAAACCTATCAAGAGCTTGTAAAGTTATACAAATACATAAGCAAATGCATCATATCATAGGAAATTAAAAATTGTTCAAAAAGAAGGAACATACTATTGAAGATAGTTCAGATGTTCTAGTCTCAAGATGTCTCTAGATATGCTACTATGAAAACAAAATTCTAGTAGAAAATTGTGCTAGACATGGGTATAATGGTAGTGAACAAAAAAATAATTGAAAAAGTAATCTCAGTGCACTATATGGAATCAAATTATCAGGCTATGGAAAAGTTGAATGGAAATACCACAAGTAATATGACAAACAAACACAATTTAAAAATACATATGACACATACAAGTTTTAGGCTTCCTTAGAAGTTGTAGATTTTTTTCTGATGGGAATTATTTCAACATGAATAATCATCTTTTTCTGGATTTTTTACAATGACAGGTGCATTTTTGTTCTATTTTCCATTTATTCTTTCATTTCATGGTTTAGGTATCCATTGTATATTCTATATGTTTGATTATCACTTACCAATAATATCTCATTTTTCTTTTCAAAGATGCTTAGTGATCCTTCTCCTCTTACAATGAGGATGGCTCTCTAAAGCATGCCTTACTATTGGCTTTTTATGGAAAATAATTTGTGTAAATATTCTAAATCAAAGTTTTCACTTTAGTCCAGTCATCAGAGATTAAAAACGAGACGAACAAGCTGATTTTGATGAATCGAAACAGAAAAAAATGTTTTAAAGAAAGAAATGTAGCTGAGATTTTGAACAAAAATGTCGGTGACCCGGGTCTTCCAGGTCATTCATTTAAATGATCCGTTCATAAAGATCCGTTCATATGAACGACTCATTAAATTTGTTGTGTAATGGTCAAGTATGTAGAGTTTAATATTGATATGTTTATGAATCTTTCTGAGAGTATATGAATTAATGATAATGCAGGACCCGTTTTACAGTTGCAGGAATTTTACAGTTTTGCAGGGTAAGGGTTCCTTTGCGGTTCGCGGTTCATGCATTAATTTGACCTAGCAACGTGTAGCGATCACACAGTTCGTTTCGTAAACACGAGACAGCGTCATTCATAGGCATGATTCATAGGATCATTCGAACGATAGGGTCACAGAAAGTGATTGTATCAATCACGGGTCTTCGAAAAGATCAGATCTTTGTGAACGGATCGTTCGTGACCTTCTCATCACTACTACAGACAACATAAAACTGACAACAACTTATAAATACTAAATGATTTTAAAAAATTGTATAAAAATGAAATAAAAAAGGCAAAGATTAAATCTAATGACAGAATAATCTTGACTTAAAGAAATCCTCCCAAAACCATGTGGAATATCAGAAATAGACAACAAGAATTATCTGGAGCTCTACGTCAGGCTCATAAAATTACTCCAGATGAGCTTAATAATCATTTTTGTCAAATTGCCCACAACTTAATAAAAGATATACCTAAATTAAATATGGATTTTTTGAGGAACATCAATATAAATCCCTCAAAGAGCTTTTCGTTTTCTGAAGTATCATTCAATCAGACCTGGGAAATCATAGACAGCTTAAAAAATAAAAAAAGTTGTGATATATATGGCTTAAATGTTAGCATTATTAAGATGATAAAAAATATTATCATAAGCCCTCTTACACACTTAATAAATCAATGCTTTAAACAGAATATATTTCCCTCAGTTCTAAAAAGGGCTATTATAACACCCATATTTAAAAACGAGAAAATTGATGTCCCTGAGAACTATACTCATGTCGCATTGCTCCCTTTCGTCTTTAAAATAGTAGAAAAGGCCATGGTTTTACAAATTACAAGCTTTTTCGAAAGTAACAATTATTTTTCAGGATCACAGTTCGGTTTCAGGAAGGTAAGGAGCACAACTCTTGGCATTCTTGACTTCTTTATTAAAATTTTCATAAATAGTTGGTACATATGTGTCAAGAAACTGATGGATCTATAATTTTCTAATTTAGTAATGTCACATTTTTTGTGCAACAGGACTATCACTGCATTGTTCCAATTATTTTGAATTGTACCCTCGTGTAAACATTTATTTCCCCTCCTGCTTTTTTTGCGTCAATAACGAATCCATCACCACCAGGCCATCGATGATTCTTCATTTTCTTTAAAGTTCCTCTTACTTCTGACACTATAGTGGGTAAAAGTACTTCAGAAGACAACAGCTTTGAAAAATATAAGTGAATATTGTGAAGAAACATCGAAACAAACCACCAATATTCGAAACAAAAGTTAACATAAAACAACTACATGATGACTTAACGAAAAAATTCTATCCATACAAATTAGAACAAAAAAGAGGACATCAAAAGCTTAGCCATAAGAAAAAGGTATATAAAATTTAGTTGGCATCTCACGTGGATAGGCGCTCTCCGCTGGTTTACGTCGTCGGCAAAGAGAAACAGAAAATATATACAGTGGAAAGAAAAGGAAACACGGTTGGCACCCCATGTTAGTGGAGCGTGTCTCCAAAACGTTTACTTTTTGATAACTACTTAGGTTAGTTTTGCTCACCAATGTTGCCTGTAAAAATTTGGGTAAATTTTGACGTGCTGCCGTAAATAGACAGTTTTGCCCTATCCAAGGGATCGTAAACCACAAATATTGAGGGTAAAAACGGTATTGCACGTTGGGTTGGTTCACGTTTTTATATTTTGTCCTTTACTTTTATGTATTTTCTATTTCTCTTCGCCGATGAAGAACGCTGCTCCACGTTCTGTCAGATCGCACCTTAAGAATGATATGATACATTCAGAATTTAACATGTTCACGACGGCATTAAAATTGTTAGTAACATATACTGACGTTACCAGATCCCCGTATCTGGTAACACTGTCTACTATCATCGGGCGAAAGATGACATACTTAGGGCATGTGATGCGCAATGAGAAGTATCAACTAATTCAACTAATTTTACAAGGCAAAATAGAAGGCAAAAGATCTCAAGGGTGCAGAAGGACATCGTGGTTGAAGAACATCAGACAGTGGGCAGGAATGACTACCATACATATATTTAGAGCAGCTGTCAACAAAGTTATATGGACCAACATCCACAGAGGATAGGCACCAAAAGAAGAAGAATTAAAAAGACAACACACGTGTACAATGTTTACTATAAAACTAATAACCAGATACGCAGGTCCGGTAAATCCCATAGCGTAAAAAATTTCTTTGTGGGACGTTACCAGGTTCTGGCATCTGGTACTTAACTTAAAACAGAACTAAAATATAAAGCACATCACGACGATTCCGTAGGTACCTATTTAGTTCATAAATAGCTATTTTATCGGTGTCTGCGTTAGCGCAAAGTCTCCAAATTTTAGTACCGGTTGAACGCAAAGTTCATACCAGACCCATGTATCTGGTAAAGGCGTGAACGTGTTAATAACAGGTTTCTATTAATTTACAATAGTTAATTTCGGACCTGTTTTTATTCTAATGCATTTATTTTAATGTGCCGATAATTTAAAAACGCATTAAATACTACAATTCAATAATATAGAACAAAAATAATACGAAACATATCCAATAGAATTATTAACAACTTGTTTCTGTATTAATTAAATTTGGAATATTTGTTTCGAATGACCTTGTAACAAATTCTTTGAAGACGACTATGGGAAATTTTAGTCTGTGTTCAGAATTAATATAATTTTAAATACTGATAGGCCTTTATTAAACTTAGTGGTCGATGGAATCATACTTGATATTATTAGTAAATAATTTAACATGTAAATTGAGTTTATTGAAAATTGTACTTCTACGGAAAATTCCTATAGATAAACATATTTTCTTCATAAACGTGGAGTAAATTATTAAGCAAATAAACTATTACAAATTTTTATTGCTTTGAGGTTTGTTGATGGGCAGTTTTGGTTTTGAAAAACCATATTGTGTTATGTGTAAGGGTAAACCAATAGAGTATGTGTTAATTATACAGCGTGATACATTAGTATAATTATATTACGGCAATTTATAATCCGTTACGAAATATTGTGTACGCGTTGTCACTGTATTTTCACGTATCTGTCACCAGTTTGACATGTTCAATTATAGTCCAAGGAAATACGTATTTCTCAGGTTTCCGCATGAGCTAAGTATATGACGAGTTTTTCCGTTAATATATACCTACATTACTAAATCTAGTCAGTGAAGCAAGTTATCGGAGAGGCCTAAAAATCAACATTTCAAAGACAAAGTGGATGGCAGTTGGAAAGATCAATATAGATCAAGGTCTGATTTCTCTTAATGGAGAGGAGATCGAAAGGGTAAATCATTTCAAATACCTTGGCAGCTGGTTAAATGTAAATTGTGACTCTGATGAAGAGATAATAACCAGGATAATGACCTGGAAACCAGTTTTATGCAACAGAAACCTGTCGATGAATATTCGTAAGAAGGTCCTGAAATGTTTTGTGTGGTCCATCCTATTGTATGGTTGTGAGACATGGACGTTAAAAACCACAATGCTAAACAAGTTAGAAGCATTCGAATTGTGGTGCTATAGACGAATCCTAAAGATATCGTGGGTTTCGCACACTTCCAATGAAGATGTTCTTCAAATGATCAATTCAGAACGTCTGCTCATAAACACCATAAAGAGAAGAAAAACAGAATACTTCGGCCATATAATTAGAGGATACCATCTACTTTGCCTTATAATACAAGGAAAAGTGGAAGGAAAGAGATGGATTGGTCGAAAGAAACTTTCATGGCTGCGTAATATTAGACAATGGTGTGGTCCCACAGTAGAAGAATTATTGCCGTGTCCGTGCATACGGACACGGCACCCAAAGAAGAAGATATACCTACAGTAAGCAAACCTATACGTTTTCTGCAAAAATTTCAGCGTTGTTTTTTAATAATTTTTTTTTATTAAATATTTTACTGGACATACTAATTTAGATCTTACGGCCCGCTTACACATGGGAGTCCGTTTTACTAGTTCCTTTTTAACGGATACGTCATAAATTTATGCTCTGTACACATAGGCACCATATAACGTTCAACGGATCCGTCATTACTGGATGCAATGTGAACAGCAGAAAATTCGCAGTCGCAGGACTCGCAGTGTATACGCCGCTATTCTACAAGTATGGACGCTGTCGTGTTGTATTGGTACTATCGTCGGAGAAGGAATATTCGACGTTATCGGCAGCATCCACTATGGCCCAAAGATCTAGAGAGGGTGCTTACAGTTTACTTATGAGTTAGTTACGAGAGGATGAATCGAGGTCCACAAAACTTTAAAAACTTCCAGTGATATACCTGGGCATATCAAAGTACTTGGATTAACTTTTTTTTATGAACTATTAGTACCTTCTCATCTTCTATCAATTATTTTTGCCACACATATACACACAAATAGTAAGTAGTCAATATGTTAAAGAAAACTCCCTAAATAGACAATGAATATGAAGAGATTCATCATCATGAAATATTTCACTTCCTAAGGGTAACATTTCTTTGTCACAACTTAGCATTCATTTAACTTAATTTGTCAAATATTGGTAGAATCTATTACAATTTGATAAATTTTTAAATATCCAATATTAACCTACCTCTACACTCAACAATAAGGTAAACAAAACAACATAGATACTGACATACTTATCAATGATACGAATCAAACAAAATATTTATTTAATGTGGAAATATGTCATATTGATATTTGTATTTCATTGTATTTATGAAAGTTATGTTAACATATCGAAACATCTGCAAACTTTCATAAATTTGTGTCATTATGAAACACAAACTTTAAGAATCCTACAAATTTATCCTTCCTACCCATTATTTAGGGCGGAAGTCGAAGAACGTCATGGCCATATTTAAGAGCCATTTGGTCAATAACAAATTTCTTTCGAGTGCTCTCCACACTTGTGAAGTAAATCGACTTTTAAAAATATGTCACTGTGATAAATTTTCTTTTCTGTCAACCACAACTTCATTTCTTCTTTTGTCCAGCTACTAGAAGGAAATCTCTCTTCTACTCTTGAGTAGTAGGATGCATTATCCAACACTATTATGTATGGTCGCTCCAATTTTTTAACAAATTTTCTTCAAACCATTATTCAAAAATATATTTGCATCCATATTTCCATGGTAATCACCTGTATTATTTGTGGACGAAAAAATTAAATTAGCGTCAGGAATAAAACCTTCTTCATTTCCAGCATGAAGTATAATGTAGCGTTTACCATTACCGGAACGACTAGAAGAATAACATTTCGTGGTGCCATCTTGCCAGGATGATTTTGACGTATTTCCTTTAGCGAAAATCCAAGTTTCATCTAAAAATACAACTTGCCTTGGACTATCAGACGTTTTATTGTCCATGTATTTTCTTAAAAAATTCCACCGTTTTGAAACAACATACGAGAGTTCACACAATACTTGTCTATTATTTGTCTTTTTATATCGAAAACCTAAATGTTTCAGCACTCCCCACAAACTTGTTAAACTAATATCATACAGTTCCTTGTCTTTTATTTTTTGTAACATAGCACTAACTGTTACATGTTCTTTGGCTTTATACATATTATAAATAATATTTTTAATTGCAAGTTTAATTGACTGGTGCAAATCTAAAGTTTTTGGATGTCGACAATTTCTCTTGCTTACTTTATTTATTTCATCCTCACTCCTGTTCTTAATTCTTCGGAATCTCCTCTCTGAGCTACCGCAAGCATCGCATGTGCGTTTCTGAACTGCCATAACAGATGTCAATGGACCCATATTATTTTTTTCCAAATTGAAATAACTTTCGACTTTCAGAACTAAACGCCGTTCTTCTGGAGATAACACTCTACGTTTCGACTGTATATTATTTTCTTCCAAATTACTCATATTACTTTAAAGTACCGCTTCACTACACTACTATAAATAATAGGTACTTATATACAACTACTACACCCTAAAAAGGACGAGGGTTGTACAACAGACGAAACAATCGAACACAAATTATTTAACAGCCAATGCTAAACAAGCATAAACACTGCATTGATTGTGATTGCAAAAACCGTTCGCATGTTTTAAATAGGATTTTTGCTGATTATGTATTTTGCTAAATTATTAAATAACACCAATACAATCCACGACCATCAATTATTTTTTAACGATAAACAGAAATGTATTATGATGACAAGTTTGAATTTGATCTACTTTGTCGATAACAGTGTCGTTAACAAAAAGATATCTTTAAATAGCATGAATCATTTATCAATGATTGTGTGGATTTAAAAAATACATTACTAAACAAATTTTTAAAGTGTGTATAAAGGAGATTACAATTATTTTGACACATGGTACTCCTTATTTTTCAAATAATATGTTCTTGTAAAGGCATAACTTTGATTATTGGGTAAACCTACATTATACGATACGTCAGAAGAAATTGAAAAAAAACTAACATATAATAAATTCACTGTTTAAATAAATATTCCGTACTCATACTGTTGCAGTACAATATTAAAACCAATAAACGTTAACTTGGTGAGCAGTGCTGATTGAAACAACAGAGCAGTAAAATGTTATTCATAAAGGTAGTGTAAAATATATCGCCGCTTATCTGGTCCGCTAGTAATAAAGTTACCAGCATTTAATTGCAAAGCGGTCTTCTTAGGTGGAAAATACCATAGTGGGACGTTGTTTTTTTAATTTGTGTAAAAATGCTAACATGGCTATTAAAAAAAATTAACTTCCTACATATTGCGACTAAGTTATTTTAATTGTTTATAAGGTTAAAATCACAGTACTTTTGAAAACCCGTTTTACAATATTTAACATAAACTTTTTAATTGTTAAAATATTCAATTTAATAAAATAAGCCTTTTTCTTCAATTTGGTGTTTTCGGAATTCATGTAGACCCAATAGTTTACGCATAATAACGTTGTAGATAAAAGCCTTTTGGAATAAACAATTTCAATTTTGCAAAAAATATTAAGTAAAACTTCTTGAAATTTTTAAAGCTGAATATTCGTAATATTGTCCTTATTCTCACGAGAAATCGAAGCGCCTACTAAACCGTGCCTACAACGAACTTTGTAGATTGGATTTGCACAAAATACATATCCCAATTTAATTCTAGAAAATATTTTTTAATCGTTTAACTTTTTTAAATCGTAAATAATTAAAAAAAATTCCTTTATCAATGAAATGTCAATAGCTCACAACTTGTTTGTTAAATTATCAGAATTCTCTAAACATTTATTTTTTTAAATATCTATATTTATACTGTTGTCAAATTATTACAAAAATACGCTTGGACTTTTTGCCGTTCGTATATAGTCCAGGATATGACGATAAAAATAGTACAAAACCTCTGAATTTTTTTATATGCATCAATTTGCTTGAAATTTTGACAGTAATTAAAAAATATAAATAAAAACTTAGAAAACCGAAGATTTCTAAGTATTCGAAACCAAATTCAGATTAATACCTAAATCTGTGTCTTCTACGATTTTCAAGGCAAACAGACGGTGCATTGGAATGGAACGACATGGGGAATCTAAAATTGCATTTCACGACATATCGATTCACCTAGTTCAGAAACTTGTGTGAATTGGTTCCTTATACTCAAAATAAACGAGTAAAGAAAGATTTTAGAAAGGACAGTTTCACGTATAATGCCTCTACTATTCGCTTATACGTATTTCGTCTAAACAAGATACATCAGAGTGACTGGTGTATAACCTGCAAACGTGCATAATAAAATAAAAATAAAAATAAAAACGTTTATTGTCCTAATAATATTTACATTGCACACTTAAAGCTAACTTAAGATATTTTAGTCTTCTTTTACGACGTCCCGCTCTTGCACCGCCTGATGTTGAATTTTTCTTCCTATCGGATTCCTGATTTTCTGTTGTTGTCTTCATGGCTTCTTCTTCTGTGGGTACTTATTTGTGGCATCGTACCTACTTTTCTGCTTGGTTGTCTTCAGCAACCACCCGGTTAGTTTATTTATTGTACTGGTGGGTTGTTTTCCTGTGTGAATATGATGAATTGCGTCTTTTCTGCATTGATTTTTATCTTCCATTTCTCGGTGTATTCTGTGATTTTTCCTAGGTGATTTTTCCACCTAGGAAACCACCTTTCCAGTTGCATACACTGCTGTGTCATCCGCGTAGAGGGCTGTAGGTGTTCTTGGGTCAGAAATATTTTGTATAAAATGGGCGAGAGAATACTGCCTTGTGGCATCCCTTCCTGGATTTCTTGGATCATCGACATCTTTTGGTCTGCTGAAACCTGAAATGTTCTTTTAGTTAAATACATGTCACATATGTTAACTAAATAATGAGGAAGTCCAGCTTTGTCCATCTTGAAGATTAGTGCCTTCTTCCAAACCGTGTCGTTCCATCTCCATCTTTCCACTGGATCGATAGTGGGAAGGTATACTCTTGAAGTCATCTTTCCAGTCACCGGTTTGTGATCCGAACTGCATTCGAAGTTGGCCCTTACATCTTCCATGATAAATCTTTTGTAATGAAAATGTCCAACGTAGAATTGTTTTGTCTTCTGTTTGGATTTATTCTTGTTGATTCATCTGGTGCGAATAATATCCTGTTTCTGTCTTCACAGTATCTTAGTAGTATTGTTCCATATCTTGTGTCCGTATTGCATCCCCATAAAGTGTGTTGCCCGTTGAAATCTCCGGCTAGGATAACGGTTTCTGCTGAGTTTAGCATGGCATCTAATTCTTCAAGTGCTGGATCTTCTCTTCCTTTCCTGTAAATAGAAAAAATGTTAGTAGTTCCTATTTTAATACCTACATTTTCAAATTGATTTGTATCTAATACCACCTGGTCCCATTCGATGTTATTTTTTATGTATATGGCGACTCCAATAAGAAGTAACATAACTTCTTACGGACGCAACAGGCGTCATCTGAGTATAAAAACAAAAACTTAGAAAACCGAAGATTTCTAAGTGTTGGTAACCAAGTACGTGAATTTAATTTCGGTATTAATCTGAATTTGGTTTCGAGCACTTAGAAATTTTCGGTTTTTTAAGTTTTTGTTTTTATTCCCCGATGGCGCCTGTTGCGTCCGTAAGAAGTTATGTTACTTTCTACGGCGGAAAAGATTTGATTTCACGTTTAGAGCTTCTATACCAGTCGCTCTGATGAGACTTTTAAAAAATACGTGAAATAAAATCTTAACTGTCCTTTTTACTTTATCTTTGATACCTCGCGTTTTTAACAGCAGACAACCCTTATGTTCGACCATTTTTTCTTAGGTAACCTTATATCGTCATCCCGATAAAATTTAAATTTTTGGAGTTATTGGCAAAAAACCTTTTAAAAACATGCTTTTTTGACGTGTAATTTGTGAATTTTCAGTCATGAATAACTCCAAAAATATTGACTTTTCAAAAAAACTCTTAAAGGACGTGTTTGTGTTAAAATTCACCATTCTAGCGACCCTTATGGTTTTTTTTTTGATAAACTTTTTCCACTCCCGAGTTGGGGTGGTAACTACCCCCAGAGGAAAACACATATTGGCATAGGATAAATTTTGATCTTTAAGCTATTTTCTATCGACTTTAAAAATTTCAAGCAAATTTATGTACTATATATATATATATATATATATATATATATATATATATATATATATATATATATATAAAAAGAACTATGAACAGAAAACTGCCATATCCTGGACTAATATGGGTTATGGATTTAAAAGGATTAACTTTTTTATCCGATTAGCTTATTTGTTTTTTACATCAATTGTGACACTTTCTATTGTTGACAGTGATGTATTAGTACGTACGTTATCGTTTAATTTTTATTAAAGTTTATTGATTAGGTAAAAAGCTTATTTAAATAGGATTAATATTAAACAATAGGACTATTTAAAAAGCAGTTGTTTCACTGTTGTAAATTGCTTTAATGATCTGTATCTGTAGAGTAGGGAGGGCGAGTTAAGTTTCACAGCACTTAGGCCACAATTAACCCATTGTGCATCCTCCCAGGGAGCTGTCACTCTTAGATCATTGTCCATCCTGCCATTTCTAGGAAGGTGGACAAGTCACCAGGAGACATCTCTCTTATGTGGGCAGGTGTGGGCCAGGACTCGCCGAACGAGTACTCTCGTATTAACGATAACTCCGGGCATTCACATAGGACATGCTCTACAATTTCGTCTTCTCGTTTACACTTCCTACATAGAGGTGTGTCTGCTAGCCCCAGTGTGTGGATGTGTTTTGCTTAGTTGACAATGACCAGTTAAAAAACCAACTGTCAAACGTAGGTTTTTCCTGGTCATTCCCAAGTACTTCTTTGATGTTGACTCTTTAAGGTTACTTAGTGTTACCCTGTTCCTACATCAAGGTTTACACCAGCTGAGCGCAGTCGCATCATTGTCACTAGCGCCACCTCTTTGACATATATATCTAGAGGCGTGATGCCAATGATCAACTCCATTGCAGCAGTTGGTGTTGTTTTCATGGCACCTGTTATATTTATGCAAGCCATCCGCTGAATATGGCCTAATGAAAGCGGTGTAGACCCAGGCGATCACCCTGGGCGTGAGGCCCCAGGTGCGTCCGACCGTTCGTCGACACTGCTCATAGGCAATATATGCTCTTTTAGCTCTACCATCTAAGTGTGAGTTCCATGTTAACTTCTTGTCAAGGTTAATACCAAGGTACTTCACCTCGTCAGAAAAATTTAGACTGTAGTTTAGAATCCTTGGGGGTATTAAGCCCGTGATTCTTCTTTTCCTGGTAAAGAGGACCATCTCTGTTTTCTTTGGATTTATAGATAGTGAGTGTTCCTTGCACCATGTTTCTATTAGTCGGAGAGCAACTTGCGATCTCTCACATAGTGTGTTCTCAAACTTACCGCTTTGCAGGACAGCAATATCGTCTGCATAGGCTATTGTGTAGAAGCCGTTGCTGCTGAGTTGGTCAACCAGGGTATCTAGAACTATGTTCCAGAGTAGTGGTGATAGCACCCCTCCCTGTGGACAGCCCCTCTTAACTATGCCTCTAACAGAAACGTCTTCTACATTTATGCTTATTGCTCTATTAGAGAGCATACTGAATATCCATTCGCTTATGGCCAGGGGAACATTCCTGACGTTGAGCTGTTGGGTGATAGTTGGAAATGTGGTTTTATCAAACGCTCCCTCAATGTCTATGAATATACCTATGGTGGATTCTGGTCAATGGGTGTAACAAGGAGCTTTTTTGTAGCTGGGTCAGTTTATTCCATCCGCATCACATTCCCTATCCTCCGCAGGCGTCTTATCTTATTGTATTTTACGATATTTGGTTCCTGGTATATTCTATAATTCGCTTTAGTACTTTTCTTTCGAAACATCCCAACATGTTTTCAGTATTTTTTTGTTAGAGTCTAGGTCTCTAAGCGATATGTTAGGACTGGTTGTATTATTGTTTTGTCATTTCTTAACCTGAGTCCAGGTCTCTGAACCATATGTTAGAACTGGACGTATTATTGTTTTGTAGAATTTTTATTTCTCGATATCATTTAAAACGGAGATTAAATCCAAAATAGTACCTCTTGGTCGTGCAAGTTCTGCGGTTTATCTCTGCGATTATCTGTGTTGACGGGCGCTCGTAAATATGCAAATTCCTAACTGCTTCGATGACGGCGTTTTTTATAACAAGTAGGATTTGTGGTTGTATGCTTATTTCCCTGCATTAAATTTTCATCTAAAGGATTATAAACAATAAAAATATAATCAAATATTGCAGATGTTTTTTACATTAACATAACTTCTGAATACAATGACATGATGTATTTAAATATTGAATAAATATTTTTCCGATTCATATCATTGATAAGTATGTGAGTATGTTGTTTACATTGTAATTCAATGGTGAGGTAGGTTAAGATTGAATATTAAAAATAAAGCATTGATGAATTCGACCAGTATTTGATAAAAAATAAGATCATAAATAAATAGTTACTATAGTAATAATAGTAAGGCTAGAAGTGTCTCTGTTACCTTTAGCAAGTGAAGTAGTTCATAATGATGAAGATGTCATATTATTTGTATATATCGAATGCCAAGAATATGGGCCGTTTAAGGCCAGGTTCCTCCAAAGAATTTTCAAATAATTGAATTTTTTTTTCAAAAATTGCTAGAAAATACTCTTAGGAATAATATAGAATTAGTCAAGAAGGCCCACGCGAGCTTGGATTAGGTAGTGAGGAGATAAGAGCGGAGCGTTCCAGCGGTAAATCCGGCCACTCAAGCGGGCCGTGTGACGGTAGCTGTTTATTTTAATGGGCTTTTCTCGAAAGCACGCTTTTTCAACTGGGTGTCACTCATATTTCGAAACTGTTGCACTTCGAGATGAACCAAGCGACATTCTACTCTGTAGATGTCTCTTTATGGTCGGTACGACAACCAAAAATATGTATGTATTGTTATTTAAAAAAAGTTATAAACAAAAGTGCAAAAAAGGTCGAAAAATTCAAAAGTCCGCCATTTTTTTTGGTGAAAAGTTTTCCTTGTAGTACCTACATTTTAACTACCTACTCTAATTCGATACAGAATATGTAACCTTTTTTCTCTTTCGGATGATTCGTTTCCAAGAAATGATGGCCAACAAATTGGACAGGCAGTCCAATTTGTTGGCGAAGCTTGGGCAGCCATTTTCAGTGCCGCCATTCTGAAAAAAAATTTTAAGAGTAGTTTAATGTATGAACTTTTACCTGTAAAAAATTTGATTTTCAAATATCTTTTGTACCATAAATTAAATTTATTTAAAAAATCACGGTTTTTGGAGGAGCCTAGCCCTAATCAATAAATTATATTATATATGTATATGTATGTATAATGGACTTTAAATGCCGATATCATGAATAAAATCGAAGCGTTTGAGATGTGGTTGTATCGAAGGATACTAAAAATTCCATGGACTAGCAGAACCAGAAACGAAGAAGTTCTTCGAAGAATGGGACATCAACGAACTCTATTAAATATTATTAAGAGGCGTAAACTAGAATATCTTGGACATATAATCAGAGGACCAAGATATGAGTTCCTTCGGCTAATTCTCAACGGTAAAATCGAAGGAAAGAAATGGATAGGACGGAAGAAACTCTCTTGGTTGAGGAATTTGAGGCAGTGGGCAGGTTTGACAGCGGACCAATTGCTACACGTAGCGCAAGACCGAGATCAGTATAACAATATTATAAGCATGGTAGTTGCCGACGTTCCGTAGGGATATGGCACTCTAAGAAGAAGATATCTATGTATAACCATCGTACAATTATATAGTCCGTCTAGAAAGTATCCGGAAAAAAGAAAGCAGAATTATAATTTTACGGTATTAATTTCTATCACTTGAAGTATAAAATTTCAACAAATAATTCATCTCATTTACTTATACAACCTCCATTTAAATCTAAACACTTAACTAAACGTCCAGGTACACCCAAAACTAGGTGAAGGCCATAATTTTCGGTAATGGTGTTCCAGGCCTGTAAAACTGACCGAATCAAACCTTCTTTATCTCGTGGCTGTGCTCGTTCCACTTCAATCTTCATCAGTCCCCATATGTTTTCAATGGGGCTAAGATCTGGAGATGCTGCTGGCCACGGAATTGTTGCCAATTCGTGTTCTTCCATCCAAGCTTGAGTATAAGCAGAAGTATGGCGTCTTGCATTATCTTGCTGAAAACGCCACCCCTCTGGATATAAAACATGAACCGTTTCGAGAAGAAAACCATTTAGGATGTCACAATGTTTCGCACTATCAACAGTACCATTAACTATACAGAGAGGTGTAGCATCACGCTGAGATATTGCTCCCCAAACTATTATTTTAGTGGGAAATTTGGAAATTTGAACGGTAACATTTTCTCTTGATAGGACTTTTAGATGATTTGCAGCAAGCTGGAAACAACTTTCATCGATGTAAAGACATTATTAAAATTATCCTCTCGAAAACGTTGACAAAAATCTATTCTTCGTTGCCTTTGCAGAGGTGTCACTGTAGGGATTTTTTTTTGTATTCCTTGATATGTAGCCTTGCTTTTTCAGTGACATGCGGAAAGTTTCTGGGTATACTTTTATTCTTTGTTGATTTCCAAATCTGTTCGCTAATTTTCGAAACCCGGCGCGGATTTTGTCGTCCTAAAGCCACTAAAGCATTTAAATTGTTTCCTCGAATCTTACGCGGCCTACCCGAAACTGGTCTATGTCTCATATCTATGCTTGTTTATCCGCTTTATTGTCTCATACACTGCACTTTTTCCGAGTTCAGTCAATTGCACTCATTTTTTAACGTTTCGGACCCTTTCTATACAAATATTCCACCACTTTTCTTTTTTCTACTTGCGACATTATTTCACAAACCTTAAGTCTGTTTACAAACAACAATATTTGACAGATGGTGTTGTCATGCTATTTTGTCCATAACCTACTATCGGCACAACATACTTGATGCATTACTTTTGTCTTAAAATGTTACAAAAAGGAAATCTATTAAAATTAGGAAAAATTCAAAATTCCGGATACTTTCTAGACGGACTATACATTGTACAATTTTGTATCAGTTGATACTACATGCTTACTACCTTCATATTCAACTTCCATCCCAATAGTTCTCGTGATATTGTTTGATATAGTATTTTTCACAGTAAACTCATTTCAAGTCACGATTTATAAAAAGTGACGTAACTTGCATTTAAAATTTCCATAACATCAACCTTAGAGTTCACATTTACTTAACACAGCTAAAAATACGACACCCATACGAAGCTGCTCTATCTTTCATAGGTGTCAACATGGTATTATAATTAAGAAGAAAGTAATCGTATTTACATTGAGAATTTTAGAATTATATGGTTTAAATATACAAAAACATTGCTTATTATTAATAGTATAAATTTTATGCAACAATTGTTTAAGTTTAATGATTCAAAAAATAATAATTTTAATTAAATATATTAAATAATCGTACGCCAGTGATACGGTTATAAATTAAACTCAAATGACATTTGGGTGTGTGGCGAGAATGCCGACAGCTTTGACGATAATGATGATCTTATAATAAGACTTATTAAGACTTATTTTTGTTTCTTTTCATTTGTGTATCCATTTGATACGCAATATATAACTTTAATAAACCGTATTATAAATAAAAGGAAAGACAGTTAAGATTTGAGTTCACTTATAGTGCCTCTGTATATCCGCTTATACGTATTTCATCCTAAAAGGAATCTTCGGAGCGGCTATTTGCAGATGCTGTGAACTTGAAAACAATCTTTCCTGTTGTAATAGAAGCAACACTAAAATGGCTTCGATATGGACGCACAAGCGACATCTGATAATAAATCTCGAAACTCGAGATTTCTAATTGTCGAAACTAAATTCAGATTTTTGCTTTAATCTGTGCCTTCTAAGAATTGCAAGGCAAAACAGACGTTGATAAAGATGTTATTAGAGACATGGGGAATCTAAAATTGCATTCCACAACATAATATCTCCTCAACTAAACAAAAATCCTTGGCGAATTGGTTTCTAGTACTCATAAAAAGTATATCGAAATAAAAGGAAAGACATTTAAGATTTGATTTCACGTATAGTGCCTCTGTATATCCTCTTATACGTATGTACATTATAAAATATATACATATAAATTTAGCTTAATAGCTTTAAAAACTAATTATTGTTGTGTATTGTGATTGTGAATACGTGAACATTTGAAAAATGCCAAAACAACTGAATAGTCGCTGTAGAGAGCTGGTGGCTAAATTATACATTTTTATATGATCTTTTATAATAGTATGGCTTAAACGTATTTCGTTTTCCACATTATTGAAAAGTGAAAAAAGAAATTTTGAAAATGTGGATATGCATTTCCTTCATCTTAAAAATCCAGTTGACTAGTGTATTCTTAAATAGTTGACATTTTAAAAATTCCTCACTTATTAACTATTCTGATATTTTGGTAACGCTGTGGGGTTCTGACGTGGTAAATCTTGAATGACGTGAAATGATTTTTGTATGAAAAATTCTATTTGTATTATTTTTTAATTCATTTGTAAATATGTAATACATATACAATTTAGAAGCCCATATCTAAAAATAAATACCTTGTTTTTTAACAGAATTCTTTACTGTTTCAGATTTTCATCAATAACGAATGGCACAAATCCAAATCTGGAAAAACATTTGAGAGCGTAAATCCCTCGACGGGTCAGGTAATTACAGAAATTCAACAAGGATCTAAGCAAGACATCGATTTGGCGGTGGAAGCTGCCAATGAAGCCTTCAGATTCGGCTCGACTTGGAGAACAACCGATGCATCAGAAAGAGGACGTTTATTGAACAAATTGGCGGACCTTATGGAAAGGGATGGCGCTTATTTGGCAGTAAGTTTAATTTTATTTTGAGGTTCTATATGCTACATTCTTGATTACATTACGATCATTTTTTAAATTCGCAATGGCTCCAACCTTATTTAAAATTTATTTAAATTCAACACTACAATGATAGAAACGGAGAAACGCATGGCTATAACATGGGTATCCATCCCTATAGAGATAAAAAACTTTTCGCTTTGCACTTCACTGATGACTAGGTTATATTAGATGAGGATGATATAAGGTATATGATCAGAAAATTGGATGAAGAGTATAAAGCTTAGGATTTAATGATTAATATGGAAAAGACAGAACATCTAGATGTTGGAAAATCAGATTGAAATAATCTAGTGCTAGACGACCGTGAAATTTGAAATTTGAGTAATACAAGTACCTTGGAGTTCTTCTTCTTCTTCTTTTTATGTAGACATGACTCTGTCTGTTTTTCAATTTGCCTCCAGGAAGTTGTCGTTCCATCGTTTTCGTGGTCTTACTATTTGGGAACCGTCTCTTGCCATCTTTACTACTCTATTTGTTGTCATTTGGCTTATATGATCGTTCCATTCTACTCTTCTATTTTTTACCCACTTCTTGATGTTCTCCACCTTGCATCTACGTCGTATATCTATACTTCTAGCTCTGTGCCATCGTGTCTTACCATCAATTTTTCCAAGTGTTTTCATCTCTGCTGTTTCTAACATCCTTTTTGTCCTCTATGTATCAGGTCGTGTTTCTGACGCGTATGTCATTAATGATCTAATGACTGTTTTGTAAATTCTGTCATTCATTTCTTTCCCGATATTTTTATTTCTCGATATTGTTTCATTCAGGCAGTCTGCGGCTCTGCTTATTTTATTCACTTGGTATTCCACTTCAGTTTCGAGCTTTCCGTAGCTAGATAATGTGATGCCTAGATATACTCCATCACGTATTCTATTATCTTACCTTCCGTCCAATTTACATCTTAGTAAATTTGCTGTTGCAACCATGCATTTTGTCTTTTTTGGGGAAATTAACATGTTAAATTTTCTGTCGGTTATATTAAAATTGGTGCAGCATACGTTGTAAATCGTCTTCACTTTGAGAGAATAGTATTGCGTCGTGTGCATAGCAGATAATTTTAGATTGTTTTTCTCCCATTTGGTATCCTTTTTTAGTTCTTACTTTTTTTATTATTTCATCCATAATCAGGTTGAACAATAGAGGCCTCAGGGAATCTCTCTGTCTTATCCCATTGCCAGCTTCAATAGAGTCGGTTAGTCCTTCTTCCACTTTTACTTTTATTGTGTTGTTTTGGTAGATATTTTCGATCGTTTTGATTATTCCTAGAGGTATCTCTCTTGCGTACAATAAGTGGATAGCGTGCTTTAATTTGACCCGATCAAATGCATTCTTAAGGTCCACGAAACATAGATATGCCGGTTTGTTGTATTCTAATGATTTCTCTTGCACTTGCCTCATTATAAATATAGCGACGGTGCATGATCTTCCCGACCT
The DNA here is from genome assembly GCF_040954645.1 of Diabrotica undecimpunctata. NCBI lineage: Eukaryota > Metazoa > Arthropoda > Insecta > Coleoptera > Chrysomelidae > Diabrotica > Diabrotica undecimpunctata. Next base: position 132,033,044 of record NC_092809.1, on the reverse strand, counting down.
AAAACCTCGTTGTTCTTCTGCTAGTGTTATATACTAAGTGACATAGAAATCCGAACACCCAGTTTAAATGATTTTATTTCAATAAAATTTGGTGTAATTTATTTATCTTACTGGAAAAAAACAAGTGATAAAGTTTTTAGCCTTATCAGTTGGAGATTCCGGTTTTTATACTTTTTGTTTTTAAATTCACTAACAATCTAAAAATGAATATTTCAGCCGCGGTAAAGATCCAAATTTGGCGGATTGTAGTTCTTGACATTCTTTACGATTGGTTACGATGCCTAGAGTACAGAGACCTGTACGATTTCGTCAACTTAGTGAGTTTGATAGGGGCCGTATAATGGAACTTCGGGAAGCTGGACTTTCTTTTCGGGAAGTTGCAGTTAGAGTGCAAAGAAGTGTAGACACCGTGGTTAGGTGTTCACGCAAAGGTTAGGTTCAAGAAGGCCGTACGCAAAGAGCAAGGGGCACTGGATGCCGCCGTAGAACAACAGACCGTGAAGATCGCCGCCTAAGATTATTGGTCTTAAGACACCGTTTCTCCACTACCAGCTCCATTGCAAATGAATGGTTTGCATAACACGGAAGACCTATTGGCATGCGAAGTGTTTATCGACGAATGATAAGTTTTGGCCTGTTTTCATACCGACCACACTGGGTCCTCCCTTTAACTCCAGAACACCGCCGTAATCGCCTTCAGTGGTGCAGAGAACGGTCACTCTGGAATCAGGAATGGAACAGTATTGCCTTTAGTGAAGAGTCTCGATTTTGTTTAGGCATGCATGATGGTCGAGCGTGCACGGTCGTCGGTTAGAAGGCGACGTGGTGAAAGGAGGAATCCACAGTTTTTTGTTGAAAGACATGTTCATCGCACTGTTGGAGTTATGGTTTGGGGTGCTATATCTTATGGTTCCAGGTCACCTTTAATCTTCATCAGAGGTAACATGAACGCGCAGCGTTATATCCAAGAAGTTCTAGAACCCCACCTTTTACCCTATATTGACACCCTGGCAAATTCAACTTTCCAACAAGATAATGCCCGACCACATGTTGCAAGAGTCACAATAGACTTCTTTCAACATAATGATGTCACATTGTTAGCATGACCACCAAGATCTCCCGACTTATCCCCAATTGACCACGTGTGGGATATGATGGGTAGGAGATTGCTCAATTTGCAACGTCCTCCTCAGATTCTACAAGCACTTCGAGAGGAGTTGGTGGTTGCCTGGAATGATATACCACAAGAGGACATTGACCACCTCATCAGAAGCATGCCTAGGCGCGTTGGAGAATGCGTAACACATCGGGGTACATCCACACATAATTAAAGGTAAAAGGGCTTTAAAGCAATGCAATCATTTTGAAATTTTAATCATTTACTTATTATGCTTCATTAAGTACTTATACAAAACTTTATTAAAATAAAATCATTTAAACTGGGTGTTCGGATTTCTATGTCACTTAGTATAATTTCATTCAGTTTATTTGTTCACTTTGGTTGTTAATTTTAGTGTTGTGTTTAATAACTCAATTCCTCTATAATTTTTTGGGTCCGATTTGTCTCCCTTTTTGAAGAGAGGTATTAGGATGCTTGATCTCCATTGTTGAGGAATTCTGTTTTGTTCTATTATTTTTTGGATTAGTTTCAATAGTTGTTTGGTCAGATCTGGTCCTCCGTACTTTAGGAGTTCGTTCGGTATTCTGTCCTCTACTGGTGATTTTTTATTTTTTAAATTTCCTTAATGCTTCCTTTCCCTCTTTCTCCTCAATATTTATTTCTTCGTTTGTCGTCACCTCTGGTGTGGGTGGTTCATTATCGTCACCTTTAGCAAATAGATATCGAAAGTAGTTTACCCATGTTTCCTTCTGAATGTGTTTCGTTTTTATTCGTTCGTTCATCTCTTTTCTTTGTCCTCTGATCATATATATATATATATATATATATATATATATATATATATATATATATATATATATATATATATATATATATATATATATGCAAGTAAAAAATTAGAAGAGAAAATTCAAAGAAAACATGTTGGGATACGGTTATACGGGGCAAGTCTGTGAAGATATACCAACTTGACTTATGTTATATAATTTGTAAAAAGGTTAAATGATAAGGTATCTAACTGTTAAGTAAATGTAATATAATAAAACATTGTATTTCCATGACTAGCAAGAAAACTATTATCTGATAAGATTAAAGCGAAAAACATAACTTACAACTCAACTAATAGTGCAATCAAAACCTAAGTTTTTTTTAATTTAAATGTATGGAGCCGTCTTTTTGTACAATCTAATCTACAAGATGATTAGACATAAAATAATAAAAGCTGGCAATTTAATGCAACCGTTGCACCGTACAGCATAGGAAAACTTTATAAAGTCTCTCTAAGCTATTTCTTAGGGTATTTTAATATAATTTACTATTTTTATTAGGAATTAACCACAATTTTAATTTAAAATACGTTTATATCTCATCCATGTATATTATAAATAGCGTTGAACTTAATCCTCCTCCTTGTATCAGACTCTTGTCTGTAATAAATGGTTTTGTTGATCTTTTTTGACTGATGACATTGCTGAAAAAATTATTTTTTTTAATTTGGCCCAAATAATTAAAACAATATAGTATATTGAAATCTCCACAAATGACCACTTGCGCATATTTCCTTATCATTATAGGCAGAACTTCAGAAAGGACACGAAAAAATACTTTAATATCACCAACTGATGATCTAAATGACGTAGAAATGCAGCAGTGATATTTTAGTTAAACTCCAGCACATTCAAAATTCAAATGAACTTTATACCACGCTAAAAAGTAAATTTCTTCACAAACTTTATATCTTCTTTATAAATATTACCACCCGTCATGAATGTGGTAACTCGTCGAATAATTACTGATTAAAAGATACGTAATTACATAATCCAAGATTAGAAAGTTAATCAGGGAATGCCCAAGTTCGGTAAAACATTGGGACGATATGTATTATTAAAAGTATAGTAGAAGTATATTTTTTATCCATTTAATGTAATATAATTACATGCCCGTTAGTTTCTTCATTATAAACCCTGAAAATTATCTCATTTAACCCCATATAATTTCAGAGTTTGGAAACATTGGACAACGGTAAACCATTCACGCAAGCTTGGGCTGACGTAGTTGGCAGTCTCAAAGTGATCCGCTATATGGCCGGTTATGCTGATAAAATTTATGGAAAATACATTCCAATGGATGGAAAATATATGTGTTACACCCGTCACGAACCCGTAGGAGTTTGCGGACAAATCATTCCGTGGAACTTCCCGCTTATGATGATGGCATGGAAAATTGGACCCGCTTTGAGTATGGGAAACACCGTTGTTCTTAAGCCTGCTGAACAGACGCCTTTGTCGAGTTTATACGTTGCTGAATTGGTGAAGGAAGCTGGAATTCCTCCAGGTGTTTTGAACATCGTTCCCGGATTTGGAGATGCTGGACAAGCTTTGGTCGAAAATCCAAACGTAAGTAAATATATTATTTTGAATACTTGAACACTTTTGAAATTTCCGTTTCATATTTCGTGTAAAATAATTTAAATTTGTCTTCATTTCAAAGTAACCAGTTGCCTAAATTTTTAGTTGCCTAAAACGTGATACTGTCTTTTGTGTCATGTATTTGAGGCAAAATAGATATTGTATAGTGCATAGTCTATACAATAATTAGTTTTGGATTTTTAACTGTAATGTAATGTACAAATGTATAATTAAATTATAAATTATAATTAATATTTATATTATTTAAACTAAATATCTCTAAGCATATTATCTTATCAAATTACATAACAATTTGTTTAAACCTTTGCTAGAAATGAATTTCCATACCTTGAATTTAAACTAAAGATACTGACACTGATATATATATATATATATATATATATATATATATATATATATATATATATATTTGTAATTTTTTAACAGAACATAGGGTTTTTAATATAATTACTGAGATTCCCTGCTTTGGAATTAACCAATGTAAATTTGAATACAATGTCGCGATGTTTTATAATTAATATGTTTGTTCCACTGGATTTCTGTTCTTTCGCGATTTGTAGCAGCGTATTTGCTGATTGTTTTGCAGATACGAGTGCGTTGCTTTTGAAGTTTGAGACAAAAGCTTATACTACAGAACTTTTGTTAGTAATATGAATTTGGGGGAAATAATTGCTGTTATTTATTCGATGATGAAAGAGGAGATCTGGAGCGCATAGAACTTACGTCAGAAGAAATAGGTCCATATATTACAAAAGAAGAAATATTACACGCATTAAAAACAATGAAGAGTGGGAAAAGCCCTAGACCTGATATGCTTTCTATAGAAATCCTAAAAATTCTAGATGAGAAGCACATTGATGTTTTAGTGATACTCTTGAACCAAATTTATAGTTCAGGCGTATTACCCAAAGAGTGGTTAACATCTATTTTTATTTGTCTCCCTAAAAAAACGCAAGAGAATGCAGCGATTACCGCACCATTAGCTTAATGTCTCATATGCTAAAGTTACTACTTAAAGTCATCCATAACCGAATATATCACAAACTGGACATAGACGTTAATGATACACAATTTGGTTTTCGCAAAGGCCTAGGAACATGTGAAGCTCTTTTTTCACTTAATATACTAATACACAGATGTCTGGACGTCAATCAAGATATATACGCATGTTTTATTGACTATAATAAAGCATTTGATAAAGTACGACATAAACAATTAATGAATGTCCTGAAATCAAAGAAGATTGACTACAACGACCTCAGGATCATATCAAATTTATACTATAAACAGCGAGCAAAAGTACGTGTTAACGAACAGCTGTCCGAAGAAATTGAAATTAGATGTGGAGTGAGACAGGGATGCGTATTGTCGCCAATTCTTTTTAATGCCTACTCCGAAGAGGTCCTGAAAAAAGCTCTTGAGGGTGAAACAGCTGGAATAAAGGTAAATGGAGTTCCCATTAACAACATTAGATATGCGGACGACACTGTGATCTTAGCCGAAAACATTGAAGATCTTCAGAGACTGGTGACCAGAATAGCAGAGTATGGAAAAGAGTATGGTCTAACAATGAATGTCAAGAAGACGAAATTTATGAGAATATCGAAAACTCAAAGAAATAACGAGAATCTTCCAATAAACGGAACCAACGTCGAACAAGTGGACAAATATGCATACCTGGGAACAATGATTAACTCCACAAATGATTACAATCAGGAGATCAAAATAAGAATAGAAAAGGCTAGAGCAAATTTCAACAAAATGAGAAGAGTGCTATGTACCAGGGATTTAAAACTGGAACTAAGAGTTAGGTTGGCGAGGTGCTATGTTTTTTCGACTTTATTTTATGGAATGGAATCTTGGACCTTGAATGCGACATCAATGAAAAAAGTGGAATCATTCGAGCTGTGAGTGTACAGAAGAATTCTGAAAATATCATGGACAGAACACGTCACAAACAAAGAGGTTCTGGGAAAGATGAACAAAGAAATGGAAATTTTAAATACAATAAAAACAAGAAAATTAGAATATCTCGGACATATTACACGTGGAGAGAAATACACCTTGCTCCAACTGATTATGCAGGGAAAGATCCAAGGAAAGAGAAGCATAGGGAGGCGTAGAATGTCATGGCTGCGCAACCTGAGAGAGTGGTACGGATGTACATCAAATGAATCTCCGCCGCGGAGATGGCACTTGAAGAAGAAGATTCGGGGCGGCCAGGTAGCGTTGTGCAATGAAATTGGGAAACCGAAAAACCAATGTTACATTGTCTGGGGTTAGAACTTGGGATGAGGCAATCTGAGCGCGTTATGCTAACGGGGGGCTTCAAGGTGATTTGCGCACTTATCCAGAAGTTCCTCGATGCAGGTTTGCATAAGAATTGACGGTAGATGAAGTTTTTTAATTTTGGGTTTATGGACTCATACGTTTCCAAAGAATGAAGAGGATTTTATGGTGTTTTGGGTTCTGGAATGTTGCCCATTAATGACTTTGAGACTGAAATTCTTGTTCCGAGAAAAAGACATTTTAATTTGCTAATATCTCTGGTCTACAATGAAGAATTATCTGAAAACAATGTTCAATGACAACTACTGTCTTTTTTATTATTAGTATTAGTTTCAAAATATTAATAGTGTCTCTCGTTTTAAGTACTCCTTACGTCTAAAACATTGTTCCATATATCAGTAAATGCAAATACTTGACATAAGCATGTACTTGTTGATAAAAAGGTTATCTGCTTACTACTGAAACGAGCACTAAAGAATATTTCTATTTATAAAATTTAATCAAACAGATTTTTTTATGATTTATTAGCATAAGAAATACTGCATTGCAATAGAAATAATAAAAAATTACAAAAATAAATTTAGATAACTATTATCTCTATGCTTCAACCAAAGCAAACAATTATCGACAGATTAAACAAAAATATGTTTTTAAAATACCGGCAGGGCAGACCGATAAAGAAGTTTATTGGGTGGAATACTCATATATCAATTACTAAATGTTATAAATAAATGAACATGTATTATATTATTAAAAAAAAAGATTCATGAAAATGCGAGTTCAACAGAAAGATTCGTCAAATAGTTTTGAAAGAATTATAAGGTAAGAAAAATTCACTTAAATAAATAACGGAATGTGCTCAGCTGCAGAAAGAAACTATAACTACGTCACTAGTCTGTCTGTAAATTACTTTGGCTATGCCAACATGAGCTACATGACTCACAGTCATTTGCAGTATTAGGAGACGGCAACAAAATGAAACCGGAAGTTGAAACTAGCCAACTAGAGATTTTTATAATAGTCTCCAAGATGCAATGGACAGGATACAGAAAAATAAAAAAAGATGCTACTGTAGGCGGTACAGTAGACTAGCGCTTACTTCTGACAGACTTGTCAAATTTAGACAAAATCTTAACCGGACGAAATAGAAACTAATAAAATATAAATAAATATTATTTGATAATAAATTGAATGATTATGTAAACTAAATAAAATGTTTATAATTATTTTATTTATATGAAATTAAACAGTAGACGTGTCATAAAAATTTAAAAAGATGATATAAAGAAGTTAGTTATTTCCATGAAGTTTTTAATTTAAATCTCCTTAGAAGACATATATGATGACTAGAAACGAATTGGGAGAAATGAATCGATATTGTTCTGAACCTATTTTCTTGTAGCATTTTAAAGTAATTATCTCACAATAGGTATTTTGAGAACGATTTCCGCAGTGGAGATTGAAACGTCAATAAACTTATTTTAACCTTCAATTGTGGCTTATTCCCATTAAAATAGTAATTACTTTAATGAATCGATGTGAGAACCCCCCGTTACGCCTTCTCGTGACGCCCGTATTAGCATTTTACTAGAGATAAAAAGTAACACAGCGCAGCATAGAAGCTTCGCTTCAAAAATAGTAATTCTTGGATACCTTTACTCAAAAATAGGAAACAACAGTATAAACAATATAAAATAGCGATTTAACGAAAACAAAATAAGTCATATTGGAGAACGCCTCATTAAATTTTGCATTCAACAGTCAACGATAGGCTACATGATCACATATCTTTTTAAAGGCTTTATCACCAAGTCAGGGTATGATCACAAAACTAGTGTGGGCAAATTTATATTAAAAATACCGCTAATAAAAGACAGAAACATACAGGGTAGAAAAGCCATATCCATGATGAACGGCATTCTGTGGGACCAAACAATATCTAAAGCGAACAAACAACTCATATACAACACCATACTTAAAAGTGTAATCACATATGGCAGTGAAGTTTGACCAATGAAACAAAGAACAGAGAAACTGTTACTAGCAACAGAAATGGACTTCTGGAGAAGAGCAGCAGGCAAATCAAGAAGAGATCGGATACCAAATGAGAGAATACGAGAAATGATGGGAGTCAAGCATACAATAGTTGATGACATAAGAACAAAACAGTTAATATGGTACTTCCATGTACAGAGAATGCCAGATGACAGGATTCCGAAACAGATTTTGACGTGGACACCACAAGGAAGAAGAAAAAGAGGAAGGCCGAGAAGAAGCTGGAGAGAGGGAATTGAAAAAGAACTAGAGGAAAGAGAAATCCCTCCAGGCCTATGGTTAAATAGAGAAGAATGGCGGTTAGGAGTTGGAAGGCGTCGGAGAACGCTGTGAACCGATAGTAGTAGTAGTATGTTTTAAGGCAAGCGCGCATTTGAACGAATTGGCTGGCTGCGCTGGCACCGGAGTGGACAAGAATAATCAAGAAACAATAAAATGAACAATCATATGGTGTGTACCGACGTGATTTTAATGATTCCAGTGTTTAAAAGCTTGAGAAACCGTAAATGCCCTTAACTTCCTAATTTTTACCTCGAAAAATTGACAATCACTGTCGAGCTTAAAGAATCTATGCACCACAAGATATCACGGCTCTACGAGGAATTTAACGTAATACTTTTTGCTGATAATTATTTATTTGTAAGTTTTGTTTTATGCCAGTCCGTTTGATAGAAACTGCCTGATTAAATTAATCGTTTTTTAAAAAGGAAACAGACAGTTAAGATTTGATTTCACGTACAGTGCGTCTGTGTATCCGCATATACGTATTTCGCCCTAAAAGGGCTCTTCAGAACGGATATTCACAGTCGTTCTGAAAGTGAAAATAAATCTTTTGTCTTAGGAAGCAACTTTAACATGACTTCGTATGGACGCAAATAGCGACATGTGATATTAAAATCCGTAAACTAATTTTCGAAACCAAATTCAGATTTTTGCTTTAATCTGTGCCTTTGAAGAGAGTTTGAAAGATTTGAAGAGCCCTTTTAGGGCGAAATACGTATAATCGGATACACAGGCGCACTGTTCGTGAAATCAAATCTTAACTGTCCTTTTCCTTTTATTCCGATATACTCTGTACGAGTACTAGAAACCAAATTCGCTAAGGATTTTTGGTTAGTTGAGGAGATATGTTGTGGAATGCAATTTTTAGATTCCCCATGTCTCTATTAACATCTTTATCAACGTCTGTATCAACGTCTGTTTTGCCTTGCAATTCTTCGAAGGCACACATTAAAGCAAAAATCTGAATTTGGTTCCGAAAATTAGTTTACGGATTTTAATCGTTTTTTTTTGTTGTGTTATTTGATTGTAATCGGATATTATATTAATGGGTACATAATTATTAAATAAATAATCAGCGCGAACGTGAAATAATATCAATAATGAAAATGTCATATCATGAATGTAATTTTTTGCAACGTTAATTAAATTAATGGTTTGTCTACAACAATATGTTTAGTAGTACCATCGATTAAAAACTACTGCACTGCGTAGTTTTTAATCAATGGTAGTACATAATAAATCATATGAACTTTACAACTAATATAGGAATATAGCAGATCTGGACGTCCTTGGTAGCTTTTTGTTCAGTATGTTGATATTTACCATTAAAATCGAATTAATGAACTTTTAGTAGTTACATTACGCAACGATTGTTTGGTGAAATTGTGCAAAGTCGATAAGTTTCTGATACGGCAATATTTTAATATGTGCTCGCTAATATCGGATAATGCATTGCATACAAGCATGCATTGTAAACTTCTATAATTGCTTAGTCATCCTATGCCAATATGTGAGCATTCTAGGATTAAAAAAACGAAAGTCATGAAATATTTTTTTATCATACTTTTTTCTCTTTATATATCTTTTCATTAATTATCTACACATGTGTTGTCTAAACATGTTCTTGGTGATGTGTTCCTCTGCTATTCCAGTACCAGCGTGATTATTAATTGCTTAATACAATAATATATCTAAATGCCCCCTAATATAGCAATTATTTATTGTATCTGTTTTTGACATTAGTATCCTTCTCTGTAACCTGCATTCGATGATTTTCTTTTTTTTTTTTTCACTACTGTCCTATATAAATGCTGGTCTTACTGAGGTCTTATAGAATTTATTTTTCAGTTCCATTGGATTTTTGTTACAATAAGACACCACTCACCTCATTCGATTTTGTCTTCTTTTAGTTTATACCTTCTTGCATGAAAAGATTAATTTTATTGTTTCGGTTTTTGTTTTCATTATCTTTAAGTATTTATTACATCTCCTTTACGTATTATCTTCGCCACGAAGGTTGGCAATCATCATGGCTATTCTGATCTTAGATGCGGCTGCTCTGAATAGTTCGATTGACGATTTGATATCCTTTTTGTCCACTAGTGCAGGCTTTACCTCCATCTCCAGAAGTTAGTGCAGCAACATACATAGATGAAACATCAATACTTTCTTCACACAAATCATCACTTACAAGCCAGCCTAGATAAAGTACAAAATTAGTTAAAATGTGGCTTTTGTGAGTTATGAGAAACAATCTCTTCACTTGCTTTTACAAACCGCAAGATAAATGATTGTCCTCTATCATTGAACGATCACGGAGGAAACTTTTCTTTACTAAGCAAAAACGGATGAGCTTAAACTCTGAAGTATGTGAACTAAATCAATTAGGTTCAACATTGATATACAGAAAAGATTTTAATCCAAAGTTCTCCTTACGATAACTAAGGAGGTTCTCTGTTATGTGCGAAACAAAGCCATAGCCCAAGGCCTCAAAATTACAACTGTAAAGGATGACTCGGAAGGATTCAGTCGACCTGCTAAATAGAATCTAGACGCAGGACCCACCAAACCCTAAGTGGGCGCTCACAACGAAGCGTTGACCCTCGCTCCAACCATAGAATCGTACCATATTATCGATCACCAGGTAAAATAAATGCATTATTTTAAATGCAAGTGTTCACTGTCAGTGCTATGATCTAGGCGAGGATACGATGCGATGGTCTCCGTTATGAACGTACCCTAAGTCACTCATGTGGTTCTTGTTGGTAGTACTCCTTTTAAAATATTTCGCATCTTCATTGGTGGGTGCTTGGCCTAGTTTCCGGTGTAGAAGATAGAAAGAGCAGAACGTTATTCTTTAGATTTTTTTAGTTACTAGTTTATTATCTGTTTGTGTGAAACGAGTTGACGGTAGCTGGCTGTTATGTCCCTGTGTAAAAACCAATCCCTCAATGTCCGCGTGCAAAGCTCGAAGTGCGGAAAAAAAGACGTTTTGTCTTCTCTAGGAATCCATGTATTCAACGAGTAGTTCTTTTCAAACATATTGCCGAAATATGCCTGTACCTCTGAAATCAGTACACTCTCTATGACTGTTGATCCACTTATACAATGGCCATACCGAAAAAGTTAAGAAGAAGAGCTGTAAACAAAAATCTAGTTTGACATAACTGACAATGATCTATAACTTTTTCTTTTTTCGATCTTACATAAAAACGTTTTTCAATATGTGAATACAAGCAACGTAAAATAACTATTCCCCACATTTGATTGATGTTTGTATTGTGTATTGTTGTCCCTGGCGATTAGTATTGTTTTCTTTTTTTGAATGTTTCTGAATTCTCGTTTGTTGTTTTTAAAAAAATTGCTATAAAAATCATTATAATATTCGCGATTGAAAACAAAGTATCTGACCTCTGGCGGAATAAATTTAAACTACTAAAAGTGGTATAAACAAACCAGACAGCTGTTGATTTGAATAGAATTATTAAATTTTTTTAGTAAATTTCAGCATTATGACTACGTCACAGTATATTGCCAAAGAATATTCTTTCTAAAGCAATATTCTGTGACTACGTTAAAGTATTTTAAATCAAATCGATGTTGTTCTGTTCCTCAATGCAATTCAAGATCGACAAAAGATATTTCTCTTTCCTAAACTGGAAAACTTGAGGAAAAAGAGGAAATCAATAAAAAGAAAACACCCCTAATCATTAAGTCAATAACATACTGAGAATACATAATTTATTTTCTTGAATAACAGAAATACAAATATCATGTTGGGATAGTATCATGAGGTTTTTTCATCATAATTTATTATGTAATCTTTTAAAGATAAATCATGTGCTATGATCTTTTTTGACTGGTGACTCTCCAAGTTAAGGGTTGATTTCATGTAATCAAATGAACTATCTTACAATAAAGTCAAGTTCAAGTTATTTATTTATGTTAATATACAATAAAGTACTTAAATATGTCAAAAAATAGTATAAAATAAAAATTAACATATTAAAAACATAAGGCATAATATAAAATAATTCATATTAAACATTACACAGAACATTATACCATTGATTATACTCTGGGTTCCCCGGTATACACAAAATAGAATTCTGTATTCATCATTACACAGGCCAGTTCCAAACATTAAAGTTAAAATTTAAGAATTCATCACTTGAAAACCGCTTCCCCTTCAACCAATGGTCTCTTTGCTTCACCACAGTACTCAAAGATATCATTAGGCTAATTTCCATTTTTAAATGATAAAAATAACATGTTTTAAACCAAACTAAACATGCAAAAGCAATGGTAAACATTAGACTGTTATGTTTGTTTATACCATTTATATCGGCCATGACACTGCAATCGGCCTGCCCTCTACATTCAGTTTCAATCGCGAATATTCACATTAATTTGGTTTCTTTAGTAATATAGTAATAGACATTGTCTTATTACATTGTAAAGTACATACTATTGACCGCCTGTTTTATTACATTGTAAAGAATATAACTATGATATAACTATTGTTTTTGTTATTGTTAAACATGTATACCTCATCAAGGTATATAATAAAACTTCATTCATAAAAACACGAAATATTTTGACTACGAATTTTTGTGGACCCCAAATTCTATATTAAGCATTCTTTTTGAACTCAATGTCAAGTTATTTATAAAAGTTCAATATTGATATTGAACCTTGAAATTGTTTACAAGAATTTTGTATTTACGATTTTTGAATTGAATAAAAAAAATAGTGGGTTATAAATTTTATGACCATTATGTAATTAACCCCAAAACCACACCCTAATTTAAAATAATTAATTTTCTAAAAAAGCAAATTATGAAGTGTAAAACTGAAAAATACAATAATTATTATTCAGGTTTAACAGTCTTCACATTCACAAAATGTGTTTTGATGCTATCACTTAGATTTATACCACAGGAAAAACAAATATGTCGGACTTTCGTGACAAAAACACATCTGCACGACTTTGCGTAATTCTCGGGTCCTACTGAGGCTCAATAATTTCCAAATGTTCTCTAATATTACTCCATAAAAATATTGGGATCTTATCTTTTAGAAAAGACGAAAAGCTCGGGTTCGTTCGGACAAATATTCCCATAAGATTGTTTGCACAATCACTTTCAAGAGGTATCTCAAAATAAGGTCCAAGAGGTCGCCCAGACAAAAAGTTTTAGGTTTTTTGGATCATTATGAAGAAAAAAGGTGTGTTATACATTTTCTCTGAAGTTGATCGTTTTCGAGTTACAAATAATTAAAAACTGAAAAAAATGACGATTTTCAAGGCTCAAAAACACAAGTAAAAAATATTATTTTTAAAATCATTAAGTGCATACATTCAAGTTCAAGCCTTTTTCTATCAGCTCCCGATGAAAATTCTGGACTTATTTTATTTTAAAACATTTTTTTAATTGTTAATAAAGCTTGTATGGCAGGGCGGGCGCTCATTTGTACAATGAGAATTCGAACCAGCAAACATTTATGCCATGGATCTTGTTTCTCTGTCTTATACACGCCGCATCCCGAGCGCCTGTCCTGTCACAAGCGCTTCATTAAGGATTAAAAAACAATGTTTGAAATAAGTCCAAAATATCCACAAGGAAACTAAATTCCTATAAAGGATTTTAATAAATTTTAAGCCCAAAATATTTATCTGGAAATGATAGAACAAGGTTCGAACTTGAATTGCTGAATTCAAAAATAATATTGTTTACTTTGTTTTTGAGCCTTGAAAATCGTAATTGTACAGAAAAATAAAAAGTACCGAAAAAGTTGAAATTAGATATTTTATATTATGCCAAAGATATTTTGCCCGAGAAAAAGAACAAAAATACAAAGATCTCAGAAGAGAAGTACATCCATCGGAGAAAAAAGCGAACAAAGCGAACTTATGAAAATAGAATATTGGAAGAACTTGGAGGCATTAAAAAAGGAAAATCAAACAAGAAAATTCTATAAAAATCTAAATAAAGCAAGAAAGAATTGAAACCAAGGATCGGACTATGTAAGGATAAGGAGGATCATATACTTAATACAAAAAAAGAAGTATTGAATAGGTGGGTGGAACACTATAAAGAACTACTTACTATCGAAGTAGAAGATCCAAATCAACCACCCCCAGGAGCAAGCAACAATACACCATTGGAGTCTCCATCAATTATATATCATATATATAAAGTCATACTGAGAGCCTGGAATGAGGAACAAATCCCGGAAGAGTGGTGTATTGGGATCGTTTGCCCGCTACACAAAAAGGGTGATCAATTGGAATGTAGAAACTATAGAAACTACCTTTGAAGTGGTGGAGAAATTCACATACTTAGGCTCCGTGATCACCAAGGAGAACGTCATGACGGAAGAAATCAAGCGAAGAATAATTCTAGCAAACAAATGCTATTTTGTACTGAGTAGATATATGAGAAGCAGAAACTTAAGTCAAAAAATAAAAATAACCATATACAAAACCCCTATACAACCAGTGTTGACATATGGGTCGGAGACATGGACCATTTCCAAGGCAGATGAAAACCTCCTGCTTATATTTGAACGAAGGATCCTGGAAAGAATATTCGGTGGCATCTGTGAAAATGGTGTTTGGAGAAGGAGGTACAACTATGAGATATATCACAGATATAAACCTATATTTGGTGGTAAAGACGTAGTATCCCCTATAAAAATAGAAAGACTAAGATCGGCAGGACATCTGCAAGATCACAGCTGAACAACCCTCCTAGAAGAATCCTTATGTCACAACCTGTGGGAAGTAGAAGTAGCGGTAGGCCAAAACTCAGATGGAGGGATGGTATAGATGATGATGGTAGAAAAATAGGCGCAGCAAACTGGCAAAAGTTGGCAATGAATAGAACTGACTGGCGTAATAGACTTGGGAAGGTCGAGGCCCTTTTATAGGGGTGTAGCACCAATGATGATGATGATATTATGCCAAGGAAAATAATAGTTGTTTTTAATTTTTCGCTGTTAAATGGGTAAACGCTTTTAAAACGGAGAATTTTTCAATTTTCCAAGAAAGTCAACCATAGAAAAAAGCCTGATGTATTAAAGGCACCGCGGAAAAAATCCGGTTATCTAGGGAGTCACCGACCGAAAAAGATTGGAAACCTCTGCGATAAGTAAATACCACTTTTTTATGGCTTGTATTTAACAGTTAATCTTATAATGTTCTGATAAATTCATTGTCGCATGTTCATTTTATTACTTTATATTTATAAAGCGTTTAAAGCTATTATGTAACTTTTGCTGAACATTTTATCTCATGCTAATTATGAAATATACGAAATATTCCACCTATTAAATATTTCCTGTGTATTTTATCAAACCCTATAATCTAGGAATGAAGCACACTGCTTGGACTCAATGTCAAGTTATTTATAAAAGTTTAAATTATTGATACACGGAGACATTAACCTTGAAATAATTTATCTTTAAAGATGGTTGAATTCATTAAAAAAAAAGCATATTATAATTCCGAAACTATTTGTAATATTCTTTATCTGAATTAAATTTTAATCAAAATAAACTATTGGTATGTAAATGGATAAAATATAACGTTTTTCAGTATTGTACATTAATAAATATTATAATAAATAGTGTATATTGTATATTATATAACCAAAATTCTAATTAATAGTGCGAAAACAACAAAGGAATCTAAGGAAAATATTTCGGTGAAGCAAAATATTAGATTATTATTTTTTTTCTTCAAACGTCAAATAATGATGACATTACTTATCTAACTTGATCCTGTCAAAGTTTGATGTCTCCGCCGGCAGCAGTTTTTTTTCCCATTTCTTTACGGCGGAGGGAAAAATGTTGTCATGGCAACAACATGAAACATGTCACAAAGCAACAATACAAATGTCATTAACAACAATTAAACATCATTTTTATTTATAGTAATATTAAAAGTACAATTAGTTAATGAGACATTTTCAAAATTGAAACCGTGCAAAAATGTTGCCGACTCTTGATACGCATTGGTAATTGTTGATGATACTGATGGTCAAGAACAACTTTCAGCAATCATTCCCGATGTTGGCGAATCATGAGGGTTTAAAATGTTTTGAGCATTATCGTTCTTATTTCTTATTGAATCCTCTATATATACTTCGGCAACCGTGCTTGATTTCCAGCCCCCACGTCGTTTGAGGCATTCTAGATTTCCGCCTCCATCAATTAAAAGTGTTGCTGAAGTTCGTCGTAAAGAGTGACCCGTGTATGCGCTTGCATCGTTTAAATTTAAATAACTAGTTACTTTTTGGGCTACTGCGCTGATCGAATGTATTCCCATGACGCTTCGGTAACACTTTCCATTTTGGTACTTGATAAAAAATCGGTTTTCTGTGAAATTTTCAGGCCGCAGTGATGCATACTTTTTATACAGTTTAATGTAGTTTTGACCAATTATCGTAAAAGATCTAATTTGTCGTGTTTTACTGTCTGGGATTTTGATAATTATTACATTTTCTTTATCCTCAATGTCCACAGTCTTCATTTTTACCATTTCGTCGCATCGACAGGCGCCGGTAACCCCAATTAACAAAACAATCTGAAATATTTTTATAATTTAGTAGAGTATACTACATGCTTTGCAATATAATTTTTTTTACCTTTAATCCTAAATACAACTTATCTGGCGCTTCAAACAAAAATTTATCAAACTAGTCTTTAGTGAAAACTTTAGACTTCTTTGCAGTATATCCTTCGCTTGTTTTTTTCAGAAAGGCACGTAACTTTAAAAATTTGCTTATATCCACATTTTTTCTAATAACTAACTCGGATTTTATCATAGAGTATCGTGACCACATTGTAGAAGATTTCCAATTATTTTCATTTTCCATTATATTAAAATATGCCAGTAAAACGTCTTCGGTAACTTGCCGTACTCCTCTTGTATCGCACCACTCTTGGAAGTGCTTGTACGCTAACCGATACTTTATTCCGGACTTGGAGGGCCCCAAACGTGCTACTGCATCATTAGCCGTGGACTCAATTTCGTTTAGGTTTTCCATTTTCGCACTAAATTTGCGCTTGCGGTTGCAACAACAATAAGCTGTCTTTAATAATTGCAAACAACTGTCAAACAACTGTAACCAGGGAGACACAAATCCCACCGACGACTTAATTATTTTAATTTCTAACATCTAGACGACTTTGAATTTTGATAGTTGTCACAGTTAATTTCGAGTAAAAATAGCGTATGAATTGTACTATTTATGGTTGAAAATTGCTACGTTTGAAGAAAAAATAGTATACTTTATTCGGCAAAGAAGCGACTTTTCTTGACTTGCCCTCTATTACGCGCCTCACTTCGTTCGGCGCGTAATATCGGGCGCGTCAAGAAAAGTCATGCTTCTCCGCCTCATAAAGTAATATACTATTATAGTTAAAATTGCATGAGAGAAAACACATATTATACTTCTTTTTCATTACATACTTAGGCTTTGCCTTGTTTCATCTTCACCAGGGGATTACGGCCATCTTCCTACAAGAAATAGTTGGAAGAAAACTTTGTAAATCGATGATTGTAAAAAAAATCGTAAAATAAAAAAAAACAAATAAAAAATTACTTATACTATTTAAAAATACAGAAAATATAGTATGAAGCTTCGACCCTAGGCTACAGTACCGCCTACTGTACCACTTTTTGGTGGTCTTTCGTTTTCTATCCTGTGAATATCTTGTCTCATTTTATCTGTATAATCAGCTTAATATTTTTCTGAAGCTATTTCTTGTGGCCGTTTAATATTATTTGTAACTTGTAGGCTTGAGAAAGACTATCTATTCTTATATTAAATTCAGCCTGAGACTGGTGGACTGGAAGGTGGGACAGAGCCTGAGTTGGAGGGCTCCCAGAGTGTAGACAACTCTTGACCTGACCTGAATGAATATCTCATTTATACGCGGGAGTTGGGCCCGCTTGTAGCGATATTGTGATTTCCAAAGCATCTGGTAAATTAGAAGGATTTCGGGGCGGGGCGATGTACTCGAATGCTCTGTCTTACATGAAGGATCCTCTGCTATAAATCCATCTATGGGTACATTTGTGTGTTGTGTATGTGTTGAGAGTCTTGAGAAACCCTATTTAATCTCACATTTAAATAAAATACAATTTTGTAGAACACCAAAATCAGTCTTCAGTGTCTAAGATGAAATGGGGAATGGGACAGGGTCCGAGCTGGAGGGAGTCTATGTGGGAGCCCGTGAAGTGCTGGAACGGACTGATTGACCTGACCTGAAAATCGAAAATATTTATATACGGAAGTTGGGCCTGTTTGTAGCAATATTGGAAGTTTCAGGTTGACCGGCCAATGGGAAGGATTTCGAGACGAGACGGTTCATATCGGCGCGCCCATTAATCCCTGACTAAGACACCTAGGGATCTCACTCTCCTGTCCTTACGACACTGTTGTGTTTTAGAGAGAAATAACTCAGGCAAACAAATCTTTTCATTAGCTATAAACATAATATTATTTATTGAAGTATCTTGTTTACAAGTTTTAGATATTTACTTTATGTTTAAGGTTGATAAAATCGCCTTCACGGGATCAACCGAGGTTGGAAAACTAATTCAGTCCATGGCTGGAAAAAATAACTTAAAGAGAACAACTCTAGAATTGGGAGGCAAAAGCCCCAATATCATTTTAGCTGATGCCGACCTCGAACACGCTGTCGAACATTCTCATCAAGGAGTCTTCTATAACCAAGGCCAGGTTTGCTGTGCTGGAACCAGAACGTTCATCGATGACAAAATATACGATGAATTTGTCGAGAGATCTGTTGAAAGGGCCAAGAAACGTGTTGTAGGTGAGTGTAATGTATTTAATTATTTTTTTAAAGTTTACAAATATACTTATAAATTGCTGAATATATATTTTTTTATAACCTAATACATTGTGATATAAAAGATAGATATAAAAAATTCTTAAAACAATTGCAGACATGTAATATGTTTCGATAAAAATCTTTGGCACCGTGGCTTTTTGTCAAGCAATGTTTCCTAATAATCTTTAGTACTGGTGATTAGTATTAATCTTATACGTATGGGAAAGGAATATCCTAACAGAAAATGAATGTACAGAATAGTAAGTAAGTAAGGGCAATGGCGTAGATGCATAAGAAATGTAAATCTCAGGATAATGTATGGCTTTATTGTGGATGAAATAGAAAAATGCTATAAAGTTACTGGCCAAACAAAAAAGACTTACGTAAACCGGAAGGTTTATTCAATGACTCGGAGAAATGCCACGAAAGGGATGACGTAGTGGATAATCTGCATCAGCTTAGTTTCAAAGTATGGCGGCATCGAATCCAAGACCATGAACATTGGAAGATAGTACAGATGGCCAGTACTTTATAAACACTGTCGCGCCAAAAGTTTAGGTTTTCTCTATCCAATCCAATCCAAATCGAGCCTTGGCCTTCTCCAAACTAGGCCTCCAACATTGCCGGCCCAGTGCTGCCCTTCTCCAATTTCTCACATCTGGCAAATTTTGCACTTCCGCTGTCACTTCATTCTCCCACCTTTTTCGTGGCGTTCGCTTTGCATTTTACTATCTAGAAAGTAGAAACTCTTTTCGACAATCTTTCGGCCTCCATTCTCACATGACCAACTCATCAAAGTCGTCGAAGTTTAACGAATTCGGAGATAGGTGCCCCTTTGAACAGTTGGTAAAAGATTCCCTTTAAAAGACTCCCAGTTTTCTTTTTGTGTGTTCTGTCATCATTCATGTCTCGCATCCATAACATACTATTAGTCTGATAATAGACCCGGATTCACGAAAATCAAGGTAAGTAATACTGCAGAGAAATTTAGGAGTGTGGGCTGATATTCTGGGTTTAAGACGTACGAAGGATATACCCATTATATTTATTCTAAACTCAATTGGTAGTAGTGACAGGTAGTGTGTACTATGAATAATTGAAGAGCTCGAGCTTGTGACTTGCGCTTTCTGCGACTTCCTCCTTAATGGAGAATAATTGCAATCCCCAATTCCTAGTCCGAATAAGGATCAGCAAACTACCCGAGTTGCTCGACCAATCAGGACATACTGATTTTTTAGTGTAGCACAACGGATCTTTTATTGATCAATTTATGGTGACTAGAAACTTCATATCTCTCTAATATGAATGTGTTTACACCGAGAATAAAAACCGTGTGCAATAAGAGAAGAAAAATCCACAGCCGGGCCTTCAAGGTGTCGAAAAACGCCCTGTTAGCAGGCTAGTTTCTCGTCTGTTACCGGACTTAATTACTCTACTAGAGAATAGCGTTAGATGAATTACATTCGTATTGATGAATTACTTTCGTTTCACATTACGCCTTACGTCAAATGTCACGTTCCAAGTCAAAATAATGACTATTTACTGCTTCAACCACCTCCTTTCAAAAGATGACTCATACGTCGCGAATCTGATCATTATGTTCGGCGATATCAGCTTCATGACGTCACTTCTTGGTCTCGTACGAAGGTAATTCATCTACTGGGACCTTTAGGTGACTATAAAACTACTTCGTTTACGTGACTAGAATGAAATTTTTTGATCAATAGTCCAATTTCGTTGTGTTAAAGGATAAAATTGCATATTATTTGTTAGAACTACTTAAATAGGATCTTATTTAGTTGCTCATTCTGTAAATTTTTGTGTTTTAAGGCGATCCATTCGACTTAAAGACTGAACAAGGACCTCAAGTTGATGAAACACAATTTAATAAAATTTTGGAATTAATCAAGGAAGGCCAAAATCAGGGCGCCAAGTTGGTTCATGGCGGTGAAAGACATGGGGACAAAGGATACTTTATTCAACCAACTGTGTTTGCTGATGTACAAGATGATCATGTCATTGCCAGGGAAGAGGTAATAAATATATATTTTTCTAGAATTCTTTTATACGTGTTAACTCTCCACCGAATTTTAATCCATACTGACTTTTAACCTATCACATCGAGTGCAGCTAACAAAAAGTTGATCCTTCCTCTATGAATCGTATAAATATCCAATTTACAATATCAGAATTATTTTAAAATTCGGCAACATAATTTCCCACAACAGAAAGGTAACTCCAATCTTAAAACTTTTTAGTTTTTTTTTTAATATTAAACACTCTTGGTAGGTTTAGGAGATTGCGTATAATGCTCCATTCAAACTAAACATGTACTCTAAATCACATCCTGCTTCTAATTATGAACACTTTTAGTACAATTCGATTCATCTTGATTTCCAAATTTTCTACATGCGAATTTTCAAAATATTTTAAAAATTTTTTTCGCGAATTTTCACTTCTATTCGCAATTTTTTTTATTATTTGCACAACAAATTTCGATAGAAAAATTAATTGCGAACATTTTGGCTTCTATTAATTTTTGCAGATTTTTCGTTCTAAAATTTGTCCTGCTTCCTCTAGAAGTTTTTTAGATGGAGCATATTCTAGTTATGAATAACCTTCCATTCTACCTAGTTAGAATCACTGCAATCAACCCTGAACACGTTCCTAGTTTAAATATATTTAAAAATTTAAATACTACATTTCATAATTTAACTCAATCATTTATATATACATTACATTTATAGATCTTTGGACCTGTACAACAACTTCTCCGATTTAAAGACCTGGACGAATTGATCGAAAGGGCTAATAGGACTAACTATGGTCTAGCTTCTGCCATTTTCTCAAATGATATCAACAAAATTAACTACATTTCTCAAGGTAATTATTACAATAAAACTTTTTTACCTCGAAAAGCAAATGCTCTTTCCTAAGCATTTATATCTACCTTCTTTATACATATATCCTAACGAGTAACATTATTGTTGCTATTTTCTTTGTAATTAAACCGATTTACAATGTTTGTATAAAAGAAAGTAAAAACACAAGTTTGGTTTTTAATTCAAATTGCAATAAAATACCACTTAAATTTAAAAATAAGTGCACATTGGGCTAACACAATCCTGGCAGCTGTCAGAATTGTCTCAAATTATAGGCAATAATTAAAGCATAAAAGGAGGCTCTGGGAAGCACAAGTTATAGTATTTAGCCAACAAGATGTTGGTAAATCATTTTAGTCTTTAGTGTAGATATGATTTATTTTAAACATTTTGTATGCCTTACTTTTTTTGGCTGCGGCTCACTGCGAAAACTGTAGTCAACTCTAGCAAGTGCCGACTATTTTTCGGTGCATTTCTAGAAAAATACAATATTTTCATTATAATTCACCATTAACCTTAAAAGAAAACATTCTTCAAAATATCAGTGATAGTAATTTCTTTGTTTCAAATGAAGACGTCAAAGAAATATAAGAAGAAAAGATGAAGAAGATGAAGGGGAATAAGGATAATGAGAAACAAAAGAATTACTTACTAATGAGTCGAATTTCCAAAATGAATTCAAAAACCTCCTGACAAACGATTTTTTTGAATTCCATCCTATTCCAATTATTAACCAATTTTTAACTGATTTAAATTTTTTCTCTTTGTTTTCTTCTTCTTCTTTTCTTAAAACTGATAGGATAAAGTCTCTAGAAAAATTATAAAAGCTTACCTGATGGACCTTATCTGGAGAACACGAAACTAGCGGCTCATTCTGTTATCAGAGATGAAATGACGCCATGTCTTTCATGAAACCGGCTTGCCTCTCTAAACTACGCTATATTTGTTTATCGTTGGATAGAATTAGACCAATCAGACAAACTTTCTAGAGTAATGGCTTGCGCCATTTCGCAAGAAATCGACAGTTAGTGCAGTTTTAAGTACCAAAAGACATTTTTCTTAAGCAGTAATACATTATACAGGGTCGCATAAAAATTATTTCGTTCTGAATTAAAGAAAATTAAAAAAAAAAGTAAAAGTAAAAGTTAAAAAGTAAAAGTTTTTAAATCATTACAATATATAGAATGATAAAACATTCACATATTCCAATGTATTTTTTATGGAGCCTTAGGTTCTGCATGTCTTTCTCATTTTTAATAATGATTGAATCGTCAGCATAACGAATGTTAGTTATAGTTTCACCATGTACCTTGATCCTTTGTGTTAGTTATGTGCAGTTTTCAAGTGCTTCTATAAATAACTCATCAGAGTATATATTAAATAGTAACGGTGAAAGTGCACAGCCTTGTCTCACTATTATGCTCTTCTGTTGCGCATCAATGCTATTTAAGTCTAATGTTACCACACCCTGTTGATTCAAATAGAACCAACTTTGTAGGGTCCTTTTCGCTTTAGACATTCTATGAAAATGTTATGCTTAATTTTGTCGAAAGCTTTCTCATAGTCCATAAAAGCGACGTAAAGATGTTTTTGTTGGTCTCTGCAAGGTGTCTATTACTTATATCCGCTTCACATTTTCTGAATATTCTTGTATGTATCACCTCTAAAAATGTTTTCAATAATTGTGACATTAAACTGATCAATATATAGCCGTTTGCAGTGTTTAGGCTTCTTGGTTTTTGTAGTAGAACAAAGCTCGATAGTAGCCATTCTGTAGATATCTCGCCAGCTTTGTATATGTGGTTAAAGAGCATAGGTGTTGCCCTTAAATTGTCCTCATGTATAAGTTTAATAAACTTGCAAAGCAGAAGTTCGGAGACGTAGGCATTGGTATGGCAAAAAATGCGATGAGTCGCCCAACTTACGTTTGTGGTGTTGGAATGCTGCGCATACCTTAGACAGCTCATCGGACAAACGTTTCCATTTTTAACCAACTTGGAATTAAAAAAAGGCTTCCCAAAACATGTCTGCAGCGAATTCTACAGTTCTTTGTTCACGTGATTCGCGCAAAGGTGACGGTAATTTAGAAATTGATTGGTTCTGGAAACGTTCCGGGGATAAGACCAAGATGTCACCAACCAATGGTCCGACCAAATTCAGAATTCAGCGGGCAGCTCATTCGGCGACACAGAGCGGCTGAAGATAGATGACCAATGGAAAAAATTTGTTAGGAGTATTGGAGTAAATCACGATCCTCTGTAATAGGGAAACGACAAGAGAGAGAGAGAGAGTGAGAGAGAGAGAGAGAAAGAGAGAAGTTTAATCAGCTCAATGTGAACTTCATCTATCTTGGAGGATCTGCCAGATTTCGAGTTGTTTATAGCCTATTGGACTTCAGATTTTAATATGATTGGAGCTTCCTCGCTATCTATGTTTTAATTTGTTTTTTTCTGTATTTAGCTGCGTTTTGTTTCTATATTTTCTTCTTTGTTCAAAGATTTTCAGTATTTCTTCAGTCATTCGAGGTTTGCGGCTTTCTTCGTTATTTTGTATAGTGTCGTTTTGTGTTTTTGTAACAAATCTTTGATTTTGCTCCACATAATATTCACATTCTCAATGTTTTTTTCTCGTGTCACAAGAACCTATAAGCGACCTAAATGGAGCTGACAATGAAGTTCATAAAAAAACGAGCTTCACAAAAACAAGAACCAAGCACAATGAGCGAGCAGATGACCATGATAATAATAAACCACAGCAGAACTGACGTAGTAGAGCGTCATGTGTACTTGGGACAATTATTAATACACAAATATAGCTGGTTACTTCCAGAAATCAGCAGGATAAGAACCCTAACTTGAAATAAAAGTTATTCATTTTTGTTTATCGCTTGTATTTCACGATATCACTAATATGTACATACTGTTATCAAAATAATTGCAAATGTCGTAGGTTACGCCAACAACAATTATTGTCAGTCAAGTACATTCCTAGATAAGCGTTTAAAAATATTACTAACTTAAATACCGATGAGCTGCATACGACGCTGTTGCACTATGTTTAAAGTTGACAATAATATATGATCTAGCACACTAGAAAAAACTTCTGCAGCATTTTTAAGAAGAAGTTGATTTGTTTTATTTTTCTTACCAACAGACTGGTTTTATTTCTAATGAACTGATAATAAAAATTTATATAATCCGAGCAAAACAATATATACAGTGTAGACTCTAAATGTGCCGGCGTTTAAGGCAAAAAATGTACGAAATAATTAAATATAAAATTGTACATTCAAATTCTACATTAGGTAACATGATGACGGATTAACTATTTGAAAGTGAATAGGGTGTATGTCCAATGCTCACCCAAGGGTTGGAGCTTGCTACCGATAGCTTTAGAGCATGTGCATTCTATTTACATGTAAACAAATTACAAAGTTAAGTAAAAAAGCTCAGGTTGAGAGATAAAGTGAATGACAAGATTGGATGCTGTAATTAGTAGGAAGCTTTCATACTAAGAATAAAATATGTATACAGGGTATCCCAATATTAACATATTAATCGCCCAAATGAAGCGAAATATATCCCACCCCCAAGTCGAACTTAGTTTTTCTAGTGAATCATTATGTTCTTACATTGCATGTGATATATTACCTGTTACAAAGCGTTAGGTTAAAACATTCTCAAAAAATGTATTTTGAAAACAACGCCCCACTTATGGGTTTCTGATCCTTTGACGAC
The DNA here is from genome assembly GCF_040954645.1 of Diabrotica undecimpunctata. NCBI lineage: Eukaryota > Metazoa > Arthropoda > Insecta > Coleoptera > Chrysomelidae > Diabrotica > Diabrotica undecimpunctata. The sequence goes on along the minus strand of NC_092809.1, from coordinate 132,007,387 downwards.
TGAGCGCCGCGAAACCCATATATTTGTTATTGTTTTTTTTTTTTTTTTTTTAATTCTAACAAGTCTCTGTGTGCTAAAATTGTAGATGTTTTAAATCCGTAAAATAGTTTCGAAACACAATTCAGATAACTGCCTTAATCTGAGCCTTCTATAAATTGCAAGGCATAGCCAGACGTTGATAAAGATGTTAATATCGGATCTACTCTGTATGAGTACAAGAAACCAATTCGCTAACGATTTCTGCTTAGTTGAGGAGACATGTCGTGGAATGCAAATTTTAGATTCCCCATGTCTCTATTAACATCTTTATCAACGTCTGGCTATGCCTTGCAATTTATAGAAGGCTCAGATTAAGGCAGTTATCTGAATTGTGTTTCGAAACTAATTTACGGATTTAATATCAGATGTCGCTATTGCGTCCGTTTCGAAGCCATTTTATTGTTGCTTCTTAAGACAGGAAAGATCTATTTTTCACGTTGAGAATGCCTATGAATAACTGTTCTGATGAGCTTTATTAAAGCGAAATACGTATAAACAGATAAATAGACGATTTGTACGTGAAATGGAATCTTTACTGTCTTTTTCATCATGTAGATGTTTTGTTTAGTTTCCAGTTCATTCGTTGAAACTACGGGGCGCAATAAGGTTGGTTGTGAATAGATCTACCTGGTCCTTCGAGCCGGATATTCTATCTGACGTTCGAAGAATTATTACGTGTGCAAAAGAAAGATATAATAAACTAATAAATAAAGGAAATGTGTAATAGAATATGCTCGCCAACATATTTGTATGTATTTATTTTTACAGCCTGATTGTCTGGCGCCATCAATCTTTGCATCAACTTCAGGTCTTGGACAAGTTTAAAAAACACATTTGTCCAATTATGTAACTGTCGTAAGATTCACGCTCGAGCCACTATAAACAATTTACACTGTTTTCACACAAGAATTTGACGATCCGGCTCGAGAGATCAATGAATGTTACTTGATTTACACTTCGATATGTGGCGCTGGTAAACAAACAAAAACCCCGTATGAAAAAGGACTCTATTTAAATTAACACAAGAATATTTGACGGTTAAGGCGTCCGTCCGCTAAGAATTATTGTGTTTCGCTAGTCAGCGGCATGGTCTCAAATTCTAATTATGGATGTGCTTCCGCCCTACGACTTGTTTTTTGACTGTTTTTTGTTTGGGACTGATTTTAATCTTCGCAAATGACATATATCTGCATAGACAGTGCTACGTTGCCGCATCGGAAAAAATGTATGAAGTTAACTTAAAACATATAATGGCGTGAACACTATCTGATCAGGTAAAGTCATCTTCTTCGCCTTTACGTAAAGGGATCAAGTGGTATAGAAAACTTGCCTTTGAATTATTATTTGGCTCAGCTGTAGTCAACGCTTTCATACTATACATCTATACAATACCAAACATCTATACAAAACGGTGACAACGGCCAAAATATCAATTACAGATTTTAGACAGAACATGCTCTTAGTTTCGTTCAGCATACCAGACTAATTACCGCCTTGCAGAGCATCCAACTAGATGAGAAAGACATCAAACTTATTGCCAAACTTTACTGGAACCAAACAGCCATTATTAATACCAACAACAGAGAATCAAAGCCAATCAGTATTGAACGAGGCGTAAGACAAGGCTGTATACTATCTCCCACCCTCTTTAACGTGTATTCTGAGAATCTATTTAGGGAAGCTTTAAAAGATCAAAAAGGAATTATCATAGGAGGAGAAATAATTAACAATATACGGTACGCCGACGATACTGTGATTCTAGCTGAAAACATCGACGATCTGCAGGAGCTAATCAATAGAGTTGACATGGAATGCACAAATTGGGGACTGTCGATAAATATCGATAAAACTAAATACATGGTGACCAGTAAAGTGGATATCGGCGCAACCCAACTGATATTAAACCAACAACCGCTGCAGAGAGTTCAGAGATTCAAATACCTTGGATGTTGGATTACCCAAAATCTAGATCCATCCTTCGAAATTCGATGTAGAATTGAACAAGCAAGAAACTCATTTCAAAAATTCAAGCCTCTATTATCCAATAACTCATTAAATTTGGAAATCCGTGAAAAGTTTACAAGATATTACGTGTGGTCTGTACTTTTGTATGGATGTGAAACTTGGACTTTAAACGCCGATATCATGAATAAAATCGAGGCGTTTGAGATGTGGTTGTATCGAAGGATACTAAAAATTCCATGGACAAGCAGAACTAGAAACGAAGAAGTTCTTCGAAGAATGGGACATCAACGAACTCTATTAAATATTATTAAGAGGCGTAAACTAGAATATCTTGGACATATAATCAGAGGACCAAGATATGAGTTCCTTCGGCTAATTCTCAACGGTAAAATCGAAGGAAAGAAATGGATAGGACGGAAGAAACTCTCTTGGTTGAGGAATTTGCGGCAGTGGACAGGTTTGACAGCAGACCAATTGCTACACGTAGCGCAAGACCGAGATCAGTATAAAAATATTATAAGCATGGTAGTCGCCGACGTTCCGTAGGGATATGGCACTCTAAAAAGAAGATGCTCTTAGTATGTTATAAATCAATGAAATGAATGTCAGGAAGGCGCCGAAACATGAAAACACAAAACATATTTTACAAGAATTGCTTCAAAAGATCGTCGAAAATATGTAGTATGTTGTGCGAAAATAAGCACTAAAGAAGACAAAAAAAACGCTCAGAAGAAGGGACCGAAATAAAAATTTTGTTGTGATGTATGTAATAAGTTCTATTGTTTTTTTTTTTTTGACGTTCACAATTATTCTGTAGGTATGACTAATAAAAACTATATAAAATATATTTTTATGAATTCATTTAATTTTTTTGAAAAATCTTTAATGATAAAAACATATAAAAAGTGCCGAGCTCATTACCCACCAGGCCCCTCTGTAAAAACTTACATGTTTATACAGTGGGGCCTGCATATAGATACATGTGTTGCGAAGCGCGGCAGTTGGTTACAGACTTTAATATTCACGCTAGTAGTGAAGGTTGCCCTATGGGTGTCGGAGCGTGTATGACCACAGGATCTGAAACCCAGCTGTTGGGTTTCATGGCGATTAACATGTTAAACTCTTTCTTTCTGCGCCTAAGGAGATTAAAGTTTATTTTTATGAACTAGAGAGTAATTAGCATAATTTTAACTGGTAGCTCCGACCACTCCATGGGCGTGCTCAAGATTAATTGAAAAATTACTTTGAATAATTGTAAAAAATAAATGAATTATTTCAGTGTTATAAAGTGTTATGTGTATGTAAACAAAAGTGACCTCTTTTATCACACACTATATTAGAACTGACTGGCCTACATTAAAAAGGGTTTTAAAAAATTCACATTTTTTTTAATTTTTAAAAATTACAAAAGAGAAAAAGAGTTTTTAAAACCGTCTAAGGTATGTTAAATAGATGAATAAAAATATTAATATAAAACTTACAGCTACTTGTTACAAATCCAAATCAGATTCAGAAGATAAACTTTCAGAACCAAGATTTATAATAACTGGCTCGATCATTTTATCAGTAATATTGTCCAGCTTCCACATTTTTTCCTCTTCTTTAATAGTGTGATTTACTGCCTTTTCCCAGTTTTCAGGTTTTACATTATTTACGGCCTCCAAAAACAACTGTTTAACATCATGAATTTTAAAAGTGGTATTTTTTCTTGAAACTTCACTCTTTATCTGTGCCCATACCAGTTCAATCGGGTTTAATTCACAATGATATGGTGGGGATCTAAGTACTGTCATTCCACGATTTTTGGCAATTTCATCAATTTCGTATTTTTTAAATTTTTCTTTATGAAGGGCACACAACGAATAAAGTTCCTTTCTTATAGATCCGGGATGGTACGTAATATTTTTTGAACTCAGCCAATTCTGCAAGTCTTTTTTTAACCACTTGGTTGTGGGCAGTCCTTCTATAAGTCTGGAGTGATAACTTGCATTATCCATTACTATTACACAGTTCTTAGGAAGAAGATCTATCATTTGTTCGAACCATTCTTGAAAGACATCAGCGTTCATGTCTTCATGGTAGTCACCGGTACGAGTTGATTCAAAAGTTAATAAACCACCTTCAACAAAACCGTCTGAACTGCCAATGTGTACTATTATCAGCCTGCGTCCCTTTCCTGATGGTGGGTTTAAACCAGTAGATAAGTTATTTACAAAAGCGTGCCTTTGACTTGTAACAGTTTCATCCTGCCAAAATTTATTTGGTGTATGACCCTCGTTGATCCATGTTTCATCAAGATAAAATATTTTTCTTTTTTGGTTTCTCATTTCCTTTATGGTTCTTAGAAAATGTCTTCTCCATATGACAATATCGCTTCTTTCTAATAAAATAGACTTTCTGGGATTCTTTTTCCAGCGGAAGCCTATTTCTTTTAAAAGTTTCCATAACGTAGGTACTTCGACTCATTTCTGGGTAATCCTTATCATCTCGAACTGAGACAAGAACTTTATCCAATGTTGGAAATTCTTGTCTAAAGAAGAATTCATGCACTTTCCGTCGAAGTCCTTCTTTAAAATGATATTCTATTTGAAATTTTGGTTTCCCTGGAGCATTACGTGGCATTTGAAAACTACCACATTTCTCTTCTTTAATAACTCTGTAAATCGTAGATTTCCCAACACCAAGTGTACTGCTAACTAACTCAACGATCTCATCAACACTTTCACATAAACGTTTGTCTGTAAATGATTTAAAACAATTAAATATTAATGTTTTTTCATTAACTGTTAGAGGACCAATTTTTCGGCGTTTACACGGCACTTCCAAATTTTCCATAACACTAGTATACACAATAAACTGCACCTTGCAACTGAAGTACCTACTTTTAGTGAACTGTTAAGAATTTTGAATACGCCACTTGGACCTTCCTATATACAAAATGGAAAAACCCACTATCACATTTTCTGTGGAATAAGTTTAGAAGGTAATTATCTAGTCAATTACTGTCGTAGATTCCTGGAATTATAGAATTAAATGTTTGATTGTTGAAACCTTTACTTCGTGGAATGCACTCATTTCAGATAAAATAAAACGTTTTATTTTATCTAAAGAATTAAACTTTATTTTGCAAATAGGCAAAGAATTAAACTTTATTTTGCAAATAGATAAAATAAAACGTTTTATTTTATCTAAAGAATTAAACTTTATTTTGCAAATAGGTAGGTACTTATTAAACTTTTATTGGTTATATATAACCAATAAAATAAACATCTTACATTTCTTGCAAATTCATTAGTACCTGTTAACCTCCATCACTCCGACACTGGCAACCTTATTTAGGGATTAGTAACCCTCACAACTATTGTATTCTATTCTGCTCCAACCTTTATACCTGGTGGCCATACTCAATTTAAAATTGTTTTCCTATATACTTCTGTAAACTTGTTGACAAATATTTGTTTTTCATTGAGTCACCCGTATCAACAGTTTAGGGATTTGCATACATAATTTATTGTTTTATTACTCTCTCATACATAAAAATACACTATAATACAGATCGACCATTAACGCTGAAATATTTGTAGCTTTTAAAGTACAGCATAAACAATGTCAAGATACCTACCAAACTCCTGACCTTGTGTGCTGCCACACAAGGTCAGGACAAGAGGTGGCTTGAATTAAAAATACATATTTTAACAATATCAACGATTTATTAATAGATATTGTAATAAAGCTCTACTTATTCATACCTTTCAATTTTTTAGGTTTGAAAGCTGGTACCGTATGGGTCAACTGCTACAACGTTTTCTCTCCCCAAGTTCCATTCGGTGGTTTCAAAGATTCTGGATATGGTAGAGAATTGGGCGAATACGGACTACAACAATACACAGAAGTCAAGTCTATTATTACTGCTCTCCCCGCCAAAAATTCCTAAATTCTGTTTTTGAATATGCCTTTTCTAAATGATTTTCATTTTCTATTACCTTTAAAACGTACAAGAAAAGTTTTTTGTATAAAAGTGTTCGCGCACAAAACGGTTCTAGATTTGTAACTCTTAAATCATTATAATTTATGGAAGATTTTGAATCAAAATTAATCTGGTTAGAAAGATTATTTTTGGTTTTCAGCTAACTATTTTACGAACATTTTATTTAAGTTAGTATTAGGTCTATTGGTGCTTACCAATGTGTGTTTTATATTGAATAATATAATATATTTTTTCATTTGAGCCGTCTTTTTTTAATCCCTCTTCCTAAGTTGCTATTTTCTGACTAATCTCTCAGGTCTAAAGTTTAACAAAATAACAGACTGTAGTCAGCGCTGTGGGGCGACAACTAGTGATTCATTAGAAGTTAAGCGGTCATTCTGGAACTTCTGCTGTGCAGACCCATCTTATATCACAGTAGAAAGGATGTTGTTTAATTTGAGACCAGTTTATCTCATCCTTGAGTGGTTTTAATATGACCTTAAGATCATAAAAGAAGTTGTATTTATTCTTAGAAAAGTATCCAAGACAAAACAATAATAATAAAAAAAGAAAATAAATTACACAATTGGCAATCCTACTTTAGCAGCCAAAACCGTTGCTAAGTGGCAAACGTCATTGTGGAACTTCCGTCGCTAGTCACGGTACTTTTGTTTATATAATAATTGCGTATTCAAAACATATATTTACATACTAACTGTATGTGTAGTATATATATATATATATATATATATATATATATATATATATATATATATATATAAAGGGGGATTGAGGTTAATTGGGTATACAGCTGATTAAAAGCCAAGTGTACTCTGTTTAACAATTCATTATATTTCGCTAATTTTCATTGGCATCATCAGATGAGAGCTACAATTATTTAAAACATGGTAAAATACAATTTAATAATAGTTTGTTGTTTATATACTTACTTAATTGAGGTTAATGGCAGTGCGATTTATTTTAATACCATCAAGTAAAAATTTTTTTGTTGGAATAATGTTGATTGTAGTTGATGTTGATTACAAATTAAAATATAGGAAACAAATACAATTTAAATTAAAAACAGACACAACGTTTAGTTCGGTAAATGTCATTAAGGTTAAGTACTAGAACTATCAAATATCGAATGTTATTAATTGACTTTTGTGAAGATGATTAGTTCCATGGTGTTGACGTAGTAGTTGTTTATTTGATTAATATTTACTGTAAGGTGTGTTATAGTTGAAAAATTTTTGAAATTACATTATGTGTTGTATTAATTATTTAATAGTTATATGTGTCTATTTATAATGTTTGTTTTTCGATGTGTAATAAATAAGCATAAATCTCACTCAGATGTTCAACATCTGATTTCTTATTTATTAAATTATCCATTTGAGTGATAAATGCCATCTCGAGGAAGAGTCTTTTAGTGAGATTATTTTCCATTGCAAGAATCTTTGTTTCACTGTAGTTCATTATGTGGTGTTCATCATGTACGTGTTTTGCAAGGGAACATCTATCAGGATATAATCTGCTGTCACTCTTGTGGGAAGTGATGCGACTTTTTAGGTGTCTGTTGGTTTGGCCAATATATTGTTTGTTACAACTTCCGCACGGGATACGATAGACTATATTAGATAATTGATCAGTAGGTGTTTTATCTTTTAGTTTGGTGAATATCGAATTAATGTTTAACACTGTGTAATTAGCGATTTTTATGTTGTCGTCAACTGATTTGAAAATTCGTGTAAGTTTCGGTGTTAAGTCTTGTATGAAGGGTAATTTAAAGTATTTAAAAGGAGTTAAATTAGTGTTAGGGGTTGTGTCTAGTGTAGGTGTAGTGTTTTGTGGTGTGTGGTTAGAGATGGTTTGTGTTACAGATAATGTATCATTTGTTGTGTTGAATAGTATTTTAGTAAGTAATGTGTTTGGGTATGAATTGTCTAGAAAGAGCTGATGAAGGATTTTTAGGTTTTTATAATAGAGTGATTGATCTGCAATCTGTAAAATTCTGTTTTTCATTTGTTTTGTAATCACTCTATTATAAAAACCTAAAAATCCTTCATCAGCTCTTTCTAGACAATTCATACCCAAACACATTACTTACTAAAATACTATTCAACACAACAAATGATACATTATCTGTAACACAAACCATCTCTAACCACACACCACAAAACACTACACCTACACTAGACACAACCCCTAACACTAATTTAACTCCTTTTAAATACTTTAAATTACCCTTCATACAAGACTTAACACCGAAACTTACACGAATTTTCAAATCAGTTGACGACAACATAAAAATCGCTAATTACACAGTGTTAAACATTAATTCGATATTCACCAAACTAAAAGATAAAACACCTACTGATCAATTATCTAATATAGTCTATCGTATCCCGTGCGGAAGTTGTAACAAACAATATATTGGCCAAACCAACAGACACCTAAAAAGTCGCATCACTTCCCACAAGAGTGACAGCAGATTATATCCTGATAGATGTTCCCTTGCAAAACACGTACATGATGAACACCACATAATGAACTACAGTGAAACAAAGATTCTTGCAATGGAAAATAATCTCACTAAAAGACTCTTCCTCGAGATGGCATTTATCACTCAAATGGATAATTTAATAAATAAAAAATCAGATGTTGAACATCTGAGTGAGATTTATGCTTATTTATTACACATCGAAAAACAAACATTATAAATAGACACATATAACTATTAAATAATTAATACAACACATAATGTAATTTCAAAAATTTTTCAACTATAACACACCTTACAGTAAATATTAATCAAATAAACAACTACTACGTCAACACCATGGAACTAATCATCTTCACAAAAGTCAATTAATAACATTCAATATTTGATAGTTCTAGTACTTAACCTTAATGACATTTACCGAACTAAACGTTGTGTCTGTTTTTAATTTAAATTGTATTTGTTTCCTATATTTTAATTTGTAATCAACATCAACTACAATCAACATTATTCCAACAAAAAAATTTTTACTTGATGGTATTAAAATAAATCGCACTGCCATTAACCTCAATTAAGTAAGTATATAAACAACAAACTATTATTAAATTGTATTTTACCATGTTTTAAATAATTGTAGCTCTCATCTGATGATGCCAATGAAAATTAGCGAAATATAATGAATTGTTAAACAGAGTACACTTGGCTTTTAATCAGCTGTATACCCAATTAACCTCAACCCCCCTTTTTCATCTACCAGTTCAGCTGTTATTTTAGAGGATATATATATATATATATATATATATATATATATATATATATATATATATATATATATATAAATATATATATATATATATATATATATATATATATATATATATATATATATATAGTAAACTCTTAAATATTGGGTAAATCTGCAAGAAAGACTCTAATGAGTATCAATTTTTTCGCCGAACGTTTTCGAAAAAGAGAATTAATTTGGCTTCTTCAGGGCTGAAAGAGAATAAATTATAATTAGCTACCATATATTAACTATTAAAAACATTATTGATCTTACCGTAACTTAGAATTATAGAGTTAGAATGTTAAAAAACTTAGCTAGTAACAACATAGTGGTGTTTTTTGTTACTATGTGCAAAAAAAAAAGTTTTTTTTAACGTAGGAAATGTATGGTAGCTTTGAACTTAAAACGCCAAAGTTTACCCAAGGTTAATCGAAAAACCCAATGTAACTACATTTAAAAGGAGGTAATTCTTTAAATTGTTTGCAATAACTAAATTTTTGATTGTTAGAAAGTTTAAATGTGAGGTTCTGTTTTACCAGAACGCATGTGCTGACAATTCAAGTAGTTCTTTTGAATCTTTATGTCGTTAAGGTTCATTGGTAAAACCGAATGAAGTTAAATCCCAGTATAGGCAAATATTATTTTAGATTTTCTTTTTTAATTATATTATATTGTTCATGTATTATTATAATAATATCTTATTGAGATGTATCTAAGAAAAGCAAGGGAATGTTATCTTTTTTAGTTAATGAAAATTAATTATTAAAGTAGGTTAGTTGTTAATGGATATATCAGTCAAGTTAGTTATCTGTGATGTTGTATTGTTCTTGGTATCTGATTTAAGTAAGAAGTGGTATATATCGCTTAGATTCTTAATGTCACTCTTAACATTGATGGAGAAATCGTTAAGGAAAATATAAGACATTTCAATGAACTCTCTTTTAGATTTATTGTTCTCACGGTGGAGAATTGTGGTGTTAGTATAGTCCATGAGATATATATATATATATATATATATATATATATATATATATATATATATATATATATATATATATATATATATATATATATATATATATATATATAAGTAAACATTAAATATTGGGTAGGTAAATATCGTAAGTAGGACTGTAGGACGAAAGATAAAACTGAAAATATATCTATGGAAAGACATTTTCAGATTGAATAGAGATAAACAATGATAGCGACTTTTTTAGTTAAGAGTTTATTAATACGGGAATTATTTGACATTTTTCTAATTAAGAAACTACACAATTTTGGTTACTTTTTTTTTCGTTCGTTACTAAGAGCGACTTAATAACTTTAGGAACAAATAATAGTCACGCAGAACCAAATATGTCGAATAAGGCTGGTTGTGGGTCAATTCATATCTCAATTAATTTGGCTTGTGCAACGACCGAGTTATGATGAGGTGGTGCCCTATTTGATGGATAATTTTTTTTTGTAAACGAAGCAAGGCGGTTGTTGTTCAAATCGTTGCTACAACAATCCAATCCGTCAGTTATTGTTGTACCATTCAAGTCTCTTCTAAAATTCGCATCCAAAAATCAGTCGCCATAACTTTTCCTGCTAATTGAGTGGTATTTGCCTTCTTCGATGAGCTTTCGCCACGTTTTCTCCATAGATTTGAGTGTTCGTTCTAGCGCACGCTTACTCAGTACTTCTCAAGATGGAGAGGTCTTTCCTACAGTAAAGTACCACAACTGTATCGAGTGACGCATGTTTTAATAGTTTTTTATAGGCCAGTAAATTTGGACGTTTACCCTTTGGAAAAAAATATTCTTGTTCCGACAAAAAGAGAAAATTTAATTATTATTTAATAAACAAATTAGTGGGTCATTGCATAATCTATTTAATCTCTTAAACATTGACAAAACCCTTCTTCTGACTGTTCAGATAGAAGAGATCTCATTTTATATGAAATCCATTTTAGTAATTGGGCTGGTATATTTTTAATTTGTTCAGATGTTTTGGCAAAGAGTTTGGTTCTAACATCGAGCAAAAAGACAAAAGAGGGAATGTAATCCTTACGAAAAGGAGACCAAAAAAGTGGCCTCTGATGTCGGACATATCCGGAAATGCGAATGCGCCAAATTTAAATTTTCCGACACTTATTAACAGTAGCTATAAAATATTTTTCGAATGTGTCTTAGACGAGAAAGTTTTAATTAAATATTAACAATAATAGTCTAAAATGCGACACAATTGTTAAAAAACTTCATTATAAATAAGATTTCATGTGACAGTTGGGACAAACAATAACATAACCCAACTAAATTTGATGTCTTAAACAAGGAAAGGGACTCTCTTTCCTTGTTTAATGTGGCCTCTCAAGATGGCACTTCCTGTCTTACAATATTTTTGCCCCCACTACCTTTACATTCCCTCTTTTGTCTTTTTGCTCGATGGGTTCTAGGAACATGTAACGTTGTCAGCATGTATTATTCAACTTGAAGTTATCTGCAATGTTGTAGATTATATCTTTCTCTAAGGTAGATAATGTCTGAGATCAATAATTTCGTCCCAGATTAAGGCAATGTAACTGGCAAAAATGCGATTGTTCGGGCAGTTCTTTTATTGTATGCTATCTGTAAGTCAGTTCCATAATCTCACTGACAGGGGTTTTATAAAGCAGTGAGCAGAATTATTTGTAGTGCTATTAGACTAAGGTGCTTTTATATTTACTTTTTGTGAGTTGTGAGTAATTTAGTTCAATTCAATTTTGTGACAAATCACAAATATGACAGAAAATAGTGAACCGTGTACCAAAAAAAGTCACAATTTAACACGCGAAGAAAAAACTATGATCGGAAATGTGTTTGAAGGACTTCGAGAAAGAGAACAAAATATGAATGTAAGCGATATAGTTACATTATGTAGTATTTTGATAAAAGTTTTAGAAGCTAGTGTATACAGGGTAAGTAAAACAGAAGATGAAACAAACGATAATAATACTTTGAAGGTTGAGACACGAAGAAGGAAACAAATAAAATTCTATGATACAACCAAATAGGTCATTCGTCGTGCAGTACACGAATTTTATTGCAAAAAGGAATTACCAACTAAAACAATTTGTTTTTCTCGTCAATCTAATGAAAATATTCCAAAAATATCAAGACGTGTTTTGTTCGTACTTTACGTGAAATTAACTTTAGGTATTGAAAGAGAAAAAGGATAGCACCCTTATTAAAATAGAATAAATCATTTTATGGCGCAGAAAGTATCTGAAACAAATAGCAGAATTTCAAAAAGATGAAAAAAAAAACATTATACAAATGAAATATGGTTAAATGAAGGACATACTGTGACAAAAACAAACAACAAGATTTCCTAGATGGTTTGTCGACAGGTTTAAAAGCCCCATCTGGAAAGCAAAAACGCCTTATAGCCATATTGGTAGCGAATCAGGATTTGTTGAATGTTAAATGCATTTGTTTCTAAAAAGACTGGAGATTACCATAAGAAAATTTATGCGGACTATTATGAAAAATGGTTTTCAGATATTCTGTTAAAAATCGAACCACGATCTGTTATTGTTATGGATAACGCTCCATATCACTGTAGGTATGTAGAACAGTTACCAACCACTAAATGGAGAAAAGTCAAGATTACGGATTGGCTTACTAAAAAAAATATTAAATTCAATGAACCAATTTTGAAAATCGAGTTTTAGCACGGTATCATAAAGATAATAATATTAAATATGTAGTAGACGAAATGATGCGAGAACGAGGCGTAATTGTAGTTCGATTGCCGCCATACCATTATGAGTTAAACTCGATAGAACTTATATGGGCTCTAATAAAAAATGAAGTAGCAAGGAACAATGTTACTTTCAAATTAAATTTAAAAAATCTGCTTAAGAGCGTAGGCGCAAAATTTCGGGCCAATGCTTTTTAAATGCATTCATTTTTTTCGAATCCTGGGAAAACTAATAAGTATTTTTGAAAAATTTAAACGCAGAATGAAAGATTACATTATTACTGAGGGCCGAAAGTCCCTGAAAACTTCTATAATGTTTATTTTAATAAGTTACAGGGAAAAAAAAAGAGAAAATTTAGTGTAGTTTTTAATTTCAAATATCTTATTCAAAAAAACTTTTTGTTTATTCTAAGGGACTTTCGGCCCTCAGTAATAATGCAATCTTTCATTCTGCATTTAAATTTTTCAAAAATATTTATTAGTTTTCTCAGGATTCGAAAAAAATGAATGCATTTAAAAAGCATTGACCTGAAATTTTGCGCCTACGCTCTTAATTGTGAAGTTAGAAATGTGACCTCACAGTCGTGGATAAAATGTATCGAGCGTGTAGTGAAAGAAGAGCAGAATATGTGGAACCTTGATAATTGCATTGAAATTACCAAGGAACCAGTTGGTTTGAATCTACGCGAAGATACTACTGATGGATCCGAAGATGACTCGGATTAGATTATATGTGCTAAAAATTACTAGACGAACCTTTTTCTAATCACAAGTCATTAAACCTCATTTGACAATAGGAATTAAATTTAATCCTTACATCAGTCATATTTGTTAATGTAAACGGATTTGCACAAAAACAATATATTTTACAAGGATTAGTTTTCGTCATCTAAGGTATCTATAAAATAAAAAAATAATTTTTATGACAATTAATTCGTTCTAAAATCCTGATTATTTTTTTAATAATAACCGCGCGCTTATGACTCGTCGATTTCCTTTCCTCCCAGGCCCGCAAAGGTCTACATTGAAAATATGACTCACTCGCTACAATTCTGGTACTATAGTATATACAAATGTTCGTGTATACAATATTGTTGAAGCAGTATTAGACCGTAAAGGTTTTTACTATCTGGATTTTTATATAGCAAAGGTCTTCTTTATTCTTCTTCTTTTTCGGCTTTTCCCATTATGAGTTCGCCGTTTTCGTCCTCCACAGCACTCTATTCTCCCAGTCACCTTCTCTGAGGTCTCTATCTATCATAGCATTTCCGACGTATGTTTTCCATCTTGTAGTAGGTCTTCCTCTCTGTCTTCTTCCCGGCGGGTCCCAGTTTAATATTCTTTTCGGCCACCTATGCTGTGGCATTCTTTGTACATGCCCGTACCACTGCAGGGCTCTGTTTTCCAACTTTTTTGTAATTGAGCATTTTACTTCCATTCTGTTCCATATTTCCTCCGTTCTTATTCTATCCGCTCTTGTGATTTGTAGACATCTTCTCATAAAGTCCAGTTCAACTGTTCTTATTTTATTTCGTATTGTTGTTGTCATTGGCCATACTTCCGCTCCATATAGGGTAATATTCATCACTATGCTTTGAAAGATCCTCTTTTTGTTTTCTTTGGTTAGAGTGTTGTTCCATATCACTCCATGAAGTGCTCTTGTGGCTTGTTTTCCCCGTGCTATTTTCATTTCTATATCTTTCATACAAGTACCATCTCGGCTAATCATTGACCCTAAATACTTAAAGCCTTACAACTCTTAATAGTCTCTTCTTCTAAACTTAAGTTCAAATCTGCAACCTCGGGTCCAATACATAAGTATTCGGTCTTGCACATATTTATCTTCGAGTCCCCAAAGTTCATATTCTTCCTTTAATTTCCTTATCATATATTCCATATCCTCCCTGTCTTGTGCAAAAATGACTTGATCATCTGCGAAAAGTAGTGAATGTAATATATTCTCTTGTACTGGTATGCCCATTGTTCCGCATTTTCTATACCATCTTTTCAAAGCCTGATCTATATATATGTTAAAAAGTGTAGGTGAGAGACCACATCCCTGTTTGAGGCCTTTTGTTGCGGTGATTGTTTTTGTTATTTCATTACCTAACTTTATTTGCACTTGTGTTTCTTTATACAGTCTTTGTGTTATATTCACCCATTTCTCTCTAACGCGCATTCTTCTCATTGCTTCCCATAGTTGTTTCCTGGGCACGCTATCGTATGCTTTCTCTAAGTCGATAAAGGTCATATGTGTTTCACGGTTTTTTTCTTTGTTCTTTTCAATCACCTGTCTCATAATAAATATATTATCTAAACATGATCTGGCTTTTCGGAATCCGGCTTGTTCTTCGCTATAATGGTCCATGTGTTGTTCTAGTTTTTCTTTTATAACTGATGAAAAGATTCTTGCTATTGAAGGCATTACACTGATCCCTCTGTAGTTATTTGGTGACCTTTTGTCACCTTTTTTGAAAATGGAGGACATGTATGATAAATTCCACTCATCGGGAATCTTCTCTCCTGCTTCGATTTTATTGAACAACATTCGTATAAAGGATACTATCCTTGCGCCTCCATATTTCAGCAGTTCCATTTTTCTGTTCCCTGGTCCTGGTGCTTTATTGTTTTTGGATTTCTTTAGTGCTTTATTTATATCTTCCTCCGTGATTTCTGCTTCCTCAGTTATTATTCTCACAGGGTCGTATGAGATATACTCCGGCCTATTCTCCTGCAATAATTTTGTGTAATGCTTTGTCCACTCTTTTGATGTAATTATCTGTATGGTATTTTTACTTCGTTTATTACTTCTGATGTTTTTTATTTTTTTCCATGCTTCCGTTGATCTGTTATACCCTATCGTGTTGTCTATGTCTCTGCACAATCTCTCCCAGTATTCGTTTTTCTCGAGCTTTATTCTTTGTTTAACTTGTTGTCTGAGGGTAACATATTCTCCCCGTGTTCCTGGGGTTCTGTCGTTTAGCCATTTATGAAATGCACTTTTTTTTCTTTTAGTCATCTCTTCTAAGTCGTCGCTGTATTTCTCCAAATATGTATTCTTATGTTGTTCAATACCCAGCACTTCGTTTGCCGCTTTGTTTATTTTTTCCTTTAGGTGTTGATACATTTCTGTTGGGGTCCATTCTTCGTTCATCTGTAACATATTCTGTAGCCTATTCTGATATAGTGTTCGAGTACTAAATTGTTGTAGAAGTTCTACTTTATACCTCGTATTTGCGATTTTTTGCATCTCCTCATCTTTCTGGATATTGTCTTTTTGTCGTCTTCCCGTATATATGAATTTTCCTAGCACTAATCGGTGGTTACTTGCACATTCTGCTTGTCTGTATACTCTTACATCTTGTATTATTGTTTTTCTGGCTTTTCTTACTATTATTAAATCAATAATTGATCTTTGGTTTCTACTAGATTCTTCCCATGTGTATCTATGTATGTTTTTATGCTGGAATCTTGTGTTGGTTATGGCTAAATCGTATTCTCGACATATTTCGATTAGCCGACTTCCATTGTCGTTTCTAATTTCGTCTTCTCCGAATCGTCCCACTATATCTTCATCATCCTTTCCTATGTGGCTGTTAAAATCTCCAATTAGTAGAATATCTTCTTTTTCCTTTGTCCTGTCTAATACATCTTTTAGTGCGTTGAAAAAATCTTCCTTTTCCCTTATGGTCGCATTGTCATTCATTGCATATACTCCAACAATTATTGTTGGTTGTCCAAATATGTTCATCCTAATTTCCATTATTCGTTCATTTATTTGCTGGTAATCTTGTATGTATTTTCTCCATTTATTTTTTTATTAATATTGACTCCTTTTGTGGCTCTTTCATGTTTGCAAACTCCACTCCATATGTGTGTATATTTCCCTATAATTTCCTCTCCTTCCTCTCCTTGACCTTTTTTTTTGTTTCGCTTAAGACTATTATATCTGTGCCTAGTCTTTCGATTTCTGGGATTATTTCATTTTGTTTAGATGCGATTCCTTGTATATTCCACGTTCCTATTCTTATATTCTTTATTCCTATATTCTTTATTCTGGGAGATAATATTTAAAATGACTTGAAAACATGATTTGCCAGTCTTACGGCTCTCTAGGGACCGAAACAGAGGATAACCTACAAAAGAAAGTTAATTCGTTCTTCCAAATTGTGGAAAAAGTACATGATCATCTCGAGAAACATAACCGCACGTTTAAATAGCATAGCAAGTACGTTTTAAGAACATCTACATAGTAATGCGATCAAAACCAAATGCACATTAAGATAGAGATAGCAGCACTAAAGAAATATCAACAAATCTGTGGAAAATCTCTTTAATATGCTTTTGTAATATTCAATCCTTTCTTCTTTTTGCCTTCTAAATTGTATCTCTTCTAGAAATCTAAAGGTGAACTCATTCTCCAATAAAGATTTCATTCCCTATTAACATAGACAAAGCGGTTTCTCCGATTTTGTGCCTTAAAAGGAATTATTATGTAAAGTATACGTATCAAAAGTACGTGGAGCAAAAGATCATAATAAAACACATCGAAAATTCATAACAAACTTTTATTGTATTTATTTACGAATGTATTTACACACTGATACAATCATTATAAAACTCTCAAAAATTATTCTCAACGAGAAAGAGTGCACATGTTCCCGTTATAATTTTACTTTGAATTAACTGGTACTTGAGTAAAATCCTATTGCTTTGGACTTTATTAATCATTTTTTCATCGTATCAGTCTATCAATAAATCATAGTAATGCATTAACAATGTTTTTATACAGTTCAGTTAGAGGTCATTGATAAGGGTATCAAAATTGGCGTGTAGCAAAACAATGGAATGTATTGTTCAGTTATTTGTTATCTCAGATAAATTCTCATGCATATTCCCAACCTAACCTAACATTATTTTCTTTAGAGATTTGCATATCATCCCATTTTGACATTGATGTTTACACAGAGGGCAATATACTGTGCACAGAGTTGCAGTATTCGCTCTGTTAAGGGTGAGTGTCGGTGCGTGGTGAGTTGGCTACGAACTACATTAAAGCTAAAAGAAGAGTTTCGCTCTTAACAGGGCGATTTTTCAGTATAGTCGTTGATTGATCTCTACCCATGGGATGCCATGGGTAGAACAATATATATAAAGCAGCCGTTTCTTTTGCGTAACTGTCGTAATGTTCATGATCAATTTTGTGGCCACTTGAAATAGTCTCCAAAATGACTTTTAACCTGTATATCAATTCGTAAGTAATACCCCTAATTGAGATCCTCGAAAAATCTTCGACCTGTGTTTCCGTCATTTGTGTTACCGATATTCGCCTTTGGCATATCCACAAGCAATCCAGTTTCTTTACGGAACCTTTCCTAGATTTCTCGTTTCCTTTCTTTTTCCAAGTGCTTTTCAGTTTCTGTTTTTCTTGCTCTATATTTTTTCACTGGCAATTTGTATGCCAAATACAGAATACTTTCAAATAGTCGTATTCTAGCATGCAATACAGAGAGTCCAAATTGAATTGCCCCATCATCAACATACTTTGCTATATCTAAATTTTTGTCTTTTGCACTTGCACCGTAAATGTAACATCGACTTGTCGACGTAGTTCCTGTGGCAGCATTGCAAACCTTTCCGTCCACCATTGTCATTATCAATGCATGTTTGAATCTAAACTGTTGGCCACATAAGTCAAAATCAGTTGCAACGAGAGAGTTGACATGATCGATTTCTTCTTGCGTAATATCATTGGTCTGTTTAACAAAGCTAAACCTTATTGGCCGACAAAACCTAGGAGACGAGGGTGTGGGGATTTCACATACAGTTTTTTCATGTTTTTGTCCACATACTAATTTTAAAAGAAAAAAGTAGCTTTGAAAGATGTTCGTATCACTATCCGCATCACTGTCAAACTTTTGTTTGTACTGCGTTTGCTGGGACTCATCATAGCCCCATTTGCAGATTAATTTTAGGGTTTTGCGTTCTTGATCCTTCACTGTTAGTAATACCTGTTAGTAAGTTGATGCTTATTATTCCTGTAAGTGTCCTGTACTTCATTTAGTTGATTTAGTTTAGTATGAGCTGTAGAGTCAAGTCTGATTCTTTCTCATGCTGGTTTTTTATTTGTAGATTTGTATTATTGGTTTTTATTGCATCGCTATATTTCTTATTTACAGTAGCTCTCTGTTTTGACGTGACAAAGTCTTAAATTAGGTTGTGGCTCGGAGTCACTCATGAAAAAGTGTAACGCCCGCTCACGTCTGTTACGATGAGTCACCGAACGAGAGAGAGGCCCGCCGGACCGGCGAATGCCTTGCGTCTCTCTCCCACTCAAACATGATCGGTCCGCTGCGCGCGCAGCACTAGAGAATTAGGCGCGTTGGAAATTAGTTAAGTTTAAGTTTACATGTACAATGTTTTAGTAAACAAAATATATTTCTATAGTTAAAATTTGTGCAATTCTTATTTTCATTCAATTCCTTGTTCCTATTGTGCAATTTAATAATATTCATATCAATAAATATTCTACCGAGAAAAAGACGTTGTCACGTAAAATCTTCGCCCGTAAAACCGACTTTACAGGCAACCGATTTTTTTTATTTCCAATCAGTAACAGTTTGTTTATTTTCAGTGACTCTTCTTTCTACAGGATTTGGTAGGTTGATCTTTTTTTGTATTTCTGTTTTTTTATTTTCTGTATCCTTTTTGCTACAACATACCATCTGTAGTTGACCGGATGCTTATTACCACAATGGACGCATTTTGGTTTTGCGTTTTTTGTCTTGTCACAATATTTGGTTGAATGCTTTTTTGGTTCTCTGGCACAGTATTTCAAAGTTAGCTTAACAGACCCATATGCTTGGCATCTCTTACATCGTGGCACTACGTTAGAGCTTTTAACTGGCTAAATCTCCACTAATTCTAAGATGTCCGTAATCTCATAAATCTTATTGACATCTTCATCTTACCTGTACCGTTTTTTTAATGATATTTAATGCAAATTATTATTTTTTCGAGTAACAAAGTTTTTCTATGTATTTTATGTTATTAAAAACATTATGACATGGAAGAAATACCAACAAATTACAATCATTCAAATATTTATAAAATTATTTTTAAGAAATTTCTAAGTTGGCTATACTGTGACGCCTCTAAATGCCATTGTTGACGTGCAACAAACTTTAAAGGAAATAATGTACAAAAATACAGAATAGGTGCGATTAGACGACCTCAGCGGCTGGAGAGCTGACTCAGCGGTTGCGTTCAGCCGCTTCGATGACAAGCCGCCGGAAGTCAGGTGCTGTCAGTTTAACTAAGTGTACTCTATTTTTGCTGAACCAACTCAGCGGTTGCTTGAGAATGCGTGGTACGTAATATTAAGTTTTAATTTTTTTCAATATACTTCAAATATATACCTACAATTTTTTTCTATACCCCTTAAAAATGATATTTTTACTGAACAAGACTTTTTGCCATCTAACATAACCGATCGAGAGGATCCAGATTTACACAACCCTTCATCAATCCTTCCTGTTTATTCTGATCCCGATCCACCGCATCCTTCTGCATCCACCAGAAGCTAAGTTGGATTTTCAAGAACCAATTCCTGTTATGTCAAGTTTTATTTCACCATATGAGGTTCGTCCCATTCCAAAAGTTTTGCCGCGCAAAGGGAACGTTTCTAAGGGGCACAAAAAAGGAAGGTCTCGCATTCTTACCGACACCCCAGACTTTATTGAAATAAAAGAAATTAAGAAAGACAGTATGGATAAGAAGTGCAAAAAGGAACTGCAAAAAACAAAAAAAGTAAAATGGAAGTTAAATATTGAAGAAACGGCGTCAGAGGAAGATCAAATTGATTTTGAGATTAGAAGTGACAGCAGTAATTGTAATGATAATTCTTTGTCAGATTTAGAAATTGATTCCATTCAATTTACTCCAGATGATCTTCAGAAAGGTGATTTCATTTAGGTGCACTTAAAAGGGAAAAAACATTCAGGATATTTTGTAGCCGCACTATCAGGAGAGTCCGACGAAACAGAGTTCCAAATAAAATATTTAAAGAAAGCTCATTCCTTTGCACATGTCTGTACATTTACGGTTGAAGATGAAATTGAATATACAACTAACATCAGCGATATTATACAAAAACTCCCTCAACCACGTACAGCAGGTTCATCCTCTCGACAATCAAACACATTTATCTTTCCAATTTCTTTTGATAAAATTAATTTAGGGTAGTCTGTGTATTAGCAGTTTATATTTTCAATAAAATTTTCACGAATATTAGGAAGTATTTTTGTTTTACACATTAAATTCTGCTTGTACAGGACTCGTGTCCCTACGTACAACTCTTCGTGTCCGTGGGTACAACAGCTCGGTTGTTCCTAGGGACACGTACATAGATACAAAAAAAGTTATAAAATGGGTAGCAATATATAAGTTGGAAAATTGGCTTTTGCGAATTAGCTTTACAAAGGTATGATCAACTGTCCAGATTTTATTATTTTCTAATATCTTTATTTGTCTAATTTATAAAAATCAAATTGTAAAAATTGTCCCTAGATACAACATGTTCCCCTATATGTATATTACAGAATATTATAGAATATACAGTATATTATAGAATTACTTAGAAAGAGAAAAATGCATGAGGTATTTATCACGTGATAGATATAAAAAAATACGAACAGTCAATCTTAAATTTCATCACAAGTTGCATAAATATGCTGTAGCCATCTTGACCATTATACAGAGGCTTATCCTTGTATTTACTGTGGTTTAACTAACAATATAAATGAAAAATAAAAATCATATTGTTTGCGCGATTACATTAACTATGAATTCATTGATAAACTGATTTATTATTTTATTGTTCTAACATGGTGGTCCAGTCTTAAGTTAATATCTATAAGCGAGTATTATTTATAAATCTCTATTAATAAAGTTTTAATAAAAACTCTATGGCTTCGGCTATTTTACGCTGATCTGGCTTAATTGGCAAATTAAAAATTTGAAGTTAAGCGTATGTCGTATGGGATGATTTTTCTATTCTGATTAATCTAGTTATTGTTCAGCAGATGTTATTTTTATGTGTATTACGCCGTACAATAATATATGTTTAAATGATCTGTTATGGTTCTACATTACAAGAAATCAATTGTTTACAAATAAGTTAATACACATTTATCAAAATTTAATAATTATCTATTATTCAATCAAGTGTGTTTTCTATTTAAATTGAGTTTGAAGAACCCGTAACTGTATTTGCTCTGATCTATAATAAAGAATTCAATATAAATATTTCTTGCTAAGATTTTTTCTGTACTTAACTAAGTATTTTCAGTATATACATAGTTAAGCGCGGTCGCACCGTAAATATGCCAACTATTTAAAGTTATAATCGCTGAAATGACCTCTGTCAATATATAATTTTCATATATGCAGAAACTGCAGTATTTCATAGACTTTAGCTTTTCAATGTTTTCAACAATCAAATAGAAAAAACATCCCAAATATTTTATAAATATCTGTTTTGCTAACTTATATAAACTATCCAAAACATATAGCAATACCTATTATACATATACAAGCACTGCTAGTTAAGTTTTGAGAAGTGGCAATATCGTTATACAAACGTCAAATCTGATATCATCGTTGTAGAATACGTATTGGTACAGTGACTTACAATATATTAACAAAAACTTTAGGTTCGTTCCTTATAATTTAGTTGTTAAAAAATATTCTTTTCATGTATAGTATATTCAATGTTTATACTGCTTTAAACGGATGATAATAATGTAGCATTTTTGAATTCCTTGGTATGTATTGAAATCCCCTCGTATACGTATTAAACACCAAAGTATATCAATTCCTCTTTGCGTCGCCGAGTAGATATAAACCATTTTAAAGTTGTTTATATTTCACAGATGGATATTTCCTCGGTATTCTTTGATCGTTAAACCGCTCGATATATGCGTTTCGAATAAACATCCATTTAGATCGCTGAGAAGGTTTCGCCGGAAAGATAATTGCGACTGCGACACTCTCGCTGAGGCATGGTCAAGAGCGGTTGACTTCAGCGTGAGTCCAAATTTTTCGTCGAATTTGTAATGTTTTCTGTTTTTCGTCCTTTTTTCATGGGAAAATGTGTAGCAGTGTAAAGTTAATAGTTACAGTTGAAAGTTTTAAGTGAGGTTTGAAAAGATGGGCGGTTGAAGCAGTCGTGTTTAATTGAGTCGGTCAAGAAACCGGCAAATTTTTCGAAGAAAAAGTGATTTGTACTCCAATAATGTGTCACTTCAGATCAGAGTAATCGCTGTATTTTTTTTGGTTTGTAAGCCGTCTCTCATATGAGATAGTTGTAAGACGGCGATTACAACAAATTTGGAAAATACCCACATGTTCCAGTTTTTTTTAAGAAGCCTAGTCTGACGTTTGTTTCCAGTGCCGCCCATTTCAACCTCAATGTCCTAAGAAGCGTTTCAGCATATAATTCGCAGTGGAGATGTAGTTTTTTTTTCCAGTGGCAGATATTTCCGTAGGTCCAGTTTCTAACTCCAGAAAATGTAATTCAGTGAAATCAAGGTAACTCTTTTGTGTTGACTTTTAAAGTTAAAATAGATATTTTTTTTTAATAGTAATAATTGCTTTCATAAATTAAAGAAATTGTAATAATTAGAATTATATGTGTTAGGGCGTGGCCATAGCTGTCATAATTATTCTCAGTTTTAAATTTCAAGTATTGACATCTGACAGCTAGTTTTATTTTTTGACATTAGTTTGTTTTGTTTTTAGAAAAAGGTTAACCTATATGAATAGTCTGATTTTAAAGACATTTCTTTATTTGTAATAATTTATTTCTGCCACAGTTTAGAGCCCAGTAACATTTTTTTTGTAAGTTTGGAGCAACTTCCACTTGTGAACAGAGTATGTATACGGATAGGACATGTAAGTTTTTCTTCTTTGTTATTTTGGTATTTATCTCTGTAACTATCTATATAGTATTTTGTGCCATTTATTTGTGTAACTGTTTGTGGTGAGACAACAATAAATGTTTAAATTAGTTCTTTAAACCATTTTGTATATTTATTTTAGAACAGTCTCCTAACCTCTCTTTTGTGTTTTTTAAGACGGAAGAACCTTTTCTTTCATCCAGCAGGAAGTTTCCTCGAAGCGGCGTCCCATTTCAAATAGCTAGAGGGAACTCTTGTGTTTTGTTTGTCTGTTTGTTCCAGGAGATTCATTTAAGTACCCCTTTGTTTCAGTTTTGTAGTTGCCCCAATCTAATCACCTTGCCATTCAACTTATCCACGACCCAGCTACTCCAAATAAACTCTGAGCGCCGTTCGCATAAGGTTCGATTTGTGTTGCTTGCCCTATCTTTGCCCCAATAATTTCTGTCCCTAATTTTCAACCCCCTGCAATAATACCCTATGTGGTAGGCAAAATATTCGTTACAATAATAATGATACATTTCTTGTTTTTTTTTTATAAAATGGGGTATTTTGGCAATGGTATAAAGATGTACCACTACATGTTACAACTTTTTTTCTGGGAACGCTAAGTGGTTCATATATGTACCTCCACAAAACTACCAGCAAAATGATGCTGCGTTTTGATGATTGCTGTTTTAGTAAATTATATCCCCGAAAAATCAGTTATTACACAAAACACAATACTTTAAAGTCTTTTCTATTTTACCCGTCAAAGGGTTTTAAGCTAATAAATAAATTGAATAACTTTTTTTTATTGGCACAAAGAGCTTTATTTTTTTTTTATTCAAAATGCGGATATTTTTACCCGAAAAAAGTTGCCCTACGACCATTTGGAACGAAGTTAGCCCTTTTTTGTTCAACCAGCTTTATTTATACACATTATGAAATAAAAAAATTCATTTGATAATTTTTATATTTTAAGTTCTACTGCGTTAAATTGCAAAAAGACGTTAAAAAAACCCTTGGCAGAGTTTTAAACGTAAAGGGATATTGAGCAAGTCTCTGGGAGAATAGAGGCAGTGTGAATTTAAAACACTGAAAAAGTGAACTTACAACTTTAAATTCAAATTTGTACTTCGTACAAATATTATAACAATGGGTACAAGAATATATAATACTTAGTAAATCAACTTACGTTCTTCGAAAGTTTCCAGTTCGTCTCCAGAATTATCAGAGATTTCATCGGAATTAGGTTCATAATTACGATATATAATTGAATCATCGCTAAATTCATGTTCATCTTCTTCGTCGGACATATTATATAGTATTTGTTCAAGTTCATAATCTGATAAACCGCGTGTATTTCGTGAACTCATTGTGAACAGTAAATACTGAACTATTTGAGCGATTCAACATGTATCGACAAGTACTCCAGCTTCTTCTTCTTCAAGTGCCCTCTCCGCTACGGAGTTTGGCAATCATCATTGGTATTCGTATCTTTGAAGCTGTTGCTCTAAATAATTGGTTAGATCTGCACTGGAACCAGTCTCTTAAATTGCGCAGCCAAGATATACGTCGTCTCCCCACGCTTCGTTTGCCCCGAATCTTTCCTTGGATAATTAACCGGAGCAACCGGTGCTCCATCTACACAACTAAATCTCTGCGTGGCGTGCCAAAACTCTCTCCCTACTGCCTACGAAGTTGGACCGGCGTGGAGTGAAGTAACTTTCAAACTCTTTCTACGCCGTGTCGGGCCCATCGGACCGGCAGTCAAATATTGACATTTTATTCGTTATTAATTACTTTTGAAAAAAAACTACAGCAACGACGTTAAATATTTAATAGTAATAATTGTCAAAGTTCAGTTGGTCTGTAGGCCTAATTTAAAAATATAGCTTGGCAGTTAACTTGTTAAATTTAAAATTGATCAATTAATGTGTTTAAATATTTTATCAATAAGATATAATAGTTTTAACTTCTTTTAGACGAGAATTCTAAAAATCAGCCGTTTTTCACTTAATAAAAAAATTTGAATAAATTTGTATAACTTTTGTTATTCCACTTATATAGAATCTAAAACAATATAATACTGTGTTTTTGCTCATTTCTCTGTGCTAAAAAACTGAAGTAGCAGTTTCTCGTATAATATTGTAGGTTTGATAGAAAATAAAACAGAAACATCCTATAAGCCTTTTTGTCAATTATCAAATTTACCATACAATGGTTAACCATACAGTATTTGTTTACTAAGCCTTGTATAATTTGTCTTGGAATGAAATGGTTGATCAAATTTTGAAACAGTAATTTTAGAACTACAACAACCCCTTCACTTATCTTTTAACTTCGGTTAAGTTTTGGACAATATCTTTAATATTTTACTGGAAATGAAATTATTGCTTAAAATAAATAAAAGTACTTTTGAATTATTTTGAGCATTCGCTTTATCCCTACCTTAATGGCTGTCATCTCAATGTAAGGTCGACAAAAATATGTTATCACTTGTTTCTAATACAATTATAACCTACGCAGTCGACTCCTATACAGATATATCTTAAAAAACTACATAATTCTAATAACTGAAATTTACTGTACATTCAATTATACTAGTTGTTATCAAATATGCACACGTGTCTTGATAAAACTTTAAAGATTTTTGTGTAAACTCCTTAATGTACAGAGAAAAAGTATAACAGACGGAAATAAAACTCGCTCAACAATGCGTTTTTAGAAAGTTCACCGAATATAGTGTATCGGAAGTTATTCACCGACTAGAAACTCATCTAACAATTCTTCAAAAACATAATTCATATTTTTGTGATTGTAATTGAAATTGAAAACATGTATATTTTCATATAGAACGGTTATATTCTTAATTATAATCCTAAGGGCCAGCCATTAATTTGAGTATTACCTAGAAATGATACTTCAACCTTCTCAAATGAGGATATTGAGATGAGTAGCTGAGAAAGAATATCAAATAATGAAATAGCAGATTTTATTTAAAAAATCTTTTATAAAAGGTATAATAGAAAAACCCTATCGGGCTACATCACTACATCTACATCTCATAGATACTCCGTCTAAGGATCTAGCAACTCCAGTGCTGGAGTTCTACGATGATTATATTTATACGTATATTTAAAGTGGTTTTTCCCACGTATTTAGTGACTTCAAACATGTAAACCTAGAAAAGCACTGATGATGGAATAGTCATTTCGAAAACGTTCTGTGATGTAGCCCGATAGGGCTTTTATATTATTACACCTAGAAGTGCATTCAATAATATGAAACAAACATTATGTTGTATAGACCTCAGCCTAAATCTTAGAAAACGAGTACCAAAGTGTTATGTATTTTTTGTTCTTTTGTATGGGGCGGAGTCATGGACTTTAAATAAACAATGTCTCAATAAATTGGAAGCATTTGAAATGTGGACATATCGAAGAATGCTGAAAATCTCCTGGACAGATAGAATAACCAATGAAAAAGTACTAAGAAGAATAGAGAACAGCAGGGAGATACTGGATTCCATCAAAATAAAACTACAATATCTGGGCCATATAACACGTGGTGACAGATATGAATTGATAAAACTAATAATGCAGAGAAAGATTCAAGGAAAGTGCAGCATAGTTAGAAGAAGAATGTCCTGGCTGAGAAACCTCAGAGAATGGTTTGGATGCAGCTCAACTGAACTCTTTCGGACTGTAGTGTCAAAAGTTAGAATAGCAGTGATAATTACCAACCTTCGTCGCGGAGATGGAACGTAAAGAAGATTATTATACCTTTTATACAGAATTTTTTAAATAAAATTTTTGTGATTTATGGTATACAGCCAACTACAGGAAATTAATTTTCCTTGTGGAAATAGGGGAACTGTTGCACATTCAAGATAGTGTACAACGTGGAGACCAAAAGGAGGGGAGTGGAACCAGCGTGTTACATGAATGTATAGTGAGATACTAGCAAGAAGTAAGGAATTTAAAACAATCAGATCACCAGAAAGATTCTTACTGACGATATAGCTGGAAGTCAACGTCAAAAATAGGACTACATCCTTAAGATCGAACAATTACAGATCCAAAGACTAACATAAGAAGAAGACACATAAAAAATATACAAGTCCAAAGGAAAACAATTACATAATACAAAAAAAAGTAAATCAAATCTAATACTATGACATTCTCTCTCCCTTTTCTTCGAACGGCACTACATGGAACATACTTTCACTAAAATGGCCCCTTTGTATTGCGGTGTTTCATTGATTTTATTTATTTAGACAGCGCTCTAATCGCATATAGACTGAAAAGTTTTGTGTCAACTGCCGATATATGAATGGAAATATTTCTCATCTCATCTTATTTTGCAAGCTATACCTGATGATGCCAAAATGTTAAAATAGTTATATAGTGGCAAATAGACGAGGTGTATATATTTTTGTTCGTATATTCTTTGTAGATAATACGAAATATAGTTACAAATAGGAACGATGTCCTTTTGATACTGTATAAATTCGAATTTCCCAGTATCAATCACCATTATTCATCATATTGCTGTCTTTGTTCAAAGTATTCTATTGTGGTTGAAATAATAGCTTAATTTCACAGTTTTAGATTCTGTAAATAGACAAGGGCATCTTCTTCTTCGTGTACCTAATCGTTTAAGCAAATTGGCGATCATCACCGCCCATTTTACTCTGTCTGTAGCTCTGATTGGAGTTTTTCCACTCCACTGCTTTAAATTTTTCAACCAGGGCGTGCATCGTCTCCCCGGTTCTCTTTTTTCTTCCACTTTCCCTTGTATAATCAATCGCATCAGCTCATATCTTTCATTTAGTATGTGACCAAAGTACCTCATTTGTCTTTCCTTCATAATGTTGAGTATTTCTTCTTTTTTTTTTCATCTTTCTTAATGCTTCCGTGTTTGTTACGTGTTGTGTCCATGATATTTTGCACGTTCTTCGATAACACCACATCTCAAAGCTGGCAAGTCTTTTTTCAGTTGCGTCCGTAATTATGTAGGCTTCAACTTCAAATTCAGAAAATACGTAGCATCTCAATACAGTAGTTTTAATTTCTATTCCCAGTTTTCCATTGCACAATACTGCTTTTATCTTATTAAAAGCGCTTCTGGCCATCTCAATGCGTTCTCAATTTGTGTTCAGAGTCATCTCATACCTCTCGCACTACTGCGTAGTGCGATAAACCAAAGTTTGCAGCCCGTCTCTGCTGTCTGCAAGGAGTATTGTATCGCCTGCATAACTGAGATTATTCACTAGTAATTTATATGCCTTTATTGATGTCTTCTAGTGGCTCTGTTCTGATCACATATTAAAAAGTAGAGGGGATAGTATACATCCTTGTTGTACTCCTCTTCTTATAGCAGGTATACATGTGCAAATATTCACCGGACGGTAGTCTTAAGTCGGTTTAAATGTTCATATATGGACATAAATGTAGCTTTTGGAATAAGACATCTCCTGGGAGATATAGATGCCTGAATTGTATGATAAATTAACGAAGTTTTTCGTTTTTTCGTAATTAAATCTTAAAAAAAATAAATACAAGTGAATACGATGAATAAATGAGTGAATTCAATGAATCTTTCGCTTTTCGATGAGTTACGCGAGTTTCTAGTCTGTCAACTTTATATCGGTGATCTTTTTAATAACCATATAAAATATTCAATATTTAACATTCACAAATACTAGCGAATAACTGTTACAAATACAGAACATGCATTCTTTACTCTCAGCAACAAATATTCCTTACATAAAATCTATCTTTTCATTTGCTAGATTATTATAAACATTTTCACAATGAACATTTTTAAGTTATCATTATCGTGAATTCGCAATTACAGTTGTATATGCCTGAGGAGCAGAATCTTTTTACAAAAAAGTTTAGAGACGGAGACAGATGACAATAGCGGCAGGATCCTATATATTGCATTACATAGACTTACAGAAAGAGTCTTTGTGGACTGCTACAAAAAAAAACATCGCAAATATTTTCAGCTTCGAATTCGAAAAAAACAAAACACACGCCATTAAAAATAAAAAAATACCTTTGAACTTAAGGTATTGAATGAGTGTCTAGTAGCTGTTCTCGCATACAGCGATCCGATGTGAAAACTCCAACAATCAAGAAAATACGTACGAAATTATAATTGCAAAACAAGAAGAAAAAGTAATGCATGAAGAGCAAAATCCAAAATAACACACGCCATCGAACACACCCTAAAACAAAAATGGAGATGGGCAAGACATAACGGAGAATATGAAGATGTAAGAGAGTTACTGACTACGAGTATATATTGCAAACAATCATTAAAATCATTGCAGACTATATGGGGCGATGATATTCAGCAAACTTCAAGTTCAATAAGTATAGAAAAGACAATTGGAAGACATAGATAAATGGAGAAGGTGAAAGGGATATATGCGAGAGCTATATAAATAATGAGCTGTAGATAAATAAATGTGGCGTACAAATCCAATATCTATATGTATAAATATATTTTTCTAGCAGTATATTTTACTTCTGTTGATTGATATGGGTATACATATTATATTTAACAAAAACGATTCGATATATGAAAATATATTCGTAAAAAAAACCCTTCTTATTAATGGATTGCAATGCGATATGGAACTGATCGTGGATTTATAAAATCAATTTTAAGATCCAGTTGAACGGGAAAATATAAGATGGAAATTTATTTCGTTGTGTTTATTAAACGTTATTATTAATCCACCATATAGTTTATAGTGCCAACATAAAAATTAAGCTAGACCAATATCGACAAACACCATAAATTACAATTACTAGTGGAATAAGTTAAGGGGATATGGTCTGCTATTTACTTTCGCATTGGAAGATCTCTTTAAGTCCATGGATTAAGAAAATAAAAGAATCTGCGTCATTGAAAAAATATTTAAAGCATCTTAGCTTCGCTAATTATATACTATTGATAACAGCAAATAAGAAAGAACTAAGTACAATGATATCAGATCTAGAAAAAGGATCATGAAATCAAGAATTATTACACATGTGTTAAAGAGATTGGTCTTGATGGAAAAGATATCAGGATGATCCAACAGCTGTAATGGAATCAAAAGGGAGAATTAAGTATCTCCAATCTTCAAGTCTATATACAGAATAGGCAGAAATTAGTGAGGGCGCAGCTGTGGATCCAAAGAGGGCGATTGCCCCCCTCTCAAAAAAAGTGATTTGAATAAAGACTTGATTAAGATATGAATAGCAATAGCTAGAAATACTTTTACTAGAATCAATTACTAACTTTTCTAATGAGAAACTCTTTTGGGTCTCCGTATTGGCGTCCTAAAATGTTACAGATGGCCAATAATAGTGTATGGTAGCGTGACCTGGTCACTTAAAGTAAGATCGCTAAACTGTATTGACGGGTTCGAAATTTGGTGTCCCAGAGAGTTCTTTAAAATTCCATGGGTCGACCATATTACAAATGAAGAAGACTTAAGAAGCGGTAATACCCAAATAGAGTTTCTAAAGATCGTTAACCAGTAAAAGGTCGCATATATAGGCCATATTTTAAGAGGCAACAAATATAATGTTTTAAAAACCATTTTAATGGGCAAAATTGAAGATCAGAGAGAAGGAACCAAAGGATCCTTACCATAATTCAACCAGCATGAATGTCTACACGCTGTAAAGCGTACGGCACCAGAGGAAGAAGAGCGCATTCAAGAATATACTTACCAGTGCAGATGAAAATAACCAAATTAGAGATTACCCACAAGACTAATGATGACATGCGCGAAATTTTAAATCTTTTATAGCACATTATGACCCCAAAAATATTTTTAAAATTAAGGACGAAGAGGTTCAATGAATGAATTAGGAAAATTCAAATAATATGAAAGAGCAATGCTGTGAATATAACTGCGAGATAGAAAGGAAAACGAGTTGACAAAGAGAAAAACTAAAACAACAGACGTCGTTAAATACCCTCTAAAACTAGTTTGGAGATATTCTATGGCGTAATGAAAGATATGAAGATGGACACTGGAGACCATATATTGGGCTAAATGGAGATGAATGGAATGGAACTATATTCACAATGTTAATAAATAATATTGTTCTGAAGCTATTTTCTTGTTGAATAATAATAATAGCCAATACATAGTATTTATTTCGTATTTTTCCTATAGTATATAATACTGTGGTTGCAAAATTTTAATTTCGCAAATATATTATTTCAGAAATATTTAGAGGAAAATCGGGCATACCCTTCCTATCGGTTTTCAATCATTTGGACACTGAGGCAATCGGATTAAACATATGTAACTTAGAACAGAAAACTACTCCGAATAGTTAAACTCATGATATAATTTTGAATTGTATAACAAATACAAACATTAAAAATCAAGTAAAGGTTTTAACATAAGGATGCATTGAGGAGTTAATTTCAAGGTCGAGCAATAAATCTTATAAAGGTGGGTATTCACTTAAGGAAAATACTGCAAATGAACTGAAAGAACCGTTTCTAAATTTAGAAAATATCCAAAAAAATTTCTTCACAGTTTGCGCAAGTGAATATCTTGATTGGCACGAAAAGAATTTGCCGAATACGTTCCCGAAATCTATAGGATATACGTTCGCAGGATTTTGCTAAATCAATATCAACCTTAACATGAATTCAACATGTTCATCTTACACCCAACATGTTCACGTTGAATACATAGAAAGAATCGTTGGTATTGAATCAATACCAAGCTCAACATGTTCATGTTAAACACGCGGTTGAACTTGACCTGTTCATAGTTAAATGAACGGAATTGAGTATATTAAAAGGCATTGTCAGACAAAACTAGGAGACCGTATAAGAAATAAAGACATGAGTGTAATGTGGGGTGTAATAACTGGAAAAAAGACGATGTCAATGGTATAGTTACGTGAAAAGAGTGGAAAAAGACAGCTGACAAAGAACTGTGATTGACGACAAGCCAGTTGAAAAGGGAACGCAAGGAAGACTACCGAAATCGACGAGATGAAAGAATAGTTGGCAGCGATGAATAGGTATAACAGAGCTAAAGGCCTTAAATGAGAAAAAAGAGAATATTCACATAGATAATGATAGGAATACGAGTGGCACAATATTTAACAAATATTTACGTCTGCACTGAAAATGAGGTAAAAATAAATGCCCAAAAAACAAAATATATGTACGCCTCCAAGTCTACTATATACCTAGGTTTGTTACTAAGGACAACAAAGTCAGCAAAGAAATAAAAGAAAGATAGTCCTTGTCAATAGGTGTTACTATGGCCTGGGAAGACAAATGGTATCAAAACTCCCCAGAAAAATTAAACTGACCGTATATAGAACACTAATAAGACCAGTTTTAACATCCGCAGCTGAAACTTGGTCACTCACATAGAACGACCAAGAGCTGATTAAGCGTTTCGAGCAAAAGATTCTAAGTATACACAGGGGACTTAGGTGCAGGGTTTGTGGCGTAGACGTAGAGTCACATAGAAGCTTCGGGGAAGCTGATGTGAAATTCGTTAAAGTAGCACGCCTCACATGGAGTGTGCATCTAATCAGAAGGGAGGAAGATGTGACGGTTAGAAATCTATTTGAACGTAGAGAACTAGTGGGGCGACGTACTAGAGGTAGACTAAAACTAGATAGGTACTGAAGGTACCTGTACGATGATGACCGATGAGGGGAAAGATGTAATAATATGGGGATGAAAAGGCGACGTTAACAGTATAGCGATGTGAGAAGACCGTTGACGATAGTTGTCAACCATGCATCCGCATTAACAGACCGAAAGATGTTCAATACGAAAATAACTACTTATATACACAATTACCGAGGCAAACACAACGAATACAGCGAGCAATCTGAACCTGCGAAGATTTTTGTACAGAATGCGAATTATTCGGAGTATATTGCTCAACTGAATACCCTTTTTCACGATAATCTATGTGCAATATGTGGGAAATCGAAATTGTGGCAGGATAAATCTGATTGATACTACGAATACATACTGCCTAACAAAAAATATCACGTACTTCAGCTTATTACGTAGGGTAATATTGATGATACAAGGGTCCTGGTGGTTGTAAAACTTGAGCGATAGTACGGTACCAGAACAATACCGTTGTTCAGACAAGTAGTGGACAAAGTCCAAATAGCCAACGTTGATGTGCCAAATTTAAGAATTAGAAATTGTAGTACTTTCCTTAATATTACAGAAGTGTAAACTAGCTAGTAACAGAATGGCTGCTGGTAGGTTACGTTAGTTTCATAAATTGTATACCCAACAATGAGATAAGACCATACCGGGTGATCACCACAGAATAAAGATAGTATTAAGTCCAGCAGTAAAACTTGGAAGTTATCTGTTTAAAATCAATAATAAAAATAACCTTTAATTTCAAAAACTCTAAACATTACCAAGCTCATTAATACAGGCGGCTACAAACGTGTTAAAGATCTATGTAAGGAATGTTAAAAAATAAAACACATGTTCTATATCGATACCAATTGGCAGAAATAATTATATTTGATTTAAAATTATTGCATATTAAATTATATAATACAAAAAGCATAAAATTATCGTAAATATAAACCATCTATATACAGATATAACCTAATAGGTATTAAATTAAAAATATCAATAATTCAGTCAAAATAACGTGATAAATGCATACTAAATTCAAGGTAGTCTTAATTTGTATGTAAACATATGTTTAGGCGACTTTAATATCTATATGTAACGATCGATGGACTGAGTTGTGGCAATTTAAAGGTAAAAACTATAAAAATACACTTTTTATATTTGTGTCACGCAGATATGGTAAAAATACACGAACTAAATTACTTGAAAGACACGAAACTGATGAAGAAATACTGGAAAGATATTGTTTAGGCTATGAATATGGTGAGCATCTTTTATGGAGTTACATGATTTGGAAAATAAGATTTATCAGCTTAGAAGAA
This sequence comes from Diabrotica undecimpunctata, assembly GCF_040954645.1. Taxonomy (NCBI): domain Eukaryota; kingdom Metazoa; phylum Arthropoda; class Insecta; order Coleoptera; family Chrysomelidae; genus Diabrotica; species Diabrotica undecimpunctata. The sequence continues at coordinate 131,972,469 of NC_092809.1, read as the reverse complement.
TCGCAACCAAAGTTTTGGTCCGTCTCCCATGGTAAAAATGTGTAGAGATCATTTGAGTTCTTCGCAAAAACTTTGTTTCATATAAATATATTTTTCTCCTTGTATACTAATCGTTAGGGAACTAGTATAAATGGGAAAACTAAGTATTTTCTCTATATATTATTTCTGAAACTTGTCTAATGTGCTTTTTCTAATTTTCTAGGAACCTGAAGTGGAAATCTCTGGATTGATCATTTTATGTGACATAACTTTTAATGTGTCCAAATTAGTTATTAGTTTTTCTGAGTCGGTTGAGTTTCAGCTGCACGTATTCCTGGACAGATGTACCGAACTCACTGATAAAACAGATTTTTTTTTTATTTTTATTGCTATTCAAGTACTCAAACGATGCGTTCTCTCCACTAAAGTCTACACTTCCCAAACATGGTATATTACAAAACAATATAGAACTAAAAGTTACTTAAAGAAAAAGATACTTGCTTGGAATATGGCTGAGAGAAGGGGAAATAAACAGGTGAAAATCGAAGAACTAACTTGAAATCAAATTAACAGGAACTTAATCAGGATAGGGCGAAAGAAAGAGCAAAGAAGTGGCTATATGGAGAACAAGGATAAGCAAAGTAATTAGAGGAAAATCAAGAGCAAGCTTAAATAACTAAAACTGGTGAAATACATTAGACGACGTCGCTAGAGGTCAAAAACGCTGGTCTATTTTTATAATTTTCATAAAAAATTACCACTTTAGACTACTAATAATTACATTTTTGTTTAAATTTACTTGTCTAACAATTTTAATCAATTATTAATTTATTTGGATATCGCAAAAATTGCACGAAATTTCTTAAAATTAACAAACACTACAGTCGCACTGGGGATTGGACCGATTTGATGTAGTCATTTTCTATCTCTATAGTATTGTAAGACTTCACCAGCTTACCAAAAAGGTTTAGTTTTATAAGATGATGGTGATAATCTATACCTCTCACCGATAGTGACGTTACCAATGATAGGCCCCTCCTTCAAATTATGCATATACCTACTTACAGTACTTGTACACTTGACGCAGCTTATTAGATCTGTTCCACCGGCACGCCACAATCGGTCAGCTATAACTTTTTAACTTTGTTATGTAAATTTATCTGTTTCCTTTTTTTTGCAACGTATACTTAATTCGCAGAACATGTAGTTTATTCCTTATACCGAAATGAATGTTTCTTGAGGTTTAAGTTTGTTATCAATAATTTATTAATATTAATCTATTGCACTACACAATGAGGAACAAGTTAATAACTAATCAAGCAGAAGAATAAGAAGTATGGACCAAATAGCATGTGAGATTGTTATTTGATACTGAAACACTATTTTTAGAATAGAACATACATAAAATACATTAAAATCGTTGACAAGATTTAAGTTCATCATTTAAAACCGTTTTGATTTCTTTAGATTATCTAAAATAACATTTTTTGACTCTCTGACGTACAGGAAACGTCATTTGTGATAAGTAAAGTGAAATTATATATTTTCGCCTTTATTTACCAAACTTCTCCGGCCGGCAAAGCGATCGGAAGGTCCGTATTCATTCTGTAATTGATATGAGAGGTGTTAAGTTAGTGTTATCTGGTATTTAGACATATTTACGCCTGACTGTTTTGCTGACACGATTTAAATAACTAGTGCCTCTAAAATGAGTTCTTTTAAAAGTGCGCAGCCAACTTTTACCATAATTTGCATTTGTAGATGTATCTGTTAATATGCATGATAAAAATCTGTTGAAGAGTAGAACAACGCTGTAGAGATAGAAAATTTTCCGAAGTAAAACTATTTTTCGCGCATTGATGGAAATAGTGATCAACGATAAAACTGAATCAGTCGTGATTTTTACAGCTTCAAACTCGTGCAATCTTACTCTGACATGGAATCATACATGCAATAACGAAACTCTGTGCACTAGAATTCTATAACTACTGAGTAATAAAATGTTGGATCGAAAAGGATTATTAAAAGGATATTAAAATAAAATAGCGTTAAATGGGGCAACTGCTTAATCTACACTAATGCGTTGAAGTGAGATGCCCTGACATCTCACGTCGCTTCCGTAGCTCTGCAATGTTGCCAAATTTAATATGTTTAATTCAGTTTTTAACGTACTGCACATTATTGTATATATACAGAATATCTACAAAATTGGTTACTACTCTTAGTCAATTAGAACTAATCTGTATATTTAACGTTTTTACGTTTATAACCAGAAAAAACAAACTATACATTAAAGAATGTAAAGATAAAAGCAAGGGCACGTTCAGTTAATAAAGATATTATCAACCACTTCCAAATAGCAGGTATTTTGTGAAAAATTAATGACTACACTATAGAAGACAGTTAATGAGGTGGAGATAGCCTTCAAAAGTAAGATATAGGTAATTGTATATGTTTCAAATTATCATAAATGGTTTAAAAATTGGATATTGCTGCCAAATATACATTTTCCTAACCAAAAAACTATTGGTTGTGCGAAATAAGTAAAAAAAGGAAGAATGAAGTAAGTTTTTGGGTATAAAAGTAGGTAAGGACTGGGAATATTAAAATAGAAAGATTTTTTTAGGTTAGATTAGGTTGGGATTTTAGTATCTAGGAACCTATATAAGTGACAAGGGAAAAAATGAAGACGAAATATAACAAATATTTAAAATGGGATTAGATTTTGTAGGCACCTTAATAAAGTTACTGAAAGCAAAGGGGGAATAGGTTTCAGTACCTGTTAAAATCAAGTCTCGGAAAAAAACAAGGTTCGACAATAGGAGCATAAAAACAGGATTCATTCAGTTTACTCGAAAATCTTCCAGGATAAAGACAACCAAAGTTATTACAACCTTCTGGTGCTGTGCAAACACACTCTTGAAGCTTTAGAAAAACGCATTCAGAGCGATTACAGGATTCTCAATGGATATGGACATGGCTTTCTAGATATCTTCTCTGTAAAATGATAAAGTGGACAGAGCAACATGACGATTCCAGGAAGGTGCAGAGGAAACGGCGGATTCATATTGTATCAATTGTAGATTGAAAGTCCAGACCAAGACATAGATACGAGGGTATATACAAATCATCTTCCAGATTGCAATATGGAAAAGTTTATGAGACCAAACTGGACCTCATTAATTAAGATACATTTCCTGCTTCATAAAAGATGAGTTACATCGAAAAATATTGCCAGATAAAAAGAAGCACATAGCTTGAGCTCAATAATGAACAGACACCATAGTAGGTCAAAGCTTCGATGGCTATATGATGATATATACAAGAACCACCGATCTTTCCAATTGGAATACATATGGCAAACAAATTACATACAAGTTGAAAACTTAGTGGTCCTCTTACGGTTTCAAAACCAGGGTAAAGATGAAAAAATCTCAATATTGCGGTCATTACATATTTATATTACGAATTCTTCGATTTTATTACTTAAAATTACTTTTTCGCTCTCATAATAATCCTTTTAATACAAAATTTTATCCATAGACTCACGCTTTACACGTATTTCTAAAAGGTATTAAGATTTTTCTGTTACAGAACACTGGCTAAAATAACTGCACTATATACTATAAAAAAATATGGTTTCTTTTTGAACAAACATGAATATTTCCTATCACAACCTTGTTCAAAATCCTGAATCTGTGGGTAAAAGACCCAAGGCGATTATTACAAAAATCATTTTGGCGAAAATAACTAAACTAGTAGCAGAGAACTAGGAGTTTTAAGTATGGCTAAAAGATCGGTAATATTTATAGCGTTTATATATTTATATTTTTGTTAATAATTTATAAAATTAATACTTAAAAATCCAAGTTATTGTTTGATTATGGTATAGCATTTTTGAAATGTTTATAACTGTATAGTTAGTTTTGATATTGTTATCTGTTTGAAGTCTATGTTAAAATTCTTAAATAAAAATTGCTTACTCGTTAGTCTATAAAATCGCTTTAAAATTTTAGGTTATATAGCTGAATGTTCCTGCAAATAATGCTGCTGTGCTGCTTATAATACCAAGAAATTTGTACTGGAAAGTAGCAAGCGCCAAAGAGTGAATAATACAAATTAAGGAAACAATCAAAAATGTGCCTCAATCAAGCTACATGGGTTTTCCAACAAAAAACTAACGGTCCCTTTTCGTTTGCACACTAATTAAAAAGGGTTGAAGGAAAAATATCTTGGAATAACTATCGATAGCAAATGTAGTGAAAGGAGTAACAATATTACAATACAAACTTTTGTACAGATCGAAATATGCTATTTGAAGCATTCTTGCTCTATACCAGTCGCTCTACAGCAACTAGTATGTAGGGAGAAGAGCATACGTTTGTTTTTTACCTATATAATGCTTAAAATAGAATATTTCGGTCTATAAATGGTTGTAAAGGTTAACATTTTCGCCACTTTTAAATTTCAAATAGTAATTATGGAATATACTACCTTATCTATTGTTCAAAACTGGAAGAAAAACGGTTCAATGCAAATCGTCAGCAATATTTCTGCATCTGTTGCAGTTTTGGCTACACTAATCCTCAACTAACAGAGATACCCCACAAAACAATTTCAATCTTCATTAACCTAAAGTGTGTAACATATAGTAATAAACAATACTTATGTAATGCATTTGCATCTCAATTTAGTCAACGTTTATTGCAATTCTCTTTGCTCAGTATTTGTTTTTTAACCAGATTCCCTCTTCAATGTTTTCCAGCTAAAAATTTCTTTAAAAGATTTAAGACTAACCTAAGGTAAAAGGCAGTCAAATATGGAGAGATTGAAGGATATGTAACAAAGTACTACCCATCAAAAGCGTGTGAATGGTTCTAACCATTCAGGACAGCCTGGGTACGTGGAAGTTATTCCTGACACGTAGGGCAGGTGTAAATAAGGCATAACCAAATAAAGAGCCGAGGATCAACTGAGAATATGATATTAAGACAGCAATGATGTTATTAACTGTATATATTGTTGATTGAACATCACACACAAACACAAAATACACATACACCTACACATGCTCAATCGGCAAATCATCAGATAGCCGGAGCACAAACCAGGCTTATCTAGATGCGTCTATTGCCCCTGACTCCCCAATGCCGAGGTGTAATAGCATCGGGCGCATGGAATGCATCTCAGGCGTGTTGCGTAAGTGATGCCACTTAGAGAGAGAGAGAGAGAGGGAGCTAGCGAACTCTAGGGAATTAGAGCCTGGATAAGGTATGAGCGCACTAACGTGCTTGACAGCATTTCGTTCAAAGTCGGACACGGAGACAGAAAGACATAAGTCAGAAGACAACTTAGAAATTATCCACTCTTTTGAGTGTACAAATAAAAATATAAAAGGAACGAGCAGAGAGACTACCTTGGTCGCAGATTTTATCTCTGCTCCAAAAAGATCTTAATGACCCCAATCATGCTCCTGCAGGCGAACCGTCAGCAGAGAAGGAAGAGCTTTGTCAGGACTTACTGTGACTACGAGAAGGTTTGATTAAGCTTTGATACAAGAGCCCTTGGTATATCTGGGGCAAATAAACGATTAACTCTTAATGAAGAGGTACAATAGAACAATTAACTTCAGTACGACCGACTTCAGTAGACGGCTTTAAGAGAAGAAACGCGTTTAGGGAAAGGAAATTGAAGAAAAAAATTCACTTTTTGTTCTCTGGAAGTTCTGGTATTAACAAGAATTTGTAGTGACCTCTGTAAGTAGAACTTGCTTTAATCAACAACAAGAACAGCAAAAACCAGTATAGAAGAGGCATTCAGTATTACGAACGGATGGTCTAAAGAATGGATTGCTCGGTCAAAATAATAATATATTTTGCATTACCCATAATCCATCTATCTTTGACCTATCATGCAGAATATGGTCCTACCATGGTCGAAATAGATACTAAACTCCTCTCTCCTACCAAATCATTGAAAAGAGTCTCACAAGGTCCTATAAAAGTAGCCTCGACGACTTCGTGTTCACAAAGTCGATATATTATATTAGTAGACTTGATGTTTGTAACTTTTCAGTTTGTTGTATTAGTGATTTTACTGTTTCTTTCTGTTTCTGAATAGCCATGAAATAAATAATATGAACACATTGGTTGTCTGGTACAACAGGCAAGTTAGAAAAAATGTACACCACTTTCTCAAAAAATATGGAATTACAAATAAATGAGGAAAAAACCAAAATGATGACATCAACACTCAACAAAGAGCCAGAAACATTGGTTACCAATTCATTGTTGATACTTCTAGCTTTGAAGTGGCCGAAAATTCACATACTTAGCCTCCCCGATGACCAATGACAACTCCATAACGGAAGAAATCACCTACATTGGGCTGCGTAAATCCATAAAAAGCAGAAACTTAAGCTAAAAAACAAAAATTACAATATACAAAACCCTTATACTGAAAGTGTTTACATATTACGTATTGGAAATATGGACCATCTCCAAGATAAATGGTGGGAAAACCTCTTACTCATATTTGAATGAAGAATCCTGGGAGGAATATTCAGTGGCATCCGTGAAAAAGGTATTTGCAAGATGAGGTACAACCATGAAGATATACCACAAATACAAACAGATATCTGGTGGCAAAGACGTGATATCTCTCATAAAAATAGGAAGACTAAGATGGGCAGGAGATCTAGCAAGATCGCAGCAGAATAACCTTCCTAGACGAATACTTGTGTCACAGCCGGTGGTAAGTCGACAGAGAGGTAAGCCAAAACTTACAGATGACAGAATAGTGTAGACGAAGATGTTTTTCCATGAAGGGATGAATATGCTACACAAAATACTTTACTGGTATGAGAGGGTTCAATAAGAGAACCTACACAATATAAATGAATTGAGAGATCGATTTAAACCTACTGAACATTACGATGGCGAGAAAGATCAAACAGAATAAGAAACTCGATGAAAGAGGTAATGTTATAGTAATAGACTAGTAGATTAGATCCGATACAGTTCGGATGAGAGACTAGAGGAGGTATGTTATATATTAACAGGCTTTTATTATACCGTACAATTTGTTCTTAATATCTTACACATGTACACCCAAAACATTTCAAAGCGATTTTATAGATACATGTTTGTAAAAATATCGTCAATCAGAAATAAGCGCTACCCTGAAAAAATTAAAACAACTTTTTAAAATCTCGTTGACTTACTTATAATACAAAATTGGCGCTGAAAGATTATCACACTAGGCGAAATTTTACGCTTAGAGTAGACTACTAAAGCTATGTCACAGGAATGAGTCGAATTAGCAATATTTCCAAGAAAACTTATAATTATATGTAAAAAAATCGTAAGATACGTTTTGTCTCAACTTTTTTCTAAAATTTTACTGATATCTTGTTTTAAATCACAGACATATAATACAAGAGCGACTAAGCGTTGCAATACCAGCCCGATCCCCTAGTGCGACAGAGAAAAGTGCAGTCCCTGCATATCTTTTTAATTTACAGGGTTTATCGACCATGTGACCTAAATGACCAATGAAAATGTCACGTGGTCGATAGACCCGGCCCATTAGAAAGAGACGCAGGGAATCCTTTGCGTCACTTTTCTCTGTTGCACTGGGGGAAGGGGCTGGTATTGCAACGATCAGTCTATCTTTTATTTTATGTCTACGATTTAAATACAACAAAACAACCTAAAAGTGTTATGATCGATTTAAATAACAAAGGCTTCGCTAAGAAGGTAAGTATACTATTGGTATAAAAAAAAATTAAGAAAAAAGTTGAAATTAATGCATCATGATATTTTACACGCTATTAAAAGTTTGTATGTCTGAATATATATATGCTCTGATGCTCTTGTTACGTTAGACTTTAGTACTCTAATCCGTCATTTATCAACAATACGTCAGTTTAGGATGCTATTCCGCTAATCAATCTTCTGTAACTTTATAGAAAACTCAAAAACATATTACTGACTTTTTTAATTAGTTTTTTGCACCTCCTGTAAAGTTACAGCAAAGTTGGCGGATTAACTTTTGAGCCGACGAATAGCTTTATATTCATGTTGTTGTGACTTATGACAACTCAGCTGCATATGTGCAGCATTGCACATATGTCCCACAATTTATACAGTACATTCATTTTTATAGAGGAATTTCCGAACATGTTTGTTTTAATCAAAATTTGGAATGATCAATAGGATCTTCAACTGTATTTTTTGAAGATTTCATAAGATTAACATTTAATAACGTAATAACTGAGTGTGTAATATCATCACATTCTAATAAACGTTCTTTTTGTAGAACGTCTGTAATGGTCATCAAGGCAACGATTTTTACAGTCAACAAAGACTCGTTTTAGGGTGTATAATAACCATCAAAATGTTAAAAAGTAAAGAGTATTTTTTCTAAACTCAAAATTCAATAGGAATGTCAGTGACTCATTTTGTAGTCCTAAACATTTGGTGGAGAGTTAAACATTGATTTATTTATCTCCATAAAATTGGCCCTCAATCTGACATCTGTTATAGACAAAGTAGACTCGCCGTAGCTTCAATATTCAGGTTTATCCGGATCAACACAATCAAAACGTATCTAAATGCCTGGGGATGGGCAGCGAGAGCATAGTATCTTTTTCGGTAATAGTAAAATACGTCTGGCAACGGTGTAACCTCGATTGTAAACAAAAAATGAACTCTCGTCAGGTAGTCACCAGTACTTTATCAGCGAATAGTCCGGTAAATTGGAAACGAAACCAACGTACAGTAAACCTGTCGATAAAATAGATGAAAGGTGGTGTTTAGATGTAAGAGAAAACAAAGAATGAAGCCAGTACATGAAAGATTACCTATAACAAATTTCGATATGTTGATAGATGATGTCGCAGCATTCTGTAGAGATTTGAATCCATTCAAAAAGCCATTCCGAAAAATTCAATTGGCAATATTTCAACAAATATAATCAGAAGAAACCTCACGGGTTTTATTTTAGGAACGAAATGCTCAGGTTAAAAGCCATTTAACAACAAATAAATGCAGATGATACTTTGAATAAAGTATTCTTAAGGGTATTGTTCTTGTTAAGTCTGGGATAATTCCTATAGGAACCACCTGAACTGCAACCAAATGAGATCTTTTCTGCCCTTGTTTCACTCAGAAGAGATATATGTCCGTAATTAAGTCGATCAAGCCCCTGATCAGAAGTTCCAGTATTTCCTCTTCTGGAATAGAGAAATTCTTTTTAGACTTAAAGCCGGGTATTTCATGATAATGTGTTCCGTATATTCCATTCTTCACCACAGTACCTGCATGTGTTGTCATCCACCAGTTACATCTTACTCAGGTGATATTTGCAGTGGAGTGGATATACCCTGTTAGTATACCACAGAGGAGTCTTAGCTCTCTTCTGAGTTTAGATTCAGCACTTCCTTCTCCCTCTTTATCCTTGGTCTTCTTCTTCTAATGGCGCTATAACCCTTTGTGGGTCTTGGCCTATGTAACAACGTTTTTCCATTATGCCCTGTCGGATACTTTCCTTCGTATCTGCCAGATGTTCATGGATTTAAGATCGTCCTGTACATCGTCTATCCACCTTTTACGGAGACTTCCCTTGTTATATTTCCTTGTGGTTTCCATCTCTGGATTACTGTTACAGCTCGATTATCTGGCATTCTTTCTAAGTGACCAAGCCAGGTTAGTATTTCTGACTTTACAAATCTAATGATATCTGCGCTCTGCATTACTTCATACAACTCATAGTTCATTTTAATTCCCCACGAACCATCGCCATAGCTACAATGGGTTGGTCCAAATATTTTTCTTAATATTTCGCGCTCAAATATTCTCAATTCATTTTCATCAGCGGTTGAAAGGGTCGACGTTTCACATCCATATGTGACCACTGGTCTAATTACTGATTTGCAGCTTTTATCTTTGGTATTACAAAGAATATTAAATGAAATGAATTTTCGGTATGTAAAGAGAAATAGGAAAAGTTTTTTAATCGAGAAAGACGAAGTACGTGGAGAAACTCTTTACAAAAAATTCGTGGTTTTAGACGTTTTGACAAAAAAATATATTATGGCGAAAAGTGGTTGGCTGAGCAAGATTTAAATTTTGAAGGATCACGACAGGCTTTTAATGATTGACTTTCAACCGGCTTATTGGGTCTCGTTATTACGCACATAGGAAGTGATTTTAATTTTTGTCTATATATAAATTTGTACTTCAATCAAAAGAGATAAGTGTAAAATATCTAGATAAGTAAAAAAACGAGGTCGTACTTAAGAATAACACATTCAAGGTAAAGAGTATGTTCAACGAAGTCTGAAATTGTGCATAGTACTTCCTCTTAATCGTTGAAAGCTATTGTCAAATGCCAATTAATAAAAAAAATGACGACTGAATATTTTTAATATTGCAAATAATTAAAGAATCTAAAGTAACCAAAAAATACATCCCATAATTTTTCTCAGGAATGAGTCAGTCGTAAAAGAAGTTGATCTCTCTCCTCGTCTCTCTCTCTCTCTCTCTCTCTCTCTCTCTCTCTCTCTCTCTCTCTCTCACCCGTGCCACACAACAAGAGCATTTAAGTTAGTTTGTGTTGTAAGTGTTTAAGTTGTAAAGTGTATACATAAAAGATTGTGGAAGTACAATAAACCCATAATAAAAGGGTGTACGTGTATAATTTTCATCCCCACTAAAGGAAACAAACGAATCAGCAACCAACTAAATCCTGTAACAAAAATCGACAGGTCGCCACGAGGGTTTGGTACGCTACGGGTATAGTGGAAATAACCCCATCGTTTCCCTATAGAGTCCAGGCAATGATTTCCCTGATTATAATAAATTTACTCGCTGTCATTGAGCTGCATACGTTTCTCGTCACAGACCCCTCTGAAGTCTATGCTTTTGAATCTAGAACCTGACAATCACATTGAATTTCAAGTATAAAGGCACTGACGTGCTGACACAAATAGGTTTAATCATTATTAGGTTAGATTCATAAAACATTGCAATTAGTTTCTACAAACGACAAACGTGAAATTTTTCTTCCACAACAAAATTTAATACTAGTTAAATTTACTTATCCTAAATTTGTATTGAATTGTACTATTTCATGAAAAAGAGATGTACCTGACATAAGAGTAAGAGTAGATAGAACCATCTCTCGAAAAAATTTTAATCCTATTTATCTGGCCAATGCTGTGAAGTTAGTAAAGAACACCCAAACGGTATATTAAATAGATAATATCTTCAGTTAATATATTTAATTGCCTCTATTCCATGATGCGATGATGACACACAGTCAGTGATTTAAACGAAAACAACGCCCATAAAAAATGTCTAGGGATTTACAACCGATCTTCCTATTTCTCAAGAATAGCGACCTGCTGATATTTTCATCCAGTTTTAATAACTTATGCTAAGACGTCTTTGACATTTTTTATGCGTGTATTTTGTACAAATACTCCCCAAATTATATAGAAAATAAAAAATCATTTTAAATATCTGTTTCCAATTTATTTTTCACTTCCTTCATTCAAGAGTAGTCAAAATCTTCGTGTAACGTTGTGTAAAAAACGTTATGAGTTTTAGTCACCTAGAATTAATCTTAACTTTCAGCTATTTCGGTAAAAATCACATTTCCTAAAGTAAAAAATTATTGATATGACTTTAACTTCCTAGCTAAATTTTTGTCTGGCCTATTTCTAATAATTCCCATTGTTGACGTCTGCATGGCTATCTTCATACAGATTACCTAGAAAAGTCAAAATATTTATAAATAGTACAGATTATAATAAATGTTGATGATAAAACAAGGTTTATAGTCAAACGCTGACCCATGATAAGTACGAGGCATGTTTTTTAAGTAAGTACCGTTTTGCGATTCCGCCGCCGCAGCGCTACGGTCGGCATTCCGCGCATGAGCGCTGGTTACCTACATCTCGTGTCTACGCACTGACGCCATTACAGTCTGATTCTTCATTGTATACTTGTTTACTCCAGTGTTTAAGATGCCTCCAACAATCGTGAGTCACGCTGATTGTGAAGTACGGGCTGTTATACGATTTCTTAGTGCTAAAGGCGTAAAACCGATCGATATTCATCGTGAGATCGTTGAAGTTTACGGACAAAACATTATGAGTGATGGAATGGTAAGGAAATGGGTGAGAGCATTTAAAGATGGCCGCACAAATGTGCATGATGAAGAACGGAGTGGGCATCCTTAGGTCGTTAATGAAAATTTGGTGCAGAAAGTGGACGAAAAGGTGAGAGAAAACAGACGCTTTACAATTTCATCATTGTCCGACTGCTTTCCTCAGTATTCTCGTAGTGTTTTGTATCGCATTGTTACCGAGAACTTGAATTACCGGAAATTGTGTTCACGTTGGGTTCCAAAAATGTTGACGGATTTGCACAAAACCCAACGTTTAGGCAAGGCATTGACTTTCCTTGAGCGGTACCACAGTGAAGGTGAAGATTTTTTATACCAAATTGTTACTGGTGACGAAACGTGGGTGGCCTACGTCACACCAGAATCGAAACAGCAATCCATGGAATGGCGACATTCATCATCACCCAAAAGAGTGAAGTTTAAGCAAACAATTTCTGCCCGGAAAATCATGTGCACAGTTTTTTGGGACAGAAAAGGAGTATTGCTAGTGGAGTTTCTGCCTCGTAATGAGACAATCAATGCAGCGTCTTATTGTGAGACATTGAAAAATCTGCGTCGTGCAATCCAGAACAAAAGACGTGGCAAGTTGAGTAAGGGTATCGTTTTGCTGCATGACAATGCCCGTCCACATGTGGCTAATCAGACCAAAGATCTCATCAAATCATTTAAATGGGAAACTCTAGATCATCCTCCATACAGCCCTGATCTGGCGCCCAGCGACTACTATTTGTTCCAGCACTTGAAGAAACACCTGCGCGGTCTGCGTCTTCAAGACGATAACGAAGTCAAAACTTTTGTGATGCAGTGGTTAACAAGTCAGGCGGCAGAATTTTATCAGGAGGGTATTCAAAAACTGGTGCCACGTTATGACAAGTGCCTCAATATTCACGGAAATTATGTAGAAAAGTAGATTAAGGTACAGGCTTTCATGTAAAAATAAAATTATTGCCATATCTTTGCACGTCTTTTTTTAATTCCAAAACGGTACTTACTTAAAAAACACGCCTCGTATATTAAGTTTAAAATTTTAGGTTATAATACAGTCAACTTGGGCCTAAAATGTATTTATCGGGAAAATAATAGAATATCCAGTAAAAGTTAACATATTAGAACACGTAAATCATTACTATATTTATTTTCTTTCATCATCATCATCAATGGCGCTACAACTCTTCGTGAGTCTTTGCCGCGTTTACTATTTCCTTCCATGTTTGTCGGTCCTGTGCCAGTAATTCCCATTGTCGTATTTTCTTTAGCATATGGCAATACATGGTAATACAAAACATGTTAAAAATATATGGTGTGTATTTTCATATTATATGTTGAAATTGGATGCAGCTATCCACTTAAGCATCCACATTGAAATAACACGTGCATCATTCATTAAACTTAAAAAGTTTCTTTGTTGTCGGGATATAAGGTTAGAACTATGCCTGAGAATGCTTCGATGTTACGTGTTCTCTACTCTTCTTTATGGCTTGGAAGCGTGGACACTAAAACAAGTCCATCTGAATAAGTTGGCCGCCTTTGAATTTTGGTATTACAGAAGAATTCTACGAATATCATGGATTCAAAGAATGTCAAACGTGGAAGTAACTAGAAGGATATGAAATGAGGTGGAAATAATATTAACTATCAAAAGACGAAAACTTGAGTACTTAGGACATGTGATGAGAGGGCAAAAATACGCATTATTACAACTTATTATGCAAGGCAAAATCCGAGGAAAGCGAAATGTGGGAAGACGAAGAATATCCTGGCTTAAGAACTTAAGGGAATGGTTTGAATGCAGTAGTGCAGAACTTTTTAGAGCGGCAGTCAACAGAGTCCGCATAGCCATGATGATTTCCAACCTTCGATATAAAATGGAACTTAAAGAAGAAGATCCACTTAAGACACATGGGCTTTGGAGTCAATAAATCTATTGGGTTACCAGGGTATGCACTTAGTTCACTTTCCTCGACTAGATGACGAATAGATTACAGTAATACAGATTTTCTGCAAAGATATCGTATCACGAGCGAATTCTGGTTATGTTTTTCCTATGGCATTCTGGTCAGCTTAAGACACATGGGCTTTGGAGCCAAGAAATAAATTGAGTCACCAGAGTATCTTGGCTCACTTTCCACGACTAGGTGACGAATAGACTAGAGTAATACAGATTTTCATGCTGTTCATGCTTTTCCGTATATGGAGAAGGAGATCAATACCGTTAGTCATTTCTGAAGGATCTATTGAATTTCGCAGGTAGTAGAGAGCGTTTTCATTCCAGAAATTCAACCAGTTAGCATCGAGGATGAAATTGCCGTCAACGAGCTGATAAACAAGACTCCAGAGTGTTTGGATGGGCAATTCAGGGTTGTTCATGATTTTATTGCATACCATTCTGAGTGCTTCCTGTCCGCGGAGAGAGAGAGAGAGAGATAGAGAGATAGAGAGAGAGATAGAGAGATAGAGAGAGAGATAGAGAGAGAGAGATAGAGAGAGAGAGAGAGAGAGAGAGAGAGAGAGAGAGAGAGAGAGAGAGAGAGAGAGAGAGAGAGAGAGAGAGAGAGAGAGAGAGAGAGAGAGAGAGAGAGAGAGAGAGAGTGGAACCATATAGCTGAGTGCTGAAACCCAGAACACGGGAATAGACTTGATACAATTAATTATCATCTTCATTGTTTTAGAATGTTCATCTTTTAGTATGCTTTTAGTATTTGAGTACAGTATTATTAAAAGAAAATTTTCGTTGGTGGTTTGCTTCCCTGTTATTAAGATGAAAGCATCTAGCTTCAGTCTTATTTAGGTGTGGTATGAGTCTCCATGTTTTAAAGTATTCATTTAGAGTCGACAAATTATCTGTTAGGATTGTCTCGGTCGCTTTTAAGTTCTTATGTTGGAAAGATAATCAGCGTATCCAAATTTCCTTGCAGAAGTGTTATGAAGGTCTGATATACGAGCCCTAACAACTATATAATGGGACATATTAAAATATATAACAAATTCAGGTGTTTGATTATTAATTTATTATTATTTTTTAATAGTTATGATAATAATGCCGAATAAACAATATTTTAAATGATATATAATCACAAAACGTAATTAATATTGATGTATACAGCCCACATAACCTATCAATGTCATAAGGATTATCAAAATATGTAAAAATTAGTGACAACTAAATAATGGGGCAGTATGAAGTAACTGCTAAAATCCACACAAGAAAAGACAATTATTAGGCTATGAAAACAATGCAGCCGGATACTCAACAAACATCAAAAATTTGTTGTCAAATCGAGTAAATCGCCTGGTACCTCGAGAAATTAAAATATTCCTAAAACTATAGTGTGGCATATAATTACGCATTATGACGAAACATGAAGTATCTTAGATAAAACAGGTAAAAGCCCGAATTGTCCAAAAATAGTTTCTGATAAAAATAATAGACTATTAGTAAAAGTTTGCAAAAATGTCGAAGATATACTCTTAAGGCCATTTACAGATGAATGGAATCATTAAACTGGATTAAATCTGTCAAGGGAATGCTATCGCAAATAGAAACATAAATCTGTATTGGATTACAGGTAACTGAAAACTGTACTCGTAGTTTAATATAAATTACTATTTAACTGGGAATAAGCCACAATTAAAGGTTAAAATACGTTTATTGACGTTTCAATTTCCACTTCGGAAATCGTTCTCAAAATACAAACATTAGTAAATTAAACAAATTTTTGTTAAAAAAAAAAAAAAAAAAAAAAAAAAAAAAATGTATTTTGAGAACGATTTCCGAAGTGGAAATTGAAACGTCAATAAACGTATTTTAACCTTTAATTGCGGCTTATTCCCAGTTAAATAGTAATTAATTTAAAATGCCACAAGAAAATAGCTTCAGAACAATAGTTTAATATATGTTAACATATCTTCAGTTACAGCAAAACAAAAACAAGCCAGGCTCATTTGGGCAAAATCTAAACTTTCTTGGTGGGTAGAAGATTGGTCTCGAGTGATTTTTAGTGAAGAATCAAAATTCGACGTGTGTTTTGATGATACCCGTAAACGAGTTTTTCGCACTAAGCATGTGGCTTTTCACCAAGAGTGTTTGAAAGGGACAGTAAAATTTCTTAAATGTGTGATAATTTGGGGTTATATTACTTAGAATGTTTTTAATTTATTGATGGTACCACAACTGTTGCGAAATATCAACACATACCTCAAAACATCCTACTGTCAAGTCTTGTGAAATTAAATGCTGGCGGGAATTATATTTTTCGGCAGGACGAAATGGCCTGTTATACGGCCAGAACCACAAACAATTGGTTTGGAAACCACAATATAATTTAATTTTCTTGACCTTCCAACTTCCAACAGTCCTGACCTGAGTGTCATTAAAACAGTATAGCATAAAATGAAACAGAGACCAACGAATAATCCACAACGGACATTACACGAACTTAGTCGAGTAAATGCCCAACCGAATTCGAGCGGCCATTAAGTCTACAGGCGATGCTACTTCGTATTAAACATAAATATTCATTATATCGATGTCATAATAAACATTCTTTATTATTAATTAGTTCTGTTAGAGTAAGCATATTTTGTTTTGTGTTGCTAATTGAACCAATATTATTAGTAATTAACTAATTACATAGTAATACAATTATTAAAAAAATGAATAGAAAAAAATAAACCGCCAACTATCTGAATTTTCCATGTATTTTAGTTTGTCCCATTATATTATAGTTGTTAGGGCTCGTACAAATGTTGAGTCGAGTGGGGGCCAAAACAGATCCCTGTGGTATTCCATTGTTTAACTTTCTCTGTTAGAAAAATTTATTTAAAAATTCCTTTATAAAAGGTATATATTAAAACACCCTATCGGGCTACATCACAGATCGTTTTCGGAATTAATATTCCATCATCAGTGCTATCTGGATGTGCATGTTTTAAGCGACTAAATGCATGGGTAAAAACCCTTTAAATGTTGTTAAATTAAATTTGAGTTACATTATTTGATTTTATATACTAGGATGTATAAGTTACAACAGGAATAGATTTAGATAGAAGATATAGATGACACCCAGTTTGGATTCAGAGGAGAACTAGGAACGAGAGAGGCTCTGTTCGCTTTTAACGTTCTCGCGCAAAGACGACTAGATATGAACCAGGATCTCTATGTCTGCTTTATAGATTATCAAAAGGCTTTTGATAGAGTACGACATCAGAAACTCGTAAAACTGTTAAAGGAAAGAATGGGGATAGTCGAGATATACGGGTTATTGTCAATCTGTACTGGAATCAAAAAGCAAAGGTTAGAATCGAAAATGTCGATACAGAAACTATAGAAATCAAAAGAGGTGTTAGACTGGGTTGCGTGCTATCCCCATTGTTATTCAATCTGTATATCGAAGCTATTTTTAAGTAAGCAATATCAGAGGAACAACAGGGTATATCAATAAATGGAAAAATCTTGAACAACATAAGATTCGCAGATGACACCGCTGTTTTTGCAGACAGTCTAGAAGCACTCCAACGATTAGTAAATAGATTACATCAAGTCAGTATAAAATATGGACTACAAATGAACGTTAAGAAAACTAAGTGCATGATTATTTCTAAGCAACATACAGTAGGAAGGCTAGATATCGAGGGAAACCAAGTAGAAAGAGTGAATAACTACAAATATCTGGGAACCTGGGTAAATGAAAACAATGACCAATGTAGAGAAATAAGGATACGCATTGTAATTGCAGAACAAGCATTTATAAAAATGAAAACAATGTTTGTTAATCGAGACCTTCCTCTGGAGCTGAGGATAAGAGCCTTAAGATGCTACGTGTTCTCGACTTTGTTGTATGGAATGGGAAGCTGGACATAAAGAAGTTGGAATCATTTGAGATGTGGACCTATAGAACGATTTTGAAAATACCATGGACCCAACGAGTTACAAATGCAGAAGTGTTAAGAAGGCTACAAAAGGATTGCGAGGTCATAAAGCACATCAAAACAAGAAAGCTGGAATATTTAGGCCACATTAAAAGAGGTGCGAAATATGAGATATTAAGGCTCATAATGCAAGGTAAAATCAAGGGTAAAAGATCCATAAGAAGACTAAGAATTTCCTGGCTAAGAAACCTAAGAGAGTGGTACAGTTGCAGCTCAGTAGATCTTTTCAGAGCAGCCGCCAATAAGGTGCGGATAGCAGTGATGATAGCCAACCTCCGATAGGAGAAGGAACTACAAGAAGAAGAAGGAATAGATAACATAGCAACGTAAGACTCCAGCAACTGAGAGTTGCTATCAACAAGTCCTCGTAGATACTTTGTCTCAGGACTAGCAACCTCCAGTGGAGTTTTAAGTTGACATGTTACCTATTTCTATTGTACCTTAAGCATCCTAGTATATAATATCAAATAATGTAACTCAAATTTAATTTAACAACATTTAAATGGTTTTTACCCATGTATTTAGTGGCTAAAAACATGTATATCCAGAGAGCACTGATGATGGAATATTAATTCTGAAAACGTTCTGTGATGTAGTCCGATAGGGTGTTTTAATACAGTGTAGCCCGAAATAAACAGTACTCAAACTGAAACCTAGGTGTCTCTTTGTGTGCGCTGTCATACCCACATTAACTAGAATAAACCTCTTAAGTAATCTTAAAACAATAAATTAGTAAGGCCTAATTGTTAAAAATGGTGTTAAGTACAAAGAAGAAAGTGTTTCTGGTGGAGCATTCTTTCCGCTCATATGAAATCGGCCGACGTAATGATGGCAGTCCGCGATACGTGTGTGACACGTTGTCAATTCACACAACGGTTTAATAAACGTTCTCCAAGTAATGCTGTAATTTTGAAGGTTGTTGAAAAGTTTAAAAATACGGGTAATCTATTGTGCCAACGAAAAGGAAACTCAAGGCGTCCCGGTACAGTTAACAAAAACAATAACCATGAACGTGTTTTTGAGATAATCTTGGAAAATCCTAAAGCCAGCCAGACAAGGACAGCGTTGCATGTTGGCTTAAAAAGAACTTTCTTGCAAAGAATCCTAAAGGAGCTGGGTGCATTTTCGTATGTAATTCAGGTATATCAACAAATATATACTCGGGATTATCGCAGTAAGTGGAATATTGCACCCAAATTCTTGCGTTACAGTATGAAAATCCTAAATTATTGAAAAATGTATGGTTTTCAGACGAAGCATATTTCCATTTGTCAAGCCATGTAAAATGTTGCTCGATTTCTGGGCTTTGCCAAACCAGATGAAGTTCAAGAAGTTCCTTTACATAGTGCAAAAAGTGTCTGGTGTGTAGTTTCGGGACACGGAATCATTGGTCCGTACTTTATCGAAGTAAATGGTGGACAAGTCACACTTAATCAACAGAGGTACATACAAGTTTTAACACGCTTTATCCCTGATCTACAGTAATTATGCCGTGTACGTAATCATTTCGAGACCAATTTTTTCAGTAGGACGCGGCAACTTGCCATACTGCTGTCGCAATTCGTCAATTTTTTTAGGGACATTTTCCAAGCAGATTCATTTCACGATTTATTGACTTCCCTTAACCTTCTCATTCTCCAGACCTCACATTTCCAGACGTATACATTTGGGGCACATCTAAAACTGCCGTGTTTAAACAGGCACTACAAACCATCGATGAATTAAAGGATGCCGCCAGAGCCTTCGCGGACCTGAGATAACTTTTATTCATTCCATTACGAGAAACTTCGAACATCGGTATGAAGTCTGTCTTGAGCGGGGAGGAGCACATTTAGAACATGTAATAACTGTCAATATGTATTTCTTAAAACAATAAAATCATTAAAAGTACAGTACTGTTTATTTTGGGCTATACTGTATATACCTTTTATAAAGGAATTTTTAAATCAATTTTTTGTGATACATGGTATACATCCAGCTACAGGAATTTAGTTTCCTTGTGGATTTCTCTGTTAGCTTATATTGTTACATTGTACGACGCGAAATTATCCATCTGATAGCATATTGTTAATTAGTCAGCATGGAACCACTTTAACAAGTTTATAACTGATGTTTATAAGTTTAAAAACTGATGTTTTTACTTGTTTTTCGAAACCAGGCTCCGTGTGTGGTAGCAACTCTCTAGCTATAAGTTTTAAACGCTTTTGATAAGATTCCTGTTAATAAAATGTTTGGAGAACATTTTCTAAGCCACGTTTGCCTTATTTTGCTGTATCGTACAAGGAACTCAGGATGAATTCCATTAAACTCTGGTGATTTGCCTATTTTGATGTCAGTCGTAACATTTGTTGGTAAAGCGACAAGGTAAGTTTTGTATTAAGTGTTTGTAATAGAGTTCATACTTATCTGCTGGGTATTTTGAAATTTAGACTCTCAGTTGTTTTCATCCATCTTTCCTTGAACTATTACTATTCTCTACATAGGCGGTCACATTCATCGTTCCATCCCGGGATATATTTCTTCCGGAGCCTCTTGGTGTCCACTTTTAGTTGTTAAAACGACGGTACCGGCAAATCTTTGTTTTCATTGGTGTTATTCTGCAAGTACTTGTGAGATGGCCATTTATTTTCAATTACTGCGTTTTCACGTGTTTTTCATCGATTCCATTGTCTAGGTACTCATAAGTTGCCGTTTCAGTTCTTATTTTCAAATTCTCCCATTCATCATTTAAATATTTGTTGATAGATTGTGGTTGCAGATATTGATTAATCGTATTTGGTAATCTTTGGCAAATATCCTTTAAATATGTTTTCTTGTCTGAGTGATATTACAGAGAAAGGTTTGGTACTCTAAATATGATGGCTATGCTATGATGAAGAAGGAGTGGACAGAGTTTTACACTTATCTTGAACATCGATATGATTATTTGCAACGATCGTGTTTCTAGATTTCTAACATTTCTAAAGGTCGAACTTTTTACGTTACAATAAAGATCGGTAATTTACAAATAACCGCGCGCGGTTGAAAAAGTGTTTACGACGACATAAATAAACAATTTCTAAGAAGTTTGCATGATATAAAATTGTGTTTTTTTTATAGTCAGATCTATTACAGTAATTCCCATCGTTGGTCTTTGTTTAGTTACCAAGACGACACAGATTACCTACAAACCAACACTAATCGCAATCGATACGCTATTCACTGGACATTCAACATATGAACTTATTTAATAATTAATCGGTAAAGTGGATTTCGGCCTCAATTCCAATAAGCGTGAAAATTTTCAATATATATAGAATATGGTCCAAGGTCAGGATGGCACATTTTCGTCTTTGTTATGGTTCTGTCAGAATTGCCATAAAAATTCCATACCGAAGCATGAAACGTGTTTATTTTTAATCTTAATAAAATTTCTACAATACCAAACTTTTCCCTTCTTTTACGCATTATGGTACAATTGAAAAACTGTACATAACTAATCAATATAAATAGAAAGGTCGAAGTAGTCTAGACTCGGCTATTAATTTGTTCTCTGAAATCATTCTCTGTTCCTCCTTCTCCCTCCCCCACACTTAGCAGCTCTATCTCCTTCTAACAATATCTCCTTTTTTCTAGCCGCCTCTCCTTCTTTCTATCAGTCTATTCCTCATTCTATCAGTCTCCCTTCTTTCTAGCAGTTTCCTCCTATTTCTAACAGTCTGGTCACAGTTCTGGTAGTGAACGTTAAAAATAAGTGCTGTAAATAACCATGATCTAAGTGAAAAACATGGTGTTTTGGCTCTAGTCTCCGTCAATGAGAATGAGTTGTTTACATTAAATTAAATTACATTCAAATAACATTGACATATTAAAAATTCATCGCGTAATTTAGCAGAACAAATTTTTAAAACAATCACCCATTGATTGGGATACTCCGTGCCATCAAACTTGTGCGACTGTAGATCCAGTATATATGTATTCATGGACCTATAGGATCTAATGGACGCAACTCACAATTGATTTGTCATCGCTCGCTACTGGTCCAAGCACACCTCATTTAAAGTCGTTATAGAGATATACATTTAATGCGTACACATCTTATTTATTATTGTATTCTATTATCTTTTTCGTATACGAGAGATACATTAAAATTTTTGAACAAACAATAGAAGGAAATCTGGTAGTGTGTTAAAGGATTTCCAGATTTACCGTGATTCATCGTGACCAGAAGATAGTTCTTCTAATGGTGCCATCCAGTGATGATCTTTTGATACTATCCATTTCCCAGATTTAGATGGAGTTTGATTAACGTAGTCCTTGGTTACTCTGAGAAGACTACAACGTGATTTTAGTCTACGTGAAGCCGGTTGGATCCAATATAAAGGGAGTTCGGGCTCTGTCGACTTTATTCTCTGTTTGTGAAGCGACTGTCTCCCATCAAACTCCCGGTGCAGCGATTTCATTTAAGTGGTAGACTTTATTAACACACGTTGACTTTAGACGCCCTGTAACTTTACGGAGAAGATGCAGCAATGACTATCTGGCAACTTCTTGGCAGTTTTGTTAAATTGTTTCACTCCTGTGCCACACTTTTATTGTGAAGTTATCGATCAGCCGACGCTTTGTGCTTATAATTCTATTAGATATTTCTTTTTTCCATTCATTAGCTTCCATACATTTCTATTAGATGCAAGTCTATCAGTCGACCTATTAATCCGCTATCCGCTAAATACCTATAGAGAAGAGGAATTTTATAACAGTTTTTGTCTTGTGACAAGGTGTTTAGTCATGCATACATGTTAAACTCTGATTCCGGAACCACTCCTGGTTCTGAGGAAGCATTTTTGTTTGCACTACTCTCAAGTACTGGTCGTGTCGCATTGTTTCTTCGGCAATGTAGACTCTACAAATTCTTTGACTGCTTATAATGAATCAAATCATGACGCTCATTCGTGTTATCGTCCTTACAATACAATCCTGTTTGTATTTTCCCCCATGTCTTCTCCTTACAGATTCAGCTCTATCCATGAGGATTTGTAAAGTATGTTCGACAGAAAACCAAACCTGGAATATGGTTATCTGGATAGAAAAACAATGCTAAGTAATGTTATTTACCTGCTTCCAAACATCAATCGTCCAATCTTTGTAATCTTTAGCCCATTAAAACATTTGTTTCTTCACGGCTAGTATGATCAGCGGCTTTTATGTAGGGCGACAAGTTGAAAATCCCAGATTCTTTATTCGCCGATCAGCTGATATTGGTAAAATGTTGACGCCATAATTCTGCACAATTTTCGTTAAAATCCTTCGAGGTTCTTTTCTGTTTGTCAAAACAATATGGCGAATTTTGCTTTCATCCCGTAGTGTTGCAATTTTTATTCGGTCACATTTCTGTTTGCGCCGAGGAACCAAATCAAAATTTTTATCAAGTTTTTTCTTTATGTCGTCCACAGTTGCCACTGAAACTCTAGAAATTGCTGTTATATTTCTTCTGAAAGTGATTACTATTCAATAATAAAGTTTTTTTTGCCTTTTTACTTGGTGAGATGTCTTTGGCTTTACTCTTGATGAGAAAGTTACAGTTCTGGTAGAACTGGTGTAACGAACACGCAATGTGTGATGAATTCGCAAGAAATAGTATAAGACACTCAGAATATCAATAGAGAGCAATGGAAACTATTTATAATAACCTAAAAACTTTAAATACCTACTAAGAATAAACACTAAAATGAGCAAAAGCTGTAAGCTGAGCTTCACCGCAGGATAAAATGGCGTCTGAGCCACGTATTTCCACGCCAGCTGTGTTGCCAGGTTTTTTGCAATTTTATAAAGTGTTACAACACAAAATGGAAACAAACGCAGTAATATATTACATATTATATACCCCTTTTGTAAAAAGAGTTGAATTTTACTAGGTGTCTCTAATAATGAATTATGCTTCTGATCATGCCTGAAACAGTCAAGCGGAAAATAGTTTAAATTATAATAAAACTTGTCACTTCCTTCTAATAAAAAGTATATTAAATTTGCTATCTTACGAAAACATTCACTTTTTATTCATCAACAAATTGATTTCCAATACCTTGAAACGCGCCGAGGACTATTTAACAACACAACGAATTATTTATGGTTTAATTTGCTATTATCTGAAGTTCATTCGTTATAAAGGGGAACTATCTCAAAGTTAAGCAATAAGTTGAATTATTTACGAGCTAATGGCAAACGAATGATATTTAAGTAGTAAGTAGAAGTAAATGTTGACAATGACTCGCCGAAACATTACACATTTAATTCAGCTACGCCAGATGGTAGGTTAGGTTTTTAGTTTTTTAGACATATGCAACGGATTTACGCAGCCTGTAAACAAAAATTTTACTACAATTATTATCATGGTATATATAAATATATCCGTTTATATTAAACAAAAAAACTGCCTTTACAATTTTAAGAGTCGGCTACGGGACATTGACAACATAAGCTAAGTTTCTCTATCTTTTACACTTTATGTAAGAGATCCCACGCTATAGTGAAATTCACACACACTGAGAGCCAAGTACGGTTCAGATATTAATGCACATTTGCAGGCTTATACTTTATTAAACTCACAACACATATTTTATATTACATTTTTTGATTGCTATACAGGGTGGAACCTTCGGAAATAGCATCGATCGATTATGGAAAAACTACGGTTAGTAAAATTTCGATAGGTAAAGTACATTCGTTTACCAAATTCTCATCAGTAAACATTAGCACGTGTTGATATTCGCCGTCTCATTCGTCAAGAGTGTATTAAATATAATTTATTACCTTAAGTGAGACAGATTCTCATGTTACAGATCCAAACTTGCCAGCATTTTAAATTCAAATTGTATCGTGTTGATTTTTAAGTTAATATATTGTGTTATATTTATGTTATAGTTATTGTTAAGTTTCAGTTTCAAAAGTAAATACTTTTAAAAATCATATGATACATAGGTCCCTGTTTGGCTTACACGTGGTTCTATTGACGATTGGGAATTTGTAAAATGAATACGGTTTAATAGATTTAGTGTATCATATCCTATATCTAATTTAATTGTTTTTTAGTAATTGACGTTTAAAAAGTGGCCATTTTCACATTTTGGACAATTGTAACGTCCAAACGGTTTGATTTAGAGCGAAACGGTTTGCACATTCCTATTTTAACTTTTTATAAGCTATCGAAAAACTTTCCGACAGGAAAATACTCAAAAATACTCGATTTCTGTGCACCCAGCCAAATAGCCGAAAAGCCCGTACTCTGATTGGACTGACCAATGCATTTCATTGATTATAGAATAATCGAGGTTACTCACAGAAAGTAAATTATTATACTATTGTCGCCCTCTACAGCCGGGATGTCGGATTGTATGATACTTATTGTATTGATCTTTAAAAGCAAGCGCTGCTTCTAATAGCTCGGATCTCAAATAGCACTCTTTGAAAAATATGTCTCTTTCCACTAGCCATTCCTTGATTGCAACTGTATTCTATAAATTGTTAGCGAATCTCTCTTTACGGGAATGATACGATGCATTGTCCATTTCAATGACATTTATGTGACCATTATAAGGCAAATTCGGTAGTAACGCCTCTTTAAACTCAAAATATGCGGCATACATTTCATCGTGATAGTTTCCATAATTTTTCTTCGCCATAAAAACACGCTGTGTGCCAGGAAGGAAACTTCCTGAAAAATCTGCATGAAGTAAAACATTAAAAAGTGAAACTGGAACAAAACCATGAAGTGGAGATATCCAGGATCCGTAATAATCATTAACATTTATATCATATTTTTTTTGCACTTTATGTGCAATATGATCTTCCATAGCTATCACACAAATTGTAATAAATTTATATGTATCAAATTGTGTGATTGTGAAAATTTTCTCTTGGATAGCTGGCATTCTTAATAAAAAAGATCTTCAAGTGCTGAAGTTGAGCAAGGTTTCACACATTACAAACACGTTACAAACTCGTATTCTAGGCATTCGGAAATTTGTCTAATTTTGAAGATATTCTGTAAACGGTTCTTAAGCATAACTGAGTTAATTGTGAGCAATAATCACTGGACAAAGCGAAAAACTCGGGTTCGTTCGGAAAAATATCCCATGAGATTTGTTTGCAAATCACGTTCATGAGATACCCCAAAATAAGGTTCAACAGGTCGCTCAAGCGAAAAGTTGTTCAAATTTTTAACATTTTTTGCTGAATTTAATGCTGAAAAAAAGCAAAATGGCGATTTTCAAGGCTCAAAAACAAGTAAAAAATATTATTTTTAAAATCATAAAGGGCCTAAATTCAGTTCAAGCCTTCTTCTATCAACTCCCGATGAGAATTCTGGGCTTATTTTATTTTAAAACATTGTTTTTTAATTGATGAAGCGCCGATGGCTGGGCGGGCGCCCATTTGTACAATGAGAATTCAAACCAACAAAAATTTGTGCCATTGTGCCATAGACCTTGTTTCTCTCTCTTATACACGTGGCAGCCCGAGCGCCCATCCTGTCATAAGTGCTTCATTAACGATTAAAAAACAATGTTTTAAAACGAAATAAGCCCAAAATACATTTCGGGAAATGATAGAACAAGGTTTGAACTTGAATTTAGGTCCTTGGTGAATTCAAAAATAATATTTTTTATTTGTGTTTTTGAGCTTGAAAATCGTGCAAAAAAATTTTGCGCTTTTTTCAGTTTTAAATTGTTTATAACTCGAAAACGATTAAGTTTACAGAAAAATTACACGACACCTATTTTGTTCAGAATTGTCCAAAAAATTAAAAAAAAATGTACGAGCCGAAAAAATTGATTGATACAATTTGTATAAACTTTTCGCCTGGGCGACCTCTTGAATCTTATTTTGGGGTATCTTATGAAATTGATTATGCAAAAACATCTCATGAGAATATTTTTCCGAACGAAGTCGAGCTTTTCGCCTTGTCGTTAAACCTATTTCTTTGTGTAAAGGCTCTTACCAAGTTCTAAAGTAATCCTCTATTATGAAGTCTCCATATTGACTATGACTTGTACCACATAACCTTGTGGTATTTTGGCTTCTTCAACATGAAGTTTGTCACCTAACAATTTACCCCCGTAAAACCACCTTTGCCTTGAAGATTCTATTCCTTCTTGACTCTGTAACAAAAAAATATTCGATAAAATACACGAAATTAGTATAAGAATATAATTTTATGGCATATGGTATTAAAACATAGATCTTAGATGTAGCAACATAGAGCTGTTTCTAGCTGATCCAGCTAGAAACTAATTTTATACACAGGGATTATACTCTTCTCGCCCACGGGCCGTTCATGGCATTTTAATAACAATACAAGGCAGACATCGAATAGCTTCGGTATATGTAAGTATTGAGGAAAAACATAAGGAACAAACAATCCTAACTGTTCAAATGATGAATTGTTTGCAAATGTGGGTCCATTTTCAAAAGGCAAAAAATCAAAAAAAAAAACCTTTTTTCTTTTGTCACAAAAAAGCTCACAATTGGTTAGCCTAACCTAACCTGACCAATTGTGAATAAGTCTTTGTTCTTCTTTCTTGTTACCTTTTGAATTGTAACTTGTCTTGTCTAACACGAGCAGCTAATGTTGTAAATGTCCATATTAAATTGAAGAAGTTCTTTGAACAGCTCATTGGATTGAGCCCACAGTCAAAAAAAGTGGCCTAGGCCTCCTATTATGTTACAAACTTCACAATCGCATTCCCGAGTATTTTAATGTTATGTCTGGATTAAATGTGGAACCAAACTTCATTCTGCTGATGACACACTTTTCGGTGGTTGTACTTTGGCAATTGTAGTCGTATTTGTTTTACTAAGATTTTCTCCTTAATATGGTTTCTAGTTTGATGCATCGCGTTGGATTTGTACAAAATATATTCTTGCCACAAGTAGGACCATTTACCTCATCATTTTTTGTTTGGCTAAGTTTATTTGTTGTTCTATCAAAAATTTGCAATTTATTTTTTCCCTCATTTGTATGCTCTCTCTGGTAATTTTATCTGTTTCTTATCCCTACGTGTGCTTTGATCCTGAAGAATCTAATATTTTTATTTGATCTTGTATTTTTTTTAAAGTGTTTGGACACTACGAATAACATGAATGGATGTGTATGAGTGGAATTTTACAATTTTAAAACTGAAAGACTGAAAGTGAATCTGAAAAGTTATTTGCGTTCTGATAATTTTCTAATTGAATTGTGTAGATGCAAAATTCACATTCTCTTTTCATATTTTCAGTTATGTATATTGTTACGAACATGCATTCGCCGTGGCCCGTGTAACGGTTGCATTTCGAAAGCGACTAGAAGTTTCAGCGATGTATGGAGCGCGGGAGGGATCGACCCGTCAAATAGGCGAATTAGAGGTGGGATACGCCAGAATATTCTAGTACATAATAACTTTTGTATATAAGCATACCTTCTAGGAGTTAAAGTTGAGTTGATAAGATATAATCGTGATGTAAACTTATAAATAAATATATTTATATAAATTCGAACCGCTCGTTCTATTTAAAAACGGTACAATTGGTGTTACGGTGTGAGATTAAAAAAAATAAATTCAGCAGTGACTTTTGAACTTTTAAAAAGTATTGTTTGTCGGGAATATCCACGTAGTTCGGTAGTGATCTTTGTAAGAACATTTACAAAAGTACGTGTGTGCCTGACCAAAGATACTGCTAGTAGAACTGTCAGTAAAACAGTTGCGTGAGCAACTAGAAGAACGCGATGAAGACTGCAGCGGGTCCAAGAAGATCCTCCAAGAACGACTGAAGACTATTCTCAACAAGAGACAATTTGAAGTTATTGCCACAGCCAATCATTGGGCAGAACAAGAAAAGGCTGTTTCCTTGACTGCTGCTTTACGAGGTGATGCTGCGGATATCCTAAGATCGATTCTTAAAGGGCAAGAAAAATGTTACCAGACCTTGTTCACTCGACTAGATAAACGTTACGGAGATGCCCATCTACAACAAGTCTACAAAGTACAAATAAGAAGTAGAATTCAACGAGCAAGTGAGAGTTTGCAAGAATTTGAAGCAGATGTTGCTCGTATAGCGCTGTTGGCTTATCCAGAGGTACCAGACAACATATTGAAAGAAACTGCTGTAGATACCTTCGTCAATGGGTTGAGAGACAGTGAACTACAGAAAGCTTTAGGACTAGCAAGACCGAAAGTTTTAGATGAAGCGCTCGTCATTGCCTTGGAACACGAAACAGCTAGTCAAGCTTCACGGAGCTATCGAGTACGAACCTCTGAAGAGATCAACGAACGAAACGATAAACGTCTGGAGGAAATCGTACGGAAAGTAGTTCGTAATATGATGCCGAAGAGACGCGAAACCAGATGTTGGAATGGTGGCGACGTAGGTCACATTCGTCGTAAATTACAAGAAAATAATACAACAGTTAGAAAGCTAGAACAGATCGAACACTGGGCTGGACAAAGTCATTCAAATGCAGAGGCTCGGTCAAGACGGCGATGCAGTGCAAATTGTAATCACTGTCTTAGATTAGAAGAACGACTTTGCCCCGTGAGACGAACCACCGTCATTAATGATCAATGGCAGCCTCAACAGCTACAAGACGCTCAAGCAGATGATCCATGTATAAAAAGAGTATTGGATTGGGTGCGTCGAAGTGAAAGACCCTCTTGGCAAGACATTAGTGCATGTAGTCCAGAAGTCAAGTGTTACTGGAGCCAATGGAATCGCCTAGTGCTAAAAGATGATCTTCTGTATAGAACCTTTGAGAACGATGATGGTTCAGAAAATAAGCTTCAGTTGATTGTACCTAAAAGGAAGGTGTCAGAAGTATTGCGTCAGTTGCATGACGGTGCATCAGGTGGACACTTTGGTATTACGAAGACACTGCAAAAGGTTCGAGAACCGTTCTATAGGGTCAACTGTAAAGATGATGTAAGAAGATGGTGCCGAAAATGTAAACTGTGTGCAACCAGTAATGGTCCAGTTGGTAAAAAGAAGGCACCCATGAAACAGTACAATGTTGGTAGTCCTATGGAAAGAGTAGCAATCGACATTGCAGGTCCACTTCCAGAGACAAATGATGGAAATAAATATATCCTTGTAGCCATGGATTATTTTACGAAATGGACTGAGGCATATGCGATACCAAATCAAGAAGCTGCTACTATTGCAGAGGTACTTGTTAAAGAATTCTTCAGCCGATTTGGTGTTCCCTTGGAGATCCACTCCGACCAAGGGCGAAATTTTGAGTCAACTCTTTTCCAAAACGTTTGTCTGGAAAGCCAACCATCTTCCACAAAATTTGAAGTTGAATTGCGTTGATTTAATCTCAAGAATTATGGTTGTAAATCACGAAACAGCGGCTGCTATTGTTGCGTTGCTTCAAGACGGAAGAAGTGAGCGATATGTTGCTCAAAAGTATCAAATATCTAATAGTACTGTTCACCGTATTTTTACATGTTTCTTGGCAACCGGAGCTTACACTAGACGACCTGGAACCGGTCCCCAACAAAGAACTAGGGCCCGTGATGATCGCTTCATCCTCTTACAAAGTCTACGAGACCGTCGTGCCACGGCTGTATAAATCCGAAATCAACTTTGGTAAGTCCGGAACACTAACGTAAGTGAACAAACAATTAAACGAGGGCTTGGAGAAGCGAATTTAAGTAGTCGCAGACCTGCAACAAGCCTACCACTTCTGCAACTCAGGCACCATCGAGTTGCGCGGCTTCGGTTTGCCAGAAACCATGCTCATTTTACTGTAAATAATTGGAGGCACGTTTTATTTACCCATGGGTCCAGGTTTACCTTGCGGTCTCCAGATGGCTGTGAGAGAGTAAGGCGAAGACCACATGAGCGTTTTGCAGAATGTACCTGTAGGGTAGGGCTATTAAGGGGGTTCAATTATGGTGTTGGCTGGAATTTCTCTAGAGGCACGTACAGAATTGTACATCGCTCCGACAGGATCCATAACATCTGCCAGGTGCATTGATGAAATTCTTCAAGATTTTGTTGTGACTTATGCTAGTTTTGTTCGAAATGACTTTGTTCTGATGCATGATAATGCTAAGTCTCACAGTGCGAGAATCACTTAACAGTTTTTAAATGAAGTAAACATTCCTGTAATGGAATGGCCAGCATTGAGTCCAGAGGCTAACCCAATCAAACATTTGGGGCATGCTTGGGCGAAGGATACGAAGTCGTGTTCCTTCCCCTTTAACCTTAAATCAGTTAAAAGAAGCCCTTTTAGAGGAATGGTGACTTATTCCTCAACAGGACATTTCTCATTTGATTTTCGGCATGCCAAGGAGAATTCAGGCAATAAATCGAGCACGTGGAGAAAACATTCATTATTAAAATCAGTTTGTACGGACACATGATTTAAGTTTGCATTAATTGAGCGTCATTTTGTTACAACATTTACTTACGTTTTTTCCTTTTAATTTTTAAATTGTTATCTACTGAAACAGTTCTTTGTTCAAAAGTTACATTTTTATTAGAAATTACTTAGAACAGTTTGTGTTTACGTTATTATAATAATAAAAGTTTTAAAATTTGAACTTTTTATTTTAAAAATGTAAGTGCTCCGTTTTTTGTGCCGGTGAGTGTATTTATTTTGAATTGCTTGTGTAAGAGTGAATTCTTAAGGCACGTGGCAACAGTACAAAAACTAATTTCATGTAAAATGCGGTGGACATGAAATTCTTATCTTAGAGAAAATATATTTTTCTTGATTACTATACTTGCACAAAAGAAAGTACGTCAACAGTTCGTATATTTCCTTTATGGAGGTATTTTGTCGAGCTATCAAAAACTAACAACGACGACAACACAACAATTTCCTTTACGCGAAAACTTGAGAAAAGCAATAAAAAGAAAATGACTCCTTAGCGGAAAAGTAGAACAAACACAAAGCTTTTAGCGGAAAAATATTGTTTATGTCAATTAGGATCCTTTATGGGACTACGAATACTTCGAGTAGAAAGAGGATAAAGGTCCGCAGTATATTGGTGCAGACTTCATAATTAATTTATTTTTCAATTACAGATGGCTTTAGGAACAGACAAAGAACGAATAAAAATAGCTAACATTAAATTTTTGTACCTTAATACACTCACGTCTTAAATTGATATTTGGTTTAAAGTCATGCACAAAAATAACGCTTGTATCTTTAGTAACAAAAAAAAAATAACATTTTGTCCTAAAAGTTTGATTGACTCATTCTTATAGTAGAAAAAGAAAGAGAAATATGCTTTATTGTCACTGAAAATTGGACAATTTTATGTACAAAGCTTAAAGAGGGAAGAATTAAAATCTCGTGATTTTTGAAGTAGCTTCTGCAATGTGTTATTCTACTGTGGCCAAAAAGATACCGCATTGCTCTTTTTTGTAATTTAAAAATAACATCAGATTGGGCAGCTGTACTTGAACCCCAAAAAGGAAGGTCACATCAAAGATGAGACTCGAACAAAGAAATATATGTTATTTTGAAAGATGCTAAATTGATTACCTTCGAAACAGATCTTATTGCATAGCAGGCTGAGGCTAGTTTCTTACTTAAATCGATATGAACGGACCATTTAAGGTTGCTGTCTATAAACATACCAAGAAATTTTACAGAATCAACGATACTGATCTGGCTGTTATTAAGAAGCTTATTTGAGTTGAAGAGCTCCTTTATAGGATAATGGTACTGTCTTATCCACGTTAGAAGAGAGTAAATTAGAGTCGGACCAGGTTTTTATTTTAAGTAGATCAGAAGTTATAGTTGCACGAAGACTTGCAATATTAGAGTTCCTCCAGGTAATACTGGTATCATCAGCAAAAGGAAAAATGTTTCCATCGATTTTTAAATTAGTGATGTCATTTATAAAAATAAGGAAAAGTAGAGGACCCAATACTGAACCTTGTGGTACTCCACATACAATGCTTTTGTGACTAGAGTCAGTATCATTTGCTCTAATTAGTTGTTTCCATTCCTTAAGGAAGATTGGAACGAATTCAAAGAAATATCTCGAATTCTGTAAAGATGTGTTCAGTGTAAAGATTATTGTTTAGTGCTTGATAGACCTCATGTAGTACAGAAAACATAGCATCACTGGTACATTCATTAGATAAAAAGCCAAACTGACTTTGTGATAAAATGTTTTCAACGAGAAAGGACATAAGTCGGGCTTTTATAAGTCTCTCATTAATTTTGGATAGGACCGGTAGTAAGACAATTACTTTTTCACCACCCTCATGAAGAGGAATAATAATGGCTGTCTTTAGGCACTTGGAAATATACCTTCTTCAAAGGAATCGTTAATTAGTGAGACCAGGACTTTCAACACATTTTTTGGGATATTTAAGAAAATTTTTTTGGATAGTCCATCAGTACTACAGGAAAATTTGTTTTTGATACTACTGATTATTTGGATCAGTTCAGATTTGTCAACTGGTCTTATAAAGAATGAATTCGAGACCTTTTTTGAATTGGGGAGATATATAATAGGATCTTGTTGTGGCAAAATAGTTGATGATATATTTTTACTCACATTAACGAAGTATTCATTTAGATTTTCAGGGTTTGGAAGAGAAAATTTTTGAGCGGTGTTAGTTTTATTTCGAAGATCGTTTATTATGGACCAAGTTTCTCTTGCAACATTTTTAGAGCTTTCCATACGATTCTGATAATACATTCGTTTAGCTGTTTTATATAGGTTCGTCTGTGCTTATAGATATATTCAGTGACAAAGACGTTGGTAGTAAATTTCTTGATTTACAGTAGTGCCTTGTAAAACCATACGATTCGAATATATTGACCAAGGATAATTGGGTAGCACAAGCAACAGCGTAATTAATATTCAAGTCACTGCATACAATCTTTCTGCTTTTATTGGGCAGGTCGTCTAGCAAATTTAACAGGTTCTGAAAAAATAGTTCCGTGGAAGAATCAGGTGATCTATAAATGCAAAGAATGTATAGATTAAGATTCTTTTTATAAACCAACGAAAACTCAAAAAAGGATTCATTCAACAGAAAGTCATATTTTGTTATAGGAGAGAAATCATTATTTGTAGAAATAATTAGGGTATCACCGACGATCATAATTAGCAATTGTGGTATATTTTTGTACAAAAAAAGGCTCGTTGACTTCAAGCCAGTGCTCGGTAACCGCAACTATTGAGGGAAATCCTAATTCATCTAGAAACAAAAGGTTAAAAAACTAGCTTTCTATACTTTGTCTCAAAGTGACTAGTATGTACAGGGTAAGATATGCAATGCTAATCTTATGGGAATTTCGCCAAGACGTTGCCAGTTTTATGCAGTGAGCGATGGCGTTCTCTATCGTCTATCTTTCAAAATAAACGGAATAAACCAGGAGTTCTCAACAAGTCTCGTACAATTTTATGTAATTTACAAATATCATTTGCTAATAATTTTACATAATACTATACATTATTTGTTTCTAATAGTAACTTATCAACTTTTATCTTTTATTAGTAGCAGTAGTATAATAAAATGTAAAATAAAATAAAATAAAATATAATAAAATTCCGGTAATTTCTACTAACTGCCAAATTTAAAATGTTATTTACGTCCCTGCGGTGCTAATTACTGCCATAATGTGTAAGGCGTGTGCCGCCTAAATACCGGGTATATATATATATATATATATATATATATATATATATATATATATATATATATATATATATATGTGTGTGTAAGGAATTTGTAATTTTGGATGATATCAACTGCAAATACTTTCTTCTAAGTTATTCAGTAATTAAGAAGCAATTAGAGTAATTCTTATACAGAATATGTTTAAAAGCTTGATACATCCAGGACCTTAATTAGTCTTTATTTGTTCTTCGGAGCGCATAAACATATTCGAGGTACGATTATTTGTACCATCTTGGATGTACTGTTACTGTTTTGTTATTGTTATTATTTGTTGGTGGCTGTTGTTGTGATTTACTGTTGGTAATAAATTATTGTTATTTTCTGTTGTTGGCTATTGTTATATTTGACGCCGAATTTTTACCGGAGGAAATTTTAAATGGAAACGTGGAAAAGCTCTGAAACTTTCAGAGAAGCAGATACTAATAAATATTATTAATTATCATCTTAATCAGGATAACAACGATTCTGTATTAAGTGTAATTAGGAAAGTGTCAGAGATGAGTGGTGTTTGCGAAAAGACTCTGTTTCGCATACGAGAGGAATATTCATCACCTGCTGGATTACAATCTCCAAAGAGCAGGTCCAAGAAGCGAAAGGTTGGTAATTCTCGTGACAACAAGTACGATGAAGGTGTCAGGGGCCAAATTCGTAAAATAGTTCATAAATTTTTTCGTGAGAATATACCACCAACAATAAACACCATATTAGCTGTTGTAAATGTCGAAGAAACTTTGGCCAACTTTTCACGGGCCACGCTACATCGCTTGCTGAGTGATATGGATTTTGTGTTTATAAAACGTGGCAGAAATTCAATTTTGATTGAAAAACCAGAAATCATCTCGTGGCGTCATCGTTATTTACGCGCAATTCGTAAATACCGTGCAGAAGAATACAACATAGTGTATTTGGATGAATCATGGGTAAATATCGGGCACAGAGTGAAAAAAGAATAGGTTGATAAAACAATTACATCTCACAACAGGATTAAAAGCTCCAACAGCTCGTGGTGCACGGTTCGTTTTATTGCACGCAGAATCTACCAGTGGATTTGTTGATGGAGCAGAGCTCACGTTTTTGGCAAATAAAAATACTCAGGACTACCACGACGAAATGGATGGACCGACCTTCGAAGATTGGTTCGAAAATAACAATGCTAAATTTGCCAGAAAAAACTGTTGTGGTAATGGACAATGTCTCCTATCACAGCAGAAACTCAAAACAAATTCCCAACAGTTCAACACTAAAAAAAGATATTCAAGAATGGCTTCTGTCAAAGGACCTATTTTTTGAAGAAGACTACCTAAAATGCGAGTTACTTGATGAAGTCAAGGCCGTAAAGCAAAATATGACAGGTACATAATAGAAGATATTGCCAAAAAGCACAATGTGAAGATTCTGAGGCTCCCACCCTATCACTGTGAACTCAATCCCATCGAAATGGTTTGGAGTGAAGTGAAACGGTATATAGCTGGACGCAACGCAAATTTTAAAGAAGCTGAAATGCGAAATTTAATTACAGCAGCGTATCAGGTCATTACGCCAGAGAAATGGAAAAACTACGTAAACCACGTAATAGCAACAGAAAAAAAAATGTGGGAAATTGACAATTTGTTGGATGATATCGAACCGATTATTGTAAATATAAATAACGGAGATAGTGATGACAGTTACGATAATAATAATGATGATGATAGTGAAGCAGAAACTAAATGTGACAGCGATTGACAGAAAAAGGAACTACATATAATGGTGTACAATTACGATTACGTACACACGAAATTAAATACAATGACTTCTTTTATTTTCAACTTATTTACTAGTTTTATTTTCGGATATTTTTACGTTTTGTTAAGTACTGCCAACATATACAGTGCGGTTTTTAAAAGTGTTCTCTAACATCAATTTGTATACTTCTTGTTTGTTACCACGAGTATCTGCCACTGGTCTACATTGTGTAGGTCATTAACATTTCTAAACTGTATAAGTAATAATTGATGACTAAAGCTGATACTCTTTGAATTATTTAACGGTTACGGGAATGCAAGAGACCAATATTGACAATTGAAGGTCAATCCTTAATATTTAACGGACCATAAAAACAGATTAAATTATCAACGTGGGGAAAATGTCAATACAAATTATTTTTTAAAGTTCATTGCACGTCATAAATCACAATTCTAACCTTCTACTCTGGATAGTAAATATTCGTAAATATGGTTTCTGCATGAGGCTCAATTCTTCCTCATTTCCTTAAGTTTAGTCGAGCGTCTATACGTCCACATTTCAACTGTATTATTACTGGACTATGACTTATTACTGGACTAATTTTTTTGTCTCTGGTCTCTGATCTAAGAAAGTTTCATTATATTGTTAAGTTTTCTAGCTGCGAACAAGCTTCTGGCAGTTCACGTACAGACTCTCACATTGGATTTTCTTATCTGATGGTTTACTTCACGAGGATTTCGCATGTTTACAGTCTGAGAGACCTTGTAGTAATATGTTTCTCTTCTGATACCGAATCTTGGACCTCAATGTCCAGCATTCGTCACAGTTTGTTATTGAAGTGTTGATGTTCCATATGCTATTGGCCATTTATTTGGTTCATCCGCATTTGGAGCCGATTTATCAATCCCAGGGCAAAAGGGTATCCTATCATTTACCAACTCGAAGCCACCGTTGGTCTGTAAGTGAGGGATTGCTTATAATGGCAATTAGTCTATATATTATGTGTATCGATGTTGTTAATTATATTGTTAGTTTGAGGCGAACGTACACCAACTTCGGCTGCCGCACAGGTTGTCAACCAAGTTGGTCGTATGTAAACAACTTTACTACCGGCGCACAAAAATTTAAACAATTAAAAATGTAATTAGAGGATAACTTTACACCTGTCAATAGTACTACTCGATAATTTAATAATTAGTCATTTTAATTAGTAATTATTATTACGTGATGACACGCATTGTACCCACACCTCATCGGAATTTCGATGGAATTTTCAATTTTCATTTACTATTCACCTAATTTCTTTATTGAATATTGATAAAGCATGTAGTCAATCAGTTAGCATGACAATGAAGTTTTTAATGTAGCATAAAGTGACGCATTCTTATTAAAATAATAATGAGGTGTTCACAATTTTACGTTCATGTATAAAATATATATGTTTCCTTACGTCAAATGAAGATAAGATAGTTAATAATAACCATAAATAATTGCTGTGTGAAATGAGATAACTTTGTTAATTTCAGACGATATAAACGTTAACGAATTAAAGAAAATGTCGATCTGGCTTTTTTCCGTCCTTAATCCTGAGACTACTTGCGTATTCGCGACTTTCTATTTTTACTATTACTCCTACTACTATAGTCCATTTCCATCATATTGATAGCACATTATGTATGCAAATCCCTAAACTGTTGATACGGGTGAGTCAATGAAAAATAGATATTTGTCAACAAGTTTACAGAAGTATATAGGAATTTATTTTAAATTGAGAAACAGTTCCTCCTTTTCTTTCTTTTAGGAATCTATAAATTGTTGCTTCTCCAACCCCTGTCATATTTGAACACATGTTAACGATTTCACGAACATTACTTAAAGGGCGTTGATGTACAAGTGCATCGTGTACATTTAATATTATATTTTTCTCTCTTAGACTGAAGGCACCTTTAAAACTACAACCGTAATAAAACCTGTTGTCGACGTCATTTTTAAATGCAAATAACAAAATATCGACACCAAAAACGTAGGTAGGTAAGACATGAACAATGTACATCTACAAACTAAATGGAAGATGCAAACAATTTCTAATTTATATTATTGGCATAAGCTGTAATGTGGCATAAAAAACTACTTAAACTATCATTAGTGAAGCCTTATCAGTAATTCCAGGTAATCGTTCAAAGAAGGTATTCTTTTTGTGTCAGGCGATAACTTGTATAGAAAATAATAATCACCTTTAAATTACTGTTCACATTAATTTATTTCGTGAAACATTGAATTCTCTCGTTAATCACCCGTGTATAATTAACAATAATCGTGTGGCATATATACCGACGTTTTTTACGCACAAAAAAGGTATAGTGAGATTAGTGGACACTTATTTTACAGAAGATTTTTTAAAAGATAATGAATTGTTGACGGCATCTTAAAATATTAATTTTTTTTATTTATTTCAAAACAAGTATAGGGTGACGCCTATGGTTTTTTGACCTGTTGAGGATTTGCATACATAATGTGCTATCAATATGATGGAAAAGGACTATAGCAACTTGAAATCAGAATAATTATGATGGACAGGTTCTTATGCCGAGCATATTAGACAGATATTAGATAGATGGGGCTATTAGTTTTATTAAAAAAAATATAATCGAAATATATAATGAGTTTCTTTTAAATCTTTTGAAACGGTTACACAGATAGATAG
The DNA here is from genome assembly GCF_040954645.1 of Diabrotica undecimpunctata. Classification (NCBI taxonomy): domain Eukaryota; kingdom Metazoa; phylum Arthropoda; class Insecta; order Coleoptera; family Chrysomelidae; genus Diabrotica; species Diabrotica undecimpunctata. The sequence goes on along the minus strand of NC_092809.1, from coordinate 131,933,273 downwards.
ATAGATCTTTATTTAAATAGAAAAAACTTAATATACATACAATATAAAGAAAGTACACTATAAATTTTTGATATATTGTTTAAGTAACATTTTGAAATTATTCAGATTAGTACATTTTTTTACAGATCTTGGTAACTGATTAAATTTAAGGAAGCTTTTAAAAAAGAGCGAATTCATCGTACTTTTATACATAGTTCTAGGTACATATATGTCATCTAAACCTCGGGTATTATAAAAATGAATACTTTTGTTGAAAGAAATAAATTCCTGAAAATATTCAGGTGATAAGCCATTTACTATTTTGAAGACCAAAATCATGGTGAAATAAAACAGTCTATTTTCAACAGAGAACCAGTTTAGAGTATTTAACGTCGTCCCAATTGGGGTACGGCGATTTGTTTTAAGAATTATTCTCATTCCACGGTTCTGTAATTTTTGTAGCACGTTAAGTTTGTTAAGGTTAAATAAATATAAGATTGATGAGCAATAGTCAAAATGAGGTTGAATAATTGTGTTATATACTGTTATTTTTGACTCTATTGATAAATTTTGAGATATTCTACTCAGAAAGTAAAGTTTTTTTGATATTTTTTTATGAACATACTCGAAGTGACTCTCAAAATTTAGAATATTGTCTAGCTAGAATCCCAAATATTTAACGGTTGTGACAATTTCAATTTTTTCATTATTAATATTTAAATTTATGATTTCAGAATCAAGCAACCTATATTTATGTTTGGTAGTGAAAACCATTGCCTTTGTTTTTTTCACATTCAATTTCAGTTTATTCATTTTTAAATATTTTTTAACCATATCTAAAATAGTGTTCATTTTTTGAATAGCTACATTAAAATTTTCATCACTACATATCATCGGCAAAAAGATTAATAAATTCACAAATTACAAAAATATCATATCGTTAATGTACAGAATAAATAAAAGGGGGATTAATACACTACCTTGAGGAATCCCTGTATTACTATCCATTTCAGATGACAATTGGTCTTTAAATCGAACATTTTGTTTGCGATCTTGTAAATAATTTTCTAACCACGCAATTACTGTACCTTCTATACCATACTGTTTAAGTTTAGAAATCATTATTGTCCTGTCAATGGTTTCAAAAGCTCTTTTTAGATCAAGAAATACACCGACTACGTACTTATTTTTATCTAAATTACTCTTTATGTGACATAATGTAACGCTGATTCACAAGAGAATTGTTTTCGAAAACCTGATTGATTATTAATTAAAATTTTATTTTTTGTTACATGTTCTAATAATTGTTCATAAACAGCAATTTCTAATATTTTCTCTATAGGAGGTAAAGTATTGATTGGTCGGAATTCTTCAGCTTTGATAGTGTTGGATATTTTTTGAATAGGGGTGATGGTGCTTATTTTTAATACATCAGGAATTCTACCCGTAGTAAGAGATGTATTAATTAAATTTAACATAACGTGCCCAATGGTTTCAAAAACTTCCTTTACCATTCTGCAATTTAACGTTTCATTAAATCATTCATCATAATTTCTCACGTAGTGAGAATTTATTATCTAAATTGCCAACAATTTTTCGCAAATCCTGCATAAAAAGCTCTTCAAATTTTTCAAAATTTAAATATAGATTACTATTTACGTTACACAGTGTTTCAGAATTATCAATACTTTGAATACTTTCAATGCTTTAAACAAAATACTCATTAAAACTTCTAGCTATTTCTACGCTGTGTGTTAACCGTTTTAGGCCAGTAGTAGTTTCAAAGATTGAAACTACTACTGGCCTAAAACGGATGGTCTTGTTCTTATCTGGCCTCACAACTCGTGATGAGTCTTAGTCGCATCCATTATCACCCTCCATCTTCTACAACCTTGTGCTTCCACTTCCCATCATTCCATCTTTTCGTGAAATGGCCTTCTGATTTTCTACCATCTGGTCTTTCAAAAAATACTGTTTTTATTACTTTGTTGTCCTTTGATCTTACCACATGATCTGCCCATTTTATCCGGTTAGCTTTTATATGTCTAGTTATGTTTTCACTACCATACAGTCACCTATTCAGCATTGCAGCGTCTTTTCCAATTTCCTGTTATTTCATCTCTTTGATTGCCAAATATCATTCTGAGAATATTTCTTTCAAATACAGGCTTATTTATTTTCCGTTGATTGAGGATCCAGGTTTCAATGCCATATTAGATTGTCTTTTTAACAGCGTAGATCTCAACAATGTTGGAAGAAAGTCTAATCCTTTAGTTTCTTCTTTTTAGCTTCTCCACCACCCTAGTGGGGCAATCTTAATTATGTGTGTGTGTATGGAGAGAAACAAACCATTAGTTACATTATTAATGAATGTACAAGATCCTGAGCGTGACAAAACTAGCGCAATAGCATCTGGATCATAGTCAGCGACTACAAAAAGCGTCTGATCCTGAATGTGACATGAAAGTGGCATGAAAGCAGAAGGTTACGAGAGTAACCCTTAAGGTGGAAAGGCCGAGGGTGCTCAGCATCTCCGGATTGGACCAGAGTGTTATAAAAACACGACATATGTCCGACTACGATAGAATATCTGAACTGAAAAGCAAGCTATCAAGAAAGCAAAACAGACAGAGTCATGTTTACATAAAAAGAAGAATTATAAGAAGATAAATATATAGATACACTATAAGATACTGGAATGGTAATTTCAGAATGGTGTTTTTCAGAATTCAGAATTTCAGAATCAATACCTTAAACTAATAGATTTAATGTTGGTTTATAACCCTTTAACGTTTTTTCATTATTATCGATGTCAACTTGTTTTTTAACGTGGTTAAAATGCCATACAAATGAATAAATTAAGTATGATATATAAATTCCCTTAAATTGTTTGCATATTTAAATAATAGAAAAAGCGATAAAAATAGTATAATAAAAATCAATACATTCAATAATTACGGCCTTCGATAGATTTCCATGTAGGTGATTTTTTACTTAAACAGTCGTATTTTACGAAGGTAAATATATCTACTTTATTTGAATCGAATAGACATATTTATCTATATTTTAGTAGGAGACCAATTGCCGGGGGTGTCAATTCAAATAATTGATGATTCCGTTTTACATTAACCTTAATGAGGCAAAATTACAGTCGAAAAGTTTAATAAAAAATCTTCCTACGGGTCTTTTTACAAATGAGACCTGTAGTATCCCCAAATAAACAAATTAAAAACATAAAATAGTTGTTACTAGGAATGATATAATGAGATTGTAGACCAGGGCGGATTTGTTTTAAGGTGGATGTGAAAGGGAGAGGTAAAATTACTAAATGCTACTCGTATTTATAATATATATGCAGTATATAAATGTAACCAAAAGCGGTCTTAACTGTATAAAAATCGCAGTGAAAAGTTCATGTTAAGATCAAAAGCGTCAATCTCCATAGCTGAATGCATACCAAACACAGCAATCTTCGCTGGGGCCAATAAAATCCACGTAGCGCACGCACGTGATCAACACATGGTTAGATTTGCCGTTACATCGTGCTATTATACATAATTTGTTTTAGTTTTGGAAGTCGTTACATTGCTGTTGTGCTTTTCCTAAACTATATTTGTGTCTAAGAAATTAGTTTTATACACAAAAAAAGGATTAATTTTTTATCATGGAAGTTAATGCGTCTTCTGTCACACTAACAAAGGTAAGGAAGCGAATACGACAACCTGAAAAATGGAAGAAAACCGTTGCAAAACGTCTAAGGTGAGTACTTTTGTGAATGTTATGATTCCATTTCCAAGCAGTTGTTAAATTTTGATATTTTGTTTTTCGTTTTTGTTCAATTTTTTTTAAAACTTGAACCCATTTCAGTACTTATGTTCATAATTATTTTTGTTGTAGATATTCTGCGAAGAATAAGCTATAATACCCAAAATGTGGTCACAATTCAAAAACATATAAGTGCTGCTTGCTGAAAATGAATGATATACAGAAATTTCAAAGCTTATTCTATGAGACCAAAGATAAAGTGACTCAAGATGCCTTAATTTTGAAATACTGCACAGTGAATCGTACTATCCGTCGTCGGCCCAAAAATGAAAAGTATTCTCTAAAGAAGCACCAGGGAAAATGTTTCATCCATAATTTTTTATCCAAGGAGAAAGTTCCGATGTGCCAAGCAGCTTTTTTCAACGTGCTAGGGGTAACAAAACACAGGCTTTCCTATATGATAAAACAATTTAATGAGGCAGGCCAAGTAACGATTGAACGCAGAGGCGGTGATCGAAAAACTGCGAAATATCGGAATAAGCTGGAAGGAGTGCAAAAATTTATAAACTAATTCAAATGTACTGACTCCCATTACTGCCGTTTAGTGACGAAAAGAATGTATCTTCCATCTGAACTCAGCGTTTCAAAATAGTATTTTATGTACACTGCTCAGACAATATATTTAACAGAAAATATAATTTGGGCTTTAAAACTCCAAGAACAGATGTTTGCTCAAAATGTTTAGAGCTAAGTAAACGCATTAAATACGAGAAAAATGAGCAATCTAAAATTGAACTAATGACTGAAAAACGGCTCCACAAACTTCGAGCGAAAGCATTTTTCCAATTTCTTCGAGAAAACAGAGAAGACCTAGTTACTTTGTTGTTTGACTGCCAAAAAAACTTGGTCGTCCCCAAAGTTCCTGATCAAAGTGCTTATTGCAACTTTATTTTTATAACTTTACTGTTGTTGAAGATTCCTCAAAGTCTCCACTTTCAAAGGATCAAATGAAATTTCCTCTGCAGTCTTTCATCGACTGAATGACACTGACTTTGACAACATGTCAAAGAAGGTACGATTGGTCGCCGATGATGCCTGTTGTAAAAACAACATTTTATATTAATTTTAGTTTATTTTTCGTTCTCACAAATATTGAATTTTATCTTATGCGACAGACTGTACTTTTTGCCTTCAGGGTATTTGTGCCATAAATATCTTATAAGGGCCTCCTTGGGTAAAACTGACGCCGACCGGTCGACACTTTTGAGATAAGATTTGGTTCAAGCCAAAACTAGCAGATGTGATTTGTGTCTCAAGTTGTGCGGTACTCGCCTGCCTGTACCTACGCGTCCTAAGCCCTCTCTTCGCCTCCAAAATGCAGTGCAATGTGCATATTTTTTCGCTATGTTCGCGCGCCCCAAAAACGCCGGTATAATAATGAACAATGTGGTAAAGCAAACTCTTTAATTAGTAATAATGTTTTTGTAAATATTCTCTAGTTATTAAATGTGTAGCTTCGATTAATTACGCTTATTTTTCTCTAAGTACAACCCGTATCAAACCAAACACATACGGAACCATCACCGTGAAGTCTGCTTACATATATCGAAGGAAACTCTTTTACAGTCCATGGTCCTAAAATATTTGGTACTGTACCCGCAGGGGAAAGTAATTTAATAAGCTTTCCCTCGAACAATTGGTGGAGATCAGTCAAAATTACATCAATGCCAATGATTGGTATGTGCTGCAAATGGCTAGCCGAGAGCGCACCACCATGTTAAATTACCTGAGTTAGTTTTTCCTGTAAGTCAAAAGAAGAATTTACGAAAACGAGAAGTAGTAACGACACCTGGCGAATACAAGGAAATTATTTCCGAATTTTCTACGGTCGTTGATATGAAACAAAGCTATGTTTACGATTGGAAGTCTGCTGTTCAAGAGATTCTTAAACCAGTAGGAGCATGGGATTTTCAGTTTAAAGAATGTAAAAGGTACATTTTAAAACGATGTAGGACAGGAAATGTTTTAATACTAGGTGAACTTTATTACAAAAACGATTTCCGATCTTTTGTAAATATCACATGAAAAGGCAAACAGATTAGCATGATCAATCCAGAAAAACTTATCTCCGATGCTCACAAAGTAAATAATTTAAAACTGCGTGATGTGCGAAGATATATTTTGAAGATATACGAAGTAACACTGGTATTAGAACAAACACCAATTGCGAATCTGGACCACCATTTACAGTCGAAGAAGTAAAATATGCCATCAAAAGCACCAAAGATGGTAAAGCAGTAGGCCCTGATAATTTTCACTCAGAATTCTTAAAACTTATGGACTATGATGGCATAAAATGGTTGACAAATATATTTAACAGTATATATGATACGGGCGTGGTTCCCCAAGAGTGGTTAGTGTCAACTTTTATAAATCTTCCAAAAAAACCCAATGCGAGAAAGTGCGAAGACTATAGAATTATAAGCCTTATGAGCCATTTACTTAAAACATTTCTAAAGGTCATTCACAAAAGAATATATACAAAATGTGAGGAACAACTAACAAGAACACGGACAACAATTCGGATTTCGTGATGCTCTGGGAACACGGGAGGCCCTTTTTGCTGTACAGGTGCTATTTCAGAGATGCAGGGATGTGAATTGTGACATATACGTATGCTTTATAGATTACCAGAAGGCATTTGACAGAGTAAAACATGACAAATTAATGACTCTAATGCAAGAAATTGGAATTGACAACAAAGATCTTAGAATTATCAGAAATATTTACTACAATCAAACGGCCAAAATCAAAATAGAAGACCAGTTAACTGATAAAATTGCAATAGAACGTGGAGTACGACAGGGCTGTATTTTGTCTCCATTGTTGTTCAACATTTATTCTGAATGGGTATTTAAGGAAGCTTTAGACGGTTGTGCGAAAGGAATACTAATAAAGGGTGAATGGTTGAATAACATTAGATATGCAGATGACACTATAGTTTTTGCCGATAATCTGAATGACTTACAGATATTAACAAATCGCATAACAGAAGTCAGCAACAGATACGGACTAGCTCTTAACATAAAGAAAACCAAATTTATGACAATTAATAAAAAACCAATACTAAACGCTCAACTTACAATCAACCAACAGAATATCGAAAGAGTCGAGCAATATACATATCTAGGCACCAATTTAAATAGCCAATGGGACCACTCAACAGAAATTAAACAGCGAATAATAAAAGCAAAAGAAGCATTCGTTAGAATGAGAACCATTTTCAACAGTCGACACATATCATTAAAAACAAAATGCCGTCTATTGAACTGCTACATATTCACAGTTCTGCTCTACGGAATGGAAGCATGGACACTGACTGTTGCATCTATGAATCGGCTCGAAGCTTTCGAAATGTGGTGTTATAGGCGCATCTTACGTATATCCTGGGTTGACAGAGTTACTAATGTGGAGGTCCTGCGTAGAATGGGGAAAGAATGTGAAATTCTCATGACCGTCAAAACTAAAAAGTTGGAATATCTAGGACATGTAATGAGAAATCAAGAACGTTACGGCCTTCTCCAGATGATTCTCCAAGGGAAAGTAAATGGTAAAAGAGGACCGGGAAGAAGACGCATTTCCTGGCTTCAAAATTTACGAAAGTGGTATAACACGACTACCACTGAACTGTTCCGCGCTGCAATAAATAAAGTAAAGATAGCCGTGATGATCGCCAACATCCGGAACGGATAGGCACTTTAAGAAGAAGAAGTGATGTGCGAAATCACGGTTTTGGTTTAGAGTGTTTAGACTGGACACAACTCGATCAGCTTAACTACTAAAAAGAGCTTTTTCAACGTTATCAACAAGAAGCAAACGAGAACTACTTGGAGAATCCTGTTCCAGAGTTAGAGTCTGTCGAAACCTGTAAATATATACTCGAATTTCCGGATATTTTAGTTTAAGTGATATGTATAATTTATATACATTTACAGTCCATCTAATTTACAAACCGTTGCACGTCATCGGCGTCATAGCCCGTGACGTCACATTATACCAACACGAAATATTTAGGCGGTAGGTGGGTTCTTTTTTAGAATCACTTTGCCGAGTACACTGGCATTACAGCCACTAGACATATTTTATTATATACGCGTAGAACTAATATTTAAAGATTTCTATTAATGTTAACTTAAAGAAATAGACAACAATATGTTTCATTTAATTTGTATAAATGCATTATAAAGCGTTTTTATGAAGAACATTTGTTCGGAACACACTGTAACTGTAATCGAACAAAGGTGAAATTTTGGCATAAATTGGTAACACTTATTTGACAGTTGCGGTGTTGACACTTTTTGTACTTTATTATTTTAAATTTTAAAGTGAATACCTCTTGTTTTATATTTTTACCTATTTAATAAAATAATATGTTCTTTTTAGAACAAAATTAGTGTTTTATTTCAAAAATGTCACGTAAGAATTTAAATAGTCGTTGTAAAGAGTATAATAATAATTATGTGACCTATTTGATTTAAAATGGATTCAGGATTTTTTTATACTTTGGCAACTATGTCAACTTCGATCTCTGACGTAGATAATGACGTGCAACGGTTTGTAAATTAGATGGACTGTACATATTATATTTTTGTTCAACATCAAAATACAGTTTTTTTCACTAAGTAACCGACACAATGATGTTCGGTAATATCCTTATAGATCACTTTCATATCCGTCAATCTCCAAGAATTGCAAACAAAAACGGCAATCTCCAAACTCAAATATTAAAAAAAGGAAAGAAATAATTTATTAAGCTCCTCTTTCTGGACATCCGATCACAAAGCAAAGTTTATATCATTCTTCATCAGTTTTATTATTTTAAATAAATTTTTGTTAGTTTCTACAGCTTTTCACGGTTTCCCAAAATTATGGAAATGGGAGATAGCCGACTTTGATTTTACACCCCTCAAATTATAATATATGCAATATATAAATGCAAAAAGATACATTTTGTTGATGTACTAACACCGATGAAATACTGCAAAAATTTATTGTGGCACCAGAAATACGCGGCGAGACAGCTAATCAGTAAAATTGTAGTATATAAAATGAGTGATTCATCAAGTTCATAAAAAGGTCGTTTCTTTAGCTGATATTTCTCCGTTAAACAACAAACTGTTGTTGGCAGCGAACGCAGCGTCGCTCATTTACACTCTTGAAAGTTCATTACCTATTAGGAAGTATAAATAACTCTCAACTCAATGAATCCGAGTTTATTACAAAGAACAATGAAAACAGCAATTTGCGTTTTAAGATGCTTTGAAATTAAGAAAATTGAATAGTATCTAGCCACCGCAGGCTTCCTTTAAATAGGTCGTTACAAGAAATTTCTTGTTTTTACTCCATTACGAATAGAATCTAAAAATATTTATTGAAGAACGTGACAAAGACGTCACCGTTAAGGCGGTATTTTTACAGTTTATTCATTATTTTTCTACTTAAACTGTATTAAAACTTATATAGGAGAATCAGAACATAAAATATGGCACATAGAGGAGAAAAGGAATGGAGAACTGCCATATAGTGTTAAGAATATATAGACAAAATAAAAACACTTGAATATGATATAATATTACTAAATGATATAGAAATCGGAATACCCATTCTAAATTATTATACTTTAAAAATATTCTGTAGAATTATACAGGGTAGCGAACTAAAGACATCGACTAAAACGATCAAAATTTCAATTTGATTAAAACAACTTACAGGGGAAAATCAATTAATAATGTAAAATAAGATATGGTTGAATACTCGAATATATGAATCTTACAAAAAATAAAAGGCAGATATCGAGCATAGTTGTTCTATTAAATCTTGCTTAAGTACTTTCAGGAGCATCTGAAATATGCCAAAAAACGCTTTTCAAATGAAAAAAAGTAGCAATCTTCGAAAAAAAATCGAAATTGATGGTCGATAAAAAATATATAACGTTTTAGTCTTACTTCGTCAAAAAATTTTTGGCTATCCAGCACATTAACGAATGTCATAGATATTTAAGTACACTTATACAAATAACGCGGTTCAGGTATTATTTCAAAGGTGCAGAGACGTCAACTGCGATATTTATGTATGCTTTATCGACTACCAGAAAGTGATCTGGATAACAAAGACCTTCGAGTAATCAAGAACATATACTACAAATAATCAGCAACCATTCGGGTGAAAGACCAACTAACAGAAGAAGTTGCAATAAAGAGAGGAGTACGACAGGGCTGCATACTCTCTCCTATATTATTTAACGTCTATTCTGAACACTTCATGAGCCAGGCCTTAGAGCATATCGAAGAGGATATTCTCATAAATGGTGAGCGCCTGAATAACATCAGATATGCAGACGACACCATCCTCTTTGTAGACAGTTTAGAAGGTTTACAGACACTAGTAACGCAATTGTGGAGAATCAGTCAAGAATACGGGCTTGATTTTAACATCAAGAAAACAAAGTACATGGTCATCAGTAAGAAGCATATTCCACCTAGTCAATTACTGGTAGATCAGTAATAAATACTCCAAGTACCCCGTTACTACTATTTAAGAACCACCATAAACGACCAATGGGACCACTCAGTTGAGATAAAACAAAGAATTGAAAAAGCCAGGTCAGCATTTGTCAGAATGAGCAAGATATTTAAGAGACACGACCTACCCTTAAAAACGAAAATCCGTTTATTGAGATGATACGTGTTTACAGTGCTGCTCTATGGGGTTGAATCATGGACACTAACCGAGGCATCCATGGGAAAACTCGAGGCGTTTGAGATGTGGTGTTATATACGGATACTGAGGATCTCCTGGGTGGACCGAATAACAAACATTGAGGTTCTATGTAGAATGGATAAAACATGTGAAATTATATCCACAGTGAAACAGCGCAAGCTAGAATATCATGGACATATAATGCGAAAAACGATCATAGATATAATCTGCTGCAACTTATATTACAGGAAAGGTCTACGGAAATAGGGGACCAGGAAGAAGAATATCTTGGCTCCAGAACTTACGAAAATGGTCTTCCTTGACCACTTCAGTACTATTTCGAGCTGCGGTCAATAAAGTTAGAATTGCCATGCTAGTATCCAACATCCGTAACGGATAGGCACCACAAGAAGGAGAAGATACAAATAACGAACACTAGAGAAAAGGATAAACAGTTTAAACATTGTTTAGGATGCTACATTATGGCAATGACAGGAGACAGAATGGCTCCTGGTCGTTCAGATTTAACGGAAATGTTAAAGTGACATCTAACGTATTACAACTAAGATGGACAGTCACTATTAAAGTGAACTACACATTTCAAAAACTCTATGGTAAACTGAATATTGAGCACAAGTACAACCGACCAGTAATATAATTACAAGATTAACAATAACCGAGGTGTTAGTTTGGGGGCAAATATAGAATACAGAGTGTGAATGCAAGAACAAAATAAAATCTGTTAGAGAGTGGTTGGTTGCCTACACTAAAAAGGGTCTACCAATCACTATTAATACTACAGAAAAGAAGAAATTGAAATACTAGAAATAAAGATTAAAAATGAAAGCAAAGTGTGCAAATTGAAGTATTATACCACTGGTTCAGTCAAACTTGACAACTACAAAAATGGGCAAACTACAAAATTGAAAAATGTCTAAGCATTACTCAAGATCAACTAAACAACAGTGGGGATGTTAAAATATACAACTGTGGAAATGGTATATCTAAATTAAAAATAGATATGGACACTGTAATTTACGCCAACTGTAAATAAATTGATAACGAACAAGCTTGTTTAGCATGTTGTTGATGATTTAAATGTTGTATAAAAAAAATAAAACTCTTAATGGATATATTATGTAGACTCAGTGTAGGAAATCTAAACAGTCGAGTTGGATCCTCTACGAAGTGAAGCTGCAATAAAAATTTTAAAAATTGGTTTAAATTTAGCACAGTTTAAATTAATGTGAGAGTTTTCATTTGTTTCCACTGTAATCTAGCCAGAGGGCTTCTGGCCAGAGAGATGTATGTTGCTCGATGGTTATAATCATCCGGTAACACCAGTGGTACACACAAAATATGCATATATATTTTGTAGGTGCAGTAAAATAGAAAGTAAAAACGTCTCAATTTTAGTTTTTACACGATCTAAAGATATTCAACAACATATACAACTTTGGAGAAATACCAACAGGATGGTGAAATCTGAGTTTATTGCACTTCCAAAAAAACCAGGAGCCAAAAAATGCGAAGATTAGCGTATACGTCAACTGCGACGTATACGTATGTCTGGTAAATTACGAGAAAGCGTTTGATCGAGTACAGCACGCCAAGATGATGCAAATACTAAAAGAACCAGGAATTAACAACCAAGATCTGAAAATAATTAGAAATCTTTACTGGAATCAGACAGCAAATCTCAGAGTTGAAGATGAACACATTGACTATGTGAAAATCATGCGTGGAGTGAGGCAAGGCTGTATTTTGTTTCCTCTAATGTTCAATCTGTACTCTGAAAGAATATTTATCGAAGCTTTGCACGAAACTGAAAAAGGTATTCTACTAAATGGAAAGTAAGAATGCAGCGATGCTACGTCTTCTCTGTCCTTTTTTATGGTGTTGAATCGACCTTGAACGAAGATATATGCAGAAAACTGGAAGCATTTGAGATGTGGCTATATCGGAGAATACTTAAGATCCCGTGGACTGACCGAGTCACAAATGAGGAGGTCCTCAGAAGAATGAATAAGAACCGAGAGGTACTGACCACCATCAAATCTCCAAAGTTACAATTCTTCGGACATATGTGAAATGAATCCAGATATGCTCTCCTTCAAGCCATCCTGTAAGGAGAAATATTTGGAAAACGAGGTCCAGGAAGAAGAAGAACATCTTATTTAAAGAATCCCAGAATCTGGTTCAATTCAACATCTGTGCAGCTTTTCCGCGCTGCTGCAGATAAGATAGAGATTGCCATGATGATCGCCAACATTCATAACGGATAGGCACATCAAGAAGAAGAATATTATGTGAAGTGAAAAATAAAATCTTATATGTATCTTGCCCATCGAGAAACATCCATCCCTCGAGCTAGAGGCCCTTTGACTGGATTATTTTGCTCTCCAGGCGTAATCATCTTAATAACACCCTTGGTGCATAAATAACTATTAAACCATTGTTTTTTTTAATGATAATGAAGTGCATATGGCAGGGAGCTATACGCCTGTCGTGAGCGCTGCATTAACTTTTAAAAAACATTGTTTTAAAATTAAATAGGCTCAAAATACTTATCGGAAAACGATCGGAAAAGGTTTAAACTTGAATATAGGTTTTTGGTGAATTCAAAAATAATGTTTTTTAATTGTGCTTTTGAGCTTGAAAATTGTAATTTTGCGTTTTTCTCAGTTTTAAATTATTTATAGTTCGAAAACGATCAAGTTTACAGAAAAATTACACGAGAACTATGTATTTTGTTCCGAATTATTCAAAAAATTGGAAAAAAGATTGTCCGGACCGAAAACATTTATTGTTACAATTTGTTTTAGTTGGGTTGTGTTTTGGGCTTATCTTTCTGATGAGTTTGTTTTATAACTTGTATTTGTTTTCAACAAACTTTTTGATAAAAGTTGAGATGCCACAAGACAACAACTTCACAATAATACTTGTTGCTTACTAAAACAAGCATCGATAATATTAATCAACATTTCATGCAAAAGAAACCTATAAACCATGACAAAGAAATTGATAATAAAATGTTAGTGGTCGAACGTCTCCTAAACGATAAGCAAGATCCGAAAATAAACAACAGAAATATATTCTTGAATTTGTAAAGGTTTTAGATCAATTAAATATCAAACGTCAATTTTTGATATAAGATGCATAGAACAAGCTACATTAGAGTATCTAAAGTATACAATGTATATAGTCTAGGCGGGATCTGTTTTGGATTGGACATTTTCCATAGGAAGCTATTTTTTTGCTGGAATCCCTTCAGGATGTGCCCAATATCGATAATCACGATATGCGCCAGTCGCAAACCCTGTGCTAAATTTTTTATTTAACAAAATCTGAAAACAATTGAAAATTTCTCATTTTTTTGCTTCTATTTTCGTTTATAATTCGGAAAATATTGATCCTAGAGAAAAAATTATAACAAGTTAAAAGTTTCGTTATTTAATTTTACACAATATTTCGTTAGCTAGAAATTGAAAATTTAATGTTTATTGTTTAAAAAATAGCAATAATTGGAAAAAAAAAGTACAAAAAAACGACGTTAATCCTTTAAATTAAAAAGGAGGGAAAGACTTTTTCCCTCCTAGCTGTGGAACTGTCAATGACGAACATGGTGAAAGGTTCCACCAGGACATTTCTATAATGGAACGAAGGTATCAAGGCCGGTGGAATGAAGGTATGCTAGCGGATTACTGTTGGTTTGTGTGAAGTGATGCTCCGGAAGTCACATACAATAGGAAAGCAAAAAGGTCTCGTACTCATAGTGATAACGACTGATTTATTTTTATAAGCACTTCAAACAAATCTATTTAATTTATTTTTATTTTCCATCAATTAACTACAATAGCACATTATACCTATTGCGTATCAAGAAAACTAGAGCTAATAAATTATTTTCATTGTTGTTTTCTTTTTTATTGGCCCTAAATGAGTAAGAACTCACTTAAAAAGTGAAGGAAGCATTCAAAATTTTTTTTGTGGGGCAGTGTAATTTGTTATTAAAAATTTATTGTTTAAATGATATAAATCTCTTATAAACAAATTAATTCGCAACTTTTTAGTGAAATTTAATTGTTGTAACTTTTTTAATAATAAAGATAAAGTAATTTTGCTAATTTTTTAAAGCTGAAACAATTACCTTTAAAATGTTGAGTTTTGAAATTTAATCACACGTAAAGCCTCATCGGACGCCTATTTTGCAATTGTTTTCACGAAATTTGTTATTACTCCGGTTCTAACAATCAGATCAAAGTGTACATTTTGTTCATTTTTTCAAAAGGAACCATTTTCATTTTGGTAAAATTAAAAATCTCTAGTAGTTTAGGAGACCATCATTTAAATAAGTAAATTATTGATCACAAATTATTTGACAGGGTTTCAGCCTGGTACCCTCGAAAAATCAAATTTACGCACCAAAAACATAAAAAAACGTCAAGGTAGCAAGGGGACATAAAAGTGCATACTCTAATCCAGTAAAATAAGGCAAGTTGTAGAATGGAAAATTCTCTTCAATTTTTGTCTCAAGTACTTTTATGTACCTTCAACCCTTCTTAAGATAGAGCGCAAAGAGTGGGGGACCGCTTACCTGTGTATACCGTAACGCGAAGTCAGCCAGTAGGATTCAATAAATAATAAGTTATATAGTTAATTATTCACTTAAAATACTATTATTATCATTAAATTTTTATTATTTATTATTTAATAAACTATATTTATAGATATTAATTATAAAATATATATTTTTTATATAATATTTATTTTATTTTTAACAAACATACAATATTAAATAAAATACTTTTCGTCCATATTACTACGAATATTATATCTCGAAATACAAATCTCTTGTACGGCGGTTGCTGTTTCTGCGAAGCTGTAGCAGATGCTCCTTTGTTATATATGACCTAACCGGTTTTTTTTAATATGACTTTCTACACACCGTGGCGAATGAGTTTGGGACTTCTATGTATATACGCACAATAGCGGTGGAGGGATATTTCACTTGATGATGGGAATGGTAGGGTAGAGCTATTTCTCTGCGTTAGTATTTCTTTACCGAAAAAAATTTATTTTATCGTTCAGTTGAAAACGACATCTTAGCATCGACAGACGTATAATTTTGAGTGAATATTTTTAATTGCAATGGCTGATTTGTGTTTTATTTGTAACAAGTTAATATCAGAAGGTGTCTCTGTGAGTGTTGTGCGTGGCTTACAAACATTAAAAACTGCAAGTATTGAAAGAAATTACGGTCATATAAATTATTTAAATACTACAACATATATTATCGATGGTGGATTTCTTTTGCACCGCGTTGTATGGAATAAAAATGATACTTTTTGTAATATTTTACATAAATACGTCAGATATTTACAAACACATTATGGCTCAAGTATCGTTGTTGTATTTGATGGTTACTCAGACTACACTAAGAACATTAAAGCAATGGAACAACTAAGAAGAACTGCCGGTATTTCAAAATCTTACGAACTCCGTTTTGATGAAACAATGAATGTGCCTATCAGCCAAGAACAATTTTTATCGAAGACATCTAATAAAAAAATCTTTATAGACATGCTTATCGACAAATTAAAAGCTGTTAATATCACTACAAAACAAGCCAGAGATGATGCTGATTTTCTCATTGTAGAAACAGCTATTGCAGAGTCTGAACATGTAGGAAAAACTTCCGTCATTGTAGGAGAAGATATTGATTTGCTAGTTATCTTGATAGGACGAGCTCAATTACATCAACAAGAAATTTTTTTTTAAAAAATTGGTAAGGGTAATGCGGAGACAAAATTATATTCATCGAAAAGTTTTGATAAATACCCTCATTCTAAGAAACACATCTTATTTTTACACGCGTTTAGTGGATGTGATATGACTTCTGCGATTTATAGGAAAGGTAAAATATCGTTTATTAAAATGTTCGAAAATCACCATTTACATCAGTCACCTCAACTATTTCAACAAAAAAACTGCTCTGTACAAGAATTATTTGAAAATGGAGTACGTATTTTCTTAGCAGCGTATAATGCTCCAACATCAGAAGACGATATAGACTCTTTTCGATACACCCAGTTCATCGAATCAACAAGACTCAACAAACCAGTGCAGTTATCAAGACTTCCACCTTCAAGTGCAGCAGCTCGTCAGCATATCATTCGTGTCTATTATCAGACCCAAAGTTGGTTGGGAAATGATTTAGAACCCCAAGAATTCGGCTGGGTAATGCAAAATGAATTTCTGGAACCAATAACAACATTTTTACCGCCAGCACCAGAAGAACTGCTGAATACAATATTTTGCAATTGCAAGAAAGGTTGTGGTTCTAATTGCGGATGCAGGAAATCAGGATTTCAATGTACTTTAATTTGTGGGCAGTGTAATGGACAATCATGTCTAAACGCTTCATCAACTTCAGATGATTTCAATGAACAAAGTGAATATGCACCTGATATTCTTGAATATTTTTATTCTGATACTTTAATAAACGAGAATGATGATGATGAATCCGATATTGAGCAGTCAGAGGAAGAAGAAGAAGAAGACGATGAAGAAGAAAATTAATACAAAAATATTAACCATATATACTTTAATAAATCGATTATTGGATTAATAAATAAATATATAATTTAAAAAAATAATAAATATGATTTTTTCAGTATTTAATTAAATATAAAAATGATTATTGTTGAATTCTGCACTTGATCTTAATTTATCGTATATACAGCTGTTAAAAATATTATTAAAGTTCATTTGAAATATTTCATTTAATAGTGTATGTTTGTTAAAAATAAAATAAATACATATTATATAAAAAATATATATTTTATAATTAATATCTATAAATATAGTTTATTAAATAATAAATAATAAAAATTTAATGATAATAATAGTATTTTAAGTGAATAATTAACTATATAACTTATTATTTATTGAATTCTACTGGCTGACTTCGCGTTACCGTATACACAGGTAAGCGGTCCCCCACTCTTTGCGCTCTATCTTAAGAAGGGTTGAAGGTACATAAAAGTACTTCAGACAAAAATTGAAGAGAATTTTCCATTCTACAATTTTTCTTACCACCTTAAATGTCATAAAGTGTAAGGGAAACGAGATATTTGCAGAAAACTCATTTTCGTGACCTTTGACCTTAAATATCTTAAGTCGCGGACACGTGATTATATGAGATTTTTGAGGTAAGTTTTATACCATCAAAATAAAGACGTATGCAAATTTTCAGCTTATTATCTTTCATTCCTAGGTTGCATCCTTATTTTACCGGACTACTCAACGCTCCCCTGGCGCCTAGAGTAGTAGATACAAATAACAAACCGAGCAAGGATCAAAACAAATTTTAATAAAAATAAGTAATAAATAGGTATACTTAATACATCGCTTAAAATTGACAATGCCATAATCCGAAAGAATTAAAAGGTATTTGTGATAACAACGATGTCATAAAATTAGGGAAACGGTCAATAAATTTCAAAAATCCGTGTAATAAACACAGCTTACAATTTTTACAACACGAATATATTGTTGTGTTAAGTGTACTCACTGATAACGTATCAAAAATAAAGTTAAAATTATAATGTTACTGGTAACAACATTAATTTATTAGAGAAACAAGAATGAACTTTACACTACGCCCATTACAGATACAAATTTATTCATTTGTTTTTAAAGAATATATAAGTTATGACCCGAACTTGTATCAGTTGCAATGGCAGATGAAATATGTACACTGTGTCCTAAAATAGAGGTCCGCGCTTTTGGAATTTGATTCAGGAGGATACTACTACAGCGTGAAAACTAAAGAGTGAAATGAAATTTGAAAAAATTTGAGTAACACTGATTTATATCGTGCCTTATGGTTATACAAGACTCGACAGATTACGGCAGGGATGCTCAGACTTGTAGTGTCTGCGATCTACCACAAAATATTTAGAAGTGATCAACTATCGACTACTACAACTTGGAGCCTAGATACCAAAATACGTAGATTTATGAAAATACATATAAATACAAAATATACTTAAGGCATATAATCAAGCATCTAATACTAATAGTTGTAAACTAATAATTTTCTTATTTATCTAATTTCCTTTCGATGTATGCATGACACTGCATAGTGCATATCATCCACAAACTTCTCGTAAGACGCTATGTAATTACAGAGTGCCAACCACAAGCACGATGTTCGTGCGTTAGGCGATTGCGAAATTTTGATTTAACTATTTTCATTTCTGAAAATGCAGACTCACACAAGTATGTTTATTCGAACATGCCTGTGAACTGACGAGGTATTTGTTTTAAACATGAATATTTGTCTTCGAGTATAAAAGACCAAAATTTTGTATCAGATGCTCTGGCTTTGAGATGTACAGATATCTGTAAAGGCCGGTTTTCACACAAGTACGCCTTAAGGTAAGCGTCCACTGATCCGTATCGTACGGATAGCATCATCGGCAATGCCAGCCAAAGCGTTGCTTACAGAGGCAACTTTTGCAATGCGTGCCAATGACGTCATACGGAATTCCGATCAGTGGACGCACTCCGCGCGATCTGTTCGCTATTTCGCATAGTCGCAAGGTCCAGTGGGAGCTATGTTGCATTTGACGATCCTCTTGTCAACACCTGTTTTTGCATAATGGACGAATCACAATTTTATTTTATTATTTATTGGGTTGTTGCGAAAAAACCAAAGTTTAAAAATATTGATCTCCCCAGGTTTTTAATAAAAGCTTTGATATTTTTAATGTATAACTTTTTGTACGTAATCAAACAAGTAAACTCAGTTTTAACTTTTATTTTATATATAGGTATATTCAGAAAAAATATTACAGGCCGAAACAAGTTGATTATGGGGATTAAAATATTACAAATATTACTCATTTTCATGTTTATTGGTCTTTCTCAAGATTCCTTGAGTATCTAACTATGAAAATTATTCTTCTTAAAAAACAACACATTTTTCTAATGACACCTATTAGAGTTGTTAATGATGTTACTAAGAGAAGTGTAAAATTGAATGTTTACAAAGTGAATAAAATGCATAAATTATAAGAATTATTATTACTACAATTAAAATCGCCACAAAAATCCGAAGAAAGTGGCATTGACAATCCGATTGCCGATACTCGCGTCGGCAAATCCGATCGCTGCCGATACAGTGGACGCAGTATGAAAAATTAATCGGATGCGTACGATGTGGACCTATGGACGCTTAGTGTACGTTCACACAGACTGCTATGGCGCGATCAGCGATGCTATGCTTCGCTATGCTATGCGTTTCATAGCGAGCTGTGGGTGTTTCAATACAATGATATGCTTGTATGCTAGTCGCCACCGTAGTCTTTTCTGTGTCGAACGTGACGATGAAAAGAAAACTGAAATAAATATTGGCGGAAAATTCATTGTTAAAGTACAATATTTATTATACAAATAAGTGTTTAAATAGAAAACGTAAATGGGTTCATAAAATTAATAGAGAGAAGGCGACATTTGAAGAATTTCATCATTTACTTGCCAAACTAATTATGCATCCTGATAAAATTTCGAGAATATTTTCGGATGTCTTTTGAAACGTTCGACTACATTCAAAGAGGGATAACTTTTTACGTAGAGAAAATGCACACAAACTGGATGAAACCATTGGAGGGAACCATGGAATTGTTTATTAATAGCATCAGCAGCATTTAACTTTTATTGTCTTGATTATTTGGGTATTTTGATAGTGGAAAAATAATTATTATTTATTAACATTCGTTAACATTTTCATATATTCTTCAGAGTTCTGTTTAAACACAGTTTTGATAACCCATACTAAACTAATCTTTTTGATGAAGTTTTTATTTTCGGACAGAATGTTTTACAATTACAAACACCTCAAATAAGCAAGAGCATATGCAGTAACCTAATTATTAATAAACATTAATTAATATTTACTTGTCACTTCTAACTTTCACTGCAACCTCAACCCATAATTTATTCATTATTGTTTATTAATTTCTCCTAGTCCATATCACTCGCTAGACGTGCGACTGCTGGCGATGGAATCAAACATTCTTGAAAACCAAACCGAAGCGCATACTAGCCGCTATTAGCACCGCATCGCACTAAATCGCGCGCTTTTTGAACAACGCACTTAAGATACAAGTGTTTGATATCATCGCATAGCAAAGCATCGCATCGCTGATCGCGCCGTAGCAGTCTGTGTGAACGTACACTTAGCTTTATTGTACGTTTTGTTGCACAGCACAAATCATATCCAATAAAACGTGTTGCGTAAACAGCAAAACGTACGTCTTGGCGAATCGAATTTAAATCCAAGGTCAGATTGAAGAATTGATGGGAGAAGCATAATTTTGCAAGAACTGATACGATAAAAAAAACGTGTAGACTCACGTTCAGACAGGACGACCGATCTTGGTTTAGTTCACGACTATAGTAGAGGCTACAGTTAGAATGTAGTGCCGGTAAGGTAGGCAATGTATTTCTTTCGGGAGAAAGGCCGACCACGTTGCCGGTTTGCCCCGAGCGGCGCATCAGGACCGGATTTAATAAATCATAGCACTGGAATATACACGCACACAACAATTGCCTACGGTTGTATAAAAGACTATCATTAGTGTTTCAACTAAAGCATGATTCAATCATCGATGTATAAATAAGAGAGTTGCATTGTCGAATTAAACAATAACATGAAGAAAAATACTATAAAAAAAGTAAAATATATCAAACTCATTGTCGATAGCTTATCTATATTTATCAATTATCAATAGCTTCCATTGTAAACACATTCTTTGGAAAATAAAGATCATTATAAAGTCATTGGGAGAAGTGAATCAGTTTTAATCCTCATTGTCCACTCAAAGCAAACATGTCTCTTTGTCGTTTTGTGTACTGGCCATTAGACCAAAAACTTGGCAAAAAATATAAAAGCTCAGTTCTACTTCATTTTCGCAAGCGGATGAAAGTACCTACATCATGAAGCAGTTGCCAGTATCTGTCGTGAATTTCAAACAGTGTATGACTCTTAGTGTGCAAGTAAAACGTGTGGTGTTAAATGTATTGAACGATCATCTGAACTTAAAAAATGATGACAGCTTGACTATTACTGTGGAAAAAGTTTCGAAAATGTGCGGTGTGATTGTTCGCAAAATTTATAACATCCGCGAAGAGGCCCAGCAAGGCGAACTGAAACCGGTACAAAAAAGAAAGAAAAACAGTTTCCAGTCCAATTCACGTGAATACTTACGATGAGGGAGTGAAATCTCGAATAAGGAAAATTGTCCATGGTTTTTTTTTTGAAAACATACCACCAACCGGCGGCAACATAATAAACAGAGTGAAGGATGATAAGAACTTACCAACTTTTTGAAAAACCCCATTTCGTAGGCTACTAAATGACATGGATTTTGAATATGGTAAAAGAGCTCGAAAGAAAAGATATCATATCCTGGAGACACAAGTACCTCAGACAAATAAAAACATTGAGGAAGAAGGATAATGTAAACCTGGTTTATACCTTTGAGTCTTGGATTAATGTCAGTGCTCCAGTCAAAAAGGAATTGAGGGACACAACGATTAAAAATCACCAGATGCCTTCATAAAAGACTCTCTACTGGACTGAAAGCTCCAACCCAAAGAGGTCCTAGGTTTGTTCTTCTTCATGCTGGAAGCGAAACTGGTTTTGTGGCATGGGCCAAGTAAACTTTCTTGGCCAAGAAGGGTACAAATGATTACCACGACGAAATAGACGGGGATCTATATGAAGAATGGTTTGAGAAGACGATAATTCCAAACTTGCCGAAAGACAAAGAAAACGTTGTTGTTTTGGATAACACGTCATACCACACCCGCAAATTTGATTTCCCGAAAAAATTGTGGAACAAAAGGCAACTCAAGGATTGGCTAATCGAAAAGACCATTTTCTTCGAGGAAGATTACCTAAAAAGTGAATTGCTGGATACTGCGGCCACATTTAGAGACGAGTACGACAAGTACAAAATTGAAACAATTACGGAAAAATATGGCGTTAAGATTTTGAAACTGCTTCCTTACCATTGCGAGATGAACCCGATTGAGATGATGTGGAGTCAAGTGAAAAGGTATGAGGCTTCAAACAACTTCGACTTTAAAGAAAAAACGGTAGAACGGTTAATAAAATAAGCTTATCAACGCGTATCTAAAGAGCACAAGCAGTGGCATAATTATGTGAACCACGTCAAGAAAGTAGAAGAAAAAATGTTTACTGTGGACAATTTGCAGGAACATATTGAACCGGTGATAATTAATATGGGAGATGATTCAGAGGATGAGGACGATTTAGATATGGATTGCGATTAGTATTAATTTACGAGAAATATCTCAGATTTAATGCTCATTTGTTTTTTTTAGTACTGTAGGTACAGTACATTTCAGTTATGATCTTGCATATTATATATATATATATATATATATATATATATATATATATATAATATTTATATATATATATTTATCGTGTCGTATAGGGTAAACTACTTGCATTTTTTTGTATATATGTATATAAGTATTTAGGAGGTATTAGATATTTTATGAATACAGGCATTTTTTTATAGAATTAATTTTTTTTTGTTTATTCTCTTATTTAACTCAGTTAAATTAATGAGTAAATATTTTTGAAACGAAGCGCGTACGGTCCTGATTTCTCAGTCTATCGCCAATCTACCACACACCTACCACTGTGCCGACATGAGCGGCATCGCTGCGCGCCGTAAGATCAACACTGCATTCTAACTGTGACTTCTACTATAGCTCCACTCCAGTTCGCTTCCTTTTTCTCCAAAAAACCTAATAATGTCAGACTTGCGGCAATGCACTCACGATTTTATCTGGGAATGTATAAAAGTTTTCCTTGTTTATGGCAAATGAGAAATAAAGTCTATAGTAGTAAAGAGACAGTTACAAAAAAAAATAAACGCGTTGAGATCGATTTATAAAAAAAAGTTGAAAAAAGTGAGGGCATGAGTATCTCTGAAACTGGAGAAAAAGACAGTATACAAACCATCTTTGTGGTATACTGTATCCAGAAATTTAGTGTCTCATTATAAAAGTTATTTTAATAACAGCTGTAAAACTGAATAATCCCTTGTAAATACTCTATTGTTGTATAATTATCACAGCTATCCAAGCTGACAGGACCGGCATATAGCCAAGTCAACTGTAGGTTAGTACATATAATCAGATCAAATATTATCATTCAAGCGTAATGTCAAAAAACTCTTTTTATAAACATACAAATTTCCCATAATTATTGTATTCTTTTATTAATCATTATTTTCTCATATAAGTCTCAACGAAATAAAAACGCCCAAAATTATGAAGATCTCAATTTAGTCAAATTGACTGGACCGGCCGTGGAAATTAATAAGTTTTGGGAAACGGGTAATATCGCAAACAGCACATTAGAACTGACAAACCCGTATATACAGTTATAATGAGTAAACGTTTAACTTAATTGACCTATTAACTAAGTAACTTAAGTGACAAACTAACACTTAAAAGTCTGCTTTCGACGGAATTGGTTGTAAAGTCGTTTGAGTGTTCAGTTTGTCCAAAAAATTACTTGAGTATTGTTATAAAAGTGTTTATTTTTTTATAGTGTGTACACTTGCCGGTGAATCCACGTAGTCAAATTTACCTCGACCTATTGGAATTTTTAAATGTACCAAGGATGCCACGGGAAACTATTAACAATGACGAGGAGTCTCACAAGATATCTGAGAGTGGCTGTGAGTCTTTTATGGAGTGTAATCGCTTTTTTCATGCAGGCGTCTTCTTTCAGTGTGTATAGTGTTACCAAATGTAGCAATTAACAATAAGTTGAGGTGTCCATTCGCAAATAACTGAGCCAATCAACAGGTTCGCCTGTCAGTATTTTCAGTAATAAGACGTGGGAATACTAGTTTCTTTTCAAAAGCCACTCTCTTGGCCAGCTTGTCCTCTCCTTCTTCATCCCTTTTCCTCTCAGTCGTTAAACTAATTTCACACAACTATAGACTCTGGATTGGAACTCCGGTAGAAAGCGAGAGAGAATACACGTAACTAGTGTGTATACACTAGACAAAACGTACATTTTGCCGTATGTTTTGTATACCCGATAAAACGAATAATAAAACGTAGCGTGAAAACCGGCTTTAATACTTTATTTTGAACAGAAATGATCTCCATACTGAAAGCGTTTGATATTTCAATAGCACATTTTTCAACATTTTTACAAGAAAAATGATAAAGTCATGAGCATTACGATATTCGTCAGTTTGCTTTTTAAAATTAGAGAAGCGTGTTTCAAATTTACTTTAAATATTCGAAACTGGAAAATTTGTAAGATTTCTTTAATTCGTTAATTAATAGCTACATTTTGTTCATAAAATAATTTATGGCGCAATTCGTTACATCCAATAAAAAAGCTAAATCACGGAGCCATTTTTCGTTTTAAAGTATCTCAGTATCGTCGCCTTGTTAATGTAGAAAAGAATGTCTGTAAAGTTAGCATATCCATGTTATAAGGCCGAATTCAGACCAACAGCATAATTGATTATGCTAACTAGCATATCATAGCTATATATCGGCAAAAAAGGGGTACAAGGCCCATCTTGGCGGCATGTTTTGTTGCTAATGAATTGCTGTTGATTGGAATATTAACCAATCCCCAAAAGCTACCCCATCATCCCCTAGCTGAAAATACAGCTCCGGAAAAACCCAGATATCGGACAAAAAGCGAACCGCAAGGAATTGATTGTTAATTTATTGACGAAGTTTTATGCCACGAAACAATTTATTGCGGCAGCCGTTTCCGAAAAACAATGATTATGCTTAATTTACGATAAAGCTAGCATAGCCGTAGCTATATCTCGGCAATGAATAAAGCTACAGAGCCCATCTTGGCGGCATATTTTATTTCTGAGTGAATTGAAGTGATTGCTATTGATTGGTACATTGACCAATCCCCAAAAACCATGCCATCATTCCCTAGCCCAAAACTTATCCCCGAAAACATCGAGATATCGGCCAAAACGTTGAAACCCAAAAAGTGGACCGCTAGGAATTAATTGCTAATTTATTGTTGTTATAAGTTTTACGCCAAGAAAAAAAATTTATTGTTAAAGTTTTACGCCAAGTAACAATGATTATGCTGACTATACAGTAAAGCTAGCGTAGCCATAGCTATATCTCGCAAGGAAAAAGGCTACAGAGCCCATCTTAGCGGCATATTTTATTGCTAATTAATGCTGTTGATTTGTATATTGAACAATCCCCAAAACTACCCCATTATACCCTAACGCAAAATTCATCCCTGGAAAAATCGAAATATCGATGAAACTAGAAAAACGATGAAACTACAAAAGTGAACCGCAAGCAATTGGTTAATTGCTAATTTAATGTTAAAGTTTTACGCCAAGAAACAATATATTGCTGTAACCATTTTCGAGAAACAATGGCTATGCTAACTTTACGGTAAAGTTAGCATAGCCACATCTACATCTCGGCAACGAAAAGAGTTAGTGTAACGTTATAAACGTCACATCTTTATTAATTTATATTAAATAATTATTTTATTTTAATTTCTTATGATAATTAGCAAGAAAAGGATAACAGAAGGTCAACTCTACGTCAACAAATCCCTGTAGAAAGAGTGACGCACTACAACTACCTCGGCACCATAATAACTGAAGAATAGACCAACAACCAGGAGATTAGAGCACGCATTGGAAAAGCTAGATCCACCTTCAATCGAATGGGGGCCTTCCTCAAGAGTCACAACCTCTCTCTTGATACAAAAGTAAGAATTCTGCGATGCTACGTCTTCTCTGTCCTTTTTTATGGTGTTGAATCGTGGACCTTGAACGAAGATATGTGCAGAAAACTGGAAGCATTTGAGATGTGACTATATCGGAGAATACTTAAGATCCCGTGGACAGACCGTTTGACCATTTGAGTCACAAATGAGGAGGTCCTCAGAAGACTAAATAAGAACCGAGAGGTACTGACCACCATCAAATCTCGAAAGTTACAATTCTTCGGACATATTATGCAAAATGAATCCAGATATGCTCTCCTTCAAGCCATCCTGCAAGGAAAAATATTTGGAAAACGAGGTCCAGGAAGAAGAAGAACATCTTGGTTAAAGAACCTCAGAATCTGGTTCAATACAACATCTGTGTAACTTTTCCGCGCTGCTGCAGATAACATAAAGATTGCCATGATGATCGCCATGAAGAAGACCTGAACAAATTATGTGGGTACCCAAATTAAAATTACTGCATTAACTATTAAAATTACTGCATTAACATTTGAGGCAAGAACATTTCAAATAATTTTGAAATTCTTCACACCACCTATAAAACGTGTCACGTGTTATAAAATGTGTTATTTATCAATGGAGTATATTAAATACAGTTACAGTATGCTAACTAAAACTTACTAATGAAAAATATATTTTTAGTTTCTTGTAAATTAATCAAATTATTGATTGATTGTTTTTGGAAGCATAGCTTTCTTATCGCGGAAGGAATGCATTGATCGGTGCGGTAGCTCGCGCAGAGATATGAAAAAGTAAAAACGACTGAGACACACTTCGCGCGACCACACACTACGTAGAGTAGTAAACGCAGTCCCATGCGTGTTTCTTAAAATAAAATAAATTAAAATATAAAATAAATTAACAGACCATACGAAAGCCATGCACCATTTTTTTTTTCAACTAAGAAATACAAAATTTTTGGTCATAGTACTTAATCGGTTTTTCATTACCTACTCGGAGCAACCGACACAACTGCAAATATAGGCCAGGCACACAACACACACTATAAACTCATCCATCCTCGAGAAGCCGATTTAGTCAAAAATGTCTATAGAAAATGTCACACCGAGAGTGCAGTACGGCTAATATAGGAATACACAATTGCCGGATTTCACGCCTTGTGCTTGGCGATACAAACAGGTCCAAGTGGTAGTCACAGAACCGTACCCAGATCCCTACGCCGGGCTCTGTTATTTATTATAAAATAATATATTGATAAAATAATTGCCTTCAAGTAGCCAAATAAGAGGCATGAATTTGAATAAAAAGACCTTAAGTTTTTAGCGAGAATTTTATTATAAAACTGTATACTTTATTAAACTAACAAATGTATTTTAAATTACATTTCTTGATAGCTATAAATATACCGGGTGGAACCTCCGGTAACTCGATTTCCGTGCACCCAGCCCAATATCCGAAAAGCCCATACTCTGATTGGACTGGTAAATGCATTTTATTGGTTATACAGTGTAAAATAATCGAGGTTACTCACAGATATTCAATTAATTATACTAAAGTCGTCCTCTACATCCGAGATGTCGGATTCGCTTTCGCTACTCTCCCCTGTGTTCGCGTCTATTATCAATTGGTCTACGTCATCTTGCAGGTTGTCCGCAGCCCACATCTCAGTTTCCGTTTTCTCAACAACATGAGTGACATAATTGCGCCAATTTTGCTCTGTGACGCGTGCGAAACCGTCGTCGATCAACTGGCGTACCTCGTCGTTTTTAAAAGTGGTATTATGGGTACCTACATATCGCTTAACTTGGTTCCACACCATTTCTATAGGATTCAATTCGCAGTGATATGGAGGAAGCCTTAAAATATAAACATTATGTTGTGAAGCATACTCATCAAGATGATACTTATCGTATTGATCTTTAAAAGCACGCGCTGCTTCTAATAGCTCGGATTTCAAATAACACTCATCGAAAAAAAATGTCTTTTTCCACTAGCCATTCCTTGATTGCAGCTTTATTCCAGGAATTATTAGGGAATCTCTCTTTACGGGAGTGGTACGATGCATTGTCCATTACAATGACATTCCTGCGACCATTATTTGGTAAATTTGATATTAATGTCTCCTTAAACCACGACTCAAAATATGCGGCATCCATTTCATCGTGATAGTCGCCATCATTTTTCTTTGCCAGAAAAACACGCTGTGTGCCAGGAAGGAAACCTCCTGAAAAACCTGCATGCAATAAAACATATCGTGGACCTCGTTTAGTAGGTGCTTTTAAGCCAGTACTTAAACCTTTGAGAAAAGCATCACGACTGTTTTGTATCGTAGTATCGCACCATTCGTAATTTATAGATTGGCCAACATTAACCCACGATTCGTCCAAATATATGATATTGCAATGGTCTTTTCGCAATCGTCGTATAGTTCTCAAATAATTATGGCGCCAATGAATAATATCCTCTCGCTCCACCATGATGCTTCTTCGGCCACGTTTCTTATAAACAAATCCAATATCTTTCAGAAGTCTGTATAAAGTAGAAAGAGACAACGGCTGTATATTCTCATTACCTTGTATGAAGTTATGTATATGCTTTAAGAATGGCGGCAAATTTTTCATGAAAAATTCACAATGAACAATTCTCCGTAGAATACTTCTTACACCCTCGTCATATGTGAATATTCTAGAATTTGATTGACACACTCGTTTTTTACGTTTTTTTGGCGATTTCAACGTTCCACTCTGTTCTGTTTCTTTTTTGAAATTGTAAATGCTTCTTTCGCTAACACCAGTCATCAACGAAGTACGTCTTACAGCAGCACTTACATTAAGTTGTTCCGTATTTTGTACAAAATACAACACATTTAACACTACGAGTTTAGCGCAACCGTTAAATAATTCACCGGATTTAAACTTATGGGACTCCATGCTCTCTGTTGAAACTCGGACTAAATTTTGAAGTGTAGTTTCGTTTTCCAAAAGCACTTTCACCCCCTACCCATCCTTAGGATGGGTAGGGGGTGAAATAGGGAAAGCTTGGAGTTTATCAAATACTAATTATGACAAACAAGTTTATGGCCATATTTAGGTGATTATGTTAATGATGGTAATTTGTAGCAGAAGTTTTACAAAAGAAATGAAGACCTATTTATAGAAACAACATAACTGTATTTTTAATATTTTACATACAATAGAAAAAATCTAATTTCTATGAAAGAATTGGAAATTTGAATATTATATATAATATCTATAAATAATATCATTTCCAAGTTTCCAAATTCTTTCCTAGAAATTATGTAGGTTTTTTCTATTTTATGTAAAACAGTAAAACTACAGTTATTGTATGTTGTTCTTGTAAAGAGGTGTTCAAATGTTACTCTTATGAATATGATTCAATTGTATATCTCATGTTGACGTTTTATATGCAAAATTCATAGTTTTCGTTGTCAATAACTCATCAATGCCTTTTTATTCTACTGTATACGTATACATGATATAAAATATTTTTCTCGTACTGCCGACAGATGCATTTTATCCAAGCTGGTCCTGTGAGACAATGAGCAATCAACAGCTGGAGAAAACCGACAACCCTGCGCGTTTATTCTCCATAAGAAAACCATCGCCGTATCTTACCCGTACTGCACTCTCAGTGTGACATTTTCTATAGTGTTTGACAATGTTTGTCGTAATAACAGGCGTAACGACTAATTATTTGTTTATTCACTCCATTTAATAATGTTAAAAGTCCTAGTGGTTGATGCACTTATTTTAAGTAAAAAAATAGACGGTACTCACCTGTAACTTCTTTTTGCACATACTAATGGTGTCAGTAGAATAAACGGACAGTTTAACATCTGAACACGAATGGGACAGTCTCAATTTTAAAACAGTCTCGGTACCACCGTCTACCGGTTCTGAACACTCTGCAGGTGAATCTCGACCATTGTCTTCTTTCACAATATTGATAGGATACGAAAGGCAATAGATAGGAACCTGATACCGCGCACCCAACTCATCGTAACACTCCGTCAGGTACCCGTTAGGCACCGATACGCTAGCTCCGTCGAGAATAGCTTGAGCTAACTCGTAATCCATGGCTTCGGCTGCCACCGCGGCAGCCCTGAGGGCGTCCCATATTTCGCGACGTCCCTCGAAGGCCGGTGCTGTGTCCCAGAATTCATCTCGTTTGCTTCGAAGTTGTCCTTCCGTTAGGGGTACGTCAGATTTCCATCTAATCGTTTCATGGCACAGGGGGTGGTTCTTTCGTTGACTACCTGTAACAAAAAGGACTTTCAATAAGATGTTTTCGTAGCACCAAAATTAGTTTTATGTGACGAGGACTTCAAGAAGATTCTACTGAAAGTGGGTATCTTACCATAAATACCGACAAAAACAAAAATGTTGACAACAGCCTGTTGCCTCTAGAATTGCCGTTAGTGGGGTAATAGATATACACAACTTTGAAAAACGGAAAAACTCCTTAACTGAGAAACATTCCAGCAGAATTAATAAACTAGTAACAAGTTCTGACAGTCTTGTAACGACTCTGTAAGACATTTACGCTACAAATGTGTTACATTTTTGTTTTTTATTGTTCTTTGGTGAAGCAAGCTGAAATAAGTCTTAAAAGAAAGATTTTTTTAATAAGGAAAAGTAAATGCAACCATAAAAAAGCACGCCAAGTAAGACTTAGCAGACGCTGAAGTTATTGTTCGTGACTCTATTTTATGAAAATAACTTATAAAAAGTAAAAAAAAAGCAATCGGGGCACAAAAACAGTTATTGGCTGCTTGCATGATCAAGAAACGATACGATTAGACAGAAAATATCTGAGCTGCTGGAGCTCGAACGATTTTTTTCTGCAAATCAACGATCTTGTTTTGTTACGAGTGACAATGAAAAACATAAGGGACACAAGGCTAATAAATAGATACAATAGCAGAGATCTCGAAAAAAAAATCAATCAATTAGCCTAATATAGAGATACAAGATGAAAACACCTTTCACAAATATAATACCCAAAATAAACCCTTTCTTCCAAAAGAATTAGATAGTTTATATATGATCTAATAAAAAAATCTTAGAAAATCTAAACTATTAATTCATATTTATTTCAAAGAAATCTTATTAATAGGAAAACATTAACTGCTTAATTACATTTAATAGGCGTATTAAAACCTACTTGTTGAATTAGACCTAACACGAAAAGTATAACCACATTAAGTTATCACCAAAAAGTAAAAATAGAACAGAGATGCAACAGCATCATAATTTGTATACCTTATCTAGTAATATATTTACTAAACACGTGATATTCAATGGAATATCATTCTTTTTTGTGGTATTTAATGTGATTCATGTAAATATTGTAGATTTTAAATAAAATAACCATTTCTATCTTCAAATGAGTGACGTAAAGAAAGTTAAATAAATAAAAGAGCAGCAAAAGAAACGGATTTTTCACAATTTGCATCCATGGCTTGTTGAGAGATGACGTATAAAAAAGTGGGTGTATATTCCGGAATCAAAAAGAGACTTTGTAGTGGCACCATTTAAAGTTCAGATTTCAGAGGACATTATCCTGTAATGAATAATGTCGTTCTATATCTAGGAGGAACAAGATGTACCTTTGAAAAAGACTCCAAAAATTTCATATTTTTTAATCTATTGCTGAAATTTTAGATCAATACAACATGGAAAAGAAAAAGTAGAAAAGGTATCTCTACTCCGAAATAAAATACTCAATAATAAACACCTATTGTAAATTACTCCTTAGAAGACCAGACAAGAAAGAGTTGCATTAAATAATTACTCTAGACTCTAGAGAAAGCAAAGCATAAACAAATACTCCACTGACTCTCCCGATTGGTAATTGGAATGGTGGACCTGCACTTCATCTACTATAAAAAGAAACTAGACTACTTTCTAACACAGACGGAAAACGAATCAGTTAAAGAAAATGGATTATGAATTATGGAACTTGGTATGTACAAGGAATCCAATACAGTCAAATGGGCAATTACATGCATTAACACGGAAAAAAACACAAAAATGGAAAATCTGATTTTTAACATTGACCCATAACTACAAAGGCAATACAGTAACACCAATGTTAACTGTCGGCAGGCAAAAATTATAAAATAAATAATTAAAGATGAGTAAGAACAACGAGAGTTCATAGCAGGACTGTGGTGTCTGGATCACAGAAAGCTATACGAATATAAGCTAATTAAAGCTAGTAAAGAAATCAACACAATAATAAACATTAAAATAAGAAATTAAGTAGCCACAGGCTTTTGTGTAAATAAATGCCTCAAATGTAGATGACCCTTAACCCAACATTATTCAAAATAAATATAGATTATACACTAAAAAACAGGAAAAAAAATTTCATGGAATGGGTATACATGATGACTTAGAATACATAACGAGGAAGATCTGTGAATCTGTGAATAAAGGGGCAATCAACAGATTTGATTTTAGGAAATGACTGCAACGAAAAAATAAAAGGATATGAGAACCAAGCAATAATAAAGAATGAACGGATAGACTAGAAATCAAGGAGAAAATGTCACTAGGGAGGAGAAGTAAGAAGATTAAATTGTATATAATGGCACAAAGATATCAGCCAAAGAATGAAAACATGTGCAACACAATTGTAAAGAGTATCACACTCTATAAAGCAGATGTTTTGAGATTGTAAGCATAGGCTAAAAAAAGAATGAGCACTATAGGGATAAAATCATGAAGAATATAATCAAAGTTAAAAAGAGAATTAGAGACGGCATGGAAAGGGGACAACTGGAATGGTACGGACACTTGGTCTGAATGGAAGAAAAGTAATGACTGATAGCAGCGTGGAAGTGAAAGGTTCCAGAAAGAAAAAATGGAACGAACAGAACATCAGAAACTGTGCCATGAGCATGAAACTTGGATGAAAAATGTGCCGAACATAGAAAACAGACAGTGACATTATGATCCATTTATATAGGGTAGCTGGACGAAAAAGAAACAGACATTATTAGGAATATTTTTAAAAAATCGAGCAACACATTGTTTTTTGAATAAATCAGAACACATTTTCTGGTATTTTCGATTATTTTATTTTGAGCCTTAATCCAGGGTAAGAATCACTACAAAATTTTTAATGGCAATGATGGTCAAATAAGATATTGTTTTAAAGCTCTTGCAAATTACCTAAATTAGGTTAGAGTAGTTGGCTACAAATGTCAATAAACTTATTTTACCACAACAAAATAGCTTCATAACAATATAAACCATCCTTTTAGAAATTTTAATAAATCTGTGAAAAGATATCATGAAGCTGATATACACTAAGAATGTAATACTCTATGGTAAAAACATACAAAAACTTAAGACCTAAAGACAGACAGAAAGATCAGAACAAAAATTATTTTGAATGTGAAAGTAATTTATGTGAGTTAAATCCAAAAGTATATCTTCTTTACCAGATACCATTTTTTAAGCATTTATATATGTCTTAAGATTAACCTTTCAAAGGTAAATTATTGACTTTCTTCACTTTTATTCAGTGTACAAGGGTTAAGATCCATCATAGAATATCTGCTTTTTTTGTAGCCATATGGTGTTATACCTGGTCATACTGAAGCCAATTGGTATACTGTACATCTTCCATTTGTGTATCCTTCTAGCTAAGGTTTTAGTGTTAACAACAACTTATATAGCTGGAACCTACAGCTTTATGTGCCCTCCCAACCACAGTGGTGGTTCTGTTAAATTAGAAATTGAAAATTTTCTAATGTCTGTACCAGACCATCCTGTTTGGTAAGCCGGTACCTAGCCATTGAGCTATACCTGCTATAAATACTGGTCTAAGATTTTGTATACTTGGCATTTCATTTTCTTGTGATGTTGTCCTATCCTATTGTTGGGTTTTGCAGTTTCTTATTTCCTCTTGTTCTACTCACATGTATGCATTTTCATTTAGTTTGATCAATTTTCATACCAGTGTTTTGTGCAGCTGATTCTATCAGATTAAAAGTCTTTCTCTCCATGATATTGTGATTATATCAACATCACTTGTAAAAGTTGCTATTAGCACATGCTGAATAGTATGCACCACAAGGTATCTCCCATTCATGGCCCCTTTTTCACATCTATTGTTTCCATTATTTTTTTTTTAGCTATATCCCGATTTTACTTAGTGTATAAAGAAATGGTGTGCTCACTTGTTTTTTACGGGTCTCACATATAATAAAGATCTAGTCTGTTGTTGACCTTTGTTGGGATTTGCCAATTGTTGCAAACTGAATCTTAATTTTTCATAAACTATGTTGAATGTTTTCCATATTTTGTATGCTATGTTAAGCACCAAATTCTAAGTGGTCTCCTTTTTTATGTAATGGTCTAATTAATTATACCAGCACTCCATTTATCACTTATTGCTTGTTCACCCCTGTATTTATTGCTAGCTCACATTTTGCACTCATTAATGAGTCAGTCTCCTCCTTTAATCACCTCAGGTGATGTTTGGTCTGATCTCAGTCCTTAATTATTCTTTGATTAACTGTCTTGCATATATCAGTCTTTTTATTCTATATCATAAGGTCCTAAATCAGTTGAATTACTGTAAATTTTAATTGAAACATTTTCCTTGATTTGATATATATATTTTCCATTATTGATGGATTCTTTTTAGTTTATTGGTTGATTTTCCATTTAAATATTTCTAAATAAATTTCTGGACCTTGTTGAATGGTATCAACCTACTGTCTTTATCCTTTTTTTCATTTTTACACACATACCCTAAGTAAACAGCTACAGATAAGTCCTTTGATTCCCTACATATTTATTTTCTTAAATTTCACCTGATAAGTCTCTATAGTGTTTTTGTAAATGACTGCTATTATATTTATTATATTCTTTTACCTAATAAAAATAATGCAATTATAACAATACTTCGAAACATTATAGATAATAAATACAATGGGTTTTTCCTCATTACCCTATACTTGAAAATAATAATTTATCTCATAATTTAATTAATACATCAGACTTGTTTTAAAACAACTAACATCATGAACTGCATACAGTTTACAAAACTGTAATTCTTTAGAAAATATCGTAAAGAAGTACAAACCATTAACCATCCAACTGTATCACCAATAACAAATAATGAATTAGAAAGGAAATTACTTTCATACTTTATCATGCAAAGTACTTATTGGACAATATGTTGAATAATTAATAACTGTAGTATGTGGTGGAAAAAAGGGTTATTTTTAAAAGCAACCCTTAAAATATAAACTTTTATAAAAAAAAAACTGTTTAAACCGAAAATATTTAAATAAAAACTTTCACTTTTACTAACTTTAAAATGAAACAAACTAATACATTCATAGTTTTTTAAAACAAGTTTAATATGGTTTGTTCCTGTTAGGTATAATCATTAGAAAAGGTCTATAAAGGTTATTAAACTACCTGAGTTGGGTCGGCTTATTGACCCTGAAGAATCGTCGATAGCACCACTTCTACTACGCGTTATACCTATGCAACCTCCCATTGCGATAATTTCGTACATAAAGTCATTTCATTGCTTTTAATAAATGTTGTTTCTTCGTAAACAATCACGAACATTTTCCACCCATCATACACTCACAGCCTTTCAACAAATGACAAAATTGTGACGTGCGACATGCTTGACATTAACATCAATATACTGTCAATTCAATCGACAGGAATACCAACCGATATTCTAATACCTCCTCACTTATAATACAAATGTCATTGTTTGGCATCTTTTAATTAATCTTAGGTCAAGCTAAATAACTTAATGCTTAGATTGTTTAATTTATTTTTCATTTGTTATAATTTACCGTTTAATTGAATGTCATCAGTAATTATGTAATGTGTATAGTGTGTTGCATACTATTAAGAAGAATAATAGGATTATCTTCGAAAAATTATTATCACTGCAGCTACGCCATAAATGATAAAACAATGAGAAATTAAAAAATAAATATAGAAAAGCTACCATAAATTACTGTAAACTCTAGTAAACCACTATAAAATACCTGGTAATATAAATCAAAGTTTAAGAGAAATCATCCATCTATAGAGGTCAAACCAATCTAAAAATTAAGATAATAGTTTGATAATAGTGAATATGTTTTTATGTTAAAATTAATTATATCTATATATAATGAATTACAATTATACTATTGTATTTTATTTAAAGGAAAGCGCAGATATTATAAGTTTACAACATCTTTTGATGTAAATATATCCCTTTTTATTGTAAAAATACAAATTATATATTGTTCGGCAGCTACTTTCTTGAGGCGTTTTAAATTTTTTTTATCTAACGGAGGTCAACCAGAATTTCCTTTGAAAATACATTTATTTTGAAGTTTCGATGTTTTTTCAACTGAGGTGGTTCATTTCCATTAAATATAGTAAATTACAGAAATTACGTTAAACAAATTTTTGAATAGCATTGTGATTATGCTTTTAAAATTTGTTCCATTTTTTTGTTACTTTACAGGTCTTTTATAATTCAAATAAAAACAAAAAGTTCACGCTGCGGACAGGATTCGAACCTGTGCGGGCAGAGCCCAATGGATTTCAAGTCCATCTCCTTAACCACTCGGACACCGCAGCTATACTCACGAATATTTTAAGTACATATATCTTAGTAAATTGAGAACAATGATTTATTTTAACTTATAAAAATAAAATTTACTAGTAATAAAAGCAAAAAGACCTATGATATAATAAAAAAAAACCATGATATACACTACAAAGCTATTCTGGTAAATTTGAAAGGTTTAGACGACATATTGTATTATATACATTATGCAACCCACTTTGAAAGTACTGCTACATGGTTGACTGTATCTCAGGAGCCAGGTGTAAATTTGATTCAAATACTTTACTGATCGCATTCTATTATTTCAATAGAAACACAATTGTTTTCGAAGTGAATATAATCTGTCTCACATTAAGTTTATAGCTATTAGCTCTTCACAAATTAAGTAAAAAATAATATTAATATTATTTACTAAAAGTTGGATATAGTTAATACGTCTTACGTTACAGAAAGTTAATACGTCTATGGTCTAAATGTCTAAATTGTTTGGTTAAACGTGATCTGGTAAAAATATCTAAAGATATTGCGACATTTAAATGTTTTATTATTAAAGTTTTATTTATTAAAAATTAAAAGTAATATTACGCCAGGAGTTGTTTTTGTCGAGCTTTTCCGACATCTGCTGCGGTGTCCGAGTGGTTAAGGAGATGGACTTGAAATCCATTGGGCTCTGCCCGCACAGGTTCGAATCCTGTCCGCAGCGTAAACTTTTTGTTTTTTTTTTGCTTTTATTACTGTCCAAACGTTTATCTAAACTTTGGAATATGTTCTGAAGCTATTTTCTTGTGGTGTTTTAAAGTTGTTTACTATCTTTAAAAAGAATTAACTACCATTTCAGCAAAGAATATAGACATATGCGTCTATATTCTTTGATTTCAGTTTACAACATGTTTATTTTGAGGTTTCAATTTCCACTTCGGAAGTCGTTCTCAAAATAAACGTATTTTAAAGTGAAATTCTGGTTAATTCCCTTTAAAGTTAGTAAGTAAATTTTAGATTATTCCCAACATTATATAGGTAGATAACAAAAAATTAAAATGTCCAAGAAAATAGTTTTATTCTGTTAGCAGTGTTAGCGATTGAGAACTATTATATTATAACTACTGTTATATGATTATATACACGAACTATTGTACATAAAATTGTGATTTTTCTTTAGATTTTGGCACAAAGCTGCGGTGTCCGAGTGGTTAAGGAGATGGACTTGAAATCCATTGGGCTTTGCCCGCACAGGTTCGAATCCTGTCCGCAGCGAGCTTTTTGTTTATTAAAGTGGGACTACAATATAATAAAACCATACATGACCCACTGAGTAAAAATATGAGTGGCAACCGGTAGTGCTATTGTATTTGTATAAAGCAGGAGTCACCGCAGGAGTGGCCAACATTTCTCCAAAGTGTGCCACTATATCTCTTTAAAGTTATTCGTCCCACAAAAAATTTATGTGGGTAGGTAGTAAAAAAGTGGGGTTTAGTACTAATAAGTACCTAGTGTGATATAGTTTATGGTTGATGTGGTTAATGTGGCTTTTGAATCTGAGTTTTCTTAATTAAATCTTGAATGTGGGGTCAACTTTTTTTACAGCTATGCGATGACAATAACGCAAAGCAAAATTTCGAAAATATGGAAAGCATCTGTGGAAACGTATTTTTAAAATTCAATACAATTTGAATTGCTTGTGTTTGAAACTAGCTGGATACCGTAAAAAGCGACTACTTTGCACAATATTTTTTACTTTTGATCAAATCGTCGCAGAAACCATTAGGTTGAGGGTTGACCATGATTTTCAAGGGAGAACAATCTGGTGGACTTTCTGTGATGTATGGTATGTTTCTCATTATTGTATAGTCTGTTGTACTGCATAATCTTCCACTGGGTTGTGAATTTGGAAATTATTGTACTTCAGGTTTATTGCATCTGTGTCTTATTGGGATTAAGTTTAAGATGGTTTAAGTCTTCACTCTTTGAACTAGTTAAACAGCTGTTTGAGATCATTTTTTGTTAGGATTTCCTCAGGAGTTTTATAGACCTGATAGAAATGGCAACATCACATCAAACAGAGAACATTTGTTACAAATTGTAGAATCATTCTATGAGACATTATATAGCAACCAATCGACCCTAGATATAGTTGAATATCAGCAGAGGAAGGTTCAAAATCAGGGTTCTGAAGATATCCCAGAAATCTCCTTGGACGAAATTTACAAGGCTCTAAAAAAGATGAAGAATAACAAAGCTCCGGGGGAGGACGGTGTCGTCACGGAAGCGATAAAGATAGGAGGCTCAGTACTGATAACCAAAATTCAAAAGCTTTTTAATCTATGCCTATGGAATCAAAATATCCCAACAAAGTGGAATAATTCAATAACTGTACTCTTACACAAGAAGGGAGATATAGCAGACCTGGAAAGATACAGACCAATCAGTCTCCTTAACCATCTTTATAAATTATACACACGAATAATAACGAACAGATTAGAGACAAAACTGGATTTTTACCAACCTCGGGAACAAGCCGGTTTCCGCCCTAATTACGGCACAAACGATCACCTGCAGTGCCTAAAAACCCTGATAGAAAAAACTAACGAATATAACCGTCCCTTGGCATTGATATTTGTAGACTTTAAAAAGGCGTTTGATACAGTGGAACTACCGTCCATCTTAAGAGCACTACAAGATTGCAGGGTCGACCACAGATATTGTAATATAGTTAAAAATATATATGAAAATGCCACAACAACCATAAGTCTACATTCAGCAACTAATAAAATAAAGATAAAAAGGGGAGTCAGTCAAGGTGATACCATGTCACCAAAGCTGTTCATTACCGTTCTTGAGTATGCATTTAAAAAACTAACATGGCAACAGAAAGGAATATCCATCGATGGAGAAAAATTAAACCATCTACGTTTTGCGGACGATATCGTGCTTCTGTCAGATAATCTGGGAGAGATCAAAGACATGCTCCAAGAACTGAATGACATACTACAAGAAACTGGGCTGGAGATAAATTTCGAGAAAACCAAAATGATGACCAATATGGTTCCCAGCGAAGAGATACAGATCAATAACAACAAGGTAGAATTAATCGATAAATACACATACTTGGGTCATAAAATTAGAATAACCAGAGACAACCAAACCTGCGAGTTAAATAGACGAATCACGTTGGGATGGGCGGCATATGGAAGGATGAGAGACATTTTTAAAACAAATACCCCGATTCACCTGAAAAGGAAGGCATTTAACCAATGCATCTTACCAGTCTTGACCTACGGAGCAGAGACCCTAATTTTAACGAAAGCTACTGCCGAAAAACTGAGGGTAACACAAAGGCGAATGGAGAGATCAATGCTGGGCCTGACCTTGAAAGATCGCGTGAGAAATGAGGAGATACGCCGACGAACTGGCGTAGACGATATTATACTGCGAATCAATAAACAAAAGTGGAGGTGGGCTGGACATGTTGCTAGAATGGAAGACGGAAGATGGACGAAGAGATTATTGGAGTAGAGACCAAGAGCCGACAAGCAAAGTAGAGGCAGACCACCCACCCGATGGACCGACGACCTAAGGAGAATAGAAACAAACTGGAATGCAGCAGCTAGAGATAGAGAGAACTGGAGTCGTTTGGAGGAGGCCTATATCCAACAATGGATGTGAAAATGGGGCTGGATGATGATGATTTATAGACCTGTGCAAAAACAAGTAAAATATAAACATTATGTTATATTTTAGTCGTAAATTAAATTCATTACAGAATAAACAAATTGGTGCGAGAGATGGATAAAGAGATACGTGTAAGAAAGAGAACGCGATATCAATTTCGAAAATTTGACACAAAGCTGCGGTGTCCGAGTGGTTAAGGAGATGGACTTGAAATCCATTGGGCTCTGCCCGCACAGGTTCGAATCCTGTCCGCAGCGGAAATTTTTGTTTTTATTTTTATTTAAATTCAACTTTTTATGTAGAACTCCTAAAGAAGTACACAAAAGAAGCTACATATATAAAATCAAGAGAGAAATTCTGAACAACTAACACGACAAGCTCACCAAAAATATTGGGATAAGGTTGATATACACGAAAAAATAAATTAGCATATAAAGTCATGATACATTTATCCGACTGTCCGAAATAATAATAGATTTAGATGACAATAAAAATCGAAAATATCGATGAAATAACAACGGATGAACTGGATACCAAAAATAGAAAAGCTACAGGGGATATGTTGGATAAGTACAGAATTAATTAAATATGATGGCACTTTCTGCCACTTACGGCTCCTCCATATTTTTAATATATATTTGTTGACAGACATGCGAAATTCCATTTCCAACCGACCCTATTTTGGGCTCAATCTCCTCCTTAAATCCACAATTATATCGAGAAATACAAAAATAAAACTCTACAAAACAATAATACGCCCAATCCCAACATATGGTTCAGAGACCTGGACTCTAACAAGAAATAATGAAAACATGTTAGGATGTTTCAAAAGAAAAGTACTAAGGCGAATTTATGGAGCAGTGAATGACAATGGAGTGTGGAGAAGACGATACAATTTCGAACTTTATAGAATATACCAGGAACCTGATATCGTAAAACATATTAAGATAGGACGTCTGAGGTGGATAG
Organism: Diabrotica undecimpunctata; assembly: GCF_040954645.1. Lineage (NCBI taxonomy): Eukaryota > Metazoa > Arthropoda > Insecta > Coleoptera > Chrysomelidae > Diabrotica > Diabrotica undecimpunctata. Next base: position 131,891,671 of record NC_092809.1, on the reverse strand, counting down.
GGCATGTAATGCGGATGGAACAAAATGACCCTGCTAGAAAAACGCTCCTTGACAGACCCATTGGTCAGAGAAGAAGAGGAAGACCTAGAACAAGGTTCCTTGATAACATCGATGAAGACATGAGAAAAATGGGAATACGTGCTTGGCGGAGAAAGGCGATGGATAGGAACGACTGGAGAGAAATTCTTGAGGAGGCTTGGATGCACGTAAGGTTGTAAAGCCAGAATGATGATGATGATGTTTTCGTTTATTGAAGATGTGGTTTCTCCAAGTAAGTCGTCCATCAAGATGAGTACCAAGGTATTTTGCACTATCGGCTTTCGGTATATCTTGATTGTTTAGTTGTGCAGGTGGACATGTCAGACGTTTAGTGGTAAAAAGTTCCATCATCAGCAACTGTTGCCAACTAACACTGATCAGAAGTGGGTCGGCAGTGTATAATAGATATAAAAGTGGACCAAGCACACTACCTTGAGGTACCCAGAGTTTATAGGTCTCAATGCTGTTAATAGCGTACCGTATTTTATCTGGAACAACTTGGTGGCCAGAGATTCCTGTGCTAGCAGTCCATTCTGGAGGTTGCATATATTGGAAAAAGTTCTGCAGAATATATGAAGCCCTGTGGATTTGAGTCAAACATTAGGGATTCTTGACGGTCCTGAATATATACAACTCAACCGACTTCCAAACTTGACTTTGAATCATCTGCGAAAATCCTGCATGGTGTATTACACTTGTCAATCTATTGAGGAAGTTGATATCGCCATCAAAGTTGGGGTAGCAAACGTTGCCATCGAAATAAGAGATTGGAAGAATGCAGTTCATAGTTTCATTAAATTAATCAATATGATCAGCAACACTCACCGAGAAATTTCGATAATGAATTATTTGCTCAAGATATTTCCCAAAATCATCAATAATCGGGTCTACCAGAACCTGGGACTTGATATTAGCGACACATACTTGGGATTCAGGAGAGGACCATAAAGTAGAAAAATTTCATTGAAAGTTGTTGAAAAATAGTTTTTTCAGCGAAAGAAAGAAATGGATATTGAAAGAGAACACGATATATATTTTGAGTAGTAGACAGCAAGCTGCGGTGTCCGAGTGGTTAAGGAGATGGACTTGAAATCCATTGGGCTCTGCCCGCACAGGTTCGAATCCTGTCCGCAGCGTGAACTTTTTAATATTTTCAAATACTATGTTCTGTGTTATCGCTGTCTGCGTCAAGTAATGAGTCTAATAGGCGATTAATTGGTATTTTTATTTTGTTTTCGAAATATATTTTCTATATTATTGATGTAGTATAAATGCTTAAATATTGGCAATTCTAACAGTTAAATATGTATTTATTGGTAAAATTGGTATTATATATATTAATATAACACTCTTATTATTAATAATAAATAAGTTCATTAAAAAAAAATTAAAATTAAGTACTCTGCTTATATTGCATATTATAAATTCAAAATGAACAAGCTGCGGTGTCCGAGTGGTTAAGGAGATGGACTTGAAATCCATTGGGCTCTGCCCGCACAGGTTCGAATCCTGTCCGCAGCGTAAACTTTTTGTTTAAAATTATAGTTATTTTTTAGTTTATATCTATATTTAGTTATTTTTAATTAATAATGAGTGAGCAACAATATCCTGTCAGTTTTATTCATGCGGCATTTAATTCGTTTAATATATCTACTTTTTCCAAAATACTTTTTTTGCTTTTATAAATATGAATACAAAATTGTGTAACTATTTTATTTTATTTTTATGTTTTGTTATTTTAAAGACAGTGTTTAGCGAATATGCATTTTTGTCCAACATTCCGTTGGGAATAGACCACAAATTTATAAAATACATTATAAAATAAACGAATTGTTGGCAATTGATATTATATCGTAAGTTGCTGAAACGAAAATATGTACTAACTTAAGGAGGTTATTAACACGTTCCCTGCCATTTTGCTCCTACGGTAATTCTTCTGCTTTACGTGCCATCTCCGCGACGAAGGTTGGAAATCATCACTGCTATTCTAACTTTTGACACTACGGCCCGAAAGAGTTCAGTTGAGCTGCATTAAATCATTCTCTGAGGTTTCTCAGCCAGGACATTCTTCTTCTACGTATGCGCTGCGCTTTCCTTGAATCTTTCCCTGCATTATTAGTTTTAGGAATTCATATCTGTCACCACATATTATATGACCCAGATATTGTAGTTTTCTTATTTTGATGGAATCCAGGATCTCCCTGCTGTTCTCTATTCTTCTTAGTACTTCTTCATTGGTTATTCGGTCTGTCCAGGAGATTCTCAGCATTCTTCGATATGTCCACATTTCAAATGCTTCCAATTTATTGAGACATTGTTTATTTAAAGTTCATGTCTCCACACCATACAAAAGAACAGAAAATACCTAACACTTTAGTACTCGTTTTCTAAGATTTAGGCTGAGGTCTCTACAACATAATATTTGTTTCATATTATTGAATGCACTTCTAGCCTTTTCTATTCTAACTCTAATTTCTTTGGTATAATCGTTTGTTTCATTAATGTTTGCCCCTAAATAGTTATAATTCTGAACTCGTTTTATCGTCTTATTATTTACGTGTAGATTTATGTATCCAATATTTTTCTTTCATATGACCATGAATTTTGTTTTCTTTATGTTTAGTGACAGACCAAATTCTTCACTCGTTGCAACAAACTTATCTAAAATTCTTTGTAAATCTGTAATATTTTCTGCTATTAGTATTGTATCATCAGCATATCTAATTTCACGTATGATTAGGCCATTTATTTTTATGCCTGCTACTTCATCTTCTAATGCTTTTTTGAATATTTCCTCTAGTATGCATTAAACAGTGATGGCGACAAGACAGAGCCCTGTCTAACACCTCTTCTGATTTTTATATTATTAGTTTTTAAATTATTTATTCTTATGACAGCTTCTTATTCATAATACAGATTTCATAATATTGTTGTGAATTTATTTAACTGCTATATCTTTATTTAATTTGTAATGTCTTTATTAATTTATTATATTGTTCTTATTTTCAATTTATTAAAAAGCACGATAATTTATATCAGTTTATTTAACCACTAATAATACATAATTTATTTTATACGAACGCTACAATTAAAATCGCGGGCGCGGGTCTTCAGATATTAACTAACTTCCTCAATGAAAAATCCGTTATTATATATAAATACAGCCGGTCGAGAATTCAGCCTGATTATACTAGAAGGTCAATCCGGGTCATCGTTTCGACCGTTTTCTGGAAGGTTCCGTTCAGGTAGATTTCTGCCAGCTAATCGAAGGGTCTCGTAAAATCTAAAACATATAAGTGAATAAACAAGATGTTTACGGGTTTTTAATATGACTCATATTTTTACGTAACAATATGTTCTTTGTTCTCAGTAGTTTTATTAACGGATTATGTTTCACTGTATCGAATGCCTTGTTATAATCTAGGAAGCAGACATAGATCTCCTGGTTTACATCTAAACATCTCTATATTAGCACACTTACTGCATATAATGCTTTTGTGGTTCCTTGAGCATTTCTAAATCCGAACTGAGTTTGTCCAATGTCCTTGTTCTAACTTTTTATATATTCCACGATGAATAATCTTTGGAAATACTTTTAGTATGTGGCACATTAGACTAATGGTACGGCGATCGCAACATTGCCTGACGTTTTTCTTTATCGGTATAGTCACGAATGTTGATAGAAGTCATTCTTTAGATAATATACTTGTTCTGTATATGATATTAAAGAATTCGACAATAACATGTATATTGCAGTCGGCGATAAGTTGCAATATTTCTGTCGCTATTTCGTCTGGTCCTACTGCTTTCCCAGTTTTCATTTCTTTAATGTGTGTCTTACTTCACTTTGTGTTATTTCTGGTCCAGTTTCTTTACCGAACGGTACCATCACTGATTTTGTTTCAACAGACCACGATATGTTCATCAGAACATATTTTATATTCTGATATGCACTTATTCATCATTTGTACTTATTTATTAATATTTTATGAGATTAGACCAACGAGCAATACAAACTATACCTTGTATACAGATTTTGGGAGATTTATGGAATATGACGAATGTGGTCCATAGTAGTCAAAAATATGCATTTACAATTGTGATGTGTACCAACAATTCAAATTCTTCAATCTGAATTTGATAATAAACCAGAAGATACTTTTTAATTATTCTTCTTCTTCTTTTTCCTCTTTATAAGCAATTCCGCTAGTTTATTGGTAGATTAATACCTCTATGGAAGGTTGTCACTCCATCTTGGAGGAGAACTGAGACACGGGTCTCCTCTATTCTGCTTATGTGATTATTCCATTCTTTTTTTCTATTTTGTGTCCATTCATTTATACACTGTCCGTTACATTTTCTTCTAATGTCTTCATTTCTCTTTCGATCTCTCAGCGTATTTCGTGTAATTCTTCTCAGTACTCTCATCTCTACCATTTCCAGTAGCCTTTGCGTTGTGGCTGTGTAGGGTCTTGTTTCTGAGGCATATGTCATTATTGGTCTTACACTGGCTTTATAGTATTATTAAGGCATCCTGCCAGTCTATTTGCTTTTTGTACTTGATCTTTGTCCAGGTCTCCATAGCTGGACAGGGGCATATTTTATTTCCATTACTTGTTCAATACTGATGCCATCAATTTCTATTTTACATCTGGTTGGTTCTTTGCTAACTACTATTGTCTTAGTTTTCTGAGATGAGATTATCATATTAAATTCTTTTGCTGCTATTTCTGTATCCTCTTCCTTTGTTAATGCTTTTGGTGATTTCATCCATGATTAAATTGAAGAGCATTGGGCTCGAGTCCCCTTGTCTTATTCCACTGCCTATTTCTATAGGTTCTGTAAGTTGTTCATCTATTCTGACTTCCATTTTGTTGTTTTGGTAGAGGTTTTCGATAGTTTTTATAATATTTAGGGGAACTTCTCTATTATACAAAAGATGGATTACATCTTTGAGTCTCACTCTGTCAAACGCTTTCTTTAGGTCAATCAGACACAGAAATGATGGTCTATTATACTCTAGTGATTTCTCAATAATTTGCTTTAAGTTATAACGAATATTGCATCTGTAAAACCCTGTTGTTTATCTGCTAAACTTATCCGCTGATTTATTACCACATGTAAAATTTTAGTTGTAAGTTTTAGAGTAGTATTTAACAAATTTATACCTCTGTAGTTTTCTGGCTGTTTTTATCTTGTATTTTTATTTTCTATGAATGTATATTGTAAAAAAAGATTGATGAAAGCGGGTTATGGGGATCTACGAGTAAGTGCGATTTATTCTGTACTTATCTGTTTTTTTTTAGAGACACATGTAACTCTGCAGAGTATAAGTAATTAATTAAGGTATAAAGAAGTTGTATTTATTGGCAAAACATCTGTTAGCATTTTGTTAACGGAAATTTGATTAAAATACGAAAAGAACAATAATCGAAGAGCATCAATTGAGCGCACCAGTATTACTGCTTTAAATTCCTTCGTAAATATACCTATGGGAAATCTTGGTGTGCATCCCAATAACATTATTTTTTTTTTGACGAAACGTGGATTTATTCAAAAGGGAAATAAAACAATTTTCTGAAGTCAACTGAATTTTCGAAGACTATAAAATACTGTAGTCAAGAGAATTGAGGGTACCTATGGCCGAGAATATATTTACAAAAAATGTTAATGCTTAGGCAAAAGAATGAAGAAATCAGAAAATCATGAGAAGTGGAAATATCAATAAAAAACTATTAACTAACAAGCGACCGAAGAAAAATAGACAATTTGAGATCAGGAGAAACTGAAAAATATAGAATTATATATTTATTCATGTCATACATTTATTATCCTTAATCTAAAAGATACATCAACACACAAATGCATTCTCACCAATACTGGTTTTTAAACAACTCTACATACTTAATTTACAACATTTCCGAAAAAAATTCTAAAACACCTAGTTGAAATATTTACAGCCAGCGTTGAATGAAAAATCGTGTCACCATAATAACCTACTTAGTAGACGAGTTTCCAACCCATTATTCCAGCGAAAAAAACCACTGTAATTTATCTTTGCCCCGTATGATTACTAACCTACCAGATTCTTTCTTTGTGCTGACATGTAAACCTTCTAAAATATTTTTATAGACGAAATCCCTTTATCTACGGGTTTGATAGATGGAATATGAGAGGAAGGGGGGCCCTCTTACACGGAATCAGATCTCATCTTGATGCATATTAGAGGTGGGAGATCCAAAATATTACACGTACTGTTAATTTGGAGTTAGTGTTAATAAAGAATGATGATATATTGTCTATATATTTATTCTTGAATATATAGAGAGGGGTTTCAAGAATAGTCTGTGTCAAACAGATCATTAAGTCTTTTGGTGTTGTTTTAATCATAAGTTTAACTACTTATATAATCAAAAAATTACATAGATTGACAGATTTTGAACAAACAGATTCATCTCTCTCTCTCTCTCTCGCTCTCTCTCTCTCTCCTTCTGTGTGTAGTTTCACAACCCTTCATGGTCTTCGCTGCTATTACCTCCATCTATTCGGTCAATCATATCTTCTCTTTAATTTTGAGTTTTGGGGCACTCGAATACTGGAATTCTTTTACACATTCAAAATTGTATGTGTCCATAGTTATGTTTAGCCCTACTTGATTGCTTTCCTTCCTATTTTCACAAAAATTTCCCTTGTTTTGGTGTTTTGGTGGTAAAATTACTGACTATATTGTCTATGTCGTTAGTGTATGCCAAAATTATTCAGTCCAGCGCATTCTTCTTCTTATTGCGCCGTCTCCTTTCGAAGTTTGGCGATCCAAATGGCAATTGTAGCTTTGGAAACTAGTGTATTATTCAGTATTAATTATTCAACCAAATTCTCAAACAGATTCGTCGCTAGTAGAAAATTAAGGTGATCTTGTTTCATTACTTCCTTGCTTTCTCAATCTTTCTGAGGTATATTTCTAAAAGTGGTTTTGTCCTTTTATTACTGAGTTTTGCCAATATTTTTACTAATCGTCAGTCACATTTCAAGAAATACCAGTGAGAAGGAGATGAAAGTTTCAATAAATAATACGACAAAATATAGTTTATGCACAGATGTTAATATACCAGTGGTTGGGTATAAAAGTTTTAATGTAAGTATCTTTATTATTTTTAATTAAAAATTGTTTTCTTTTAGTTTAAATATTATGTAACTATGGCAATACTTACATAAACATTTTATTATAGAAAACTGATATTGAAAATCAAAACAAATTTAAAAGAAGCAATCTGGCGCCACTAGAAAATCTGTTGTTACGATAAATATGCAATACACATTTTTACTAATATTAGAAATATTCTTAGTGATAAATCATTTTAACTGTGACGTAAACGATAAATAAATATTAAAAATTGTATGTATTTGATAAGTATCCAAATTTGTTGCATTTTTAGAAGTTTTTAAAACGTCAAGGTTATATTTATGATGACTTTTATATTTGAAGTGCATTTGTTAAGATTATCAAAAATCGATTGATTTAAAACTAATAGCTTGATTATTCTCTTCATACATACCAATAGGTTGATGTTGAAATAAGGTACAATTTTTAAATTAATGAAAAGCAATTTTTTTAGTATTGATATTGCAATCCCTGTGAATTATGTACGTTTTGATAATCCTATTCTATGTCTGTATTCTTTATTAACTTGCTGTTGTCGTGACACTTTTCCATTTGTTCCTGTCTTTGCATTGAACTTTTGAGTCCTTTATATTCATTGCTCTTGTATATTTTTCTACGTCTTCTAACCATCTTCTTCTAGACCTTTCTCTGCACCTGAAACATAGATGTGTCCAGTTAGGTATTCTACTCAGCATATCTGTAGGTGGTTTTCACAGTTGGTGGTTTCACACCAATTTATTCTAAGCGGGAAGATTTGTGTTGTTGACTATGTTTTCTTCCCTTAACTCTTCAATTTCAGCATTTCGTTTCGTTCTTCTTTCTCCGTCCCTGGTTACATTCTTATTGTTATTATTGTTCCCATTTTTTTTTTTTTCGAATTTCGATCAAAATTTTGTTCATTGATCCAAAGACCTTTTTCCACGATTTGTAGTGCTTTTTTCCGAGTGAAGTGTAAAATATTGTATTCAAGGTAAGTTTTTATATAAATTTAGTTTTTATGTCGTAGGCACTGTTATTGTTTTAGATGTTTGATTTGTATAATACGCATTTGATAGTATTTTACCTGCTAAGAAATGTTCTAACATAAATTATGGGCTAAACTACAAGTAAATACGAAGTCTTGCTTTACATTATGCCAATTCCATACCACGATATAAGGTGCCAACATCTTGGAATCGTAACAAGATCGCAGGTTTGTGCCATATGATTATTATAATAATTGTTCTACATTAAAAGTTGATTTTTTAGGTCTTGACTGAATAAGAAACGTTATGGAAAGGCACGAGAAAGGTATATCTTTCCGCAAGCAAAAAAACATAAGCTTCAGTAGGGCAATGGCATTCAATAAACCTGTCGTTGATGAATTTTTCTCCAAATACATATTCGTTCTTGAAAGTACAAGTTTAGAACATAAGAAATATGGAACTTATATGAAACTGACTTGACGACCGTGATGTCACTTAAAAGAGTTGTTGCTCCTAAGGGTAGAAAGCAAGTTGCTTATATATCTTCTCAACAGAGGGGGCTTGTTAATTTTGTGGTTATTATTAATGCAGCAGTAGGTACACTTTCACCGGTTTTTGTATATCACAGAATAAGAAATCCAGAAAAATACTTAGGAGATGAATATCCAGCCTCATCTATTGTTTTTTTCAAAAATAGGTCGTACAAAAATACTGGACTTTTACCTTTAAACCGCCAGATATTTACCAAAAAAATTTTATAGCTAGCGAAGTGAAAAAAAATGAGTCAAATCTGAGAAATCAGATAAAAGAAACATATCATAACACCAGTTCAAGTGAATTGAGTATCATTTTTTTGTAAAATGACTTCTCCGACGGATTTTTTGCTGTATATGAAGTTTATTTCTGACAAGGATAATCTTTCTAAGATGCCTTTATATTTGTAAGATTTGTGGTTACTAAGAAACTAGAAATTTATTACATAGGAAAAATCATTTCGTTACAAGATGCCGATTTTGTAGTCAAATCCTTACGAAAAAAAGCAAATAACAGTTTTCTGTTTTCTGATATGGATTATATTTCAGTTATAGTATAAAAAAAAGATCTTGTAGCAGTGTTACTGACTCCCATCAGTAAAGGGACTTCAAGAACTTCGAATATGTTTATGTTCAATGCTTCGTGTTTAACGTAATGGTAATAAAAACTTTTTTACTTATTTGAATCTGTTCTTTTTTTTATCATTTGGCAATATATAAGAAAATCTAAAAATCAATTTTTCTATATTTGCTTATAGAAAATTAGTGAATTCCTAACATAAGAGATGTAAAAATAATATCCCCCATTAACACTGAAAAATGAAATAAATCATCATTAGCTCTATTTTAGGTTTTGATCGCCAAAGTCAAATTGTGCCGAATGATCCTTCCTATTCCTTACAAAGACGGTTTTATAGATCTTAATCTTGGTGTATGGTTTTATCACTAAATATGTGACTCAAAAATAAATAGGCTTAATTGCCATCCATTATTCTTTTTTTTATTTCCTCTCATTTTTGTCTATGTTTTATGGACAAGATTTATGGATAGAGAAGGAAGCAAAGGTAGGAGCATACAGAAGGCGGATACGATGCCAGGAAACAGAGCGAAAGGTTACTGGGATCAAATTTGAACGAAAAAAAGGGAACGGAAAAGCGGACGTACTTGCCAGGGGAGTTGCAAAAGAAACATTCATAGGCCTAGAATCTGACGTTGTAATAACAAGAAGCACAGCCAAAAAATCATACCGTACTGGATGGAACGGATGAAGCGTAACCACTGGTAGGAAAAACGGGTCCCAAACAATAAAAATTAAAAACGAGTCCCAAACAATAAAAATTTTAGACATGAACTTTCGAAGACGATATCCAAAGATCTACTAGATATGAATAAGAATAATCTGCGAATTGTAGTAGGTCTCCTAGGCGAAAGGACACTTTCGCCTCAAGGGGCACATGAATAAAATAAACAAATAAAATCGGACTGACAGAAAGTGGAAATTGCAGATTTTATCAGACTAAAGACGAGACGGCGATACACTTTCTGTGCAACTACTCAGGGTTGGATAGGAAAAGATTCAATTCATTTGAGCATTATCAACTCGAGTCCTAGGACTTCGTAGAAGTGTCACCAAAGTCCAGTTTAATAAACTTTGTTAAAAAGGTTGGGCTGAAAAGACAACTTTAATCTAGGGATGAGCCACAATAAACCTCTTAGGTCGAGCGATTTTATGGATTTCTTGTTCGTATATGATTGGAAAAATAGTTATTACGTTAAAGACTATATAAAAACTGCTTGTGTATCAATATCTGGTCTAGATGATCTTAAAAAAGGGACACAAAATTGACATTTTGAAATCTATAACATGGAAGAAATATCCGAACATACACAAATAATTGAGATAACAACCGGAGAGTTAACCGATGCCCTCAAAAGATCGAAAAACGGTAAAACAGCAGAACCTGGAAACATCCCAATTGAGTTTGTAAAGTATGGACCAAAAATATTACATTAGATGTTGGTTCAACTACTTAACAAATGCTTAAAAGGACAAAATATCCCTGACAATTGGAATGTTGGATACATCAGCTCAATATTCAATACAAGAAAGGGGATAAACGCAAATGCTTTAATTGTAGGGAAATAACTATTATCAGCTCAGTGGGGAGGTTGTTCGGTTGAATAATAAAAGGAAGAATATAATCAGAATATGAAGACATAGAAAATAAAATGGATTTCGTGCAGGAAGATCATGCACTGATGGTATATTCGTTCTGCAGCAGTTAATCGAAAAACGGAAGGCAAGGAACCTATCTACCCTCCTATTGTTTGTAGATTAGAGAAGGCATACGATACGGTACCTTTGAAAAAACTGTTTCAAACATTGACGAAAGTAGGTTTCAGAGTATGTGGATGCTATCGCAAATATGTACAAAAATGCAGAAGTGTCGTTGCGGAAGGAAACTTTATATCTGAATCATTTCCAATAACAAAGGAGCTTAAACAAGGATTTTGTCTATCTCCGACATTATTTAAAATATATATTCAATCATGGCTAGAGCAGTGGAGGAAACAAGTATCCGGAATGGGAATAGACATAGGCGATGGTAAATGTCTAACAACTTTATTTTTCGCAGATGATCAGGTAGTCGTAGCGAATGATGAGAAAGACATGGGCTACATGTTTAGAAAACTAAAGAGAGAATATGGAAAATGGGGCCTCAATATGAATATGTCATAGACAGAATATCTTAAAATAGGAGATGATGAAGAAGATCCACAGTTAGAAATTAGAAACACAAAAACATGTAAATATCTCGGATCTATAATGTCTAAAGAAGGCACTACCAAAAGAGATATCGAAGACAGAACGCAACAGGGAAAAAAAGCGGTAAACATTCTAAACTCTCTACTATGGTCTAAAGATATTAGACAAGAAACGAAATTGACAATTTATCGAACCTTGGTAGAGCCTTTTACGACTTATGGGGCAGAAGTTTGGCAGATCACGAGAAAAGATAGAAAAAGAATAGAAGTAGTAGAAATGGATTTTCTAAGGAGAGCATGTGGTGTATCCAAAAAAGATAGAGAAGGAGGACAAATACTGTATATTCCATTGTAGACGGAATTGAAACGAGACAACTAGTGTGGTATAGTCATGTGAAGCGAATGAATGAAGATAGATGGCCAAAGAAAGTTTTAAATTACATGCCACAACAAAGAAGAAGAAGGGGAAGGCCTGGGAAGAAAATGTACGGCACATAATGAGAGATAGAGCCATCATAGAAGACGAATTGATGGACAGAAAACGATGGCGGTCGAAATGCGAGAAGCGGCAGAGGCTGTAGGAACGTCGCATATTTATAATTCCATAACAACTAAAATTGTATCTTGGCTAAATGGCACTTTATCCTACAGCCATAACTTTATTATTATATTGTTTATGTTTACTTTTAATATTGTATTTACATACTTATATTTTTCGTTGTGTTAACTAGATAATAACATTTACTTATTGATTTCGCTTTAGTATCATAAGTACAAACCCTTGCCTTTATTTGCATTAAAATAGTTTATATATTTACAAAAGAATTGCTTCGAACAAAACTACAAATATGGGTGTATATTTTCAACTGGATGTTTTCTTAAAGGCCATTAAACAATCATTTTTTAGGATTCTTTTATATAACAGTGACAAAGTAACAGTTCTTTGAAATACAAATAACTCTATTCTCCTTAACTCGGGGGCTTAAGGATCAGACTACGAATGTGCCGGAGAGTCTCACAATAAATGTAATTATTAACCAACTTGATGTCGTGTATGTATACACTGCTCTAGGAAAAACGGGGATTTTCTATTACTAAATAAGACTATTTTAAAATAATATTTGTATTAAAATGGTGGACAATCTATATAATTTAAGGGAATTAAATACGTAATATGTGTATCCATATTAACAGAATTGCTGACAGTAGATTCTTAATGTTGGATACAAGCCTCATTGCGTATTTGTCTTTGATAGGGAGTGGGTAAGGATATAGATGATAAAAAAATAGCAGATCAGAGACAGATAGATTTATGATGGATAATAATTAGATAACAGTCCTGATAACAGTCCTGTCATTTATCCTGAAACTTACGAAGGAACTCAAGATTAAATAAACGTAACATTAGATTAACATTTTTCTCAAAGACATTAAAAAAATACGTCAGAAAACATATCAACGAATTATCAAAGAAAATTATAAAAATTGCCATATTTACCCATAAGCTGTGAGACATTATATATTCAATAAAATCTTTAATTTATATCGTCTCTACAATGTTATTATTTAAATAAAATAATAAGTTTCAAAAATATTTTTATTAAATGCTTAAAAATAAAAAGAGAAATCAAACGATTTCTACCTAGCGAAACCGAATTCACATTTTTACCACTGTGTTTCTTAAAATTTGCGAAACAAACAGCTGGATAAATTACTCGGCAAGGGAATCTAAAATTGCATTCCACATGCCGTTCATCCTGGTCAAAATTCGTAGTGAATACAGTTTCTGGTACTCCAGAAGAAAAATAAATTTATTAACAAATACATGCTAATCTCATATAAGATAACTCAAAACAAAAATTACATAGGAATGGAATTCGGAACTTTCTAAAAAAGTTCCGAAATAAACTTAAAAGCAAAAAATGGTCAATAGATTCATAAAAACTAACATTAAAAGTTCAATGCCTCATAGGATCACAGATGTTGGTGGATCATCAAAGAAACAGATAAATATTCGAATGCATTGATAAAGGGATGAAGGTTGACGTCGTCACAAATTTCTTCATGCCTCTTCGGCAAATATCCAGATGTTAGTAGGAAGTGTATTGCCCTCTCGGCAGATAATTTGATAGAAATGGTCTGAGAGTGTCTAGCGGCATTAAAAGTGATTGTCGGTGGAACTTGGGATGTCCAGTAAAACTCTATGCACAAATAAAGAATCTCTTAAGATTGCAATTAATTAAAAATGAAGATGATGATCAACTTACCACATCATAATATGTGAGTTCTCGATCGCAACTAAACTATATTAACGTCTCAAGGCATCTTCGATAGGAGACTGAAAAAACTGACTGAGACTGAAATTGGGTTTTACTCTTTCCTTTATAACTTCAGGCCAAGCTAATTGAAAGAAGTGGTGGTTCAGTTCCCATGAGAATATCTTACTACTTTACTTTAATCATGGCCAAATTTACAGATTTACAAATTTACATATTACAGATTTTCGTTCACTTAAACTTCACTCTCTTGCAAAAATTCATCATTTGTATTGTCAGATGGCTCTTTATTCAAGACTTCATAAGCTTTTGCTTTGTTAAACATAAATTACAACACCATGTGTAATGTCCTACATTGTCATACCAGGTATACTGGAAGCTTAGCCTATCTCCTTTTACTCCATTTGACAAAATTTTTATTTATTCTTATTATTGTCATTGTTAGAAGTATGACATACTTCTTCTTCTTCTAGTTCCATGACCGTTATCGATCGTTGGATATCATGTTGGCTACCATATTCGCTATCGTGACTTTATTGACAACAGCTCTAAATAACGATGTAGTTGATTTTCCATACCATTAAATTTTTCAGCCATGATGTTCTTCTTCTACCAGGACCACGATTACCTTGGATCTTTCCCTGAATGATCAGATGTAAAAGATCATATTTTTCAGGGTGTCTCATAATGTAACCGAAGTATTCCAGATTGCGTTTCTTTATTATATTGACCAGTTGTATTGTTTGGTTCAGCCGTCTAAGGACCTCCTCATTTCTAACTTTGTCGACCCAGCTTATTTTCAGTAGTCGTCTATAACCCACATCTCAAAGGCTGTCAAGCGTCTAAGGATAGCCTCAGTTAGAGTCCACGCTTCCACTCCATACAGCAGGACAGGAAAGATGTAGCAAGATGTCATTCGAACTCTAAGGTCAATGCTAAGATCGTGATATACAAAAAACCGATATTTTAAATAAAAAAAACTTCGATTTTAAAAAAAGTTAGTATTAGTAAATTTACTACTACAAATATTTTATTAAAAATTTATTTCTAATATTCATACGTTCGAAAAATCACATAAATGCAAATTTTCTTAATGAAGTTAATATTTTATTCGTATGTTTAGTGGCGGATCTAGATATTTGCCTTAGGTAGGGGGGACTTCCAATGAAATACCAACCAAAAACAAAACTATGTATGTTGGACTTCTATATCAGTCTTTTTATATTTATGAGATATCATTTTTTTCACCTAATATATGTAATATTGTATTTGTTATATATTTTATACCTCCTGTTTCAGATACCATTTCAATAGATGTCAGTATATTGATGCCATAAATATTTGTCTCAGTATCTTCTGCTCGAAGATGGGTAAAAGGTTTTTATCGACTTTAGATATAGTCCGTCTTGGATCCGTATGAGAACAAAAGCAAAATATGAGCTTTGTACATTTATTTTATTTACGTCCGTAATTTGTTTGTTGTCAGTTAGTGTTTTTTGCATATTAACATTCACATTATTTTTTGATTCGTTTTTTATTTCTTCGTTTTTTAGCATTCTTACATTAATTTTTGGTTGTTGTTAAATACAACAGACAACGTTTAATAATTCTAATTAATTTTTTTACACTATACTCGGACTATCAGTAATTTTAATATTGTTCTGAAGCTATTTTCTTGTGACATTTTAAATTAATTACTATTTAAATGGGAATAAGCCACAATTAAAGGTTAAAATACGTTTATTGACGTTTCAATTTCCACTTCGGAAATCGTTCTCAAAATACAAACATTATACAATGTTTGTATTTTGAGAACGATTATTTATTTATTATAGAACCCATTTAAATAGTAATTATCAGTAATTTGTTTACTTGTGAATTAAAATTAAGTTGTCCTAACTTCACAATAATTATTATAATACACGTTCAAAGTGAACTCCACTTGCGCGAACACATGCATTGATAAGACGAAACCAATTGTTAGTAATACCGTAGTTGACAACATTATGTCGGATAGTTTCTGCAGCATCAAAAATTCGTTTCCGTAATTCAACTTACGTTTCGATTTCATTTCGTTTATCATAAAATAACGATTTGAGATGTCCCCAAAAATAAAAATCCACTACATTGCATTCAGGACTTTTTGTTGCCACAAAATGGGTCCATTTCTACCCATCTAACGACGAGGATAAATGGTATCAAGAAGATTTTTAACAGCCCTGCTAAAATGTACTGGGACTCCATCGTGAAGAAACCACATTTCATGGCGTGTTTGCAAAGGCACGTCTTCAAGAAGTACCGGCAAAACATTTTGCAAGAAATTATAGTAAGCCTCTCCATTTAGTGTTCTGGGTAATTTATATGGTTCTATCAGACGATTGTTAATTATCCCAGCCTATAAATTTAGGCTAAATTTTCGTTGAAAATTTGACCTACGTATTAAATAAGGGTTCTCGTCACCCCATATATGGCAATTATGAAAATTATTCACACTGTTTCAAGCTTAGACAAGGAAAGAGAAGGGATTCGTTATCGTATGAAATTGACTGAAGTCTAAACTGGCACCAACCGGCACCAGAAAAGTTGTCAGGTCTTATTTTATTTCTTCGGTAGATTGAGAATAATGGATATATATCAATAAATAGATTTTTTTTTAATTTATAATTGAACACTGACATAATGATTACTTTTTGAAGATGATTTTATCATTACATATTTTTTAGTAGATTGATATAGTGTTTCAGTAAATCAGTAAATTGAAGTTGAAATCAGTAGATCTACTGAAACATCAGTAGACCTGGTAACCCTGCGAGAGGTAGTAATAGGAAACGTAAGGGCACCAAAACATGCTGTCAAATCGAAACTGGCTTCACTTTTTGAAGGTTTATCAAATGAACGTTACCTGTCCTCTCTCTTTCCTTGTCTAAGGTTTCAAGTGAAACAGCTTCATCCGCACATAATAGTTCAGATGGAAATTTAGGTTCTCTGAGGAGTTTATCTTGAAACCACCTACAAAATGTTAATCTTCGAAGAACATCACCTTGGTGTAAATTTTGTACTCTCTGATAGTGGTATAGATGTAGAAGTTGTTTCCGAAATGTTCTATGAACAACATTTTTCGGCATTTCTACCATTTTAGCCACCGTTCGTGTACTTACATTTGGATTATTTTTCACAGCATCTAACATGTCATCTTCTACATTTAATCGACAGATACTTCTTGTTCTTCTGCTATTTTTTTCGATACAACAGAACCCGTTTCTAATAATCTTTGAGACACATTCACAAAAGTTTGAGTATTAGGAGTTCGCCTTTCGGGATACCGACGCACATAAATTTTGACAGCTAAATTACTGTTACAATGCGCTTCTCTATAAATAATCAACATATCATAGTAGGTAAATTTAGAAAAAAAAATGTTATCGGACTTTTAGGATTATCGGATTATCGTCATATTTCTACGAACACTACGAATGAATGGACCAAAAATATTGAAAAGTGAGGTGATAAAAGCTATAGATCAAACGAAAGATGGGAAAGCAACAGGATGCGATGAAATACCAGTCGAATTTTTAAAAGTTTTTAACGAGAACAACCTGAATGTAGTATTGGAACTGTTTAATAAGATATACGATACTGGTCAAATTCCATCGGACTGGTTGAAATCTACATTTGTGCCTCTTCCCAAGAAATCGAATTCTAAGACGTGTAGTGAATATCGCCTTATAAGTTTAATGAGTCACACCCTTAAAGTATTCTTGCGTATTATCCATTCCAGAATACGAGCAAAATTAGAACACAGCATAAGTAAAACACAGTTCGGTTTTAGATGCGATTTTGGAACTCGAAATAGGCTCGAGATCAACAGAAAGATGTTTACGCGTGTTTTATCGACTATGAGAAAGCATTCGATACTATCAAACGTGACAAACTCATAGAACTATTACATCTTACAGGACTTGACACTAAGGACATCCAGATTATAAAAAATCTATATTGGAATCAAACAGCCCACATGAAGAATGGACATATGGTGAGTGAAAACGTAACCATTTCGAGAGGGGTTAGACAGGGCTGTACTCTTTCGCCACTGCTTTTCAACCTGTACACGGAACAAATATTTCTAGAGGCACTGGAAGAGTACAACGAGGGCATCAAGATTAATGGCGTACTAATAAGTAATTTTCGATATGCAGATGATACTGTTATACTGGCTGATAACATCGAAGATTTACAGATGATGCTAAATAGAGTAAATACAACTGGCAACCAATTTGGACTGAAGATCAATAGAAAGAAAACTAAATTTATGGTGATCAGTAAAAAGAACATTCAACATATCGACCTGAATATTAAAGCCGAACGTATTGAAAGAGTACACTGCTTTAAATATCTGGGATATACAGTAAATGATAAGTGGGACCCAGACGTAGAGATTAAGATCCGAATTGAAATAGCAAGATCCAAATTCATCAAAATGAGAAAGCTCTTAAGCAACCGCCACCTAAGCGTTAACCTCCGATGGCGCGCCACGAAATGCTACGTACTCTCTACGCTACTTTACGGAGTTGAAGGGTGGACGTTAACAGCAGCAACTATAAAGAAGTTAGCGGCTCTAGAAATGTGGCTGTATCGACGCATACTGAAAATACCTTGGACAGACAGAGTGACCAACACAGAGGTATTAAGACGAATGGGTAAAAAGGTGGAATTGTTAACAACTGTTAAAAGGAGGAAAGCGTCATACCTGGGCCATGTGTTCCGTAATGATAAGTACAGTCTGCTACAGCTTATCGTGGAAGGCAAGATTGAAGGTAGAAGAGGTCTGGGCAGAAAGAAGAAATCCTGGCTGAAAAACTTGAGAGAATGGTTTCAAATACCAGAAGCTGCGAACATAATACATGCGGCACAAAACAGAGAAACCTATCGTTTGATGGTCGCCAACCTTCGGTAGAAGACGGCACATAAAGAAGAAGATAGGACTTTTTTGCTCTACATGGTGCCTTCTACCTATTCCTTTAAGGAACGCACTATTTTCAGGGACACCCTGTATATCGTTCATGGTTAAAGACATTACTAATTAAAGCAATATACCTATAACTATCAGGTCCGTTTTCTGGTTTATGGTGAACGTCTATTTTCTGAGGAAGTTGAAAAGTGGTTGTCCTATTGTCTAATCTCTTACCCTTTCTTCAGGACTATGTTAAAAAGAGACTTGTCAACGAATTTCCCTGTCGTAGCCTGATATTCGTTTCTGTATTATTTGTACTTTTTTTGAAAATGTTAAATATTTCTGTAACTTCATACAATTTACTTTTTACTGCTTTATTGATTGATCAGGTCTAATGCCACTTTAATATTTGTCAAAAAACTTACACGAATGTGCCGTACGATCCCATACGATATTATGACAAATATACATAATATAAAAAACTATCCAAATTACATAATAATATAAAATTATTTAAAATATTATATTCGGTTTGTTTAGTATCGTTGAACAACAAAAATAATCGTGACATTTCACTTACAATGTGACATTAAGTAAACAAAACACACGTTTAGTTTTTAAATATATTTTAATCAAAAGATAATCAAATAAAGATTGTGTGGAGTTTGTTTTTTAAAGATAATAAATAAAATTGCATAATATTGAAATACTGTATTGCATCTGGTTATATATAAAATATATGAAATATATATGTATTTTATTTTTTTTAATTCTTATAATATCTTAAACCAAACATATTTGTGCAGAATTTACCAATTTGTCAACAACTGTTTATTGGTTTATTTCTTGGATCTTTAATTTAAATAAAATGTTACTCTAAGAAAAGTCAATAATTTAAATAAATTATTGACTTTTCTTTTAATGAATATAAAGAAAAATAATAGAAATAAATGTGTGGCAAATTATGAACGAATCAATTTATTTTGAAAGTTTTTTTTTTGAAATTTCTTGGAAGGAAAGAATTAATATAAAGATGATAACCAGTTTTTGCTAATTAAGGTAATCGAATAAAATAAAAAGCAAAAATAACACACTAGCACACTCTAGCACACTATACTTCATCTAATTTACATTCCGTTGCATGTCATCGGCGTCATAGCTCGTGACGTCACATGATACCAACACGAAATATTTAGGCGGTAGGTGTGTTAATTTTTAAAATCACTTTGCCGAGTACACTGGCATTACAACCACTAGACATATTTTATTATATACGCGTAGAAATAATATTTAAAGATTTCTATTAATAATAACTTAAAAAAATACATAATAATATGTTTCATTTAATTTGTATAAATGCATTATAAAGCGTTTTTATGAAGAACATTTGTTCGGAACACACTGTAACTGTAATCGAACGAAGGTGAAATTTTGGCATAAATTGGTAACACTTATTTGACAGTTGCGGTGTTGACACTTTAGTTTTGTTTTTATTATTTACTATTAATTAAACTATGTTGTTTTTTAAACAAGCGGCTCAAATTGTTTTTAACAAGAATATTTTTTAACTCTTGTTTTGTTTCTATTTATTTACATTAAATATTAATTTATTTTGTTGTATAATCCACTTTTGCAATAATTATGTGACCTATTTGATTTAAAATGGATTCAGAAATTTTTTATACTTTGGCAACTATGTCAATTCCGATCTCTGACGTAGATAATGACGTGTAACGGTTTGTAAATTAGATGGACTGTATAATTAAATTACTATTATCCGAAGTCGGACTAAATTAATCACATGATTACTACGCTCCCTGGCCTGTCTTTTTCTATGGCCTTGCAAAATATTGTGAATTCAATACCTAGTTTATTTATTTAAAAAAAATTAGAAAATTAAATCGATTTGAAATTGTTGAAAATGGTTGCCGAGCGTATTATTATTTTTGAAATTAATTTTTAATAAATGCTTTTGTTATACATTAAGTAATAATGTACATTGTGCTGTCACTTTACGAATTCTGAATAGTCCTTAATAAGGATGCGTTCTAATACAATACAGCAGTGGTGCATATATCGAGCAGTGTATATCCGTAAATCTATTAAGAACTTGAACTTTTCACTCTCTTCAACTCGACATAAACACAATCACAAAATCATTCGTTTCCCAACCGCTGCCAAAGCTACATCGTGCGCTCGCTACCAGCTGTTCCTCGAGCATGCTCTATGTTTACGCGCCGCAAAACATTTGAACAGGTTTGACAGTTATAGACCAAAACAACACCAAAAAAACATTGTGACTTTTTACGAGTGATAATATATTAGTGCTGTTGTTACAAACAGAAAGAAAGTAGTTTTTGTATCGCCTTTTTTAAAAACAACTTTTCCCTTGACGTGAATGTTTTTGCCTTTTAAGACGCTAAGTGAAAATCGGTAACATGTTTTGTGGATATAGTTGCAATGAAGATGGACGGTTTAGTTGTTGACATTTTTTTGTGATTCGGAATAATGTTAATTGCTACGCCATACAGGGATTTTGATGTGAGTGATAAGAGCCCGCCAAGGGTGATCTCGGAAGTCAGAAAGAGCTGTGGCAGCTATTATTTTTCGCCAACGAACTTCAGGGTTAAAATATCAGGTGAGTCATATTTTTCATGTAAATTGCAGTCCCTTTTACTTACTGCTTTAATTTTAAGAGAAAGCTTATTAAACTTTATTATTAATTTTCGTTTGTGCCTCTAAGGTTTTACACTAATGTACTTGTTTATTACATTGTAAATATTTCATGTTGGAAAATAAACAAAGGCTTTAATGTACAAAAAGTAAATTTAAGTAATTAAGTAGATACACAATTTTGGGAATTTTGGGAAAATAGTAAACAAAATATCAATTAACATTCTAGAAACTACAATCAAACTGACAAAAATGTGCGTATTAGTAGCTGTTATTTTTAATATGAGACAAATGTATCAACTATGGTAAAATAAACAATACTTACTAGAAAAAAAGTAAGTCAAAATTAAAACATTTTTGCCATGAAAAAAAGAAACACTGAATAATAGACGAACTACTCGAAATATTGGATGAAAAGAGAAATATCAAAAGCACACATCAGAGATACAAACATATTCTTCTTCTTCTTAAGGTGCCATGCATTTCTGCGTAGGCGTCCACCGTACATCGTCTTGTCAGGTGAGATGTTAAATATTCTGGATTAAATAATTCTGTTTTTAGCAGCATTGCGAAGCATTTCATAGCTGTGGATTCCTGTCCATTGTCGAATATTGCGCAGCCATGACATTTTTTTACGTCCGAGACCTCTCCTACCCTCTATTTTCCCTTCGAGTATCAGTTGCTGAAAAGTGTATCGTTCTCCTCGTATAATGTGCCCCAAGTGCCCAAGTATGCAGTCTTCTTACTTTTTACATAATTAAAAAGTTCCCTATCCTGTAAGCCCGCTCTTCTGAGTACTTCCTCAGGCCACACGTAACACTTAAGCATCTTGTATCGGAGGTTGAAGTCCAATTTGCGATCAGTCAGAAACTTACGAAGCCTCAAAAAAGCATTTCTGGCTTGTTCAACTCTGCTCTTTATTTCATTCTCGGGGTCCCAACCCTCATTCAGCAAACATCCCAAGTATTTGAATTGCCTGACTTGTTCGATTTCTTCTCCAGAGACATATATCTTTGCGTTGGGGTAATCATTTCTACTTATAATCATTGATTTTGTCTTCTTGATATTTATTTTCAAACCCCGAGCTTCACTTGCAAGAGTTAGATCATTCAAAAGGCATTGAAGATCTTCGATGTTATCTGCCACTATGGCTGTATCATCGGCATACCTGATGTTATTAATAAATATGCCGTTAACTTTAATACCCTTATTAGAGTCTTCCACTGCTTCTGCGAAGGCTTTTTCTACGTATAAATTGAACAGCATTGGAGACAGTATACAACCTTGCCTTACTCCTTTTTTAATGGAGAAATCTTCTGTTTCGTTGGAATTTTGAAGACGTACTGTTGCTGTCTGATTCCAATACAGATTGGCAATGATTCTTATATCCTTTGCATCCAATCCCAACTCTTGTAGGTATTTTATCATCAATTCATGTTTTACATTATCGAATGCTTTCTCGTAATCGATGAAACAGATAAAAACATCCTTTCTTTGATCTAAACAATTCTGTATCAATGTTTGCATACTAAAGATCGCTTCTCTCGTGCCAAGTCCATTTTTGAAACCAAACTGACTCCATCCACTGACCTCTTCACATTTCTTAAACAATCTAGTGTGAAGTATTCTCAGGAAAAGTTTCAAAAAGTGACTCATTAGGCTTATTAGTCGGTGGTCCTTGCAGAAGTTCGCACTTGGTGTTTTTGGTAGGGCGATAAATGTAGATCGAAGCCAATCAAACAAACATATTGTCCAATATAAAATAAGATAAAAGAAACGAAAGAGATGGTTGAACAAAAAATGCAAAAGACCACAAAAAACCACTTATAACAATATGTACGAGAAATTAAAAGAAATATTCAGTCTATTCTTGTAAATATACATGTAATGGATAACAAACGGAAACTCAATAGTGGCAACAGAAACAAAACAATGGAAGAAATATACAGACGTAGCTCTTCCAGAGACAGATATTAATAACAATAAAAGCGATGGAAAGTGAACATAAATGCCATTAAAATTATGAAATAGAGAAAGACTTCTGGTCCAGACAAACTAAATATTGAACATTACAAAAATATACATATATAATCAATACACATATACTTATCTGAAGACTGGATAGTTTTTCTGGATATTTTCTTTTATTAGGTTATTTCTTTATGTCTTACTCGTCGATTCTATTACATTAATCGCTTCCAACCCATCCCCAGATCGTCCAAATATCTGGTTAGTCTTCCTCCTCTTCTTTTGTATCTTATAACGTCTGGACATGTCTCAGCTATGACTATGACAGCCTCTGACTTTTTACAAATTGACCAAATTGTACAATATCATGTTCTCGCACTTCACCAATCTTGCTGTTTCTTTTTATTCTCCATATTTATGTATAATACATAATGATGCAATTGGCTTATATGTCTGGCATTGAGTATTATTTGCTTTCTTATATACTGCTCACTCCCTTGGTATTTGATGTTCTATCCACATTAGAATTATCAGGTAATGAATTCTTCTATACAGATCAAGTCCTCAATTTTTTAGTAATTCCGTCTGCATCTGAGGTTTTTTTAAGTTAATTATTCTTTCCATCTACTTTTCCTTCTTCTTTTGTTATGTAGAAATGACTGTCTGTTTTTCAATGTGCCTCCAGTAAGTTGTCGTTCCATCGTTTTCGTGGTCTTCCCACTAATAATCTTCCTATTGCGAAACCCTCTCTCGCCGTTCTTACGACTCTACTGTCATTCTCATATGATCGTTCTTCACTTTGTATCTCCTTGATGCTCTCGACTTTGTATCTTCGGCTTATATCTGTACTTCTAGCAAAGAATATAGACGCTTCTAGCTCTATCCTATAGTGTCGTCGTACCATCAATTTTTCAAAAGGATTTCATCACTGCTGTTTCTAGAATTATTTTTGCTCTCTCGTTGTCAGGTTATGCTTTTGTCTTTCAGAAACCTTTCTGCTTTTCTATCATTATTGGTTTGATTACTGTTTTGTACGTTCTGTCTATCATTGTCGCGTTTCCCCATATTTTTATTCCTCCATATTGTCTCATCAGGCATACTGCGGCTCTGTTTTCGGAATCCATATTCCATCATCAGTGTCTAGGTGTACATGTTTAAAGCCACTAAATATCTGGGTAAAAACCCGTTAAAAGTTGTAGGTTAAAATTAGCTTTACATTATTCGATCTTGTAAGATCTAATTAAGATAAAGATAAGATAATAAAGATAAGATTAAGATAAATTATTATAGAATAACTTAAAACTTTTAACGGTGGCTTTAAACATGTATACCTAGACACTGATAATGGAATATGGATTCCGAAAAGGTTCTGTCTTCATGACATAGCCCGTTTGGGTTTTTAATTTATATACCTTTTATAAAGGATTTTTACTTAAAATTTTTTGTGATACATGGTGTACAGCCAGCTACAGGAATTTAGTTTCCTTGTGGACTTTGTTATTTAGTTTCATTCAATATTCTGCTGATTTTACCCTAATATATTCATTTGATACAATAAAAATAAAAATAATGCAAATATACCGTTTTTTGCACCTTTTCTTGGCTTAGCTCGTCGCTATAGTTATTTATGCACCAAGGATGTTATTAAGATGATTACGCCTGGAGAGCAACATAATCCAGCCAGAGAGCCTCTCGCTCGAGGAATGGATGTTGCTCAGCTCAATGGTCGTAATCATCCGGTAACACAAGTGGTACATATACAAGATTTTATTTTTGAATTTACATAATATAAATAATATAAGTACACCTACAAAACATATATGCATATTTTTAGTAGTCTATGACAAATAAAGTGTTTGAAGTAGTCTATGACAGTTGTTGATATTTTGACGTTTGTTGAGTATGCAGTTGTCAGTTGGATTTATATTCAGTTATGGATTTAACAGAAAATATTCAAGAAAGTGCAATAAAGGCAAGAGAAAATTTATTGTTACTTCAATCCAGGTCATTGTACGACAAAGAGTACAAAATATTTATTTAATAAAAATTGATAAATAAAATGGCTGGCATAAATGAGACCATAATATTGGCTTACTTTCAGGAATTGGTATGTTAATTTCTGTTCTTTTGTATGCGTAGTTCACGTTTCTGATTGAATTATTTTAGTCCGAAAAGTATTCTCCAAATTCCTTGTGGGCAAAATATTCCATTTTGAAATCCAACATTAATTTTTATCGAAAATGCTGATATTTCCCATTTTTAAGGTTAAAAAATGGGACATTTTTCACATTTGGTTCCAGTGATGTCCCAAATGAGTTTGACAGAACGAAATATTGGTGTTTGGCAGTGTTAAAAAAAGAAAAAGTAAATATGTAGGTAGTTTTAAAACAGTTTTTAAAAGTAAATAGTAAAATAATGTCAGTAAGTATAAATAATAAAGTTAAAAAGACATCTGTTGCAATCTGACAACTGGTGGTTTGAGGGTTCTAACTCTATTGCCAAATCTATCCGCTAACCTATCAATTGCCAAAACATTTTTTTAATAATTAACTGCAATTACATAATATCAAAAGAAACAAATATTAATACATTCGTGTTTTATATAAATTATAAATTTGCAGAATCCATAAAATAATATAATAAAAAAGTACTTTTTAAAAGCTTTCTCTCTTTATATTTGAAGCATATAACATATACATTATAAGGACATGGAAACACTGCCAATGCAATATTTCGTTCGGTGAAACTTGATTGACAGCTAATTTGAAGCTATCTTCACCGGGACCAAATGTGAAAAATGTCCAAAAAATGTTAGTTCTATATGTTTACTCCTTTGAAAATTGTTTACAATTAAAAAAACTTCGTTCTCTATTTGTTTTTTTTTCTTATACAACAGAGCGTTATAGGCCATAACGCCCGCTTATTATGCCCTAGGATATAAACAAGTGTGTTTATGGTAACCGTATCCAAGGTAAAATAAACAAATAATATGCAAGTGAAAAAGAAATATATTTATGTACTTATATACTACATATAAGTAAAGGTACTATTACCGTCTAGATAGTCTAGAATTCTAAAAAAAAACTACTTTACCATTTCACATTTACATTTCATTAACATCACATTTTCAACAATTTTTTTTATATGTTATTTATTATATATGGCAATTAAACTTCGTTTATATTATTATAAAATTTTTGAAGATTACAAACATTTTTTTTTCATTGTTCGTGTATTTTTACGATGGCGCCAAAAATTTTTCGTCCGAAAATTACTGCTTCTTGGCGGACAGTTAATTTCTGGAACGCCAAATCTGAAACATAAAACTAGAGAAGGGCTTTAAAAAAGAAGTGCCTTTACTTGATAGTTTACCAAAAAAATTGAAAAACTAGATCCGGAGATAAAAGAGTTTGAGAAAAACTACGTTTTTAAAACTTTTGAATAGTTATTCCGGATGTAGTCGGTCTATTTTAATAATAAAATTTTTGTGACTGAAAAAAGTTGAAAAAAAGGTCAATTTTTTCAAGTGTCCGCCATTTTGTTTTTTTTTAAGAATTTTCATTTTTTATGGTAAACTATCACGTAAGGACACTTTTTAAAACCCTTCTCTAATTTTATATTTCAAATTTGCCGTTCCAGAGATTATCTCTCCGCCATGGAGCACTAAATTTTGGACGAAATTTAGCGAATCTGGAGCATGTTTAAAATACAGGGACAATGGAAAAAAAAGAAAAAAACAATTTTTGTAATATTCAAAAGTTGTATAATAAATATACAATAAAGTTTGATTGCCATTTTTATAATAGATAAGATACAAAAAAAATGTTGAAAATGTGTCATATAGACGGTAAAAGTACCTTAAATCCAATTCAACGTTCAAGAATATATAAATAAAATTCTGTTTTTTGTGTCTATTTTTTTATTTGATAAAGTAGTCATGCAGTAACTATTAATTTTTTGTTTTAACCTTATAATTGTACCAATGTATGTATATTTACAAGTAGTGATGTCAGTTCTCCATCAAACCAAAAGAATAATTATTATTAGGTTTTTTACTGTATATAATTTAATACTTAAACAGATATAAATATATAATTAAATAAGTAGATGTTTCAAAGGAACATTCATACGTGAAAACAGTTCATTCACATTCATAAATCTTTTATAAAAATGATAGTAAATTGTCAAATATGTAAATAACTGTCTAAACCTGACAAACAAAAAGAAAAGTTAAAGAGGCTATAATTATTTTACTAAACTAACACATAGCGTCCAAGATGCATTTGTAGAATATTTTACAATTTAGTAACTCATATTGAATGAAAATACTAATAATAATGTACACTTTTAGTAAAATAATTAGCCCTGAAGCACATGTTTTGCAGCGAAGCATGCATTCCCAGGTGTATAGTGCCCTCGCATTCCCCGTGTACCTATTCCACTTTCCAGGTCCAATGCAATGCCAATCTGTTGAGGCGTTGAATCCCATTTCTTTTTATGTGGCAACCTTTTCCTGTTTCTCTCTTCACTCTTCGTGTTGATATCCTACTCATTGATGTCTGCGTCTTGTGTGCCTTGTGTGCCTTGCACACAAGACCCAGACAGTTCTTTAAACTTTCATTCGGATGGTTTCTTAGTTCGTTGAAGATTCGGTTTATCTAGGATTCTTTCCTCTTTGGTTTCTCTGTATACAAACCTTTCGGATAAGTATGTGGGCATATTCACAGCCTTCTTTATAATATGGTTTTGGGCTATTTGGATCTTTTTGCTGTTGGTTATATAAGTTTGGCCCCAAGCTAGTTATCCATATGTTATAGTTGCTATGATGAGGCTGTTTGCCATTCTTAGCTTCGTTTTCAGACCGAACTTGCTATTTCTTCCAATAAGAAGCGTACTTCTTAATATCTTGCTCTTAGTGATAGCGCTGTTGACATGTGGTATGTACATCATTCTTTTGTCCATTAAAACGCCTACGTAATGTGTCTGGATGGACCATTTTATTTGTGTGTTGAACATCTTCACTTATTGGTCCGGATTTCCGAACCTTTTTTGGAACATAACTGTCTGTAACTTGTCTGGGTTTACTACAATTTACTATTAAATAAGTATACTTACCGATCTTCTAAATGATTTAGCGCATGTTTTAAGGATCTTTTCGCTAGGTTTGGATCCAGACTTCTCAATGCTATTGCTGTGTCATCGGCATATAGACTGAGCATGGTTCGAGGGGTTGGTGGTGTGTCTGCAGTTTATATTGGTATACAGCACTCCTCCATGCAGCGTTCGCACCTCAATCATTCCGATTTCAGACAGGACGTGTCCTACCTAAACCCTGAACTTTTTATTGGACAGGTACGAAGACAAAAGACATGTTATTGCCGTGCTGTGTAAAAGTTGGCTCATTTTGTGAATGAGCCCTGCGTGCTACACTTTATCAAAGACATTAGAGAGCTTAGGGGAATCTTCTTCTTTAAGTGCCATCTCCGCGGCGGAGGTCGGCAATCATCATAGCTATTCGGACTTTTGAGACGGCTGCTCTGAAAAGTTCATTTGATGTACATCCGTACCACTCTCAGGTTGCGCAGCCATGACATTCTACGCCTCCCTATGCTTCTCTTTCCTTGAATCTTTCCCTGCATAATCAGTTGGAGCAAGGTGTATTTCTCTCTACGTGTAATATGTCCGATATATTCTAATTTTCTTGTTTTTATTGAATTTAAAAGTTCCATTTCTTTGTTCATCCTTCCCAGCTCAAATGATTCCAGTTTTTTCATTGATGTCGCATTCAAGGTCCAAGATTCCATTAGGGGAATACCCCCGTCTAAATACAGTAGCAATGCAGTTCTTCTGGTTGAATCCTAGATGAATAGCATCTGTGATGTATGCGGTCAACCTTAACACTTGTAGCTCGCTGGAGTGTTCAGGCATGGTATGGCAACTGTCAAAAGGATTTATTTAATGTGAAATGACAGCAAAACACAATATTTTGTATGGTATATATTATGCTGTATTAGGTTATTTGTATTTTGAGAATGATTTAGCGACTAGTAATCGAAATTATTCACAGAAAAAATATAATTGTCAATTGTTTCTATTTAGGCAAAGCTGTAAAGCTTTTTTGACTTTTAACGTTTAACAGACTTTAAAAAATTCATAAAAAACCAATATCAGTGTACCAATTAGGTTTTTTTTCTCTCTCTCTCTCTCTCTCTCTCTCTTTGTAATAACTAAATAACTCATCATCTCGTTTTAAATTGTTGTTATTGCCGTTTTTTTCCTTTAAAATAGACTAGACGGCTCAATATTGTTTGGAAACGGGAGACCGAATTGTAACTTTTTAACGATCACGTCACGTACAAAAAGGATTTTTCTCGTCTTGCTGACCGTTGTAGTCTTTTTATCTAAAAAAAGATATTAATAACACTTCTGGATTACATACAAATGCGTCGTAAAGTGTCGTCGTCCTGACTATTGAAAAAGATACCTGCCTTGTAACGTATATTTACCGAAGATCATTATATTACAACACAATAGTATCTTAACATATTCATCAATTAATTCTCCGAGCACGTGTGTGTTGAGAGACATCTGCGGATTCTTTTATTCTTCTTGAGAATTTACATACAGGGTGGTTTCGCACTTGTTGATTCATTGCGATTTACATGCGTTTGCTAAGGTGGTGCATAATGCAATTGTTGATTAATGAATCGATTCAGTGGAAGTTGCAAGAATGGTTTGTCATACTCATATATTTATTCGTTTACATTTATAGATGGATATTATCGTATAAGAGAGAAAATGTTGCCGTCAATATTTTCGACTGGTATGAAGGTTTGTTGCCTGGCAATTTTCACGAATTAAATTTTGATAGTTAAATCACGAGACCTCAGTCGAGTGATTGTTTCAAAATTTCATAAGCGAAAATTGCCAGGCAAAAAACTTGAATAAAACCTGAAGAAAATTTTGCCGGTACATAATTTGCTTTCGAACGAAACATAATCTTTATTTATTTGTTAACAATATTAAATGTAGGTACAATTATTATAAGCTATAGTAGTTTGCCCATTCTTTTCTACCAAAGCATGATTTTGTGTATTATTGATCTGTAGCATTTGGGAACTCGAAGGTCCTGCTTCATTTGTTGTTCTGGTAGTGACTGGAATCAAGCTGCAGATATGGTTTTAGAGAGCTTGCATTTGAGTGACCCGTTAATTTAATTAGCTCCTGTTCAGAAACACCTTTCTTGAACTAGGCTGACACAGCTGAACATCGATGAGAATGTTGATGTTGATTCCAAGTGGACAGTTTTTGAACCAATATCCATCCTTCCAGTTGGGGTGAACAGTAAGAGTCTGTCTGATAAAATCTTTGGTCCCCTTTTTTCCATTAATTTTAAAAATAATCTAACTGGGCATAAATTTTAGTTTGATGAATTCCTTACCAGTCATTTGCTGCTTGCCAAACTTTTCGGACCGCCTTAATTTGTTTTGGAAAAAATGCTGTTGTATTCAACTCGGCCCGTAAATTCTCCCATAACATCAAATTCCTTCTGGAAAAAGCAAATCTTGCAGTTTATCGCCTCATTGCCTCTCCAAGCAAGTTCAAATGAGCGAAGGGGAAAAACTTTTTTTGTGCTCCATTGGGGGTTTCCTCGTCGTAGCCTTGGATGATTTTTAATAGTTCTTCGGTGGATAATGCTTTTGAACTGAGTTTTCTTTTTTCTTGAATATTTTGAAGCTGCCTCCGCTTGGTATCTCTGGCTAATCTTGCACATTTGAAAGATATATCTGTGAAAGGGTCGATTTTTATTCCGTACTCCGTAAAATATTTTTCTTGTACCATTTTTGCTGTAGTATTTCACATTGACTTTGCAGACGACTCTTTATAGTCTTTACCATTGCCTTTTTTTCATGTTAAAGGCATAATCCTCGAGAATTTTTGATAGTTCCGTTATGGTAGTACATCTTTTAAGCGTAAAATTTCTCACCCGTAGGAACTCCGAAAGTTGGGTCCAAATAGAGCTTCTGGAGCTCTGTGCGTTCAATGGGATATTTTCCGAAACCAATTTTTTTATTTCTTTACCTGACTAGCTTCCAAATCTTCATTTTTCGTCTGGATTTATTATCTTCTTCTTCTTTCTTCTTTTGGCATCATAACCCTGGATGGATCTTTGCCTGTCTGGCTATGTCCTTCCATTCAGATCTCTCTTGTGTCCTTCTTCTCCATCCGTCTGGATTTATTATATCTGTCCAAAATTGATTACGCCTCAATGACGTTTGTCAAACTGACAACAATAGAATTACTAAAAACCTTCGTGGCGGATCTGGCATAATTTTGTCGCTAAGAAATCACGGACAGGAAGGAGTTTTGTCACTAGGAAACGTGGCGTTGCTATGACGTTTTATCGGTTAAAAATAGTTTAATGAAATAGTTACTTGAAAATTTATAAAGCTTTGGAAACTAAGTCGAAAACAGAAAGTAATCAGAAAAATCAGATCAGAGGGGGCTTAAAGGGAGTAAATTTTAAATAACTAGTATTAAAAGGAAATAAAAAATAATAAGGTGCGTGGAAAAGACCAAAGACCGCTTCAAAACGTTAACAAGTTTTAATATTACGTAAATAACTTTAGTATTTATTAGTTAATTTTTATAATTTGTTTGACAAGTAGCAGAAAAATAATCCCAGACTTATTCACCTAATTTAGTAATAAAACTTACTATTTTTATTGGGACTAAGCCACAATTTTACTGGAAAAAGTTATTTTTAGGTTTATGATGAGACAATAGCTGCAAAAGGACAAAACGATGAAGATAGTATGCTACATCATATATTAATCAAGACGTAACTACTATTTACATGTTTTCTGATAACTGTTCGACCCAAAACAAAAACTTTGTACTGGTACAGTTTTTTTATACCATTTTGGCAACTACTGATAAGCTTAGACTGATAGAGCACAGATACTCTGAACCCGGACATAGTTTCCTTTCCTGTGACAGAAGCTTTGGAGCAAGAGAAAGATATAAATGGAAACATGACCAGATATATTTACCCCAAGAATACTCAAATATTATTGAAAATAGTAACAAAAAGTTTCAAGTTAACAGTGTTTCTAAACTTATCTTGAGCTTCTGACCCATTTGCAACAATTTTTTGTGAATAATCCTTCATGGAAGAACAATAAATTTACCATCTCAAAGTATCGTATCATGCGATATGAAAAATTAGATAGTGAAATAACGTTTAAATGTAGCGAAACGGTCAACTTAATTGTATTCAATACTTTTGAAATAAGAGATAATGGGAACTTGCAGCCCTTGACCTTACCAAACCATGACAATAAGTTGTACACTGAAATGAGAAAGCTGAGAAAGAACAAATTCGAGCATGTTATGTCTTTGGCACAAATTATGTGCCACGGTGTGATCAATGGTTTTATGAAGCAATCCGAAATTACCATCGGAGCGTCTCACCAGACAATAAGGAAACTTCGGTATCAGAATTCAGTGACAATGAGCAAAAAAAAATGTATCAACTCTGCACTAACATTTAGTTGAAACTATGTTTTCGTTTATTTCATTTAATAAATTACTAGATTACCCCATAACATTTTCTTTTTTAACTTACAACTTATTATTAACAAAAAAATAGTGTTAACAAGATGATCTTCAAATGACAGAAAATACAAAATTTATCAGGATTTCGCAGTTTTACCTCAAATATATTTTTTCCTTTTCCTGAACATTTTGCTTTATGTGACTTGACCGGTTTATGCATTGGACCCTTCAATTTGTTTAAAACAATTGTTTAAACAATTTCTGCCCGAAAATTTTGCTCGGACCCCTTCTGATTTGTTTAAAGAGGACATTTTTGAACAAGAATATGTAAAGAAACCGAATCAGAAACTATTTCCTACGGGAGCTGCCTCACAACCTGGACTATAATACTTGTAAAACCATTTAGAACCATTTTTTGTGCGGCAGTTTCTTTTTATTGATAATTGATGTCAATATTAACAAAATATATCAATGCTGTACAGAAATTTTCGATCGTAATATCTCACTTATCATAGGGAAATTAATTTTCCTCCCATGTACTCATGTCCAAAATGTACGGCATGTCCAAAAATGTTATTATCTTATGCAACTAAATTTAAATCAGTGAGTTTCATATTGACTCACATCACCTCCCTTGCACTACTTAAAAATAGAGGGGTGTGCCCTAGATTTCTTACTGCCAAAAAAGTAATCTAAATAACGATCCGAAACTATGTGTATGAATGCCGTACTTACTGTATCAAATTGCCAAAAATTGTGTCAAATCAAAATTTTCCGAAAATCAAAAATTGTCCCTGCTACTGGTACCAATATTTTTGTACGGCATTAGGTCTCAGGTCATTTTTTTTGTATCACCTAAGTTATAAATGCCGTACAAAAATATTTGACCAGATTAACCCCCCCCCCCCTTCTCCTCCTTGAGTAGTAAGTTTATCTTACCTGTGTAGACACCTTACCGATACGGTATTGACGGCATAGTTTCTAAAGTTATTATTACATATCGTAGTACTGATTTATATGTGATTCATGCTGGGTCAAATGAACCCTTAAATCATGTCCCATGGGCTTGTAGTCTATCACTTATAGGCCTAGTATTCGTCACATCAGAAATACATGTCTCAATATACAAATAGTATTAGTATAAAGTCCTTTTACCCTATGACGGCCGATATGCAATTAAGATATGATCAGTGGGCTTCAAACAGTGGGGCGTTAATATTTAATCCCGATTGCTTGAAAAGTAAAAATATTTAATTTCCTGTATTTTATGTTCAATAATAATATTGGATTAAAGGCAAATAAAATAAATATAATATGTATATACAGGGCGTGTTAAAAGAAGTGGGACGGAATATTTCGAATACTCGAAATTATTTATCGGCATCAAATGTTCATCAAGGTCTCTATAAGTCTCTATTTTGCGTAAAATTATACGAATGGTTTTGCATGCAGTAAAATTGGAAAATACTTGCCAAGTTGCTGGTATGTCCAAATTTGAATGAAATACATCCAAGACTTTACTTTCTGCAGACACTGTATTAAATATAACCTTGAAACAAATTGGCACTAAATCACTTCCGAGTTTTCAGCAAAACAAAAGGTTTAAACACGTGTAGTCCAGTAATTAATACCAAAGCTATTCAGAGTATGCAGTCCAGTAATTAGACCGAAGATACTTTATCGTTTAACTAAAACACACCACAAAGTCCGAACTGAATTCCCGAAATACTTTTTGTTACTTCTTCTTAGCAAACGATTTGTGACACTATTCACTGTCTGATATTTCACTATCAGAGTCGTCACTATCTGAATTATCTATCCGAATAATTAGAGGCCGGACCTCATTTATAACTCGCTCGGTTTGAAAAGACTGAACGATTATGTCTTCCGTATGTCTAATACAACTGCCTTTATTTGTTCTAGCGATTCTTTCCATAAACTAAGAACGCTAGCATCATCTGTTGTTTTGGATGCATGTTTATCGTAAAAATTTTTGACTATACCCCAAACTAACTCAATTGCAATATAGTGGCAATGGTACGGCGGAAGTCGAAGAACCTCATGGCCATATTTAAGAGCCATTTGGTCATTAACAAATTTCATTTGAATTTTGTGCTTTATTTTCTTCCAAATTAGGCATTTTACTTTAAAGTACTCACTACAATACTATAAAAAAATAAGTACTTGTATACAACTACTACACCCTAAAACAGACGAAACAATCGAACACAAATTATTTAACAGCCAATGCTAAACAAGCATAAACACTGCATTGATTGCAAAAACCGTTCGCATGTTTTAAATAAGATTTTTGCTGATTATATATTTTGCTAAATTATTAAATAAAACCAATACAACCCGCGACCATCAATTAATTTTTAACGATAAACAGAAGTGTATTATGATGACAAGTTTGAATTTGATCTACTTTATCGATAACAGTCTCGTTAACAGAAAGATATTTTTAAATAATTTTTCAATGATTGTGTGGACTTAAGAAATACATTACTAAACAAATTTTTAAAGTGTGTATAAAGGGGATTACAATTATTATGACACATGGTATTCATTATTTTTCAAATAATATGTACTTGTAAAGGCATAACTTTGATTATTGGGTAAACCTACATTATACGATACGTCAGAAGAAATTTAAAAAAAAATAACATGTAATAAATTCACTGTTTAAATAAATATTCCGTACTCGTACTATTGCAATAAAATATTAAAACCAATAAACGATAACTTGTTGAGCAGTGCCGATTGAAACAACAGAGCAGTAAAATGTTATTCATAAAGCTAGTGTAAAATATATCGCCGCTTATCTGGTCCGCTAGTAATAAAGTTACCAGCATTTAATTGCAAAGCAGTCTTCTTAGGTGGAAAATACTTTAGTATAGTCTAGACATGTCTTCTGTAACATAGGTTTCGTTATATCCGGAATAAATATTCGTAAGCTAATTGTAATATGTGTAAATAATTTGTGATTGCTGAAAACGAAATAGTTTTGACCGGTTCTGTCTTTATCCCTTTTTGACACAAAGCAAAAGTGTTTATTTATTCAACTGTACAATTTACTCCCAGGACCTTTTCCAGTTCGACTATAAAAAACAGAAGTTGACACCTATTGTCCTAGTACCTGCTACCTGGTGGTAATCCGCTTATTTAACACGCCAAACAAAGATTTCAATACCCACAAAAAGCAGGGAATAAAATTATCATTTTCGATTCGAATTGTAGCGTCATAGAATCTGACTAATGCCAAATATATGTTTCTCCTTTAGCTGATAAGATAAAGTTAATTCTTGTAATTTGTGTTAGATGAATCAATCAGTGCCTATAGTCAAGGGAAATGTATTTCTCAGGATATTATCTTAAATATTAATTATTGTTATATTAAATATTAAATTTCGGCGTTGTTTTTTTAATTATTAAGAATTTAATTCAAAAATATGATTTTTTCAATTTTTGCTTACCGTTAAAAAGGTATTTTTATTTATACTTAAATATAAATACTTTATCTGTTACGAAATAAAAAAAGATTGAAAAGATTCTTATGATCTAGAATTTATGATAAAGCGTCTTTACAGAGAATATGTAAAATGGGGGTTACAAGTCAGCATGAAGAAAACAAAATATTTAATTATCATTTCAGATGGAAGGTTTGAAGTGTTGATAGACGAGGACGTGGAAATCAAACAAGTGGAAAAATTTAAATAGTTATGTGCACTCATTGCTAAGAACGGCTTGGGAGAAACCGAAATGAAACACCGAATTAATCAGGGACGTAAAATTCTAGGATGTCTGAACTCTTTATGGTGGGATGGCAACATTTCCAAAAGGAACAAAAAAAGAATAGGGCAAACCATGGTTGAATTAGTTCTTTGTTATGGCTCTGAAGTATGGACAATTAATGCAGACCTGGAGAGAAGATTGTTGGCAGTTGAAATGGATTATTTGAGAAGAATTGCTAGAACATCACGGCAGGAAAGGAAGACCAACGAATCTATAAGAAATAACATGAATGCTACAGAAACGGTCATTGACAGGATAGAAAGAAGAGGTTCAAAATTGTTTTGGCACCTATTGAGAATGCCTGACGAACGCTGTCCCAAAAACTTCACAAATGGAAACTCTCTGGAAAAAAACAAGAGGTAGACCTCGACGCTCATGGAATGAAGGAATTAGAAGAGCGATAGAATCGAGAGGTTTGGAGGAAGAGCATGCCTTGGACCGGGAGGATTGGCGGAGGAGAACGGGAATACGGCGATAGCCGTCTCTAAAATGTATTATATTTACAAGTTGGATTAATGTCAAACATTAATAAACTTATTTTAACCTTCAATTGTGGCTTATTCCCATTAAAATAGTAATTACTTTAAAATACCATAAAAAATAGCTTCAGAACAATAGATAAGATCTAGATAAGAGAAGGGAGTGATCTAAAAATGTCGTCATCCTTACAGCAGCGGCCACCCCACTTTCGAAGTACGGTACGTGCGACAGTCAACTGCGCACAAGTAAGAGAGGGTGGTTTTAGTTGGTAGGCAGGATAATAGATACCTGAATCTTTGGCACTGTTATCTTTAGTACTTTAAACTAAACTAAAACCCAAATTTTAGGGACTCAAAATGGAGGTTGAAAACAATTTCAACCCCCCCCCTCAGACAAATTCTGGGTGCGCCACTGATATAACCTTTCATTTGTTTATATTATCTTGCATTTTATCTTATATTATGTTCTTTTTTATACAAACTTATATTTTAAATTTTGTACTTACGTTTAAACTTTTTAATAAACTTTTTTACCGAAGGGCTCTCTAACTATTACATCTCTGTTCATCTCGGTATCACATTTAAGGCCTTGGCATCTAGCTTAATCTTTATGCTTCATAATCTGTATCTTCAAATATAATCTGACATCAAGTTTAATCTTTATTCTGTATTAATACCATACAGATTTCTCACCAAAAATTTGGTTATTTTTTTTGTTAATTTCATTCTTTGATCATCCCCACTAAAATTGGTAAAGTAGAAATATTTTTTAACGATAATTTAATCCATGTGTTCTTCCAAAAACAATGACGATGTCTATGATTTAATAATGCTGTTTTTGTGATTAGAATCCCTAATTAATGCAATTCATTCATTAAAAATTTATGTAATTTCGAGATAGCCTACTAAAAATTTAAACAAAAATTCCTCATATTGCTCATTAAAATTGTTAATAATTATTACTGTTTATGTTTTTATTGAGATTAGGGCAATAAATAGAACAATTCAAGACACTTATAATAACAACAGTGTAAACTAACGTTCTCATTAATATGATAAGAAAACTTAACTGCCAAGTCATGTACTGTACATGAACTTTTCCGAATAATATTTACCTATATAATAAGCGATTATTTTCTTATGAAAATTAAGAAAACGCTATAAATGAATTTTTAACTTTACTCCTTTACTTTAGATTTGCTTGTGGTTTGGGAACCCTGAAATAATCAACTAAGTAATCAGATCAAAAGAAAAACTATTTGAGGCTATAAGCATCAGTCCTTCCTTTATCTAGACTATGGCCATTGAGATTATAAAGAATAAACAAAAAAAAACAGAGGTTTAAAAATAGATATTGTCCAGAGAGAATTTTGAAGCAATTACTATTTTTATTGAGAATAAGCCACAAATGTGTGATTAAATGTCAATAAACTTATTTTGCTTTAAGATGCCACAAGAAAATAGCTTCTGAACAATATTAAGAATTATGAAAGAAAGCGATTTATTTTGATAACTATTGTCTAGGACAGGAAAGATTTTTGTGTTAGTTCAGAGCAGTGGCTATACCGTTCTGAGGAGACCTAAATAGGTCGAAATACGTATAAGCTGCTTGTCGCTGCCCTGTATCGAAACAAAAATCTAATACTGTCATTATGTTTTATTACAGAAACTGAATTCACTACGAATTTTGACCATGATGAACGGCATGTGGAATGCAATTTTAGATTCCCTTGCCGACTAATTTATCAAGCTGTTTGCTTTGCAAGTTTTATGTATAACGCCTGGTGTTATGTCCGCTGCTGAATATCTCCTCTCCTTATTCCTTGAGCCCTTCTTAGGGCGTGGTAACACTCTAGATATTATTAGCTTGTTGTCTCCATTGGCTGCGATTATGTGCCATATGGACGGCTTCATGTAGGGATTTTCCCACCAGAGTCTTCATTTGGTCTTACCATCGTGTTGAAGATCTTCCTCTTGGTCTTAGGCCTTCTACCTTTCCTTCTACTAAGAATAGTTTCATGGTCCCCGTTCTTCTAGCTATGTGGCCGAAATAAATTAGGTATGCTCAGTTTACTTTTTTTAATAGCCTGTCTTTTATATGAAGCTCTTCCAGAATTGACTGCTCCACTGGGTTCTGTCTTGAGCTGCTCTAATCCAGTGTCCCTCTTCTCTTTTTATATCGTCACTTCAACGTATTGGTGGTCTCCCTCAGCTTCCCTTGTGTACGCAGGGTCACCAATTTATGATTCTTAATGACCCACCTGCTGTCTTTGAATCTCGCAAAATGACCTGCAGCATATTTTACATGTTTCGGCATCATAAGTCACTACTGGCAATATTACTTGAGTTAGGAGAGGTGTGGGAAAGTCTGATAAATTGCATGTGAAAGTAGGATTGCACCAAGGCTCGATGCTTACTCCTTAGTTACCCTCATTAAACTTCATTCGTTTTACATATTCCCATCCGTCAACAACGCACGTGAAAGCCAAACAGGGTCGTACTGAAGTATTTTATGATTTTTTAAAATATTTACTTTTGAAACTATTAGTGTAAGAATTTCTTGAAATTTAATCACTGTGAGCAAAATTTAATGTTCCATTGAAGGAAAATATGCTAAAATAAAATATTCATTAACTGAGAGATATATAACAAAGTAAACATTTTGAATAAAAAACAACACGCTACAATTTGAATTTAAATAGAATGGCAAGTTTGGATCTATAACATGAGAATCCGTCTGGCTTAAGGCAATAAATTATATTTAATAGCCTCTTGACGAATGAGAGGGCGAATATCAACACGTGCTCATGTTTACAGATGGGAATTTGCTAAATGAATAATCTTAGTGTCGGATCAAATAATAGCGAAACTAGGTAACATGATAACATTCCCTGATGCTTAATGTATGCTGATGATGTAGTTTTACTACGAAATATTGATAAGGATTTAGAACAATAACTTGAACAGTAAAAAAAGGATTAACACTCAATAGAACAGAAGCAGACTATTTGGAATGGAATGCACATTGTTAACTGCATCAACCTGCAGATTCAACTAAAGCGAGGATGACCACATGTGGCGGGGAAATGAGCTAGTATAGCTTAAGCTCTCAAAAATGGATATAGACAAAAGTTCAACCAACTTCAATGGTTATATCTCAGAGAACAAAATGTACAGTTGTCTCAAAAACAAGTTAGCTGAACAGCGATGAGAAAGGTAACCATTACCTCATGAGTAATAGTTTATGGTTGAAGATAATGACAATCAACAACTTACTAATTACGGTTCTGGAAGACCAAGATTCGACAGGAGAAAAGAGAAGAAAAAGAGCGACACTTTTCAGGTAGTAAATCAACAAAATCACTGCCTATTCACCCAAATCTCAGATATAATACGACTTAGAACGTGAAACATGTACGAACCAGCAAAATGTCAACTCTGGGGAATGCAATTTAATGAAAGGAAAAACCTATTCAGAAAATGGAGACACGCAAAACAGATATGGAGTCCCAACTGTACTTGGCGTAAAATTAAAATCAGTAAAGGGCTTGCTTCGGATATCTGAAAGAAAAATATTGCTGCAATTGATGACAATCATCCACTGTAACTCAAAAAAGAAATTGAAAGCCATGCAAAGACTACCGAACGACTAGTGTCATGTCACAGATACTAAATCCCCTCTGAAGAATCGCATCAGAATACACACCAACCTAGAATTAGACATTATTAATACGCCGTTGGGGCACACAACAAGCACTAAGACTCTTAATAACCAAGACCGTTATGTCTACTTTACAGACTACAACAAAACCTTCGAAAGGGTGGTTGCAGTTTCGCAACTTTATATAAATATTAATTAAATACCTGGGGTTCATAATCACGAAAAAGGCAACAACAGAGGAAGAAATTACACAAAGATTAGGACAAACAAGAACAGCAATCCGACAACTTAACTCAGTATGGTGGGATAGACACCTAAATATGAAGACAAAAACGCAGATTTATAAAACATTAGTGCGAAGTATTATGACATATGGGGCCGAAAATTGGATCATAAACAAGAAAAACAGCAGTAAGATAATAGCAACAGAGATGGAATGCCTGCGAAGATGCTGCAGAGTAACAAGAATGGATAGGAGAAGTAATGACGAAATAAAGCAAAGAACATCAATAGATACAGACATACTAACATATATAGAACAAAAAAGACTAAAGTGGTGTGGACATGTAAGAAGAGCTAGCGACAGCAGATGGATAAAAAGAATAACCGAATGGAGCCCCATAGGAAGGAGGAAAAGAGGACGACCCCGAAAATCCTGGAGGAACGAAGTAGACGACGCCATGAGTAAGAGAGGACTAAACGATGGAGAATGGAACAACAGAGAGAGATGGAAACGGTTGAGCGAGGGAAGGCAGTGAATACTGTAGAATCCCTAAATATATATATATTAATTAAATATTAAATGGAAATCATTTATATGTTTTACTGAAAACTCCATCTAATTGCGGGTAATACGAATCACATTAGCAGAGCTCATCACTCATTGCTTTTGGCCTTTTTACCAGCAATATTGGCGCTTCAACTATATTTCCGGTTCCATATTCGCCCCCACCTGGATTTCTGGTGTGCAATCATCCTGAGAAGATCTGTCGACAATCTCAACACTTCACTTCACTTTGTTCCTGGCCTGCTGAGAAGACAGTGGAGTGTTAGCTACGGGGTAGCACCCCGCTATCTCCATCGTCAATCCCAATCTCCAATTCAAGGTTTGTGTAAAAACATTATTTGTTGTAAACTTATATTTTTGTTGTTGTATATCAAGTATCGTTGACTTGTTAGATACATTTGTTGCGAATTCATATCTTTTGTATTGAACTAATTAATGTTGTGTCCGTTTTGCCGTTGAGAACCTTACGTTTGCTTAAACATTTGTTGCTGTATC
The DNA here is from genome assembly GCF_040954645.1 of Diabrotica undecimpunctata. Classification (NCBI taxonomy): domain Eukaryota; kingdom Metazoa; phylum Arthropoda; class Insecta; order Coleoptera; family Chrysomelidae; genus Diabrotica; species Diabrotica undecimpunctata. The sequence goes on along the minus strand of NC_092809.1, from coordinate 131,849,563 downwards.
GTTAAATTGTATTTTTTACCACGGATTCTTTTTGTTTTTATTGACCTTTACTGAACATACTTCAGTCATGTGACACCTGCATACAATGGAACTGTTTCATAGCTGCAAACTGTGTAGCAGTGTTCAACTATAGATGAACTATGAACTGAAAGAAAACATATTCAAAACTGAGAAAAACAAGTGAAAAAAAGAAAACACCAAAGAAATTATTAGTTTATGAGAAAAGATGTTTATTTTAGTTGCCACCAAGGAAAGTTTCTTAAAATATCGTAATAAAATGACAAAGAACCGCCGACTATAAACGTCTACTCCACTACCTACAAAAAAAAACCATGCAATTAATTAAATTCGAAACTAATCGATAAAAAAATAAGTCAACTCTCACAAGAAAAGTGCCAGTATTAGGAAACGTCATTAAAAACATAAAAAGTCAATTTAATGACCGTATTAGCTGCGGATATTTTGGCTCGCGTTAACAAGGAACTGCTAAGATCTTATATTAAATAATATAGAATATCAATTAACAATATTTTATGTGTTTCTCAAAACCAGGTCAACAGATGATTGGAGTGAAAATTGGTTCCAGCCACTATGTGCCAAACTAGTTAGTTGAAGATGCAGAGGCGTACATAAAAGTTGGCTTACTCGGACGAAATAAAATAAAAATTATCGAGATACTTACATTACATCTTTATACATAATATCTTTGGTGCTTCTTTGCTGCTGATTTTATTGACAACGCTTTTCAGCAACGACTAAAATTTTTATCATGTGTATTTCTAAAGTTTTCATTTTTTTGTAGTTTCTATCTAGTGGTCGTGGTCTATCTTTTAATTTTCTTGTCGTCTTATTTTCTTTTTCTGCATCAGGTGACAGAAAAACGAAATGCAATCTACAGCTGTTAAAACCATTAAATCTAAGAACTGTAATATTACAGAGGCAATAGTATATTAAATACAAAAGTAGAATTCTATAAAAAAATCTTGAGCTTCATAGGTAATAGATTTGTTCTAAGTGGAGACTATAATGCAAAGCATACGGAAGGGGTATCAAAATTAATAACCACAAAAGGTAGACAACTATTTAAGGCTTGTAAAAATTAAATTGCAATGCGATATCCACTGGAAAGCCAACTTACTGGCCAACTGATGTGAACAAAATTGACTTGATTGACTTTTTCATATTCAGGAATATACCATCAAACTTTTAAAAAATAGAAGAGGCACGGGATATAAATTTAGATCATTGTCCCATCCTTCTAACAATCAATGAAGAATCGATACAAAAGGAGTGCTTCAAACAAGAACTAGGAGTAATGATTAACCTTTTTGCGAAATTAAAAATAATCGAACAACTTGACTCCCAAGTAGAGCTATTCCCAAAACAGATCCAAGAAGTATTATGAAACAATACACCAACCATCCTAACTTGAAGAGAAGGGAAAATTACCCAAAAGAAATAAGAGATAATCTCTGAAAATATGAAGCTACGACGAAGGTGGCAACAAAGCAGATATCCACATAAAGCAGATATCAAGCAGAAAACGAAAAACATACAAATGAATCAATTGGACTTTACCTTAGCGAATTGTCGTCATCATCATCATCATCAATCAGCCCTGAGTTGTCCATTGTTGAACATAGGCCTCCTCTAGACTTTTCCATCTGCTTCTGTTCTGCACCTCTGCTATCCAATTGGTCACGATTCTTTTGAGGTCGTCGGTCCATCGCGTTGGGGATCTTCCTCGGCTTCGCTTGTCAGCCCGTGGTCTCCACTCAAGCAATTTTTTTGTCCAACTGTCGTCTTTCATTCTTGCAACATGTCCTGTCCATCTCCATTTTTGCCTTGTAATATGTTCGATAATGTCTTCCACTCCGGTTCGTCTACGAACTACGAACAAATTGACGTATGAAATGACTATTCATTTTGAAAGGCTACTAATAAACTGAAAAGACTTATTATGCACAACCCTCCAAGAAGAAATGCAAATGGCAGCTGGACCAGAAACAATGAACAAATAGCAAAATGTTTTCAGAACATTAAAAAAACACATTTCAACCAAATAATTCGCATGAATTCGCCTATTCGCATGAATTCGATCTGATAACGGGAGAAATATTAAAACATTTTTCAAAAAAGATAGTGAAAATTACTTACACTTATAATATATAAAATATAAAATAAATGCAACATTCAGACTTAAGCATGTGCTGATTTACGGGACAGCTACAGAAGTTATAATAATAGCAAAGCCAGGTAAACCGCAAAATGAAGTTTCATCATAGACCTATATTTATGTTGCCTATACTATCGAAACTACTTGAAAGAAAAACCAATGCTAAACAGATGAAAATCAATAATAGATGAAGGGAACTTCTAACAAGCTCATCAGTTTGGTGTCACGGAAAGTCTTTCGACCTTGGATCAAATATTTACATAGAATAAGTAATTTAATAGAAAGAGCACTGGAAGGAAATAAGGTTTGTTAAGTCGTCTTTCTGGATGCTGTTCGAGCTTTCGAAAACGTATGGCATAAGGGCATCATTCACAAACTTAAAAGAGTACTACCAAAACAATACCCTAATTTATTGGAATTTTACATTTTAATTAGATTCTTTAGAGTCAAGCAGGAGGAGTATTCTGGACTGGAAGAAATCAAAGCGGGGGTACCGTAAGGTACTGTACTGGGACCGGTGCTCTTCCTTTTATACACTAATGATATCTGAGAACTTGAAAAAGATATGATCATTTCGCTGACGATCAATCTATCATATCATTTGGAGAAGACTATGAAAAAGACGCAAAAAATTGCAAATCTCAGTGAATAAAGTCAATCATTGGACAAAAAAATGGAGAATAAAAATTAATGGTACGAAATCAGTGCAAGCCAATTTTAGGTACAAAAGAGATCAGCCTATTAGAATAGATAACATTCAGGTCCCTGTTGGAGGTTCTGCAAAATACCTGAGGTTACATTTGGATAAGAGACTACATTGGAAAGTTCACAATAAAAAGAAGAGAGATCTCAACATAAAATTTTTAAAGATGAACTGGATGTTTGGAAGATATTTTCAACTATTAAATGATAACTAACTACTGATTTACAAACAAATATTACGACCAACATAGTTCTGATGATGCGCCAGTAAAAACAATATTGAAGTAATACAGAGGTTCCAGAATAGTACACGTATACGAAGGAGCAGCGTTAATTCTCCATGGTACGTAGAAAACAGTTGCATCCACCGACATCTCAAGATGGAAACAGTGGAATAAATAATTGCCAAATGTGCCAGAAGACATGAACAACGTCTACTTCAACATGTGAATATCGAGGCCATCCAACTCCTCAACAACACAGATATAGAAATAAGGACAAAACCGAGTTGGTGAAGTGAAAATAGATCGAATAAAAGCAGAGCTTGGTGCGAGCTTAACATACCTCTGTAAAGTATAAATATTACTTACTGTAAGTAAGTTAGTACCTATAGAAATATTACTGATTAAACTGTAGTCCTTAAATGACAACTGTAACAATTTAGAAGAATAAAACTGCTCATTGATGTTCTTGATTAGATTGTAGTACAAAGTACCCTCAGCTTGTTGGTATAATAATAAAAAAATATCAGGTGCATCTGTAGTAATAATTTTACAATTATTACTACAGATAGGACCACAAAATAAAAGAATTAAATGTTATTTTAAGTGTGAAATCAACGTCGTTTGCGTGGGATCGAGATTAGTCCAAATAAACCGAAAAGGTAATGTGAATAGTCAGCTGAAAATCGTGGGTATAAAAATTGTTATTATCACGATATAATCAGCATAAAATTTGGGAAGAAAGCAAAAAATGTATATAAACAGTCTGACAGGTTCAGTTACCATATAAAGTGAGATCATTATGGTTTGTTAAACTCTGTTTATTGAAAAAGAACAGTAGAATGAACTTTTTGATTATTGAACGAATGGTTTCGAGCGTATTTATGTGTAAAATGGAATATTAATAAAACGCGAAAGAAGTAAATTGATAATAAAAAGTAATCTACTGTAAGATAGATGCACTGTGGCTTATTAGTCTTGATTATCCCGTGGTCATTACATTCCTTTGCAATATATTTTTTTGGTAATGTATTAAATGTTGATTTAGGCCACTCTTTAGGAATAATTCCCATTTTATTTAAGTCTACTCATGTACTTATGTGATCTGATCATATTAGTGTAATTATTTTGGTTCGAATTTTGTGAGGCCACTTGGATTTATTTGATTTTGTTAAATGTCTCGTATGGATTATTGTTTGATAATTCCTTTACATCCCGTATTTATAGTCTCTTTTAGCTGTGGATACAGTGCCTCTCATTCTACATTTATCATTCTTACTTGATTTCTTTTGTGTAGTTCTTCAGCAATCCATATATTTGGGCCCCTTAGTTCATTATTTATTTTACGTATATCAAATTTCTTGTTTGTTAATGTTATTTTTAATATTGTAGCCTCTTAAAAGTGACGACGAAGATTGATTAAACCACTCACGTAGGTTAAGAAGTCATGATGTTCTTCGACCCGGACCCCCTTTTCTATATATTTTACCCTGAATAATAAGATGGATGACCCCATAACGTTCTGGGTGTTGCATGTCAGGCAAAGTACTTAAATTTTTATATTTTTACGATTTTCGCTAATTTGGGTTGATTTTTTAAACGTTGTAACACCTCATTTGTCACTCTGTCAATCCAACGTAGCAACCTTCAATAGACTTACATTGCGAAAGCTTAATTTCACGTTATTTTTAATATTCCCTTCACATAATACTTTTTCCATTTGGAAGAACGCTTTTCAATGTAGAATTTTATCTCTTTCCTCATATTGTTGCAGTTTCACAACTTGATATAGGTATTCATTAGATATTCAATATAAATTATTTCTACATCGTACCGACAACTCCATCTACCTGCGGGTAGTACGAATTAAATTAAATTAAAATTAGTAGAGTTCATCACACGTTTCAATCATCAGCGACATCAGCGGTTACCTCAGCGCCCCATCCGTATTTCCGGAAGGGAGTCGCTTCGGAAGAAAAGCTACCGGCTTCCTGACAGACTTTTCTTCCTGATCTGCTGGGAGACATACGTCTCTGCTACCACGACCGCCATCCACGTGGTAACTTGGTAATGTAGAACCTTTTTTTTCGTCTTTATAGAGTCTGGAAACCTGGAATCTTCAAAAGACATCTCAGTCCAGGACGCCACCTGACTGACCTTAGTGCAGGATTCGTTCTTCGTACTCCCGGCGATAGTTCCCGAGGTACTTTAAAATGCTTCTTCTAATTTCTTTTGGGTGGTCTAGTTGACTATTTAGATCTCTGCCCAGGTATATGAAGCTTTGGGAACTCTGAAGGGTGATACCATTTATTTGTATGTTAGGTGTATGTTATACGTTATTTAAAGCTGTATAAAAGGCTAAGTGATTTTTACCCTTTATTTCCAAGTATGTATTATACAATTTTATAAATTTCTTTTACACATATATATATATATATATATATATATATATATATATATATATATATATATATATATATATATATATATATATATATATAACTTTTCGCAACAAGGTTAGTGGTACGTTTCGGATTTATTACCTTTGATTTTTTCCAAAGTACTCATTTCATGCAGCTTATATACGCATAAAATTTAAATATACTCATAAAATACTTACGATTCTAACAACAATTAATACTTAGCAAAAATGAACAACTTTCTTTCGAGCACCTTCATAAAACATCCATTATCTTAATAATCTTCGTTTCTTGCACACTCCGGTCATCAGCATTTTTATGTCACACACTGTAAATCATACAACAAATAAAAGGAATTTTTTATCCCCTAAACAGAGAAAGTGCTCGATGCTCGTTAAGGAAAATAATGGTTATTATCTTCAATAAAACACTTTTTGCCGAAAGCAAAACTTTTTATCGTGAGTTGATTTCAATCAAACTATATGTTTGTATCTAGATCTCCGGAAGTATGCATTAGTGATTGTCAAATTAAATATGAAGCCAATGGGAAAATGTAGGTGAATATTGTAATTTTGATTAAAGCTTTATCTTATTAGTTGGTCAACTGAAGAAAATGCATGAGATGATTCGGTATATTCACATTTTTTTTAAACAAATTACAAAAATTTTATGTAAATTTTGCGTACATTACAAATTACAAACATTATGCAATGTTTTAATAACATTACTTAAATAAGTGTTTTAATAATATTACTTAAATACGTAATTTATTTATTAAACGATTAAAAAATATATTTTTTTCAAAAAATTCAATTTTTTACTGTATTCTAGTTGATTTTCTATTGTATAATAAAATTTTAATTCTTTATCTTTAAAATGAGACTAATTATAGTATTGTGCGAATTAATGGAATCATTGTGACATTTTTCAATATTCACCACTGTCCACACATTTACAACTGACCAAGCATTGAAAACATAACCTTACTTTTCTCTGCCTTTTATTTAAGGGTGTTTTAGGACATTTCCCACCAAGTTTGTGTTATTTTGTACTATTTTGTGTCGTTTTCTGTAATTAGTTTGTTTGTTTCGTTTAATTCCATCATGGATGTTATGCCTAGGAAGGGTGAAAAGATTATCACGTTAAGTGAACACACTTCTATGTCACAAAGAGAAATCACAAGAACATGTGAAGTGAGTCAGGGGCTAGTAAGCAAGATTTTGAAGTGTAAACGAGAAACGGGATCAATGGATGTGAAAAGATTAGGAAAATGCGGAAAAAAAAAACAGCACCAGCAGATAAAAGATTTCTACTTCGAAAGAGCAAATTCGACCCAAAAAAACAAGTCAAGAGCTCCAACAATATCTGACAGCATCAGGTGTAGTATCATTCACGACTCTTTCCGTTTCTTTTATCTTTCCAATGTGTAATTAAAACCAAACCTTTTCTTTTCCAGACCACATCTCCTTTTTTTAGCTTTTTTTTTATTAACTCTTTGGGATTTCAAGTTCTGTTCTCCCTAATTGTTCCCACACAATTTGTTTTTTCCCTGAATAACTGTTCAGCCAAACTCACGCTGTTAAGTATAGTAGTTATCCATAAATTTTTATGGATAATATTTTTCTAAATAGTAGGAAAGTAATGTCATAACTACAGAATGAGTATGGGAAACGTCATTTCTTTTATTGTACCCTTGCCTGCGTATACAAGAACATTAATAATAAATCCATCACTAGTAGTTATTATCACATATAATTTTATATCATACTTATGGCTTTTGTTGAATACTGCTTAAAAGATAAGTGCCCTGCCAGTTTATCATAGACTCTTTGGTCTGGGATAGAAAAGTTTTTTTATATTTGCCAATATCGTGTCGGACGAACTTTAAAATATTTATCAGTATGATCAAGAGAATCGTGATTAGAAAATCGTAACATTTTTAGAACTATGAACTATAGAACCAACTATGGAAGATACACAATGTGGATTCAGGAAGGACAGAAGCACGCAAGACCACATTTTCACAATAAGACAAATAAGTGAGAAAGTAATCAATAAAAATAGAGAAATACATATATGCTTTATTGATCTGGAAAAGGCGTTTGACAGAATACAAAGAAAGGACGTATGGAGGACATTAAAGGAAAGAGGAGTTGACAGGATAACAATTGATGTAATAAAGGATATGTACAATAATAATACAAATACGGTGAGAACCAACAACGAGGAATCCGAAGAATTTACTACAAGTCAAGGCGTCAAACAGGGATGCGTGTTGAGCCCACTGCTGTTCTCAGTGGTACTGGATGAAGCAATAAAGAAAGCCAAGAGAAAAATGAGAAAACTAACATTAGGATACTGGCAAATGAAACAGACTCAACTATCAGAGCTTCTATTTGCAGACGACATGGTTTTGATAGCAGAAAACAGAGAAGACCTACAAAACAACCTTTAAATCCTAGAAGAAGAACTGTCAAACATAAATATGAAAATAAATACAGAGAAAACAAAAACAATGATAATTTCAAATAAGAGAAAGACACACGCAATACAATTAAACGGAAAACAATTAGAACAAGTGGAACATTTTAAATACCTAGGAGCAATAATTGAATCAAACGGTAAACAAGACATGGAAATAAATGAGAGAATGGGACGAACAGGAAGCTTATTTAACACTATGAAAACAACATTTTTGGGGAAAAAAGAAATACCGGAGAAGGTAAAAACGGCAGTCGTTAAATCAGTAGTTAGACCTACAATCATCTATAATAGCGAGTCATGGACATTGACTGGGATACAAAAATCTCGAGTCAATGCTATGGAAATGAGGTTTCTGAGGAAAATAGCAAACAGAAAGAGGACAGACAAAATACGAAACGAAACAATCAGACAAAACCTAAAACTAGAACCAATAAACGAAAAAATAGTAGAGGGGCAACTAAGATGGTTCGGGCACGTTTGTAGAATGTCGAATGAAAGATTAACAAAACATGGGAAAGTGCACGAAATCTAACACAAGACCGGATAGCATGGAGACAACAGTGCAAATCTTAACCCCACCAGCCTTACACCTAACGGTAGAAAGGCTTAGGACTAAGTAAGTAAGTAAGTACCATTTTTAGAATCATCTGTAATATGTTTCTGGACATTGTATGTTAAAAATTCGGATATTTGCTCCACTGTTTCGAGAGTTGAGGAAAACTACTATACCACTGAGACAGCAAAGTCCAATAAATTTTTTCATTTCCTCGACAGATACGTTTTTCGGTTGTTTTTCTCTTAGCAACTTACTATTAGGTCGACACCAAATTACCTCATTACCTCTTCTATTTGTTTCATTACTAATTAGTTGAAAAATGTTGTCGTCAGACAATTGATAGAAGTAGTCGACAGGTTGCACTTCAGTCGTCAAATTGACATTGATTCGAGTATTTCCAGTAAAAGGAATATCAACAGAGTCTTCTTCCGTATCAGTCCAATCATCGTTGTTATCATTATTGATGGAGGCGATACTTTTAGAGAATTTAGAGTCAGAGAAAATAAGAGGTTTATCTTCTGCTGCATTGTTCGAGTTCAAACTGCTTTTACTGGACGCATTTGAGGGACAGTAGTTCTTGGCAGCTACGTCATCATCACTAGAAAAATCATCCCTATCATCCCTAATTTCACGCTTTCTTTTTCTTAGTAGACCGCTTGGCCTGAAAACAAATATGTTTGTTAAAAAACAGACTACATAAATTTAAAGAATAATAGAACAATCTGCCAACTTGAACAACTGCATAATATATTGATAGAATCTACTTAGTGGGGCAATAATACTGCAAAGAAACAAACACAGAAAAAGATATTTCTATTTTACTCCGTTTCACATGAACTCACACCCAAAAGAAATATTAAAACCTAAAACAATATATGCTACAAATTACTCTTACAAATAAAATTCTCTCATACTATGATAAAGTCACAAACCACCTCTAATCTACATTATCGCTAAAACAAAGTAAAAACCTAATAAACTGTCTAAAGGTGGGTACACATATGCTCCGAATGCCGTCTCGAACCCCGTCGCGTTCTCAAGTGTGGACGGAGTCATGCAACCGCGTACCGTACCTCGACGCGTCAACAACGTACATCGAAGCGATCCATCGGTTGTCGGTAAAATGCCTTCGCATCAAAAGAAATTTGAGCGCGACAATGTACACCGCGAATTCATGTTTGGACTAGCTTGCGAATCTTTTATCGAATCTCCAGTCATTCAAAATAGTCAGTCTGTTATTTTGAAGGTTGAAGGTGTTTTTAAAGTTAAGTGCATCAAGATGGAATGGATGGAAGAGAATAGTTTACTCTTAATCGAAAATTATCGGGAAAAAGAGATATTATGGGATACAAATAATCCCAGATACTACAATAAAATAAAAAAAAACGATGCATGGGAAGAGATTGCTTCTAAAATGCAAATTACAGTGGATGAGTGTAAAAAAAATGACCAATCTTCTATCTGGATTACGGAGAGAAAATCTTGCATCTTGCACATGCAAATTCAACTCAATTACTGCTGGAACGCTAAAATGTTTGGTACAAAGTACGGAGCGGTGTTCAGTTCGTTACTTATTTCAATGCCCCCTGTAACAACGTCGCGAACTTCTGTTGATCGCGTCGCTGTACGCGACGGGGTTCGAGACAGTATTCGGAGCATATGTGTACCCACCTTAAAAGTTTACCCTGGCATGTTCAAATCGCCTCCGTTAGCACTCATCGCAAAAAAAGATAAATATCACTACTCGCAAACGACAAAATTCATACTGATTTTCATTGATTTATAATGTACATGCGGCACAATACAATCTGCAAGCAATTTTCAAGTGCTTGAAAAACTTGACGGTGCATATTAAAAACTCAAGGCCGAAAATATCGGTTACCTAAAATATTTCTATTAGCGCAAATCTTAGGCCAGGGCCCGTTTCAAATGATGTAGTGCTAATATCCACCGTAGGAACACCTAAATTTAACATTAAATAGGCGTCCAGTTAACTGAACGTGGGCTGTCATTAGAAACACTTGCGTCCAGTATACTGGACGTTGGTAGCCAACCTGGTAACGAAAAAACTACTGCTTAAAAAACTTTGCTTTGTCAAAACTGCTTGAAAAATAGCTGGCTATTGCAGTGTCCTGAGAAAAATTTATTATCCTGGACTAAAATAGAAAAACCCGCTTTGATCTGATTAACGGGAAAATACGGATTTCTTTTCCAGACTTTAAATTAAACTATTGAGAAAATACTAAAGAATTAGGATGAAACGGTAAAAACTAAATATCGGTTTCATGGCTCTGAGCTTGTGTTCTAATCACTTTATTCACAATTTGGGTTTTCCAAACCATAATATATTATGAACAATATGAGAAATATATTATGATTTGCCAAAATAATTATTATATTAATATTAAATTATTTTATTATTATCAAAGAAAATCTAAAAAATGCGAATTGCAGAAAACTAGAAAAAAAGAGACAAACTAAAAACGATAATATTTTTTTCTATTTGCATATAGATCGATACATTTACACACGGATTAAACAGTACCGCTAACTGCACAATATATTTGGTTAATCCTTCCGCATATAATCGTAAAACTTTTTAATTAAATCCTCCATGAAATTATGTAATATTACATGATAATTTATCAGAATCAACTTACCGCATTTAGAAGCGTTATCTTCTTTTGGTCTAACGGTTTTTAGCGGATCTGTTTCTATAAATAATACGATTTATATCATCTAGGTTTAGGCCGGTCGTAGATCGGATTTAAAAACCACAGGTTTGTATTTTGTGGCTTTTCCGATTTGATGGAGATGTTTGTATTAAATATGCCACTTTTTGAGTTCTATTTCTTGAAAATTAGATACAATAACGACCGTTGTAACGTTAAAAAAACTTGAAACACAAGAATTAGATAGACTAGACGAGATATTTGTTTACGAAAGAATAATTATTGTGATGTCACAATCAAACCATTTTTTACTATAAAGTCAATAATTCAATACAAATTTTTATTACAAAATAATATTTACACTTTTTATGTATTTTAAAAGTACAGCTGCACTGTTTTGACGAGGCTTTGACTAAAAGCAGACAATTTTAGGATCCCAATCTTTTCTAATAATGCAGACTATATTACCATGTAAATGCACATCTCCAATGGTGACAATTTCCAAATAGGGAACGGTTCTTATTGTGTTTCAAACATCGCATTTTTTTTTTAAAAATAAAAACATCGTAAAAATATATGTTGAAAACCACGATAATGAAAAAAGTTATAAATTGATGAATATGAAAACTATTCATTGAGTGATGAGAAAGTTAGTGGTCTCGTAAAAACATGACATTATGGGTAAACAAATTTATGACGGTTAAGTAACAATTCTTATTCATGTTTAAAAAAGTTAGTAAAGCTAAATGTTTATGTAATGAGGATCGTCTTATTGGCCTTTGGTTGAAGGTTAAACAAAGAAAACTATCAAAAACAGTCGTTATCACCACTAATCAATAACAATTAATAAATATCATCTTCTTCTTTTAGTTCCTTCTCTTATCGGAGTTATACGACAGTTATCTTTTTTTTTGACTTCGAAATAAAAATAATTTTTTATACAATTACAGAGTTTTGAGCATATTGTAACTTGATGTAATCGAATTACGAAAATAATACAGACCAAGGGGAAGTAAACGTCGTCTGCTCCCTACGTAAAATTTCTCTTAGAGTGTCAGATAACAGAACTTACAACAATTAGAGTGTTTTTACTGGACACTGTTAACTTAAGACTTAACCTATGTTTATAAAATTGGCATAGCAAGCATATCTATTGCTAATTTTATTTTTTACACTTAGGATCAAAATAAAATCAAGAATTGTTCTGAAGCTATTTTCTTGTGGCATTTTAAAGTAATTACTATTTAAAAGGGAATAAGCCACAATTAAAAGTTAAAGTACGTTTATTTAAACGTACTTTAACCTTTAATTGTGGCTTATTCCCATTTAAATAGTAATTAAAATCAAGAATATATCGCTACCTTGGAAGAAGACCGTCATATGTCAAAATGTGACAATTTTAAGAAATCGCCATTTAAAAAATCGATGAATTTTAAAAATATATCCTTTGCCCATAACTGCGAACAGGCTAATATTTTGGTTTTGGTGTGTACTTGACTGTAAAAAGCTGTAGTCAATTCTTATAATACTTCTTAAACCTATTTTAGGCCATAAAATTTTTGAGTTGTGACGTTCTTTATTAAAAAAAAGTGTTCGGTGTTTGGAGATAATTCACTTTTTTATTATTAGAATTGTGTTACATATTTTTTACAACTGTAAATTTTTCACATAAAAATAAGAACAAAGTTGCTCTAGTGTAAAAATTAACTTAAAAATACTATCATTCTGCATTGAATTATAGTTAAAAAAATACTTGTCTTCTTTTGAAAACTCATTCTTTAACTTTTCATAACACTCTCTTCATTGTTTTTGATAGAAGCCAACATTAGTCTACCCGTAAATCGTTAAGACATTTTTATAATCTAAAATAATGCTAACTGGATATTTTTAAGAACGCCACAAGTCGAAATAATTTGTAGATAGTTGGGTTCAAAAATTCAAACATTTCTAATACTTCTCTAAAATATTGACGTAACTCAAAAGAACGGTACAACTCATTTTAAACATAACCTCAACTTCTTTACAAGACTGACACAACTCAACATAATGCATTATTCTTCACATAAAGTATTGTATTATCTGATTGTGTTTCTGAGAAAGGACGGCATATGTCAAAATATGACAGTATTGTGCAAAATGTCGAACCAACTTTTCTTATCTGACGGTCATCGGCATAAACTAATTTTATGACGTTATCGCAAAAAAATATATAATATAGGTACATAATCTGTTCACTAACATAGTCTGTTTTTCACTTTTTGAGATATGACGGTCTTCTTGCAAGGTACCGATATTATCCTTCCTATTAGTCCCCTTTTAGTTAAATTTATTTTATTTTATAGTAATAGCTAGCCGTTTATATCCAAATTTTATCTTCTTTAGTGTGTTCAATATAGTTTAACTTATTTTGACCTAATCACGATAGATCTATAGGAATGTCTTGCTAGTATCGGTGACATTTACAGTTATTATTTGTTATTTTTCTTGTATTAAAATTTATAAAACTTTAAAAATTCTTCTAAAATATTTAGCTTATTTAATAACGTCTTAATAAAACTGCAGAATTAAATATTGACTGGTCTATCAAATAGTTCTACATTTTTTCAACAGAACCAACAGAACTTAGCAAACAAAAACACTGGGTTATATATTTGTTTTATAGAAAACCGCAAACCACGACATTGGGTTATATATTTACGGTTTTTTAATCATCTAATTTTTAAAATCAATAAATACGGATTTAATGCATTTTGATTACTGTTATAATAATAATAAACATTCGTACACACGAATCAGGTTTTTGTTTGTTCAATCTTTTATCGGCATGTGAGTTAATTGAATTAAAAAACAGTTCTTATTAAAAACGAAGTGCAAAAATATTAATATTACTAGGTTAATGTATAGCTCAATTCTGAAGTTATATATGTATGTATTGTTCTATCTTCTTCATTAAGTTATTCATTATTGTTCTATCTTCATTGTGTCTGATAGACTTAATGAAGGCGTTCAACAGGATAGAAATTGGGATATATATTATATAAGTGGGACGGGGAAAATTTTGCAATTACAAAATCATTCGGTTTAACAACAAAATAGTTAAATGGGAAATTCCTCTAGAGGTTAGTTGTCTTCAGATTCTTGTAAAATAAAATAACATATTGAAAAACTTCACCAAATACTTATCGGTTAAAAGGCCTGCGGCCTTCAGCCTGCATTCTTCTTGAAAACATTAACAATATTAAGTTCAGTAACAACAGAATGGAAAGCTATTTTAGTTAATTCACCTATCTTTATGATAGTAATAGCTTCTCCAAGACGTAAAAATAGCTAGTCATTGAAAGCCATTACTAAATTGGCAATCATTTTGGCAAATTTTTCTTTGTCTTTGGCCTCCGTCGGCAAAATTTGAGCTATCGCCCGTCCAATATCATATGTTCTTAAACCAGAAGCACTGTAGTTCCCAATCCTTCTCGAAAACCCATCTGTAGTTCACTCATATCTTGTTCGTCTTTTTACAAATTTTTACAAACTGAAATCATTATACTTGACCTTATATCTGTCTAATGTTGGTTGCGAGAGCGGGTATCGTTGTTGTTAGAAAGATCAGAAATACGAAAGTTTGGCGTTTATGTTTTCCTCTGATTTTCTTAACTTTATTGTGGATATTGACTAGATCACATTTTCTGTACATTTCCTCTAGTTCCTTGCTTCTCTCGATCATCGATGCTTCTTTGGCATTTCTTATTTTTATTTTAACAAGTATCATAGAATGATGCAATATGGACATTCCAATCGAAGACGAGAGATTGTACACTACCAAGCCATTCTAGCTGAAGATGAGAGTAATATAGACTATATGCTTAGAAAACTAGAAGGAGTACATCTAGTGGGGGCCTTACAATTAATATACAACAAACCGAGTATTAGTTACAGGAGAAAAAAAAGAAAGCCTACAAATTGAAATGGGAACTATAAAATCAAGTGAAACCTTCAAATACTTGGGAGTTTAAATAACATCAAAAGCAGGGAGTAACGAAGAAATGATAAACTACGAAATGAAAGGAATTTTGATCCAGAAGTGGTTATCAAGAATATTACGAAATAGAGGCCAGTAATAGATAGACAAGAGGAAGAAGACCCAAAAATATGAGAGGACCAAATAATTAAGAACATTAGGAAACTTAGACTCAGAAGCTGACGAGCTGTATGCAGATATATGAAAGAATGGAGGAATATTGTAGAAGAGGCCAAGTCTCACAACGAATTGTAGAACCAACAACGACTAATGCGGACTGATTTCCCGAGACAAATGAATCGAAAGCGTTCGAAAAGGGCGACATTCACTCCGCTAGAAGTTAAGATGCCAGAATGATGATAGAAAATGCTATAAAGAAATCTTTTCAGCTCTTTTTCTAATTGTTCCGTGTGTTTCTTTTTTCTTGTTTCACAAAATACTTTTTTTAAATTAATTTTGATATAAAAAATCTACTTACTTACTTGGGAATATGGGAATAATATGGGAAAAGAGGCATTCCGGTATAACAGCTCACAAAATCGTTGATGCTAGACCAAACAAGCTTATCGCACTCACAAATATATAATTATTGTAGGACCTACCGATCTGTTAAGTATATCCTAACTATATTTATAAAAATAACATCAGAAACAAATGGGAAAGCCCATTCATTTCAATTTAAACTGTTAAAAATCTGTATTGTTCAATATAATTATAATTGCCGAATATATCCAAGTTTTTTTTCTCTCCAGGTTTATTCCTCTAATTTAACGCTCTCTTCACAATCGTCTGAATCTTGCACACTCGTATAATCTACATAAACCTACATTTTCTAACAAAAAATAAACGCAATAAAACTTATATTATCCATTATATTACCACACCCTGTAGAACATAACGATTACAATTGCTTGAAGAAAAAGAAAGTACCACAATAAAATGCAATAAAATGCAGTCGGTCTATCATTTGCAATTGGCGTCGTAGCGAAGAGGCCCTAATTCTTTGATAAGAAGTAGAACAACAAAAAAGTAAAAAGCAACAGTTGAGAGCACAATAAATTCTAATTGGTTGTTATTGACAACAATTGAAAGTTTTTAATAAGCGTAATAAGCTGCTTATTAAATTGAGAATGTGCATCATAAAGAATACAACGAGTTGTAATACTTCGATGGACACTTTCGTAGTGATATACCGGACTGGACAAAATATATTTGCCACAAAGGATAGAATTTATTCAAATATTAATTTTTTGTAGCTCTTTATATTGTCCCATTAGAAGCACTATTTTTGTGCGGGGTTTCCAGAAGTATCAGCTTTGATCTACGGAACTGAATGTCTTCAACTTTCCATAATATTAGCTGGTCTTATGGGAGTTTTATAGAATTTTCCTTTTATTTTAGTTTCATTTGAATTTTTCCCGTAATAATAAGAGGGAGAATTTTGCCGGCAATGTTTTCGACTAGTATGAAAATTTGTTGATTGGCAATTGTCGCGAATTAAAATTTGACAGTTAAATCACGAGACGTCAGTCCAGTGATTTTGTCAAAATCAAAGTATGATTTTTTTGTATTATTGACCTGTAACATTTTGGAACTCGAAGGTTCAGTTTTATTTGTTGTTCTGAGATTTTCGATCAACTTCTGGTGGTGACTGGAATCCAGCTGCAGATATGGTTTTAGAGAGCTTGCATTTGAGTGACCCGTTAATTTAATTAACTCCTGTTCAGAAACACCTTGCTTGAACAAGGCTCACACAGCTGAAGATTGATGAGAATGGTTTGTTATTTTATGTTTTTTGTGTCTATTTCAATTTTTTCAGCTGACATTTTTGTCGACTTAGATACGGTGTTGATTCCAAAGTGGACAGTTTTTGAACCAAGATCCGTCCTTCCAGTTGGGGTGAACGGTAAGAAAGAGTCTGTCTTTTTTCCATTTGATGAATTTCTTACCAGCCATTTGCAGCTTGCCAAACTTTTCGATTTGCATTTCATGCATCTCCATATATTTATACACCTTACCATCCAAGTTTATCTTATTTGAAGCAATAACCATCCATCCATCTTTAAATAAACGCCCTTTGTTTTTGTCATAAATAAGGATAAAGCACCGAGTCCTGATGTAGTTTAACTTTCACAAGAAATTTTTTCTTCCGTACCTGACCTAACACTACTGTTACTTCCTCAGGCATATCTCTTACAATCTTCATATACTCACCAGGGACTCCTTTCTTATTGGGAATCCACTACAAAACCTCTTGAGAAACTGTTCTATCTATCTATCTATACAGCCCTTGCTGTCCAATTTTGGACATAGACCTCCTCTTGATTCTTTCACGTCTCTCTATTGTAGGCAGTTTGTATCCACTTCGGGCCTGCGTGTTTCTTTAAGTCATCTGACCATCTCATTTGTGGCCTTCCTCTATTATATGGAGAAACTCTTATCAAATGAAATTTAAAAGGGAAATTCCCAGTGGTTGGTTGTATACCATAGATTAAAAAAACTTACAATGAATATATATATATATATATATATATATATATATATATATATATATATATATATATATATATATATATATATATATAGCTTTTCCCTTTTTAGGGGTCGCTGTTCCTTATTTTCTTCGCCACTCATTCCTATCCATCGTGCATTCTTCATTTAAACCTTTCTCCCTTAAGTCACGCGAGCGACTCACTAAGAAACGCTTCTCAGTAAGAAGAAGGACTTCTTACTGAGTCGATCTCTGAAAGATCGATGAGTTCTGAAAGGAAGAAATACATATAAGTGAATTGTAGCGGCACTATACGTGAAATCAAATCTTAACTGTCTTTTCTATATCAATAACTAGAGTTGTTTCTGATGGGTCTTCCTTGATTTATATTTTGGCGTTAGTCTCCATATTACGAGGACGTAGGTAGCTAGAGTCTTTATCGATTGCGGATACTATTTCTTCGTAACGTACTTCCTCGTCTTTATGTCACATTATAGGGATGTAAACCTATATTATCTTTCAAATGTATGTGGAGCTTAATTTTATTAGACTAACCTGGCGAAGGATTGATTGATGCATATACCATTTATCCATATTGTTGATCTTCTTCTTATTCTAATGGCGCTACAACCCTTTGTGACTCTTGGCCTGCTTAACAATGTTCTTCCATTCTGCCCTGTCGGATACTTTCCTTCGCCACTGCCTGATGTTCATGGTTTTAAGATCGCTCTCTACGTCGTCTATCCATCTTTTACGGGGCCTTCCTCTTGTTCTGTTTCCTTGGCTTCCATCTCTGGACTACTTTTACAGCTCGATTATCTGGCATTCTTTCTAGGTGACCAAGCCAGTTTAGTCTTTGTGATTTTACAAATCTGACAATATCTGCGCTCTGCATTAGTTCATCCCATATTGTTGATAACAATTATAATTTTATATATAAGTAAACCGACACCTCTGATAGATGACTCATATTTTCTTTTATAATACCACAGGAGGTTATTTATAATAATATTTAAATTATTTGATGAATCCATGAAATTTTTACCACAATGAACCCACTACATGACACAACTTTTCACGTAGTACCAATATAGTAGGTTGTTTTTTTTATAGTGGTTATTCAAATGTATTGAAAATTAAGAATTCTGGCTTAATTTAGGGTTTTTTAAGTAATAATTAAATTTAAATACAGCAACATTTATACAACGCTATTTTAAAGTATTTTATATAAATTATACAATCTTTTCCTTTTATTCTGTTTAAAATGCTTTAATTTTTAGTAGTAGAAAACGGAACATAGCAAAGTGTACATTTTTGAACCTCTACTTGTTAATAACTCAAAATTTAACCTAGTTCACTGCAAGAAAATATGGGCTTTTGTGCTAGAGCAGTGTTTCCTAACCTTTTGTGTTCTATGCCCCACCTTCGCCTTTCTAAAATTCTTGTGCCCCCGCCCCCCGGTATGTAACATACATACTTCTTAATAATAATTTTTTTGCTTGCCCCCTCTCATTTTACTATGTGCTATAAAAATATAAGATCAATTAAAAATTAAAATTAAACTATATGTTAAAATTAATATATAACACATTTACTACACTGCCACCGCAAAATAGAAAAATTTCTGGAAAATTACGCTTCTAAAATTGAAATAAATAAAAATAAAATCAAATACTTACCGATTATATTTATACAATGTATATATTTATTAAATCAACGAGCTTTTACAACAGTTTTGATAGACACTTATTTTAAATTAACACCACACCAACTGAAACACTACAGAAGCTGCGTTGTTTAGCATTTTAAAACGTCCGGGGTTCCCCACAGAGCTTGTCGTCTGCCACAGGTAAGTTTAGTGAAATGTAACTAAACCGTATTCATTTTACAAATTCCCAATTGTCAATAGAAGCACGTGAAAGCCAAACAGGGTCGTACTGATGTGTATCATATGATTTTTAAAAATATGTGTAAGAATTTCTTGAAATTTAATCATTATATCACAATTAAACTAAACTCTAAAAAATAACACCACCAGTAAATAACTTAACAATAACTATAACACAATATATTAACTTATACACTTATATACTTATACAATTTGAATTTAAAATGCTGGCAAGTTTGGATCTGTAACATGAGAATCTGTCTGGCTTAAGGTAATAAATTATATTTAATAGCCTCTTGACGAATGAGACGGTGAATATCAACACGTGCTCATGTTTATAGATGGGAACTTGGTAAACGAATAGCTTTTTTAGTTAAATTTGGCGCCGAAATCTAGCATGACTTGTAAATGGCCCGGAGCGAAAGTGTTAAATTCGTGTCGAGTCCATTTTCGAATTGCCCCCCTTAGCAATCAAATTGCATCCCTGTGGGGCGTGGGCCCCACGTTAGGCAGCACTGTGCTAGAGCTAAAGGCCTTTAAAAATGCTTATTTCACTGAGGTAATATTGCAGTGGATAACGATCATGTATTAGAAAATATAAACATGAACATTAAAAAACAAAAAAGTTTTTTTTAATTTCTTTTATCTAATATAGATAATGTTTCATAGATAATTTAGTAATTCTATTGAGTTTTTACACCATACACCTTTTGTATATCTCTTTTCGCAACAGATTTCATTCTGAGCTGTTATTTTCTGCTGCTTCACAAAAATTACCCAATTGAAGCAAATAAATATCTATAAATAACAGGTTATTACCCTGAAATTAATAACCATCTATAGAATAACACACATATAATGATAATTACATAGTGATGTAACGTTAATTACTTGTTTTAATAACAAATATTAAATCTAAACTTAAACAACCGTACACACCCTAGTACACATACTTTGTTAGTTCTTAATTGAGCGACAACAATGGGCTTGAAGTTAACAAATAGCTTCTTTTGTTATTTTTTAGCAAATCATGTCGTGAAACGCAAACAATCGGAATTATGAAACGCCGAAGTATTTTAAAAAAATCATCCTTTCAATAGAAGGAAATCGGTATATAGGCATATAAAGTTATGAAAGTCGTATGGAATTGTCGTTTGTATAGAAAATTATTCAATAACAACAAATACAGTCATTTCTACTATACAAAGTTTATTCGTCGGACAAGTTGATTCCGAAAAATTTTTGAAGTAGGTCAAATATTGCCGTGAATACAACGACAAATTATTTTATATTTACAAATTATTAAAAACAAATCAAAAGAAATGATCATTAACTACTATAAACGTGTAATGATCCGGAATTTAGCGTATATGAAGTAATAATATATGGTTAAAATATATAAAGTAGTATTTCTCCATTTATTTCTCCAAATATAAACACCAAACATATCGATTCATTTTATCACTTATATGTAAAAATTAAAAAAAAAAAATAAAGTCAAAAATCTGCGTGCACTTTGTTCTGGTGATTACCATTCTTTTTCGTTCCAGCGTTAGCAATCATCACGGTTATGCATTTTTCTGACACGTGTATACTAAACTAAACACATCAAAAATGTCTTAAGAACACAAAGTTTTTGTTTCATATACGAGGTCTGGCTATTAAATAACGAGACTGCTTATGAAAAAGAGTTTTATTTTAAAAATTATTCTACAATCGAATGCTCTCCTTCAATATATTCCCCTTCCCTCGCCACACACCGTTCCATTCGTTGTTTCCATTGGTCAAAGCAATGCTGAAAGTCTTCTTTTGTTAGAGCTTTTAGGAGCTCCGCCGTTTTTCGCTTCACCTCTTCTATCGACTCGAACCGGATTCCTTTTAAGGCAGACTTGATCTTCGGAAACAGGAAAAAGTCACAGGGTGCTAAATCAGGCGAGTACGGGGGGTGTTCGAGTAAGTGGTGCAAGATCCACGGCTTGTTTTTCCACAACTCCTGCCGTTTCTTATGAACTCGCTCTCGCAGCGTTGCCAAAACTTTTAAATAGTAAGTTTGGTTTACAGTTTGACCCTCTGGAACCAATTCAGTCATCGACGTTTACAGTCTCAACAATCATCCGACGATCTCCGCGCACAATTTCATTTATTTTGGTCACTGTTTGCGGAGTTGAAACAGAGACAGGTCGACCTGGACGTTGGTCATCTTTGGCGCTCTCTCGGCCTTCAGAAAACCGTTTATACCATTCGAAAACACGCGCACGAGATAGAGAATTCTCACCATAGGCCTCTTTCAACAAATTATAGCACTCAGTCGGAGTTTTTTTTAATTTAATGAGAAATTTCACATTAATCCCTTGCTCATCTTTTTCCTCATACATTGTTATCGATACGAGAAAAAAACACGTTCTTCTCTAACCTCTACAGAAAAAATACTACTACAGCGACAAAAACGTGTTTTCGCACTGAAAGAGTAAACACTTCCAGCTATCCAATGCTGCATTCGTTTCCCACTCTTTCCCTCTAGGACGCCTTCTGTGCACGCAGTCTCGTTATTTTTAATACCCAGACCTCGTATACATAAATTTTGACTGGGTTTTAAAATGCGATAAACCGATGTAATACCTGATCAATCAGAAATGAACTCATCGTAATTTGGTTTCTTTTCTTCTTCTTGATGTGCCTATCCGTTACGAATGTTGGCGATCATCATGGCAATCTTTATCTTATCTGCAGCAGCGCGGAAAAGCTGCACAGATGTTGTATTGAACCAGATTCTGAGGTTCTTTAACCAAGATGTTATTCTTCTTCCTGGACCTCGTTTTCCCAATATTTTGCCTTGCAGGATGGCTTGAAGGAGAGCATATCTGGATTAATTTTGCATAATATGTCCGAAGAACTGTAGAACTTTCTCTAGGATGAAATAATCAAAGAAAAGTTAAGAAGTAAACTAATTATGGAAAGTTTTAACATAAAAGTCAATATACAACATGAAAGTCTAACAACAACAAATGTGTTTAATAATCTGTGTTTCCTCCAGCAGCATTAACTACAGCCTAAAACCGCCGTAGCATGCATAAAATTAAATTATCAATTTAGTTTTGAGGCAATAGGATCCATTCCTGTGTAAAAAAATCTTGAAAACTTTGTCTAATATGAACATTGTGCAGATGAGGTGCAATCCATTCCTGAATCATACTTTAATCAACTTTAGTTCATTAATGACGTTCAAATTCAATTCATCTTCTACCTATCTCTTTCTCCTTTTCTAAACTTCTCCCTCTATAATACTTTTACAGTTTACCAATTTGCTCTACTTAATTTTTGATCATTTTTGAGACCTTAATATAAACAAAAATCCGTCTAGCTGATATCTTTTATTTTGTAACAGATAATTATTGTAAAGTACTATTAACTATAATGATAAAACATTTGTTCGTTTGATAACAATTTTATCTTCGTAATTTCCCTGAAATTTATTCAGTATTTTGATAAGCAAATTCAAAATAGTTTTTTATTGATTGGCCAATTAGCTTTTTGATTTATTATTTTAGTACAGTCGTTAGAGAGTTGACTAGTAAAAATCATACGAACAAGCTGAATTTTGCCGAGAATAATAATTTTGGGGCCCCAAAAAAGATGCAAAGAAGTTTATCACTTTTACCCCGGGTTTTCCCCTAAAATCCCCCTCACAGGGGGGTAAAAACGTAAAAAAATTGATTTACCAAGAATCTATACGCCGTAGAAAAAATATTTCAAATAAAAAATGTGGCTGAAATAATTTTAAACAAAAATGTTTAGTAGCACTTTTTGTGTAGAATGAACCGTTCTCTCAGAAATAACGCTTAAAGCGACCGTCGATTTTGAATGTGTCACGTGCGCGAAATCAATGTTCAGTAAAATTTGTATCAGCTTGACTGTAAAAATTCGATATCTTTTGATCCAAGTGTCCTATCGACAAAAATCAAGATGCGTTTTAAAGGTAAAGAGTGCATCTTTTGTATGCAGTTTTTGTGTTTTGCCGCAATAAATTCTGTTTTTATAAAGGTGTTAAATAAATAAACGTGGCACGATTTTTGCCATTTTTTACGATTCTCGTTAGATCAATACAATTGATCACTTTCATTCACCAGTCGTAGTAAAATTTCCATTTCCATTTAATGATGAAGCATTTGAAATATGAATAAAAAACGCAGAATTTAAGCTTTACCTTTCAAAAGATTGTACGTCACGGGAAATGCCTCCAAGAAGACGGTTTTAGGTGTAGTTTATAGCAGAAATGGAAGGCATTGTTGGATCATATCAATTAATGTTAGACATGGGCTAAATAATAACAAGTTGGACCTGATACGGAGGTACTGTGGAATGGCCAACAAGATCTCCAGGAATGAATGAATTGCTTGTCTTTTTTTATGGTAAAATTTAACTTTCTTTGTTTACTAAGCCTTTTAAGAACCTCCTCATTGCGTACAGGCTATTTTCAACAGGCGTCTATTATAATACTCCAGTCACTGTGGAGGAAAAGAGGTCAATACCTCTAAATTTTTTATAACTGAATCGATTTTGCTAAAAATTTGGAATTAGGCTTACCTTACCTCCCTCTTCAAAAGTTATATATGCGCTAGGTGAGCTTTTTATTTTTAAGGGGTGAAATCACCACTTATTGAAAATAATGAAAAAATTTATATTAAAGCATTTTATGGATTTAAATCGTGTTAAATTAGGTAATTGAAATATTGTCAATTATAATAATGGATATTGTGTACATTCTCAACCCTTAAATAATCTTAAAAACCACCCCTTTTAATAAAAAATAATTGTAAAAAATCGTTTAGGTTCAAACGCTTTTGTAGTGCATTTATATAATCTACAATGTAATTCTTTGCTTATATATAATAATTTTGGTTGATTGCAACACTTCAACCCTTAAAAACCACCCCGTATGTCAAAATATATAAAAAAGTTCTTTTAAACAACTTCAAAAGTTTTTAATGTACATTTATATTCAAAAATTCCTTTCTTATCAATAAAATATTTTTTGATTGGTTGCTTATTTTCAACCCTTAAAAACCACCTCTATGCTCACTAAACAAATTCCCCTTTGGTAAATGTCTAAGTAAAAAAATTAAGTATACTCATGTTGTTTTTATTGTAAAAAATTATGCATGAAAATACTTTACAATATAAAATATAAAATTATGCATGAAAATACATTAGAAAGTATACAAAATATATTTAAAAAAATAAAAATTATTTACAATATATCAAATTATTCATTGTCTGAAACGTCATTCTCGTCGTGTTCCAACTCCACCTCTTCGTCTATTGCAGGACAGTTTTGACAATTGTCGCCAGAGCATGTTCCACACGTAGCATTGCAAAATAGACCTAGTCTACGACATCCACACGCTAAGCCGCAACCCTTTTTGCAATTGCAAAAAATCATTTTCAATAGTTCTTCTGGTGCAGGTGAACTTTTCATTTTTATTGGTTGTAAAATATCATCACTCTTGAACCATCCATAATCCGTTATATCAATCTCTTTGTTTTCAAGCCATATCTGAGTTTGTAAATAAACTCTTTTGATATGCTCATCCAGGGCACTTACAGTTGGTACAAGAGATGATAATTTAACTGCACTATTTTTAGTTGTGGCTTTAATAACGGATTCGTATCGCATTTGTTCAAGTAATGATAAATAATGTTCGACCTTTTTCATTTTGTTCATGTGGGTGTCTTTGGCAAGGCCATACAGCAAAATTGTACAGTATCTCCCAGCATCTAAAATGTCTTCGAGATCTGAAGTACTCCTGTTATTGGCACTCATTGACGGCTTGCCCACGCAACTTTAAAGAAGTGTCGCTTCTCTGTGTTCGTTAGAACACAGTATATTATATATATATATATATATATATATATATATATATATATATATATATATATATATATATATATATATATATATATATATATATATGTATGTATTATATACATATTTGTGTGTGTGTTAGTGTGTCTGTTACCAGTTTTTCGAATATACTTGAATAAAGCATTTATATATACAGAAAATAAGTTGATGCTCCAAAATATAAATAACATGCTCCAAAAATTTTTTAGAATAACTCCGTTAATTTTTAAGCTACAGTATCCATTAAAAAATATTTTGAAGGTAATTTCAAAAGCTACAAGACTAAGTAGATTAAAATACGTTAAAATTCTTTCTTTTTAAATAGTAAAGGGCCAAAGTGCTGATTACAGGTGTGTCAGCCGCTGTATCTCAAACTTCAATTGGCTATATCTGTATTATTTTTCGAGCTACAAGAAAAATAAAAAAATCAAAGTTTTTGTTAAGAAAAAAACTACATTTTGGTATAGAACCATTTTTCACGTATCTCTTATAGTTTTAGATTGATTTTGAAAAAATGTAAATTTTTAGATAATTAAAAAAAAAGATTTTTTAATTTAAACATGATTTTTTCAAAAAGTATGCATTTTAAACAGGCTAAACTTTTAAAACTTATAAATAACACTAAAAAAAAATGAATTGTAGAATATATACGTTTAATTTCTATTCTGATCGAAATAGTGTTACTTATACTACTCGGTTTTTTTTAAACGCTAGAGTAATTCAAATTCTTTCCTACGTATTTCACTTTGTTTTAATCAAAATGGCTTTTAACATAGCTCATTTTAAAGGTTTTTTCTAGCTCTTTAAAAAGTGTTGTATGAGTTTTTATCAAAAAAGCGAACAATCATAAATCGCTTAGTATTGTACTTATAAAACTTAATAAAAAAACAATCTCTTTGTTTTTTTTTATAAGCTTTATTTTTGTTCATTATAGATTTTTTTAATAAAACGCTTTGTTTTTGAGTTATTCGTACAAAATCTTTGAAAAACATGTTTTATTTTTGCGAAAAGTTTACTTTTTCAAATGCGTATAACTCAAAAAGTATTGATTTATCGAAAAAAATTTATATGACATTTTTTGTTTAAAATTTGATTTTCTCTATTAATTCTTGGAGTTATTTTAAATGTAAAAAGTTCAACCCCCTAGATGGGGTGCCAACCACCCCAGGGGTAGAAGCACACATCGGCACCATATAACTTATGTTTTTTGAGTAATTTACTGCCCACTGTAAAAATTTCAGATAAATCGGTGCAGTTATAAAAAATTTAAAGGCAAAATGCCACAGTAACTAGACTATAAATCCACACTTCAAAGACTTCTAAGCGTCTTAAGGCTAGGTTTCTCCAAAAACCGTGATATTTAAAGAATATCAAAAATTTTATTTATAGTACAAAATATATTTGAAAATTAAACTTTTTACAAGGAAAGTACACACATTTAACTATTTGAAATTTTTTTTATTTACAAAATGGCGGTTTTTAAAATGGCTGCCCAAACTCATCAAATTTGTTGGTGGGTGTCATGATTTCTTGGAAACGAATCATACGAAATCAACAAACAAATTGGTTTCATATTCTGTATCGAATTGCCTATGGTCAGAAAAACAATAAAACATTTTCATCGAAAAAAAAAACAAAATGGCGGACTTTTGACTTTTTCGACCCTTTGCACTTTTAATTGTTTATAACTTCTTTAAATACCAATCAATATTTTTGGTTGTAGCGCCGACCATGGAGAGACATCTAAAGAGTAAAATGCCGTTTGGTTTATCTTGATAAGTGCAATAGTTTCAAAATACGAGTGACGACACTCAGTTGAAAAAACGTGGTTTCGAGGAAAGCCTAAACTGTTGTTACCCGGCCTTCTTGAATGGCTGGATTAACCGCTTGGAGCGCTCCGCTCTTCCCTTTTCTCTACTTTCTTCAAGGTAGCGCAGGTCTTCGGGACTAATTCTATACTATTCCTAAGAGTATTTTTAAGCAATTTAAAAAAAAAAAGATTTTTTTGATTTTTTGAAAATTGTTTGGAGAAACCTGGCCTTACAGTGTTTACATTGATCAACCAGGTTTTACAGCCATATAAGAGAACTGAATAAATATAGCAGTGAACGAAACGTAAGCGTAAATTGATGTTGCGTAACTGGTTGGATGATAGATTTGTGTGTTCTATTCCATATCTAACATCTACATAATGATTTAAGTCCGATTTTAACCAAGAAGCCAGATATTTAAACTTGTACACAATTTGTACGTGTTTCGGGAATATTCTTATGTCATCTGAGGTGTGTACGTACATAAAAAAAAACAAAAACTTGATAGGGACAAAAGAGAAGAAAACTGTTAAACCATGCCAAACTCCACAAGGGGCTGTAGCATCAAAACAAAGATAATGAGAGAAAACACAATGCAATTCAATTAACCGCTTTTTTTTAACGTATATCGTGTTTAATGTACACTCAATAACCTCATAAATAATGCACCTAATATACTAATGTACCAAACTGATATGGTATGAAATTTTCAAACAAACAATAATGATATGCATATATCTTTTTAAGGAAGTATTGACAGATAAATAACCGTTATTGTGACCATGAAAATATTTGATAATCTCAACAAGGACAGAAAATTAATTATTCTAATAGAATTAATTTAGTCAGTTATATTTAATTAAACTCACTTAAGAATCTAATTAAGAGCACTTAGTTTGTGAGACGGTGCATAAACCCTTCCGTAACCTTCGCGGTTTTAGCAGTTCTTCCTCAGCTTCCTCAACCGAGAAATTGACTAAACATAATATAACTGTTGGAAAATTGTGCCATATTGAATACCTTTATACTGTTTTAGTATGTTTTTAATTGTTTATGTATTTTATTATATTATGTATATATACTTTATTAAGTTTTCGATTATTATGAATGCTATATGAATAGAACTACCTTATAATATCACTTATGAGTCCTGTTCTACTGTATAATGAATCCGGTCGAAGCTGTTAAAAGCTGTTACCGCTGTCGGGAGTAACTAGTTATTAATCTGTAGTGAAGAAGAATACACAAGAAGTCACCCCAAATTATAGACATTGAGTTAGTGAAGAGCCTCGATCGAAAGAGCTTAAAATATAAATGACTCGCAATTACATCACTATTTGAGAAACCCCGTAAGTCACAAAACTAAAACTTTCGGAAAACAAGAAAAAACTCTGTGAGGAAAACATGAAGATTTCTACATGTTAAAAACTGACCTAATTCCATTTACACACTGTTTCTTGACTTTTTCACTCGAATATTTTTGAAAAAGGATTAAGAATAAGTTCTATATAAGCTCAAACTTGATGGACTTATCGGGTTACTCAAATAAATTGTTCAGCGTCACCTGAAACTAAACTTTATAACGAATTAAAATGAAACAAAATACACATAGTACTCTAATTTATATTAAAAAATACAAAAAATATTATTACAACTCAAAAAAAAAACGAAAAGAGTGATCATTCATCTTCTTCAGGTATATTATTGGTCGGTGTGAGCCAGTTGAACAATTCATT
Source organism: Diabrotica undecimpunctata (assembly GCF_040954645.1). Classification (NCBI taxonomy): domain Eukaryota; kingdom Metazoa; phylum Arthropoda; class Insecta; order Coleoptera; family Chrysomelidae; genus Diabrotica; species Diabrotica undecimpunctata. Next base: position 131,820,489 of record NC_092809.1, on the reverse strand, counting down.
ATAATAATTCTGGATATATTCTACATTCTGTATATAAGTTTGTAGTTTTTGTGTATCAACAATTTTCTTATAATAAATCGAAGTATTTCCACTGGGATATGCCTATGCTTCAGGCAATATTAGTGTATTTTTTATTATTGTTAAGCCTGAAGGTGTGATTAGCTAATCCGTTAATAAAAGGATGTGCTACAACCAAGTTTGAGTTCTCGTAGGAGTGGTGAAAATGCGTGAATTGGCTTATTTTTAGTTCAACATTCTGATTCCTTGGAATATTTTTGCCGCTGGATTCCGCGGATAACATGGTTTTTTGTAGTACTCTGGCCACCAACTGTTGTAATGAATTACGTCTTCAGCATTTACCAATAACACATTAAAAGGTTATTTTTACCTGAAGTTTTAATCAGCTGTCCATATTCTTCCATGATGAATATACGGTCTACTTTTCTAATTTTTCTTCAGCGCAAAACCCCTATCACAGGGTACGAATTAATGACCTCTAATAGGAAAATAATGGTCTTCTTCTTCTTCTTTTTATATATACACGACTGTCTGTTTTTCAATGTGCCTCGTGCCGCTTCCTACTGATCGTCTTCCTATTGGGAAAATGTCTCTACTACTCTATTTGTTGTCATTCGGCTTATATGATCATTCCATTCTACTCTTCTATTTCTTACTCAGTTCTTGATGTTCTCCACCTTGCATCTACGTCGTATATCTGTACTTCTAGCTCTGTTCCATAGTGTTGTACCATCAATTTTTCTAAGTGTTTTTATCTCTGCTGTTTCTAACATCATTTTTGTCCTCTCTGTGTCAGGTCTTGTTTCTGCCGCGTATGTCATTATTGGTCTAATGACTGTTTTGTAAATTATGCCTTTCGTTTCTTTCCCGATATTTTTATTTCTCCATATTGTTTCATTCAGGCAACCTGCGGCTCTGTTTGCTCTATTCACTTAATCTTCCATTCCTTCTATTATCTGACCTTCCAGCTCCAATTTACATCTTAGTAAATTTGCTGTTGTAATCATGCATTTTGTCTTTTTTGGGGAAATTAACATGTTAAATTTTCTGGTGGTTATATTAAATTAGTGCAGCATACGTTGTAAATCATCTTCACTTTGAGATAGTAGTATTGCGTCGTCTGCATATCAGATTATTTGTTTTTTTCCTATTTGGTATCCTCTTTTAGTCTTACTTTTTTTATTATTTCATCCATAATCAAGTTGAACAATAAAGTACTCAGGGAATCTCCCTGTGTTATCCCGTTGCCAGCTTCAGTAGGGTTGGTTAGTTCTTCTTTTATTGTGTTGTTTTGGTAGATATTTTCGATTGTTTTGATTATTCCTAAAGGCATCTCTCTTGCGTACAGTAAGTGGATAACGTCTTTTAATTTGACTCGAACAAACGCCTTCTTAAGGTCCACGAAACATAGATATGCCGGTTTGTTGTATTCTAATGATTTCTCTTGCACTTGCCTCATTATAAATATAACGTCGGTGCATGATCTTCCCGACCTAAAACCTCGTTGTTCTTCTGCTAGTGTTAAAAATAATGGTCAATGGTCTTAAATTTTTCAAAACACAGTGTGGTTTTTATTTTGCGCTCCACAACCGTCAGATAAAACATGAAGATATTTCACTAATGGCATGTTTTCTACAAAATACCTCATTAGAAATGAGCAAACTTAATTCGGCCCCTTCGTACCAATACCTTCATGATACAGGAAAAACGTTGCTTTTTCTGTTTTATTATTGTTAATACAAAACTCGTTCACTGTTACCTGGCGAAGATAGAAAACCTCTTGCACCGGAATTTGTGTCAATTTCAGAAAGTTTCTTATTTAAATAATACTTTTCCTTGCTGGTATAGTGAGCTAACTTTGTGGGATATGATTTAATATGTTCACGAATAGCATCTATAATAATACCAGAAATTGCATTGCCTATGGTACTTTTTCCCCATTTGTCGAATGGTGATTTTCCTGCACCTAGAAGAAATACAAGCCGTCTCAATCGGTCAATTTACAAACGGTAATTTTTCTATTAGGGTTTGATATTTAGTATACATAGCTACTACTTCTATTAGGTTTAGAAGACTCACCAAGTTCTTTTCTTCTACGTCGTTGCTTAACTTCAGTTGCGGAAATTAGGCTTTGTAAGTAACAATCTTGCTCATTTTTTGGATAAACTGCATTTTTTCGTCGCTACTCATCAATGAAAAGCACTTTTTCCTGCACTTAAAAATTAAGTACACATTAACAAATTTAGATTGATCAGTCACCAAAAAATTGTTTTCAATGAAAACTTTTTATTAGAAAAGAACAAATTATCAACTTACTTGCAATCTTTGGAGGATGGAGTAGGAACTGCAAGAACATTCTTCCCCTTCCAATTAATGCATTCGTTTTCTTTGATTCTAACTCTTTTAATTATTTCATTTTCGTATTCGTAGGTTTTTTTTATTCCTTTCTTTTTCTTAGTATGTAAATTAATATCGGTATGATCACTGTCGTTTTCACTCAGTTTAAAATATTTTTGTCAATGTATATTACAAATAAGTAATCCACAATATTATTACTACTCTATTCGTATTCACTACACATTTATTTATCTACGTGTATTCACAACACAAGATTGAACTTGACTGAAAATTATTGGCATTATTGCGCCAAATTATAATGACTAGCTCGCTGCATAGGAGAAGCGCCTTTAGACATGGACTTCGGGTTTTCTTTAATACATCGCCAAATCATACACCAGTAGACAGATTAGGAATACACTGATTGAAGGAGTTTCTTTTCAAAAATGTGTACTTATAGTTTAAAAATCCATTTTAGTAAAAAAACGATTTTGGTAAAATTATGACTTACGGGGTTTCAATTGCCAACAAGTAGCATTTAAATATAAACTCCACAACCTGCTCTAATTACGATTTTTCTCGATGTCTCGATATTATTGGTATACATACGCTGTTTGATTCTGGTATAGTTAATGATTATAGTCTTCTATCTTATCACATTACCATATAAACATTTACCATTTTAGTTGTTTACCTATATCGTTTGTTTTAACTACTTAGTTCATCCTTAAATATATTACAAAATAAACGGTAGTTATCAAGGTAATTCTAAAACATATCTTTTCACTTAATCGTAGACCAATCTGGTTGGTATTTACATTAGTGGATATAGTCAACTTTTATTAGTGAAGGATTTTCATAAAAAAAAACCTTCACAAAGGATGTGAACTAAAAGACTTCTCGTGTTCTTTCATCGACTAAATCGGGTAATAAAAGGAGCACCCTCGTTTATCCGATTCGTTATGTATCTATTTGAAAGGAAATTTTAAGTGATATTCTGAATATGTGTTATTTGGATTTTCGATATGCTTAGAGCCGTATTGTATGTCACAGATCTTTAATAAAAGAAGAAATGCTAACGTTCTATAACATAAATTAGATACAACAACACCAAATGTAACATAATTAATTAAACAAAAAAAAATAAAGAGATTTTAAATGTCTAACTACACGAGACTTTTCCGTCAGCGATGCAACAGTTTGCGTTTTCTATCGGTATTTACAATCTTAAAAGCTAACGCAGATCAAATTTGAAAACAATCATGATTATTTTTTTCAATATTCAAGAAATTGTGAACCTTCACTGAGTTCCCAAAGGTCAAACTATTGATCAAAATTTCCACCTTCACGTCTTTGCTGAACTGCTCTAAGAAATAATGAAAAAAGTCAAGGATTATCCGTCAAGAAAATGCGGTGGTTCATTTCGTATTAACTGTCAAGAAGTTTCTAGTGCAGCATCTCAGTATTCGAATATCCTCCTTATTCGCCGGTTCCTGCACTGCAGGAAAGGAATATAATAACACACTACCTTTCCTGGATGTTTTAGTCTCCAAGAACGATACTGGATATGAGACTCAGGTGTATAGAAAACCAACACACACCAACAGATATCAAATTACAAATAAAATCACATCAATATTAAAAAGGGGAATCATTAAATCCTAATACGATAGAGCCAAAATTACTTGTTCTAACGATAATTCGTTCTTAGATGAAAAACACTTATTAACATCTGTTTTATTAAAAAATGATTATCCTTTATTGTTTATAAATAAGAAATTTTCAACAATCGACCGAATAGAACACAACGACTTAGAACGAGATCCTACAGCATACACAAGGAATAATACGAGAAAAATAAAAATAAATTCCAGCGTTTTTGACTTTTGGATAGAATTAAATTATTTTAAATTATCATACATCTCTCTTGAAAATCTAAGATGTTTTACAAACATCTTCCCTATATTATAGTGATGTATCTATCTTTTGAAGCTTTGAAATGTTTCACTAACAATATCTCTATTGTAGAACAATTTCTTCTTCGATTCGATTTTTCAATTTTTGATTTGGTGTGTCGCTTGTCAATAATAATCGATTCGAACCGATGAGCGTTTCGACAATTATTTTGATTATTTCGGACATTGTACATTTTGGGGGTACAATGCTAGAAGTGGACAATAATTTGTGTACAATGTTAGGATTGTCCAATTTCGGGCTTTGCTCGTAACATATATATATATATGTATATATATATATATATATATATATATATATATATATATATATATATATATATATATATATATAAACACGCTCAAATAAAGACCTAAAAGAAACAGATGGTAATTATACTAAATGAGACCAATTATGTCGCAAATTTTTCAGCAGAATGTAGTAGGATCTGGTTACCCATATTAAAAGAGTAAGTTAATAAAAGGAAAATACCATTATTAGTAAGTCGTTTAGTGAGAACCAAATACTTACCATGTCGGGATAGTATTATGAGGTTTTTTTCCTCTGTTTTTCCTCATGATTTACTATGGAATCACTAACAGGAGAATTTTACTGTTATCATGGCATGTGGTTTTTTAGAGCATAGCAAGACGAAGTATATGATATGATTTTTTCTGACGGATATTCTCAAGTTAAAGTTGATTTCATATAATCGAATGAACTATCTTACAATAATGTCGTCCCAGGAACGCAACTCAGCAATATTGGCAATATCATTTTAAAGTCGTCTACTTTAAAATGTATAATATATCTCTGAATTCTCAATATAAATGAGTCAGATAAAATTAAATTATTAGAAGAATTTTTCACAAAGTAGCAAAAAACAAAATTTGTTTAATTTATTAATGTTTGTATTTTGAGAACGATTTCCGAAGTAGAAATTGAAACGTCAATAAACTTATTTTAACCTTCAATTGTGGCTTATTCCCATTAAAATAGTAATTACTTTAAAATGCCACAAGAAAATGGCTTCAGACTTCTATTTATCACACAAGAACTCAAAATGACAACTGTCAACGAACAAGTCATCAAACTCTGCCAATGATATGAACAGAGACTAACAGACCACCTAATAATCTAGCTCAAAATATACACAACCAATCGGACTCAAACGAAAGCCCCAAGCCGATCTGTTAACAATAAACTATAAAAAAAAGTATTCGCAGGAGCCCAATAGAATCTAAAGGCAGAATCCCAACCAAACCCTAAGACATACACAGGAAATCGTCAATGGGCACTGATATAGGAAAGACATTTTATTAAATAAAATGTTCAAAGTTACCACCATCCACTTAAACCATTAAATTTTCAAAACAAATGGTGTTCGGACTTAATCCAAACTGACAACAGCGCTCCCACATCTTACCCCTCGCTGCAACATCGCGCAGTCCAAAATTTGACTGCGAAAAATTTCACAGAAAATTCTCCCTCTTTACGTTTCAACTGCCGAGCGAAGCAGCCACACCGGTGAATTATCCTACCACGGATTAACTATTGTAAGTTATATTTCTTATACGAAAGCAGAGAGCAAATAAATGGTAATTGTATTATCCTTCAAACAATTTAAAGGTATACCGTTTATAATTGAAATACATTTCTACTGAGTAAGTAGTTTATTTAAATGCACACAACAAAAGGAACCACCGCTTAATGGAAATCCACCAAAGGTCGAAGGAATAATCCGAAGTAATTATACCTAATTACTTGTACTCAGCCGAAATATTCATTCAGCTACACTTGGACGGTGTTAGAGAAACCCTTCCCGTTTACAAACGGTGTTTCTGAGAGACCGGTTCATTCTACAAAAAAAAAGTGCTAATAAACATTTTTGTTCAAAATTATCTCAGCTACATTTTTTATTTTAAATATTTTTTTCTACGGTATACAGATTCTTGGTTAATCGATGTTTTCCGTTTTCCTCCCTACATGGGGGTTTTGGAGGAAGCCCTGGGGTAGGAGTGGCAAACCTTTTTGCATCTTTCTTAGGGTCCGGAAATTGACATTATGATTTTTAGAGGTTCAGTGGGATTCTCGTGTCTGACGACTGGAGTATATTATTCTTATCATTTCTATTAAATTATCACTTTACGTAGACAGAATACAATTACGAATACATAAACTGAAATAATCGGACAACGTTACCTATTTCGTAGTTGTGACATTACTGACAGTTTGTAATGAATATAATCTTTCCGACAATGGCATTTCTAGCGAGCCATTACGTCTTATCAAGTAATTTCCATTTATATCCAATGGTAGAAATGTTACCTTATACATTTTAATAAGTTTATCTTTCTTAAGAACGAGGTTGGAAATATGAGAAAATAAGTGTAAAATCTGAAACAATTTATCAAAGAGTGATATGAATACTACGAACTAATTTTTTACTATTGTGTTATATTTTAAGAACTAACTGTACAGACAATATAAAGAGGATAAGATCATTGAATGCTGCATAACGGTAGTTCATGAAAAATATAACTTACTGAAGAGTATGGACTAAATAAATAAATAATCATAGAACTTATGGTATTGAATAACCCTAAAATTACGACAATATTTTAAGTGAAAGAACAACTTTTTCTGTGTTATTTCGTTGTGCATTTAATATGGAGAAATGTTATCAGACCCTAAGAGTACTTGGAGACTAACAATAAATTATAGCTATAGTAGAAGCTACAGTTAGAATCAGTCTTAATTTCCATTGTCCACACAAAGCAAACCTGTCTCTTTGTCGATTTAGGTACTAGCCATTAGACCAAAAACTTTTTGGCAAAAACTATGAAAGCTCAGTTCTATTTCATTTTCGCAAGCAGATGAACGTACCTACATCATGGAGCCGTTGCCAGTATCTGTCGGAATTTCAAACAGGGTATGACTCTTAGTGTGCAAGTAAAACGTGTGGTGTTAAATTGAACCATCATCTGAACTTAGAAAAGGGTGACGGCTTGACTATTATTGTGGAAAAAGTTTCGAAAATGTGCGGTGTGAGTGCAAGACGCAGCAGCAAGACGAACTGAAACCGGTACAAAAAAGGAAGAAAAACAGTTTCCAGTCTAATTCACGTGAGAATACTTACGATAAGGGTGTCAAATTTCGAATAAGGAAAATTGTCTATGATTTTTTTTTTGAAAACACCACCAACCGTTGACTGCATAATGGACAGAGTGAAGGATGATGAGGACCTACCAGCTTTTTCAAAAGTCACATTTTGTAGGCTACTAAATGACATGGGTTTTGAATATGGTAAAAGAGGTCGAAATTCGATAATGATGGAAAGAAAAGATATCGTATCCTGGAGACACAAGTACCTCAGACAAATAAAAACATTGAGGAAGAAGGATAATGTAAACCTTGTTTATACCGATGAGTCTTGGGCTAACGTCGGTGCTTCATTAAAAAAGGAATAGGGGACACAACGATCAATATTCCACGAGATGCCTTCATAAAAGGGCCCTCTACTGGACTGAAAGCTCCAACCCAAAGAGGTTTGTTCTTCATCATGCTGGAAGCGAAACTGGTTTTGTGGCATGGGCCGAATTAACTTTCTTGGCCAAGAAGGGAACCGCTGATTACGACGACGAAATGGACGGGAATCTATATGAAGAATGGTTTGAAAAGATTTTAATTCAAAACTTGCCCCGAAAGACACAGAAAACGTTGTCATTTTGTCTCAAATATCTCAAATTTAATGCTCATTTGTTTTTTTAGTACTGTACGTGCAGTACATTTCAGTTGTTATGTATGATCTTCTTGTGTATTTTATGTATACATTTATCGTGTCGTATATGGTAAACTACTTGCATTTTTTTTGTATATATTTATGTAAGACTTCTAGTATAGAAGGAATTATGAAAGACAAAGGTAAAAATCTTTCTGATGTTGGACGGATTGCAGTCTATCATCATGATTGGGTCTGTTCAGCATAAGACCATATTCCCTTCTCTTCGTGTCCAGCTTGTTCATTGTGTGAACCAGTGCATCTTCTCAGTAGGCTAACATTAGGGTATCGACCACATATTAATTTGGAAATTTGGGTTAATAATGGAAAGAGCACCTAAAGAAGAATAATTATCCAATACGACGAAGAATAATTTGTGTAATGCTCAGTTGTTGACGATTTAGGAGGGCAATTAAACATATCGTATTTAATTTGCAATTGATTAATAAATTATATGTATATAAAGTCGACCAAAAAATTATTTTCGTTAAATGTAAAACTTTCTTTAAAAAACTTAACGTTAACATCTATATAAATCAATCTATACGTTAAATTCTCTCTTAACACGTTCATTGTTCTATGACCCATAAGGGGTCAAAAGGAACAAACAGTTAAGACTTTTGACGTGACAACGTCTTAAATTAGGTTGTGGCTCGGAGTCATTTAAGAAAAAGTGTAACGCCCGCCCACGTCTGTTACAGTGAGTCGCCGAACGAGAGAGAGGCCCGCCGGACCGGCGAATGCCTTGCGTCTCTCTCCCACTCAAACATGATCGGTCCGTTGCGCGCGGCACTAGAGAATTAGGCGCGTTGAATTGCTAAAGTTGAAAATCGTTGAAAGTATCGTCAGCTGTGTCTGTAGTGAAAATGTGGAGTGCTTAGATTCGTCATTTACAACAACTACAACAATAAAGGTAAATAATTGTACACTAATATTTCATTATCGTAAACTATGATTGATTGATTAATTGTTAGATTGACACAAAAGTTGAGAAACTGAGTTTATAGGTTATGTCATACTATTGACAAATGTTGATAGTGTTAAGTAAATTATTAGTTTAAATCACTCTGCAATCAATCGTAATTCAGTCGATTGAGAAGAAACAGCGCGTATTGCTAGTCAAACATTTAAAATAACAAATTATAACTTCTAACCTGTCAAAACAGGGCGACCAAACAAACGAACTAAACCGACCAATCACCACGCGCGGAGTTAGAATTTAACTGTGTTTAGCAAGAATTTCAAATTCCAATTTTAGTAAATGTTTTAATTTTCAACTTTACCATTTACATTTACAAATTTTAATTAATTTCAAATTTATTTAGCAAAAATTTGAACCTTCGATCTGAATAAGTGTTTTGATTTTCAAATTGATTCTTTAAAATTAAAAATATTAAAATATATATAATCAGAAGTGAACGTCACATAACATTATCTGTACTTATTATTATTTAATATGTAGGCAAATACATGTGACCATACTTGGTAGACACAATTGGAAATAGTAATTTTTTATAACTGAAAAAAATAAATATATAAAATACTGGTAGCAAACAATAACTTCAATGATCGATATCTCCGCAACTAATTGATATATCGAAAAAATTTTCAAATAAATTTTGTAGAAAATAATAAGATCAATAATATAATATAAAATAAATAATATATAAAATAATATATAAAAATATAATATAAAATATAAATAATATATAAAATACCTAATAAATCGGTAATGCAATTCTTATTTTCATTCAATTCCTTGTTCCTATTGTGCAATTTAATAATATTCAAATCAATAAATATTCTACCGAGAAAAAGACGTTGTCACGTAAAATCTTCGCCCGTAAAACCGACTTTACAGGCAACCGATTTTTTTAGTTTTTTTACATTCTTCCTTTGATGTCAGAGTGTCTTCCAACTTAGTATAACACCCATGGTAGCGTTTACTGTATATCTTGATTATTACCTCTAGGTGGTTCTTGTGATATCCCTTCTTATCGATTTTTACCTTTTTACTTTTTTGAGTGTTATGAGAAGGGATTCTCTAATTTTCTGCATTGATAATTGACCTTTCAGTGGACGAATAGAATTATTCACTATTGACGTATTCACAACCACTGTCCCACAATTTATTTCAATGGCCAATTTTTTAAACCAAACGCAAGACTTTCGAATGCAAGTGTAATATCTAGATATGTCAACTTGCTGCTTTACCCTATTATAATATATTAAGCTATTGGTTTTATCTTACCTTTCCCTGCATGTGGAAAGTATGTCGACATCCCGTTGATCCTGCCACCTATCTATCCTTTGCAGTTTGTATCTATTTTTCCTTATTGTACCCAATAAATTCGTCTTTTTTCCTATAAATATTCTGCTAGTTTCTAGGCACAATATTTATCAAAATGAGGATATATTGGTTTATCAAAAAAAAATTCCAAAAGTACTGCATTCTAAAAGCGCCCTGTATAGCATTACCTACATTATTATTCTAGGCCATCGCTCATGTCAGAAGAGATTTGGGTGTGATTCTTTAAAACTTTATATACAATCTCTTTCAGTATATTATTATCTTTAAAATCAAAATGAATTTATGGGCGCCATCCTTAATTTACCCTCCCAAGGAAACGAACTCAGATAGAGAAATAAAATGAAAAATTTAAAACAAAGCTATTATACCATTTATTAATTTGTAAAGAACAAAAAGTTATTAAAGGATTTTAGAAAAACTACATCATATTGCAAAATAATAAACATTCTGTATTTCTGTATTAAATTAAGAATGATAAGTACATACTTATCAAGACTACAAAACCAAAAAAAAACGAAGATTGGTTCGATGAAGAGTGCAGACATATAAACCAACAAAAAAACGAAGCATTATAAGAGACTTCAGCAGCGCAGAACGAGATTAACTCTGGAAGATTATGAAAATCTTAGAAGAGAAGAAAAGAGAATGTTTAGAAGAAAAAAGAAAGAACAATACGAACACGCTCTAAACGAAATTGTTAACCACCACAATGGAAAAGACTCACGAAAATTCTACCAACAGATAAACAGCTGCAGAAAAGAATTCAAACCCAGAATAATAGCCTGTAAAGATAGGGACGGTTCTATAATTAGTAACAAAGAACAGATACTAAACAGATGGGCGGACCATTTTGAAGAACTGCTTAGCGGCAACCACGAAGATGGCGAGATTGAGGATCCCATGTTTCAAATGAATGAAGATGATCGGCAACCACTCCCCACCGAAGAAGAAATTAGAGAAGCCATCGCAACACTGAAAAATAATAAAGCTCCCGGTTCGGATAATCTCCCTCCCGAACTTTTCAAAAATGCTGCGACCCCCTCATGAAACACATGCATAAACTGATAACTGCAATCTGGCAACAGAGAGAAACACCCACAGACTGGAAGTTAGGTGTACTGTGTCCTATACACAAAAAGGGAGACATGATGGTGTGTGATAATTATAGAGGCATCACTCTACTCAATATGGCATATAAAGTGTTGTACAATCCAACGTATTGTACAAAAGACTCCTGCCCTACGCCGAACAAATAGTGGGAGGATATCAGTGCGGATTCCGTCCTAATAAATCAACAACGGACCAGATATTTACAGTGAGGCAGATCCTTGAAAAAACCCTAGAGTTCGGCGTCGACACCCACCACATATTTGTTGACTTCAAAGCCGCATATGACTCCGTTAATAGAAATAAACTTCTACTTGCGATGGTAGAATTTCGCATTCCGTTTGATCTTGTCCGGTTAACTGAACTTACACTCACAGGTGCAGAGAGCATGGTAAAAATCAAAAACGATCTCTCAAGACCCTTCCATTGCAAAAATGGACTAAGACAGGGTGATGGACTATCGTGTCTCTTATTTAACCTGGCATTAGGAAAAATAATTCGAGAGTCGCAGATTACTACGAATGGTACTATCTTTAACAAATCAGTATAAATTGTCGGATACGCAGATGACATAGACATCATAGGTAGGTCCACAGAATCTCTGACTGAAGCATTTCGGTCGTTAAGAGCATCTGCACACAGAATGGCACTAAATATAAATTTTCAAAAGACCAAATATATGTGTTGTACTAGGTCAAGCAACCCGACACTTACACGAATAATAATTGATGACCTAGAACTGGAAGGTGTTGACACCTTCATATAGTTAGGGTCGCTGCTAACCAAAGATAACAACGTCAGTGAAGAAATCAAAAGAAGAATAGTGCTCGCCAATAAGTGTTACTATGGCTTAAGAAGACAGATGGCCTCAAAAATGCCTAGAAAAATTAAACTGACTATACAAAACACTAATAAGACCAGTGCTAACATATGGTTCAGAAACTTGGACACTAACACAGAATGACCAAGAATTGCTCAAACGTTTTGAGCGAAAAATACTAAGACGAATATATGGAGGCATAAAAGAACAAGGTTTGTGGCGCAGGTGTTACAATTTTGAGTTGTATAGAAGATTTGGAGAACCTGACGTTGTAAAATTCATTAAGGTAGCACGACTCAGATGGATAGGTCATGTAATCAGACGAGAGGAAGATGCCATAGTCAGAAAAGTTTTTGACCGAAGAGGGCCGATCGGACAACGAAGAAGAGGAAGACCGAGACTTAGGTACCAAGACAACCTAGAAAATGATTTGAAGTCTATCGGAATTAGAGCATGGAGAAGAGTTGCCAGAGACAGGGGCGAATGGAGGATTGTTCTGAAGAAGGCTTTGGCTCATAAAAAGCTGTAACGCCACTGATGATGATGATGATGATGAAGTACCTACATACTTATATGAAACCAAAATTATATTTTACCTAAATTTCGAAATTCGTTCACATAAAAAAATTCTGATAATTATGCAATTAAAAGAATAATAATAAAATCACATCACTGTTATTTAGTTCATAGATAATCTTCACTATTCAATAAAAAAAACTATCAAATTGGTACAACCTGGATTATCCAAAACTTGTGTGGCTTGTAAAAAAGGATATAATTTTATCACTCGGTACTCGGGCATGGATTTCAGATCGTCGAATCCATTAGCGGCATAAACATACATCCACTATAAAAATCCATAGGATGGGACAGTTAAACAAACGGGATATTCCACAAAGGTCCGTATATAAGATTAACAAACGGGTTGATGACTCTGAGTGTCATGTACTCTACTCATGTAAATCGTACTCTACTCCATAATTGAAGTCACATTGGGACAACAAACAAAGCCTGGGCAGTAGCTAATGCTCCTTGTGGAAAAAGATAAATAATGGGTGTTCATTAAAAAAACATATCATCAAAATCTTCAGTTCTTCATATCATCAAAAACAGATTAAAAACCTATCTACATTACCAAATACCTGAGGAACAAGTGGGGTTTGTAAAGGCTAAAGGTACATGGGAACAAATCCTGAACCTGAGACAACTCATTGAAAAGTCTAGAGAATTTTCAAATACCTATGATTATATGCTTCGTTGACTACCAAAAGGCATTTGATTGTGTAAGCTGGTTAAATCTGTGGTCCATTTTAATACAAATGGGCATACCAATGCACCTGGTGACACTTAAAAATCTGTACCAGTCCAATATAGCAACAGGACGACTAGATTAGAAGTTCTCAAACCAATTCAAGACCAAGAGAGGTGTTAGACACGGATGCGTGTTGTCACCTGACTTAATCAACATTTATGGTGAACATGTCAATAGGATGGCTTTAGATGGATGGGCCGGTGGAGTAACAGTGGCTGGTAGGAAAATCTCCAATTTAAGATTTGCTGACGACACTACCTTATAGCAGCAAATGAGCAAGACATGTTTAATCTCCTGCGAAGAGTTGAGTACGAAAGCAATAAAGTTGGTCTGAAAATCAATAAAGCTAAGACAAAAATAATGGTGGTCGACAGATTCCACACTATTCAACTCACTAACATGTTACAGGAATACCAGATAGTGGACAGTTTTGTCTATCTCCGGTCTAGTATAGCCAACGATGGTAACTGTGAAGTAGAAGTTCTGAGACGGTATTGGTATGGCAAAAAATGCGATGAGTCGCCTAACTAAAGTTTGGAAAGACAGATTACCTCTCAAAATATCAAGATGACACTGGTGAATGCCCTTATATTCTCAATATTTCTATACGGGGAAGAGAGTTGGACTCTTCGAGGACGCGAGTGCCAAACAATTGATGCTTTTGAGATGTGGTGCTGGAGAAGAATGATGTGCATACCTTGGAGAGCTCATAGGACAAACATTTCCATTCTAAACCAACTAGAGATTAAAAAAAGGTTGTACACAATATGTCTGCAACGTATACTGCAATTTTTCGGTCACATGGTTCGCAGAGGTGACGGTAGTTTGTAGAGATTAATTGTTTCTGGAAATGTTCCGGGGAGAAGCTCAAGAGGACGATCACCAACTAGATTGTCCGACCAAATTAAGAATTCAACTGGAAACCCATTCTGCGTAGTTCTCAGAGCAGCTGAAGATAGAGAACAATGGTGAAAAATTTTTAGGAATATTGGAAGAAATCACGATCCTTAGTAATGGGAAAACGAAGAGAGAGAGAGAGAGAGAGAGAGAGAGAGAGAGAGAGAGAGAGAGAGAGAGAGAGAGAGAGAGAGAGAGAGAGAGAGAGAGAGAGAGAGAGAGAGAGAGAGAGAGAGAGATTAAAGAACATTTAGTCATTGTTAATTGTATAGAGTTCTTATGAAACTAATTGCTTTCAAAGGCGACTAGATATTTATTTTTAATGAACACCTTTTATAAATTCCAATATAAAAAATGGAGTTTTCAAATACTATATTTACCAAGAAATATTTTAATTTTCTTAATAATCTACAAATCCTTGCTGAGCATACTAAACCTTTTTTGTGTTAAAGTTCTACTGCATAAGCCTTTGTTTATTTAACCATTAGGTCAATATATTATCAGTTACATATAAACTAAAAATATCTATTGGTTCCTTATCTGGAGTAATTTGGACTGCTCCAGTAAATCTGCTCCATCTGTTGCACTAAATGTGAAACTTGAAAATATCTGTACAGCTAACGATCAGAAAACAGGTTCAATATTGAGTTCATCTTCTGACTCTACTTCAGACTTTTCTTGCTCTCTTTCAATTTAAAGCTCTTCCTCAGTTTACGTTTCGTTACTATAACTTAAATTGTCATCTTCTCTTTCGTATTTTAGATTTAACAAGCTCTCGTATGTAACAAATTCACAACCCGAACTGATTTCGGATAAATTTTCCGCAATATTTTTTAATTCTTTTTGAGTTAGTGAATGTTTTTGTCCAAACATTGCAATATTTTTAAAGAAAAATTATTCAAATAATAAATAAGTACGTTCTTGCATACACTGGAACGGACTACTAAGCTTTGATGGCGGCCTGCAACACAAAAAGCCTCCTTAGAATCTTTTATATGAAGTAAACTCTGAATTTTTATAAATTTTCAATTGTGATGTAAATGTAGTGGTGTGTAAGGTATCTAAAAAGGACTAATGTAATGGTGTGCACGGACCACAAAAGAACACTGAGTGGTAAAAGGAAAAACAACAGAAAGTTTAAAGAAAATTTACGAAAAAAGAAAAACATAACTAGAATACAAGAGTGACCTATAAAAGAAAGTGGGGAAAACTGTAAACATATTTCAAACTACACGTGTTTAAAACCTTTCGAGTGACAACAAATTAAAAAATCTACTTATTCTAAAAGTAATTATTAAGCCATTAAATATTATTCTAAAAATATAATAGGTATGCATGTATTATTAGTACCTATCGTATATTATATAAATTAAAAAAATGTAAAAACGAAAAGATCTACGCTTATTTCAACACCGGTTTTGAACTCTATATATTATAGTTTTACGACGCTCAAATACAAATACCAATAATCCATATTGTTCTATCGAAAATCCTTTAAACACCCAAATAAATATTTTTCTACCAAAACTTTATCTAGCCATACATTAATATTGACAAATATTTAGTTTTTAAATATTTCAAAATTTCGAACTGGTATCTGGGTCGGAGTTTCACAACTTGTGCATGACTCTATGCCTAATTGCAATCGCGAACCATTTCCTAACCAGAACTTTTAAGGTATTTCCTTCTAGATAAAATACCTTTATGAATTGACGGCAACCAACGACCTACCTACTTGAAGATATTTCGCACGAATGGTATCTGAAAATGATAAAACTTGATTTGTTTTAATGTGTACATGGGCGTCCATAAATTATTAAATTAATATATGTTTGAAGTCTGAAGAATAATATTTAATCAACTTTTTATTTTGATTTTATGTATATATTTTTTTTCTGGTACGATATAAATCAAAGAACGCCCATCCGAAGCTTAGGTAGATAACTATTACTAGATAACTTTGAAAGCTAAGGAAGAGACATTGGTGACTAGCAACTGTAGATCAACTTCCTTAGAAAATAATTTAAAAATAAAATAAAAAATCTGGAGATGTGAAGAGGCCGAAAAAAACCAAAGTGAAAAATAATAACCAACCCAAGAGATGAAGAAAATCGATAAAAGTTAAAGAACTTTAGCAGCGTTCACAATACATTGGAAAGCATAACACCAATGACCAATATAAATTCACAGAAAGCAAACAATAATCAAGACGACTCTGGGTTTAAACGAAATATTGCTTAAAAAATACAAAACATGAG
Source organism: Diabrotica undecimpunctata (assembly GCF_040954645.1). Classification (NCBI taxonomy): domain Eukaryota; kingdom Metazoa; phylum Arthropoda; class Insecta; order Coleoptera; family Chrysomelidae; genus Diabrotica; species Diabrotica undecimpunctata. Next base: position 131,803,695 of record NC_092809.1, on the reverse strand, counting down.
GACTTACCATGTTTTGTATTTTTCATCAAAATTAATAATCACATATTTTGTATATCTACTTTTTATTGAAACAAATTTGACTACCATTTGATTGAAAGATAATAAAAAAATTAATTACGTCGTAAAGATATTTATCTTTGTCACCTGATTTGAAAGTAAGATTCGCATATTTTTTGCCCACGAATATTCGTTTAATAAAACGCGCGCCCATGAGAAGTATGAATACACATAATACCAGTGTTCAGGTGTGCCAACTTTTACTCTTACGCTAGCTGGAAGTTATATAGTTAAGGAAAGCATGCACCCAACCTTACTATTTACTTAAAAAGAAAGGAACCGAATTTCACACAATTAGCGACCGGCATTACATACACAAAGCAACAATTGAGATTTAATGGATTATATTATGCCTGACCACCGTTTCACTCTCTATTGCGTTTTGTTTGTTAAACGCGAAATGAAGAAGTGTTAGACTACATGTTTACATTACAAAGGAGATTCGTATCTATGCAGATTAACATTATAACCATTTAAACGCGCTATAAAAGTATTCGCAGTTTTGAATAAATTTGTTCCTGCTGTCTTAACATACTAATTTATTTATTATTATTTATATTCTATAAAATTAATTACAGTAAACATACGATTTAGTAAATAAATGTTATTAAATATTCATAGTAATAGAATAATACATTTGTATTCATTGAATACGACGCAATAGTATAGGACCAGTCAATTGTTAAATAAAACATAAATTTAATTAGATATTTTATATATATCATATTAAATATTATCATATAGAGTAAGTCTGAGACTTTTACAACATCTATATTGGAATCAAGAAGCTTCTATTCTGGTAGACGGCAAAGAAACAGACAAAATTTGTATTCAAAGAGGTGTTAGACAAGGTTGTGTGTTGTCCCCAAACGTTTACTCAGAAATAATTTTTAACGAAGCCTTGGAAGGGCAATGTGGCAATGTGGGCTTTATCCAGATATGCAGATGACACCGCGATCATGGCTGAAAGTATCGAAGATCTTCAATTCCTTATAGATCGAGACACTAAAGAATGCTCTAATAACGAACTAAGCATAAATACAGCAAAGACAAAGTTACTTGTGGTTAGTAAACAAGACCTCGGCGCTATACAACTAATTGTCAATAATGAACCGATAACAAAAGTTAACCATTTTAAATACCTAGGATGTTGGATAAACGAGACACTAAATCCGGATGAAGAAATTAAAACTCATATAGAAATTGCAAGAGGAGCATTTATGAAACTTAGATCTATTCTGAGCAATTCTTAGCTGAACTTACAGCTGAGAATTAAGTTCCTAAAATGTTATGTGTATCCTGTATTACTGTATGGATGTGAAACCTGGATTATGAAGGTTAACATGATGAACAAATTAGAAGCCTTCGAGATGTGGTTATATCGTAGAATGCTCAGAATATCATGGGTTCAACACATTTCAAACAAAGAAGTCTTGAACAGAGTAGGTCAAGGTGAAGGCGACTTAATAAAGAGGATAAAAAAGAGAAAAATCGAATATATGTGGCATATAATGAGAGGAAGCAGATACAGGATAATGCAGTTGATACTCAACGGAAAGATCGACGGAAAAAGAGGAATTGGTAGGAAGAAATACTCATGGCTCCGAAACCTTCGTCAATGGACTGGCTTATCAGCAGATGAATTATTACATGCTGTGCAAGATCGAGAACGATGTCGGCAAATCGTCATGGAAGCTAACCACGCCTAAAACTCGGGCACGGTACTCAAAGAAGAAGAAGATAAAGTAAGTAATACAGAAATTAAAACGATAAAACAAAGAGCATCATTGAAACTCGTCGCTTCGGGTTCATTCGCCACAATTTCGTATCAAATAAAAATATTCATTTAAATTACGAATGCACAATAATAATTGAAGGATTCATCCTTCCTTCGTAAAAATGAACTCTATTTTCTTTCTAATATAGGTTGGCAAAAAGTAAAATTTAGAACTTAAAGTGAGGACTGGCCTCAAAAAGTGTTGTGGAAAGTTTGCAAATGCTTATCAAGTTGGCTTGTCTTTTAGCATAATAATTATTATGATGGTCAGAATTGAGGGTGAAGGTTTGGAGTTTTGTTTAACTACGAAGTTTATAAATGTACATATTTTACATAGCGTGAAAAGTTAATAACAAAATATTCATGAAATGATTGACTTCTGTCAATATTAAATATTAGTCTAGAAGTTCTCTTCTGAGTTATAAAAACTCTATGGGAGCTCCTAGAGTTTCCCCATAATGAAACATTTTGTGCCATATGGTAGTAAACTAATGCGTAATAAACAGTTATTAGTTGTTCGCTATTAAATAAATCCACCAGGAGACCGTCCAGGTCATATAATACGACAGTGGCGCACCCAGAATTTGTTTTAGGGGGGGGTTTTGAAATTTTTTTGTGCTACCTCTATTTTGAGTCCCTAAAAGTTAAGATTTAGTTTAATTTAAAGTACTATAGATCTTATCTATTGTTCTGAAGTTATTTTCTTGTGGCATTTGAAGTAATTACTATTTTAATGGGAATAAGCCACAATTGAAGGTTAAAATAAGGTTATTGACGTTTGAAATAAATCCAACTTATAAATACAATACATTTTGGAGATGGCTATCGCCGTATTTCCGTTTTCTTCTGCCAATCCTCCCAGTCCAAGGCATGCTCCTCCTCCAAACCTCTCGATTACATAGCTCTTCTATTTCCTTCACTCCATGAGCGTCGAGGTCTACCTCTTTTTCTTCTTCCAGGGGGCTTCCATTTTTGAAATTTTTGGGGCCAACGTTCGTCAGGCATTCTCAATAGATGTCCAACCCATTTTGAACCTCTTCTTTCTATTCTGTCAATGACCGTTTCTGTAGCATTTATGTTATTTCTTATAGATTCGTTGGTCTTCCTTTCCTGCCTTGATGTTGTAGCACTTCTCAAATAATTCATTTCAACTGCCAACAATCTTCTCTTCAGGTCTGCATTAATTGTCCATACTTCAGAGCCATAACAAAGAACTGATTCAACCATGGTTTTCCATATTCTTTTTTTGTTCCTTTTGGAAATGTTGTGATCCCACCATAAGGAGTTCAGACATCCTACAATTTTACGTCCTTGATTAATTCGTGTTTAATTTCGGTTTCTCCCAAGCCGTTCTTAGCAATGAGTGGACCTAAATATTTAAATTTTTCCACTTGTTTGATTTCCACGTCCTCGTCTATCAACAGTTAAAACCTTGTAAGGCTTCAAACAGTAAGGGTACTGCATCCTTGTTTTAGTCCTTTAGTTACTTTTATTGGCTCTGATAGTCTATATCCGATTTTTAGGTAAGTAGTGTTATCCCAGTATACTTCTGTGATTATTCCTAAAAGGTATGGACTAATGTCGAGTTGTTGTTAAGCTTGCCACAATTTAAGTCTTGGAACTGTTCATACGCCTTTTCTAGGTCGATGAAGGCTAGATGTACTTCGGTACCAACCGCTATTCTTTTTTCTATTAATTTTTAGAGTATAAACAAGTTATCAGTGCAAGATCAAAGATCAAAAATTCAACGTCAATAAACTTATTTTAACCTTCAATTGCGACTTATTTCCATTAAAATAGTAATTAGATCTTATCTCTGTCGTTAGCTCGGTTGGTGTTTCTCTTCTTCTTTCTTTTTAATGACTGCTCGGATGTAATTGTGAACACTATTTCATCCCTCTGTATTTCCCGTCATCTTCACGATCATCTCTCTTACAGTCACAGGGTTCATACATATTTCTTTATACATTCTGTTTCTTTCCACTGTACATCTATTACACTCCAGCATTGAGTGAGTAACAATGTCGGAATATTCGCAGTATAGGCATTTATCTGTATCTGTATTTCTGAACCCATGAAGATACGCCCTAAAACAGACAATCTACCCCAAACAGACAGCATCTTTGTCCACTGAGCTTCCTTGTTGTTCCACTCTTCTTGCCATCTTTCCATTGATCTTTCCCTTTCTTCAGATACAGTCCTGTAGGCGCATGCTACTCGTAACAGACTCATTCTGTCCAATTTTTCATAAGCCTAGTATTCGGTATATCGATATCTAAATATAATGAAAAATATTATTAATTATCGTGTGTTAATTATTGTGTATTTATACAATAATACTAATTATAATTATTGTGTTCTACATATTTAAAGTGGTAATTTAATTATTCTGTGTGAAAGACGAGTTACATTTTCCTACTAGGTATTCTTTATATATTATTTACTTTATATGCCCTGGGGGGGGGGGGTTTAACCCACCAAATCTCCCCCCCTTGGGTGCGCCGCAGTGATTCGAAATCAAATTGATTACATCTTGATAAACAAAAGATTCCGCAACACATAAAAAGAAAAAGAGTGGCTGCTTACCCTGGTGCGGACATTTCGTCTGACGACAACCCCCCCCCCCCCCCCACTCTAATGTAAGGCTTCGATTGGCAAAGGTTAAAAAGCCATCTAATAAAAAATCCATAAACATTAGAGAATGAGCTTAGATCTACATACAGTAAGCAAACATACAAGGAAATTGCATAGAGGAAACCTGTGAGAAAATAAAAATAGCTATAGTCGAGGCTGACGAAGTAGTCACAAGTAAAATAAAACGAAATCACAAAAACGAGTGGATGACGGAAGAGATATGTGGTATACAAGGAAATCCAACGTTAAAATGTATATTCGTATGTCTGAATTGTCGTTATAATTGAGGCGAATAAAATTAAATTATTGGAAGATTTTTTTCTATTTCTAGGTAACAATACAAAATATTTGTTATTTGAGAACGATTTACGAAGTGGAATTCGATATCTCAAATATGTATAAAGAATTTTTAATTAAAAATTATCGTTGATTCTCATAAATATAGTAGTTAATGCAATTAAAAAGTATCAACCAACAAATCTTTCGTTTATTATGTGACTGTCCATAAAAGGATAAGATCAACTTCAATGCTATACATAGAAATGCCAGGAAGTGTTTTTGACAGAATTAAAGAATTAAAATCCATTAAGTATTATCGCAGATTAAATCAAAGTTATTGTCCGTTTTAATTTAAAAACTACAAAAATGTCGAACAACACGTGACACCGCTTGTAATTGATATCTTACATGACCTCTCTAAACTATAAATGATTGCCTTTGTACATTGTTTTCTATGACTAATGGTCTTCAGAAAAGCGATAAATTACAATTTTTATGGTAATATCTATTAATTGTAATGTACTTAATTGGTAATAAACGTTTTATGTTGTTTATTATCGGCCGTTTTGTACAATAACAAATACAACAGCTCTGAAGATCCTTTTCACTTTAATGAATATAATCGCCGTATTAAAAAAATCAATAGTTTTGTAATAAGTTGTTTAATAATATTTTTATCGGTACAACATGACAAGCTCATAGCAATTCTTATGAAGAAAGGACTGGAAGGGACGGAAGAGGTAATAATCTTATAATTATTCCTAATTTTTGTTGGACCCAGACTGTTTACGTTCAGATTGATATGAATACATGAGAATTTTTGTGTAACGTTTATTCGGCAATATAATACATAATTGAAAAATACTCCACAAACAAATTTTTGTAATTGGTTTATAGGGGGTGGTGTAAAATGCACGAAAAGACTGTTTAAACTTGAAGAAACGCACCAGTTGAGTATACAGTTTAGACTAACTTTCATTTGTTCCAAATGTTTTAACAAAGACATGATTGCCTGTGTTTTGATGCCTAACTTACATTGTATTTTTTTAAATAAAATATTTTTTTTAGATAAAAAGAAATTTTCTCCCTTGAATATTTTATTCAAATAAAACGAAGGTTTTTACATTTTTTTTTCTTAAACAATATACAAGAAAATATATCTACTTCTCGCCTCCTGGTTTCGAGAAGAACAGAGTGTAACCTCATTTGCCACAGTAATGCCTGTCTTCTATGGCTGCCATGAAGACGCCGGCTCCACATTGTTCAGCGGGTCATTTACGTCTGAATCGGTGAATTTTACCATTTTCGTCAACCTTATAAAATTTCAATATAGCTAACTTAACCTTCTTCTTCTTGTGCTTGATTTTCTTAGGGGTGGAGTAATTCATCTTCTTATGCTTTTTAGCACTTCCTCTCAACCTCATCACCAAGTGAAGGGTTGATTCTTTCTGAATATTGTAGTCAGACAATGTACGACCATCATCGAGTTGTTTACCGGCGAAGATGAGACGTTGCTGGTCTGGGGGAATTTACATTTTCGATAGTATCTGAGGGCTCGACTTCGAGGGTGATGGTCTTACCCGTTAAGGTTTTAACGAAGATCTGCATTTTAGGGAGTCAACGACTACTCCACCATAACACGCTGTAAAAAGAACTACATGACTATTAACATTCAGTGCAATGGATTTTTTCATTGTAATTTTTAAGTTTGTTGACTCTTACCAAGCGAGTTTACTACCAATGCATTTGAATGGTCTTCTAGATGAGCCACTGTACTGAACTATCACTTGACTAATCGTGGGAACCACTGCGATTTAATGCAAGTATTTATTTGGCATAAACCATGAAGCATCTATTAGAGGGTAATACTTTTGAGTGAAATTTTTCCATTATGGATAAGTTTGATTTTGCTGCTGCACTTTAGATTCAATAGGTCCAGACCGGTTTGATTATTGTGTTATATACTGTAGCATTTTTAAAATTCCGTGATATATATTGAAATCCCCTCGTATTTGCTAAAGCAACGAAGAATAATTTTAGTGTATTTCATTCCCTATTCGTACGTATTAAAACACCGAATTCTTTCAATTTATCTTAGCGTCACCGAAGTCGAAAATAAACCATTTTAGAGTTTGTTTATTATTTTATACATGGTTATTTCCTCGGTATTCTTTGATCGTTTAACCGCTCGATACTGCGTTTTAAATAAATATTCCCGTTTAGTGTTTTGTTTATACCAAGTTGAGAAGCAAATAATTTTTAAGAATTAACTCACTCTCGCTGAGGCGTGGTCAAGAGCGGTAGGCTTTAGCGTTATGTCCAAATTTTTCGTCAAATTTGTAAAGTTTTCTGTTTTTGTTTCTTTTCATGGAAAATGTGTAGCAGTGTAACATTAATACTTTCAGTTTAATGGTTCAGTTACAGTTCTAAGTGAGGTTTTGAAAGATATCCACATGTTCCAGTTTCCTGTTATTTTAAGAAGCCGAGTCTAAAGTTTGTGTTCCAGTGCCACTTCAACCTCACTTTTGTTTGTCCCTGGTCGTTGTTCCAGACTATAGATGTTGTCTATTCGTTCGTGTGGCAGAAAATGTGTAAGCCCAGTTCTACCCCCAGAAATTCCAGTGAAGTCTGGTTTCCACCCCTAGCATTTTTCTGTAAAACCCCAGTTAAATCCAAGTAACTTTTGTGTTTAAATTTTAAAAGAAAAGTAAAAATAAACATTTTCATTAATAATTGCTTTCATCGTTTAAGAAGATAATTTTTTATTTGTAATATTTTATTTGTATTATAAATTATAGCCCAGTAACAATAGTAAGTGTTTTTCTTTGTTATCTTTGTATTTACTTTTGTAACTATTTATATAGTATTTTGTATTGTCTATTTTTGAGTATTTTTGTATTATCTATTTTTGTAACTGTTTGTGGTTAGACAACAATAAATGTTTGATTTATTTCTCTAAACCATTTTTTTTATTCATTTAAAAAAAAGTTTATAACATCTGTTTTGAGTTTCATTTAAAAATATATATTTTGCATTTCTAATAATTATTTTAATAGTTATAATCTTACTACTTAATAGTTGTAATCGTTATAATTCGGCACCTCGAAGCGGCGTCCATGTTAAATTGCTAGAGGTCCTTTCTGTTGTTTTGTCTGTCCATTTGTTCCAGGAGATTAATGTAATTACCCCTTTGTTTCATTTTTGTAGTTGCCCCAATCCAACCCCCTTGCCATTCAACTTATCCACAACCCAGCTACTCCAAATAAACCTAGAGTGCCGTTCGCATAAGTTTCGTTTATTTTGCTTGCCCTATCTCCACCCCCAGTAAATTCTGTCCCCAATTTTCCCCCTATAATAATACCCTATGTGGTAGATAAAATATTACGTTACAATACCAACATTTTCTTATGAATAGACAAACAACTTTGATGTTTTGTCTTAGGCGAAATATGCCAAAAAACGCCGAATTTAAACTTTTCAATACAAACGATCTCACGTCATGAGAAATGCTTCCACGAAGACGGCATTAGGGGAAATTTGTAGCTGAAATTGTTTAGTTTTAAAAAACGTAGATGTGCAATTGAAAAGAAGTTTTAAACATTTTAGATTGTTTGTAATGTGAACGTTTAAACTTAGCTTTTTTAGGCATATTTCAAATGACTCATAAGGCCCATATTTGTTCTAAAAAAAATCGAAATTTCATGTTATAGGTAGGTATTAAAGATTAGGCTCTAACAATGAAAATTCCATAGTGACCAGTCAATGGAAGTTATAAGTGATAAATTTTATTGATCTCATGAGCCACACTTCGCCTTTAAAACGCATTTTGATTTTTGTCCCTTGGATACTCTTGTATTGAATTTTTACCGTCGATTTGATTTTAAATTTTATTTAAAAAATTTATTTCGCTGGCAAAACTGACATTTAAAATCGCTGGCCGATTCAATCGTTGTTTCTGGTTCATTCTACAGAAAAAGTGCTACATTGAGAAAAGTGCTACAAGTGAAACATTTTTGTTCAAAATTATCCCAGCTATATTTTTTATTTGAAATATTTTTTCTACATCATACAGATTCTTAGTAAATCGATGTTTTCTGTTTTCCAACTTTTTGCATCCTTTTTGGGGTTCCAAAATTGATATTCTTAGCAAAATTCAGCTTGTTCGTATGATTTTTAGAGGCTCAGTGGAATTTTCGTATCTGACGACTGGAGTATAGACTTGTAAAATGTTACTGTTCTTTAAACATGGCTGAAAGTCAGGTATTATTATGCTGTCATTGATACAATTGTGATTCGTGACCTTAGGCGTAGTTATAAATATTAAAATGTTCAGAAAATGTTTAAAAATTATTAAACATTGAGAATTTTGTTAAAAACAAACACATTGATATTGATAAAAAAAATTGAAAAATATAAATTAAGTATATACTTTTTTGTTGCAGGTACGCTTTTGGATTTCACTCTGGATAGTTAACTTGGTAAGACATATTAAAAATCGTTATGAATATTTGTTTAGAATATCGCACTGGAACCAATGACATTGTATCCACGTATTGCTATTTTATCAGAGATTTTGGTAATTTGTGTTTTATTTTGTGGCTTCCTGATGGAAGATAAACTTTGAAAGAATTCATAAATATCAGCATGTTGCGATTTTAAGGTTATTGTCTCTCATAAGACATGCGCAGGTCTCTACAAACTCAAATCTAGAGACCGACAAGATGCATGCATATTGTGACAACAATAGTAGATAGCAATAGTGTTCGTGCAGATCTATCTTTTCTAGGCCCGTAGGACCTAGCCTTCGGCATTTCTGCGGTCCAGGTTGCTCCGGGCCTGTATCTGCTATAATCAGCAGTTCTCTAAATATGAGCTCTTCCTGCCGTTCCGAGCGTCGAATGCTTTAATAACCTTGTGGCCTCACAGAAAGCCACAAGTCTCTTTAAGGGTAACTCCCTAATTTGGCCACAAGTCTCTTTAAGGGTAACTCCCTAATTAGGCCAGTACCGGGCACTTCCAGAGGACATCTTCCTCAGTATACAGACGGCACCGTGGACCATTCTCCAATCCAAGCAGATGAAGGTGCCGCCTGAGTTTACACTGGTCTGTGATCATATTGACCACCAGAGAACATCTTCTAAGGTCTAGAAAAAGAGGTTGGGCGGTAAGACTTTTGAATGGCCCTACTATGTGGAGCCTAGTTTGTCTCATACCTCCACAACTGATCCCAGAAACTCCGCAGAAAAAGCTTTTTAGAGACTAACCCGACCAGTACAGAAGGGCACTTCAATCACAGGTTCAGGTCCCACAAGCAGAGTCTTGGCAGGGCGTCAGCAGGTTCGTTCCCTTTCACGCCTGTGTGTTCCGGTACCTATAAGTTAACCCTATTGGTCAGAGCCGACAAATTGTCATTATCAATAAATACTTTATTGTTATAGTAACTTAGACCACATATTAACTAGTGATATTGTTGTGAATTTATTAAAAGGTTCAATATTTATAACACTTACGGATTTAATTTATTTCTTTATTTATATTAACTTATCTAACAATAATTTATTATATCCGTACGTAACAAATTCGCGAGCGCGGGTCTTGAGAATTAACTGGCCCTCCATATAAAAATGTTGTATTTATATACGAAATCCTGATATACTAGAACAGCATCGAAAGATCGCATTGTCTTGCATCGAAAAATCGAGAAACATCTAGTTGGAGAATTCACCATAATTCGAAATCTAGAACCTCCGGCGAAATTTCTACAACAAAACAGAATATTAGTCATCATATATTTTACAGTTATTTTTAGGCCAGGATTTTTATCGTAACATTGCCCCCCTCTTAAAAGATGGTTCCTCCTGGAACCTTGTCGGGACTGGAACCGGAACTGTATGCTGGTATCGGCAACTGGACCCTCTTTTACAACTTCCAGTTGTATAAAAATGACAAGGGACGGTTTTCTCTCCGCACCAGTAACTATGCGGATTGCAACAGACTAACACCTGGACTTCGGTGTCTTTGAAGATCTCCTCCACCATATTTCGGATAACCCTCCAATCTAATTGGCGGCACTCCAACTTTGGCATGGCTAACTTTTGCACGTCGGACTCTAGTACGTGCTCTCTCAATTGAAGTAAGGCTTCCCATACATCTCGGTAGGTAGGTTGGTCACGGGCAGTGTCTTTTGTTACCAGGTAGAAAAGGTAACGTGATGCATCTTGGAGTTTCAAGGTTTTACCGGGAGCTGGCACCTGGCATTGAAGTTCTGCAACTCGACCAAACTTCCTTCGAAAGACGGATGCCAACCCTGGTGCGTCTTTGATACTGGCCGGGATGGTGAGGGCCAGCGAGTAGTCATCGGGGAGCGCGAGTAGATCTTGCTTTTCTTCAGTGGTAACACCATGTCTCGCTTTACCGGTACCTCCATAGGCACCCATGAATTCCTCAAACGTGAGGTCAGACACATCGTGGACTTGGTTTACTTCCACTTCTTCATCTACGTCGTGGTCACCTTCGAAAGACGCCAGCCGGTTATGGTGTACTATCATCGGCTTTCCCTTCGGAATCTTGCTTATTCGGTAGATGACATCGTTGATCTTCTCCATAATGAGGTATGGACCTTCCCAAAACTGCTGCAATTTGGGAGAACAACCTTTTCGCTTCTTGGGATTATACAGCCATACTTTGTCGTTCTTCTTAAAGCAACCCTTTTCGGCTTGTGTATCGTACCGTTTCTTCATTCGGTCGCTAGCGATCTGAAGGTGGGAACGGACCAACTCATGTACATCGTCCATTCTTCTTCGTAATTCGATCACATAATCTTCACCTGCTACATCTTCTCCAGGTCGACACCCAAACTCTAGATCACAAGGTAGTCGCATTTCGCGTCCGAATAGGACTTTCGCTGGTGTCTGGCCTGTTGATTCGTTAACAGCAGATCTGTAGGCCATTGTGAAGAACGGAAGGTATTGGTCCCAGTCTCGCTGATGATCGGACACCATCTTTGTCAAATATTTGCCAACTGTCCTATTCATCCGTTCTACCATACCATCAGATTGCGGATGATATGCTGTAGTTCTCGTTTTCTTCATGCCTAGTCTATCACATATTCCTTGGAATAGATCGCTTTCGAAGTTCCTGCCTTGGTCACTATGGATCTCCAAAGGCACTCCAAATCGGCTGATATATTCTTGGATCAACTTATCTGCAACGGTGGCGGCCTTCTGGTCTGGAAGTGCGTAAATCTCGACCCACTTACTGAAGTAATCCATTACTACCAGCATGT